>NW_023416401.1:61887332-62557791 GCF_014108235.1 Myotis myotis | reverse complement strand
CCACCAACCCTTGGCAGAGCTGGGATTACCAATGCCCATAATAATAACCACCAACCCTTCCTGCTAATATTGCCCCCAGGCCTTCCGCATGTATTAACTCATTCATTCCTCCTAAGAGTCCTATGAGGTAGGTATTAATACTTTTAGTCTTGCCCTAGCCAGTTTGGCTCAGTGGATAGAGCGTCAGCCTGTGGACTGAAGGGTCCCAGGTTGATTTTGGCCAAGGGCACATGCCTGGGTTGCGGGCTCGATCCCCAGTAGGGCGTGCAGGAGGCAGCCAATCAATGATTCTCTTATCATTGATGTTTCTATCTCTCTCGCCCTCTTCCTTCCTCTCTGAAATCAATAAAGAAATATATTTAAAAAATTTTTTAGTCTCAAGTTATGAGGTTAGGCAACTTGCCCAAGGCCACACAGCTAGAGCGCGACCGGAGCACAAGAGCTGGGATTTTAACTCCAGAGTCTCTGCTCTAAACCACCGCACTCGTCTGCTGCTTGGGGCCTGCTGGGAACAGACATACAGGTTTGCATGGGGACACCCACTCTCACACTCACATGCTCAGCCACGGCAGCTCCTGCCTGTACAGAGGGAGGTCCCCTGGGCGCTGGGAGTGAAGAGGGCCACAGGCACACTCCTCCTGGCCCCGACACCACCCTCTGACTGGCCATCTCAGGAGCCGTTCCTCTGGGAAAGGGAGGAGAAGACTTCCCCTCTCACAGCCCCCAGCGGCCAGGGAAGCTAACAGAATTTGATGTGTGGGTGTGAGAGAAATTGTTACGTGCAATAAAATACACAGTTGGCCCTAGAACAAAACAGGTTTGAACTGTGTGGGTCCACTTATACACAGAAAATTTTTTAAAAATACAGTTGGCCCTCTGTGTCCGCCTGTGGTTGTTTCCCTCTGTGGTTGGGTATCCGTGAATGCAGAGCCAACTGCATGCATTGTTCCACGTCGTTTTATCAGAGAGACTTGAGCATCTGCAGATTTCGGTATCTGCTGGGGGTGGGAGGGAGGCGTCCAGGAACCAGCCCCCTGCAGATCCTGAGGCACACAAGATTACACAATTCTTAATAATTCTAATAAGATCATTAGTTATCAAGTGCTGCATAACAAATGAACTGGAAACAGTGGCTTAAGAGGACAATAAGCATGTATGTCACAAACCATTTCTGTGGGTCTGGAGTTCAGGAGTAGCTTAGCGGGGTGGCTCAGGCTAAAATTTTTCGTGAAGTCCAGCCTGGATGGGGCCGGAGGACTCGCCTCCAGGATGGCTCACTGAAGTGCTCACTCAAGGTCATTATCGAAGAGCGGCAGTTCCTGTCCGTGGGCTACTTGGGGGTCCTCATGACCTGGTCGCTGCCTGCCCCCCGAGACTGGACAAGATGGAAGCTGCAGTGCCTTTTATAACCCAGCCTCAGACAAGACATTGTCTCGTTTCTACGCTATCCTGCCAGTTCCACAAGGAAGCCCATTCAGTGACAGGGTATCATTCAGGGCATGGGTGGCAGGAGGCACGGATCACTGGGGCCATCTTGGAGCTGTACCACAGAGAGAAAATTTTTCTTTCTTTTTGTTTTACTTTTAAATTGTGGTAAAATACAGATAACATAAAAGTTGCTGATTTAATTTTTTTAAAAAATATTTTTTAATGACTTCAGAGAGGAAGGGAGAGAGAGATAGAAATATCAATGATGAGAGAGAATCATTGATCAGCTGTCTCCTGCATGCCCCCCACTGGGGATCGAGCAACCTGGGCATGCCCTGACCGGGAATCAAACCATGACCTCCTGGTTCATAGATCCACATTCAACCACTGAGCCATGCCAGCTGGGCGAGTTCCCAGCATTTAAAACAATTGGCAGACAACATCAAAATGAAGATTTACAGCTACTCTTAAAAAATGAAAGCTCTGGCCACTGGGCCTGCTTTCCCAGCTGGTGGATGTCACCTGGATCAAGCCCCCAGCATCCGCATGCCTTCAGTGTTGGCTGCGGATGGCTCAAGTGAGAGGCTGCGGCTGCTGTGCCAAGATTACATCTCTCTCAAGACAGTCATTCCAAAGACTGGTCAGTGAGCAGCACAGAGGCCTGACCTGCCTGTTCAGAACGTGACATCTCCGCAGGCGGTCCCAGCTCCCGAGCTCCTGAGGGACTGCCCGAGGCCTCTGTTGCAACTGCCTGACCCCGCTTTCCTCACTCCCCCCAGATCTCAAGAGCATTCCCTCGAAAACCACCTGACACCCAAGTCTCCAGCTCATGGTCTATTTCCCAGGGACTATGACCTTCAAGAAGAGCATGTGCTTGCCAGCCCCCCAAGGCCCCCACCTGGCCCACCTGGCATTTGAGATTCCCACCGCTGGCTATGTCCTGGCCTCCCAGAGGGACAACAAAAAGGAGGCTAACACTTCCAAGGCAGCGGCCACATGTTAATGTGCTGGGCATTATTCTCAGCAATACATTTATTTAATCCTCCCAATAAAATCCCAAGACTCTATGATCGCTATATACTTATTAAAAAGACCAAATTAACACACACACACACACACACACACACACACACACCTGGACAATACTCAGTGCTCGTGGGAATGCAAAATGATACAGTCATATCTGAAAACAGGTCTCTTACAGAATTATAGAAACGCCTACAGTATGACCCAGTGATCACACTCCTAGGTATATATATACCTTAGGAAAATGACAACTATGTCCACACAAACACCTGTAGGCACACGTTCATAGCAACATTATTTATAATCACCAAAAACTGAAAATGACCCAATACCTTTCAACTGATCAATCCTATCTAATAAAAGGCTAATATGCAAATCGATCGAATGGCAGAACAATCAGTCGCTATGACACGCACTGACCACCAGGGGGCAGACGCTCAACACAGGAGCTGCCCCATGGTGATCAGTGCACTCCCACAGGGGGAGTGCTGCTCAGCCAGAAGCCAGCTCACGGCTGGTGAGCGCAGCGGCGGCGGAGGTGGGGAGCAGGCCTAAGCCGTCAGTCAGACATCCCCCAAGGGCTCCTGGACTGTGAGAGGGCACAGGCCAGGCTGAGGAACCCCTCCCTCACAAAGTGCACGATTTTCGTGCACCAGGCTTCTAGTAGATAAATAAGCCATGGTGTATCCACACACTGGAATACTACTCGGCAAAAGAAAGGAACGGACTTCAGATCAATGGAACAATACAGATGAATCTCAAATGAGTTATGCTGTGTGAAAGAAGCCAGACTCAAAAGGCTACATACTGTAGGATTCCATTTATCTAACCTTCTTGCAAAGGCAAAACTATACAGACAGACCACAGGTCATGGTTGTCAGGTGTGTTCATTTCCTAGAGCTACTATAACAACATAACAAAATCAGGATGGCTTAAAATACAGACATTTGTTTTTATACCATCCCCAGGCCAGAAGTCTGCAATAAAGGTGTCAGGAGGGCCACACTCCCTCCCCAGGCTCCAGGAGAGAAGCCCTTGCTTGCCCCTTCCAGCTTCTGGTGGCACCAGCATTCCTTGGCTGTGGCCACATCACTCCAGTCTCTGCCTCTGCGGTGACATCGCCTCCTCCTCGCATATTGGACTCTCTCTATAAGAACACTGTGATGGCCTTCAGGGTGCACCTGGATAATCAACTAATCTCCATCTGAAGATCCTCAATTTAATCACTGCTGCAAAAGTCCTTTGTCCAAATAAGATAAAATTTACAAAATTGAGGGATTAGAACTCGATGTCTTTAGGGGACCATTGTTCAATCTACTACACCAGAGGTTGGCGGGGAGGATACTGACCACAAAGGGGCATTGGGAGGTTTGGGGGTGTGGGAGACGTTCTACATATCAATTGTGGTGGTGGTTACATAGTTTATACATTTGTCAAGAGTCTCCCAAGGTGCACAGCTTTTTTTCTTTTCTTTACGGTTGTTTTTTTTTTTTTTAACGCTTTTATTGATTTCAGAGAGAGGAAGAGAGAGGGAGAGTTGAAAACATCCATGATGAGAGAGAATCATGGATCAGCTGCCTCCTGCACGCCCCCTTACTGGGGGGATAGAGCCCGCAACCCCGGCGTGTGCCCTGACCAGGAATCGAACCATGACCTCCTGGTTCATGGGTCGACGCTCAACCACTGAGCCACACTGGCCAGGCACGTGCCCCAGTTTTAAGGAGCAGAACTGGTGATGAAGGAGACAGGCTGGCACCCAGTCTGTTCTGAATGTAATCAATGCACTATTTATTAATGGAGGACAGAATGAGGTGGGGGTGGGGCTCCTGGGTTTCACTGCTAATAATTAAGCAAACAAGTCTGAAAATGACAGGAACAGATGAGCTCCCCCACAGCCCTGACATTTCAGGATTCCGCAGTTCCTTGGCGTTCAGACTCAACTTCAGAATTCCGTGGGGCTAGAGATGCTGCCCTCGCTGGAGCCAAGAGGGCAGTCGTCTGGGATGCTCTGGCTGGACGGGGGAGGGGAGAAGCTGATGCGGATGGATGGAAATAATAGCAGGGGGGAGGGTTCTGACCCCTCTCCCGGAGAGCACTCACGCCCAGTCCCTGGGGACCAGGCCTCTGTCCCCTCCATTCACTCACCCCAGCTGATGCCACACACCCCCACCAGAGGCCTCCCCACCCCCTCTCATTGTCTGAAGGGCTCAGATGGAGGGGCAGCCCATTAACCCCTTCCTGGCCTCATTGCTTCACTCCGCAGCTGTCACACCCGCAGCCTCAGGCCTGCGCAGGGAAGAGGACCCGGTAGTTAATCACAATTACAGCTCAGAGTGTCAGCTGCGAAGCTGGCCTCCGCCGCCAGCCCATCGGCTGCCAGCCGGCCGGGCTGAGGGACCCGCATCAGCCATCCAGCAGGTTCTGAGGCCTTAGGGAGGCGGAGAGAGAACAGTCCCTTCCTGGGCCACTCCTGGGGACTTCCACAGAGATGCCCGCCAAGTGTCCTTCTCTGTCAGAGCTGCATCCAGGAGCTTTCAAACATGACAAGCCCATTGGTCCCTCTGCCCCCAGCACCTCTGCCTCATCCTCGTGGGGCAGGCTCCTCATTCTGCAGGTCTCCACGGAAACATCACCTCCTCCAAGAGGCCTTCCCTGACCACCCTGGCATATGTGAAGCTGTTCCCGGTCATTCTCCACCACAGGCCCTGTTTTCTTTCATGCTTTGTTTTATTTTTCAAAGCGCTTGTCACCACCTAGAATTCTCTTAGGTGCTGACTGGTTTAGTGAATGTATTCACTTCCTAGAGCTGAAGGAACAAATGACCACAGACTGGGTGGCTAAGGCAACAGGGTCAATGTCTCAGTCTGGAGGCTTGAAGTTCAATATCAAGGTGTCAGCAAGGCCATGCTCTCTTCAAAGGCTCCAGGAAAGGATGCCCGTTGCGCCTTCCTCGCTGGGAGGGCTGCCTGCAGTCCTCGGCGCTCCTGGGCTTGAAGACGCATCGCTCCAATCCCAGCTTTGTCATCGCCTGGCCTTCCTCCTTGTGTCTGCGATTGTGTCCCAATTTCCCTCTTCTTATGATCAGTCATCGGATCAAGGCCCTCCTTCGTCCAGTACGATCTCAGGGTTGATTCCATCTGCAAAGGCCCCATTTCCACAGCGGGTCACGTTCACAGGCACCAGGGGCGGGGACTGAACATATCACAATCCCAGGACTGTGTGCTTTTCTGTGTGTTCTAAGAGTGCCGGGCCAGGAACAGACAAGGAGGCAGGTCCGACGCTAAAGATGGCTTCCATCCATCTCCAGGGTCCCTGGAGCCCAGCGCACGGGAGCATCAGTAAACGTGGTCTGAACAGATGAGGAAGAGGAGAGGGCACCACGAAAGTCAGAGGAACCAACTCAGACTGGAGACTGGTGAGAGCTTCACCAGGCAGCTCAGCCTCAGGGGAGAGGAGCGGCTGAGGAAACGGCGTCGGCACAGCGGTCTCGGGAGCCTGGGCACTGAGCTGGCGGCAAGTGGGTGCCGAGCACCACAGAGGATGCTGCCTGGATGGGGCCAGAGAAGCAGGAACAGCTCAGAGTCTGAGCTCCGCCCTGATGGTGATGGGATGCCACTGAAACTTTTAAAGCAGAGGTGTGTTGCCCCAGCTGGTTTGGCTCAGTGGATAGAGCATCGGCCTGTGGACTGGAGGGTCCCAGGTTCGATATCAGGCAAGGGCACGTACCTCAGTTGCAGGCTCCTTCCCCGCCCGGGGCCATGGTCGGGGCTGGTGCAGGAGGCAACCAATCGATGTGTTTCTCTCGCATCGATGTTTCTCTCTGTCTTTCCCTCTCTCTTCTACTCGCTCTAAAAATCAATGGAAAAATATCTTCGGGTGAAGATTTTTTAAAAAACCACAGAAAATAAATAAATAAAGCAGGGGTGTGTTGATGTGAATTTGCATGTAACTGATCCCTTCATTTTTTATTTTTATCAGGTAGTACATGCACCTATGTCTTTAAGAGTCAACAGTTGTAAAGGAAATAGCAAAAAGCCTTCCTCTTCCTCAGCCCCCAGTCCAGCAGGCACCCACTGTGACCGGCCTCGTCCAGAGACTCTATGCCAGTGGTTCTCAGCCTTCCTAATGCCGCGACCCTTTGATACAGTTCCTCATGTTGTGGTGACCCCCAACCATAAAATTATTTTCGTTGCTACTTCATACCTGTAATGTTGCTACTGTTATGAATCGTAATGTAAATATCTGATATGCAGGATGGTCTTAGGCGACCCCTGTGAAAGGGTCGTTTGACCCCCAAAGGGATCGTGACCCACAGGTTGAGAACCGCTGTTCTATGCAGATACAAACAATTCTCTTTTCTTTTGAACATAAAGGGTAGCATGATTCACACTCTGTTCTGCACCTAGCTTTTTAAGAAGATTGAGGTATAATTTGCATGCAGTGGAACCAACACCCAATCATAAAACAAAACATTTGCAGCACCCCAAGAAGTCCTTTCATGCCCCTTCCAAATCAATCCCCCATCCCAGGGGAAGCCACTGGTCTGGTTTCTAGCACCCCGGATTCATCAGTTTCACCTGTTCTAGAATGTCGTCTCAATGGCGTCGTTACAGCCAGCTGGTCTTCGTGCCCAGCTTGTTTCTGCTCAGCACGTTTTGAGATTCTTCCATGTGTTGTAGGTATCACTAGTTCACGCATTTATACTGCAGTGTAGTATTCCATCGTATGGACTCACCCATTTGTTATCCATTCACCGGTTGGTGGACACGGAGCTGTTTCCTATTGTCTATTACAAATTAAACTGTTGTGAACATTTGTATAAAGTCCATGTAGTCCTTGAAATTACTGATTTCAGAGAGGAAGGGAGAGGGAGAGAGAGAAACATCAATGATGAGAGAGAATCATTGATTGGCTGCCTCCTGCATGCCCCCTAATGGGAATTGAGCCTGCAACCCGGGCATGTGCCCTGACCTGGAATGGAACTGTGAGCTACGGTTCATAGGTCAACACTCAACCACTGAGCACACTGGCTGAGCTTCCCTCCCTTCCTGACTCCTTTCTCCTGTCTAATGACTGGAAGACTCTCCATCTGGGATGTAGATGTGATGACTGGTGTTTGAGCAGTTTTATTGGGCCATGAAGTAGAAGACATATACTGAGGGTGGTGCAAATAAGATAGGAGTCTAGTTCCATGAACTATGGAGTGCCATGCCAGCCCTAGCCTGCCTGCCTTCGGATTTTATTTACGTGAGAAATGCCTTACTTTACTTACGCACTATTACCATGTGTTTTCTGTCATGCAGCTATTGGGTTACAGATCCTATGCATCTGTAGTTTTGAAAAAGTAGTGCCACATAACTCGGCTTATAGAAAGGTCATTTGGGGTGTAGGGGGGTGGTGCAGACAGACCAAAGGGCAAAGTAAAGGGAGACAACTGGACAGTGGTCAAGGGGGAAGAATGATAAGGCCTAAACCCACTTGGGAGCAATTTTGGTGGAGGTGGGGGCGGCCAACTTCTTTCCAAACCTAAGGAAGAGAATGTTAAACTGGAAATGGTCTGAGGGTTGTACCCACCCTGCCCCACCCACAGCCCACACTTTCATCTGGCCCCGCCCACTTCTCCAGCTCATCCCTCACCTCCTTCCTTTGCACCAAGCCTGTCAGACTCAAAGGCTAACACGGGCCACATAAGCAAGGTTTAAGTTTATGTGGGCCACAAAAAAACAAAAGCTCCAATTTTCATAGAAACGTACGTTTATTTCAATAGAGACATGTTGAATATGCAGGGCTGAAACAAATGAGTCATCGTGAACATGATAGAATAGAACATTTTAATAAAAATTAATATTTTTTTCTTGAACATTAACTTACCAAACACTGAATAACTGCACAAATTAATAAGCGTAACGCAAATAAACCTATTCTTCTTGTTCTCTGAAAGCGAAATATTTCCTGTTGCGCACACCAAACAAGTCAGTCCAAGACTAATGACGTGGCAATCGGCTGCTAAAATATTCGCTGCTAGTATTAGTGGAGAGAAATGGTGCACCTGCGTGTAAGGCACATAAGGGAAATGAATGCAACACAATTATAGTCATCAGTCATTAGCGAACGTTGTAGTTCGTTATTAATAATTATGTATAACAGGATATTGTAAAAATTAAGTTACAAAATTTTTATTAAAACATTTTTTACAGCCCTGGACAGTGTGGCTCAGTGGATAGAGCGCCGGCCTGCAGACCAAAGGGTCCCGGGTTCGATTCTGGTCAAGGGCACGTACTTTGGTTGCAGGCTCCTCCCCGGCCGGGGCCCTGGTCGGGGCCCATGCAAGAGGCAACCAATCGATGTGTTTCTCTCACATCGATGTTTCTCTCTGTCTTTCCTTCTCTCTTCCACTCTTCCTAAAATCAATGGAAAAATATCCTCGGGTGAGAATTAAAAAACAAACAAACAAACAAAAACACGTTTCTTACATACCGTTATATCGGCTGGCTGCAAAAGTATCCGTTGTGGGCCGCATGCAGCCTGCGGACCACGAGTTTGACATGTTTGCTTTGCACAGTAAGTCCCAGGACCCTGCCCAGCTAAGGGATGCTGCTCTCCCCAGAGTGTGCTTGCTCTCACTGCAACCCCTCCGCACCTGCTTTTCTGGAAAGGTCTGAATCTCCCATGGCCCTGGCTAATTTCCAACCTCTCTTAGGTCGTATCTCAGACTGGGCCTCCTCCGGTGAGTCCTCTTGGCCTCTCCCTTCTCCCCCGGGTCCTCTTCTGGGCCCTCCGGGCTCTGTTGCTGCCCTTACTTTAGCCTTTGCCAGGCTGCATTGTAATTGTGTGTAAGTCGGCCTGCAGCACTAGGCTGACAGCTCTGCGCTGGTGAGGATGGGGACCAAGGCGCCCAGCCCCGGATGCGGCATTTAAAAAGGTGACCCGTTTGCCAGGCCCTGTTCTCAGCCCTTATCGCACAGAAATCCTGAAGGGGTGAGTGAACAAATGAATGAGTGAATGAATGAGGTGCCCACCAGGGGGCGATGGCGCTCGCCAAGGAACCTGGGGCTGGCGGGACCGGGGAAGCCGCCCTCCCACCGCTCCCGCCCCCTCCTCGGGTCTCAATCCCTCCCGAACCTCCCTCCCCGCCCCACGAGGGACTTTCCTGGCGCCGCCCACCCCCACCCGCTGCAGATAATTAACTCGAACCAATAAAACGCTGATTGCGGCGCCTTTGTACGCGCCGCCGCGGCATTGTCATGGAAAGCGGGGTCTCCTCCCGATCCGGGCTGCTCTCCCCGCCCGGCCCCCGCAGCTGAAATGGTCTCACGCCACCTGGACGGGACCGGGGGACCCCGAGCCGACCGGCGCCTCGTCCATCTGCTCCCCATCCCCACCCGCCCGGTCAGCTGCGGACCCGATCCAGCCCGGAGGCCCCGGGAGCTCCCAGGGAAGCCCGCACCTCTTCCCTCCACTCCGCCCCGCGGGACCCCAGGGAGCAGGCAGCCGGGATCCCCGCAAGCCAGCCTGGGGTCTGTCCCCAGAGATGGCGGGTGGAGGTGCGTTCATGACAGAAATGACAACTACGCTGGGAAGCCAGAGTACAGGAGGGAAACGGTGAAACACCCACCCCCCATCCCCAGTCCCCTGAGAAAACCTCCCAGAAATCATCTATCAAATATCTGCACATACAGGAACATATTTTAAAGAGGGTATGAGTCACGCAGGAAAAGGAGCTGGAGGTACCCAATTTAAACACTGCTGTGGGTTTTACAGGATGGCTCCCCCTTCGTCCTCGCCCCCCGCCCCCATCCCCCCCCCCCCCCCCACACACACACACCACTGTCAGTTTGGGGGAATTTCTCCAAAGAGCTTTCTCAGTGCGCACACTCCTAAGTGTACCTGCGCGCGCGCGCACACACACGTGTTGGCGAAATGGAATCACCGCTACCTATTATCTATGGGTTCCTTTATTTTCTTTGACAAGTAATGTGGTAGAGATCTGTTCACCGCATGGGTGTTTGCAAAACAACCTTGCCACGGCCCCTCCTGTCGGCTCCCACCCCACCCGCTCCAGCCTGGGTGCGGCTCCCACCCCACCCGCTCCAGCCTGGGTGCGATCCGCTGTCTGGCCTGCGTGTGCCGGGACTGCCATCATTTGTTACCCAAGGCTCTGCCCTAGCATCGCCCTGTGAGGGGGGTGGGGGGTGGGGGTCTGTGTGTTCCTGGGTTTCTGGGAACTTAAGAGGTTTGTGAGCTGCCTTTCAGCAGAGAGAAATGGAATAATAATAATAACAAAACAACAACAGCTGTAAAGATAAAAGTATCCAAAACCTGGAAATAAGACAAAAGGAAGTCTGTGTGTCCTTTCAATGTCATATTAAGGCACTGCCTGATCTGCCTGCCTGAGTCACCTGACTCTCTAGCCAACGCACCTTTGTTCGACTTTGCCCTTTATTGCTGATCAGAGTCCCAACTCAGTGAAGTTCCACGTTAACTTGTAAAAGACACACAGTTGCAAGTTATTTCTGCCCTGAAGTAAAAATAACCCTAAGACACGAACCAGTTTTACACCTAACTTCTCCATCAGACCAGCTTTTCCATCTTGCTGGTTCCGTCGCGAATGAGTTAAATAAGCCTTTGACATGTGCTCACTGTATATTTGTACAAGATTCATGTTTTCAACTTTCTGAAAATAACTTTGACTCAGTTAACGTTTCTTGAAGGCTCACTCTGTGCCAGGCAGCATCTACACACAGCTTCACACGGAGAAGAGGGTGAGAGGTGGGCACTGGAGCAAGACAGCTCTGGGTGTGAACTCCCGCTCTGCCACTCACCGGCTGTGAGACCTCTAGTAATAATAATAATAACAATAGCAGCTGTAAAGATTAAAACATATCCAAACTTGGCCTGGCTCAGTTGGTTGACATGTCGTCCCACACACTACAAGGTTGCAGGTTCAATCCCCGGTAGGGGCAAATACTGGAGGCAACTGATCAATGTTTCTCTCCCCCCGCCCCCCTTCTCTCTCTCTAAAACAAACAAACAAAGAACAATAAAAACATATTCTTGGGTGAGGATAAAAAGAAAAAACCAAAAACTTGGAAATAAGACAAAAGGAAGTCTGTGTGCCCTTCAATGTCATATTAAAGCACTGTTTGATCAGCCTGCCTGAGGCATCTGACTCTATTAAGCACCAACTGTGTACCAGGCCCATTCACATTCTTATCTCTTACTCAATTCAAATTGCACAACACTGTAAGATGAGATTTGCATTTACATTTTTCCAGTTTTTGTGTGTCCTTCTGCATGTGTCCCTCTGGGAGTCCCTTCTCTCTTTGAGCCTCAGGGTCTTGGACTGTGAGTGGGCGTGGTGACAGCTGCCCCCAGGACTGTGTGGAAATAGGTGTAGTGTAATCATGGAACAGCCTGTTACTTGTGGTTCCGCAGCAGAACACTCAGGGTTGGGGAGTAAGGAACCCAAAGTCGCAAGGTCCCAGAGTCTGGGCTGCTGCTGCCTCCATCGCTTAATGCCTCAGACCCCCCATTTCTACGTCTGTAAAATGGGAATAACAGCTGACAGCAGACTGTCTGGCAGAGGGGTCAGCTGTGGTGGCAGCTGCAAACTGTCCGCCTTGTGGTTGTATGATGCATGCACGTGTTGCGCATCAGGGGCTGCTGTTGAGATACCATTTTGGTTCTTCCTTTTAGAAGTGGCACCGGAGAGAAGTATTTTTCTTGCTTCCACCCCCAACAAGCTGAATTCGTGCCCTGAGCTCCAAGCTCTTGCTGGGGCATGCTAAGCAGCTTCTTTGTGTGTCTATGGTTTTCTTTCCTGGGATGGACCCTGCACAGAATTGGGGTCAAAGGTGGCAGCTCCCCAAACCTCAGGCTTAGACTGTGTGTTGGTTTTCTGGGGCTGCTGCAACAAAGTACTGCAAACGGCCCTAACCGGTGTGGCTCAGTGGATAGAGCATCAGCCTGGGGACTGAAGGGTCCCAGGTTCGATTCCGGTCGAGTGCATGTACCTTGGTTGCGGGCACATCCGCAGTAGGGAGTGTGCAGGAGGCAGCTGATCAATGTTTCTCTCTCATCAATGTTTCTAACTCTCTATCCCTCTCCCTTCCTCTCTGTAAAAAATCAATAAAATATATTTTAAAAAATAAATAAAATAAAGTACTGCAAACTGAGTGGGCCCAGAGGACAGGAACGTGTCGTCTCACCGTCTGGAGGCTAGAAGTCTGAAGTAGAGGTGCCGGCAGGGCCTGTGCTCCGGGGGCTGAGGGAGGGCCTCCACGTCTCTCCCCGAGCCTCTGAGGTTGCCCACAGCCCTTGGTGCTCCTTGGCTCATAGCCGCATCACTCTAATCTCTGCCTCCATCATCACAGGAAGTTCTCTCTTCTTGTGTCTGTGTCCAAATTTGCCTCTTCTTATAAGGACCCTAGCCATCCTAACTTGATTACATCTGCAAAGACCCTATTTCTCAGTAAGGTCACATTCTCGGGCTTCGAGTGAGCAGGAATTTGGGGCAGTGGAGAAGGGGGTTGCTATTCAACTCAGTACAGACAAACCTCTAGCTGATGATCCTGCAAAAACCCCAGGATCTCCTCTGGCTGAGCTCTGTCAGGCGGTGTCTGTCCGTCCTCGCAGCAGGCAGCTAGGACACAGTTCATTGAGAGCACTGCATTTCCTCTTATTGGACAAGTAAAGCACAGGCGTCTCTGCTCAAAGCTGCACACGTGAGTGCTGAGCTCTGAGCTGCCAGCGAGCCAACCTCGCCTCTGTGGTCTACTCGCTCCTCCTCTGTCCAGTGGGCGCAGTGAATACAACTGCACTTACATGAATTCCGAGAACAAGCAACATTTACGGTGATAAAAATCAGGGTAGTGGTTACCTGAGGGGTGGGCAAGAGGGCGTTGTTGGGGGTGGAAATGGTCTATATCTCGATCTGAGTGGTAGTTACACCGTATGTACAAATTTACTGAAATGCACACTTTAGATGTGTGTGCTCTAGATACTTTATTGTGTGCGTTTTATATATTAATAAAAGGGTAGAAAGAAAATAAAAGGCAGGAAAGAAGGGGGGAAGGGAAGGAGGGAGGGAGGGGTAGGGAGAAAGACGAGCACCGGGATCCCTGTCCAGCTTGGCTTCCAGGAAAAAGTGAAGAGGCTGTGCTGTGCGCGCCCAGGTCTTCTGCAAACAGTGGGCAGAGGGGCACCAAGATGCAGCTCTGAAAGCAGAAATGGAACGGAGGGGCACGTCCCTCTCTCTTTGCCTCCCACCCAGGCCTCCCCGCTGGAACAAAGTGGGACTTTGGAGTCACACTACTGGCTGTGTGACCTTGGGCATGTGGCTAGCCTCCTCTGGGCCGCAGGCTTCTCACCTGGAAAATAGGACTAACGCTCTCAATGAACTGTGGAGAGGGCTACGACACCAGCTGAACCACCCTTAGCACGGCGGTGCTGCCTCCGGTCAGCTGCCCTTCCTGGTCCTGGCCCAGGCCCAGCTGGCGAGGGAGGTGTGCCCGAGGACCAGCCACACTGTCCTGATGGTGGTTACAGACAGGGAAGAGGCAGCGTTCTTCCCGGGTCAAGCCCTGTGTGACCATAGGCCAGTCATTTGTCTCGTCCCCTCCTCCTAAGGTTGTCGTTTCACTCACTCCTCCAACCCCGGGCCGTCTCCCACACTTTTCTGTGGCTCAATCTGCTCACCTCTAGGATGAGGGTAAGAAGAGTCCGCACAGCATAGAGTTGCTGGGAAGATAAAAAGAATGTGCGGACAGCAGTGACTGGCACCAAGCTTTACCCTCCATGACCACCCTCTGAGGGAGCGCCTGCTGTGTGTGGGCACCAGGCTAGGCATGGGGTCCTGGGAACAGCTTCCTCTAAGCTCATGCAGGTAGATGACAAGGACACCCCGGGCACCCTGCTTTCCAAGACCACTGCCTCCCAGGCGGAGCGTTTCAGCTGTGTCCGGGCCAGATGCACGGTTCTGCCAAACGAGGCGCCAAGAGAGGCTGTCACCCGGTGGCACAAAGGCGCTCGTTGTGGGCGGAGCCCAGGGAAGAGCTCCAACCACCTGGCTCTGCAACTGCTCCTGGGGCAGCCTGGCCTCAAGCCTGGGCTCCCCTGCTCCGTGTGCAGTGAAAGGAGGGGGCAGGGGATGGCAGGGGCAGCGACAGGCCCAAGATGTCTGGCAGAGAAGGGGTACGAGCAGGAGCACTGGGCCTTGAGGGAGTGAGGGGCGGAGGAAAGGAGACCACACAGACAGTGAGGAGACGAGGAGTGGATAGAAGATCATGAATGGTGAGCAGCTAAGACTCCCCTAGCTACCCACTGGGCCCAGCCCTGGTCTAAGTTATTCCTCATAACAACCTTCAAGAAAGATACTGCCCCGATCCCATTTTACGGCTCAGGAAACGAAAGCACAGAGAGATGAAGTAACTTGCCAGTATGTGACAGAGCTGGGATTCGAACCCAAGGCCGCCAGAGTCCATGTTCTTAATCATTATGAAGAAGAGGAGGGAAAGGAGGGGGGAGGAAGAAGACCGGACAAAAGAAAGGTGGAGAGAAGATGAAAGGGTGGGGGGTGAGAAAAGAGAGGAAGGAGTAAAAGAAAAGGGAGAAAAGATGGAAGGAGATAGGAGAGAGGAGAGAAGGAGGAAGAAGAGAGCCACGGACAAAGCTGAGGAGGGAGAAGTGAACGTTCGGGAGGGACGGAGGCCTAGCCGGTGGGGAGTCTGGGGGAGAAGAGCTGCCCTGTGTCCTGTCCCTCCCCGCCCCCACCGACACTGCTGTCCTCAGTCTCACACCAGGCCCCTGGGACAGCCCTGAGGTCACACCAGCAGAGGATGGCCCTCTGGAAGCAGTGGCCTCCCTGAGAGGCTGGTAGAGCTGGAGAGGGGAGGTCACGACCACAGACCAGGAGGGCCTGCCAGCGAGGAGCCCCTGCTCTGTGCCCAGCTGGAGGGCTGGTTTCCACTCCACTGCCACCCCTCACGGGGGGCTTTTCTCCAGCTCGAAGTTGAAGAAGCCCAGGTCGGCAAGGCCAGGGAAGCCCCCCAGGTCACACAGCTGGTGAGCCAGGGCAGGGCCGAGTCGCTGCCTGGCTCAGAGGCTTCCCTCAGCCTCCACTCTCCACCCTTTGTCCGGGGCGAGGCAAGCAGAGCTCGCTGGAGAAGCCGGCCTGGACACAAATGGGCTCTCACCTCTTCCCCTTAAACTGTCTACTCGGTCAGCTGCAGGCCATGTACCCGCGTCTGCCTGCCGCAGGCATCAGAAGTGTCCTGGGTTGGAGGCTGACCCACCCGGCCCATGGCTGTGTGCCACATGCATGAACAATGAATGGGAAACACCCCACATACACCAGGAGCCCCTTTGGAACACAGAGAGGCACTGAGGCGGGGCTGACGGCCTCCCTGGGCCTCGGTGTCCCCACTGGTCAAATTCCAGGGAGGCCTCTTCCAGCCCCAAGATTCTGCTGTCACATCCCCCAGAAGTAGTCAAGAGACAACACCTGGAAAGTAGAAGAGATGGCCGAAACCGGTTTGGCTCAGTGGATAGAGCGTCGGCCTGCGGACTGAAAGGTCCCAGGTTCGATTCCGGTCAAGGGCATGTACCTGGGTTGCGGGCACATCTTCAGTAGGAGATGTGCAGGAGGCAGCTGATCGATGTTTCTCTCTCATCGATGTTTCTAACTCTCTATCTCTCTCCCTTCCTCTCTGTAAAAAATCAATAAAATATATTTAAAAAAAAAAAAAAAAAAAAGTAGAAGAGATGGGCCCTGGCCCGCGTGACTCAGAGTGTTTTCCATGCACCAAAGGGTCCCAGGTTTGATTCCAGTCAAGGGCACATACCTCAGTTGCAGGCTGGATCCCCAGGCCTGGTCCAGACGCATGTGAGAGGCAACCAATTGATGTGTCTCTCTCACATCAGTGTTTCTCTCTCTCGGTCTCTCCTGACCCTTCCAATCTCTCTAAAAATCAATGGAAAAATATCCTCTGGTGAGGATTAACGGGGGGGGGGGGGGGGGGGGAGGTGTGTCCCCAGAACCAGCAGCACTAACATCACCTGGGAACCTATACGATATGCACATTCTCAAGCCCCACCCCAGACCTGGGACTGGGGCCCAGCCAACACACTCAATGTTTAGAATTGCTGTCGTACAAGGGAGCTATCCTAGTAGCAATGTGTCTAAGGGTGTGTTTTGTGGGAAGGGGGAATGTTTATCACAGTCTTAGCCATTCCCCACCACTAAGTCCCTCCTTCATTTATTCCAAGAATACAGCAGGATGACCCAACAAGCCTTCCTCCCCACCCCACTCAGGAGAAGGATCCACTCCCAGCCTCTAGCTAGAGACTGCAGGCCTGGGTTTGTGAGGCTGCACACAGCCCTGCCTTCTTCCCTCCACTCCTTGCCCCTCCACCTCCCTCCGTCCCCAGGGGCACCCCGGCCACACCCACCTGCCTCCCCTTTGTCTGCCAATCTGTCTCCATTCCAGGATGAGCCCCTGCTTCCACCAACCAGTCTGCGCTCCACCTTCAGGACCCAGAGAGGGAGGCCTCTATGCTCCCGACTGTTTGTCATTTTCTTGGGGAGAGGTCCAGGAGGATGGTTCATGCTACGGGCTCCCTGCCCCAGGGAGGGCAGCAGTGGCCCCTCCTCACCAGGATCAATCTCTCCCTCTAAGACAGTGATGGCGAACCTTTTGAGCTCGGCGTGTCGGCATTTTGAAAAACCCTAACTTAACTCTGGTGCCGTGCCACATATAGAAATTTTTTGATATTGGCAACCACAGTAAAACAAAGGCTTATATTTTTGATATTTATTTTATATATTTAAATGCCATTTAACAAAGAAAAATCAACCAAAAAAATGAGTTCGTGTGTCACCTGACACGTGTGTCATAGGTTCGCCATCACTGCTCTAAGGTGCTCAAAGCTTCACCAGAAAAGTGAGAAAATGGGGGACAGAAAGGCGCAGAGGCTTGCCTGAGGTCACCCCGCAAGAGGGGGGCATAGCCAGGATTGGGACCTTGCTCTCTCTTCCCCCCTCAGTCACCCAGGCCCAGGCCCCAGCAGGTGGCAGGTGACAATTTTTTTGTGGTGACATGTGGTAGGGACATAGTTGACCCTGGAAGATCTGAGGCCCTCAAGGACTCACTAAAGCAGTCACGGCCGATCACGGTGCCACGGTGTTCGCCTTTCTCCAGGGGGCGTGATCCCCGTCCTTCTTGCTGATGCCGCAGCCCATCAGCTAACGCTCAGAGTCAGGCGGACACTAGCCAGGAAAGCATAGCTGCCTGTGCTTTCCTAAACTGGCAGTAGGGTGATAACATTAGCACCTTCCTTCATGGGTGCCCAGCTCATCCCTGTCCAGCCCCACCTTAGGGACCCCTGGAATGTCAGGCCAGAATAAGTGGCAGTGACAACAGGCACGTGTATTGAGCACTCACTCTGTGACAGGCATGGCGGGTACCTGCTCTGCAGACACTGTCCCATGGCATCCTCACCAGGAGCCCACTCCCCGGATAAGGGCATGGGACTCAGAGGCTAAGTGCCTTAATCCTGACTGACCTAGACCAACCGCTCCCTCCATTCATACAGAGAGGCGACAAGACTTCCTCACAGACACACAACTGGTGAGTGTCAGAGTCAGCTGTCCCTCGGGAAAGTAGTCACAGTTCGTTCTACGGCACTTCACCACTCGTCAAGCTCTCCTCTCGGGAAGGCAAGGGTTTCCTTTGTGTGATGGTTATCATCTTGGGGAGCTTATGTGCTGTCCCAGTAAGGTCCTAAAGGCTTTATAAATACGAGCCCGTTTAATGCTCACCATCACAAGGCAGATACATTTATTATCCCCACGTCGCAAGTGAGGAAACTGAGGCACAGAGAGCTCAAGTAATCTGCCCAAGTCACACAGCCAGGATTCACATGCAGGCTCCCTGATGTTCTAAGCACTAGAATGGCCTATTTTTGTAGCCGAAAAACCTGAGGCTCAAAGAGAGGACATGACTTCCTGACGGCCACACACCTGGAAGGGGGGCGATGGTGACGGCGTTCACCACACAGCTCGGATCTCCTGCCTCCACGGCCACTGCTGCCCCCCCCCCCCCCGGTGGTCTTTCTCCCTCGTGATCAGAACACACTGACTGGAACCTTCTTTGCCAGAACAGCCCCCACCGCGTCCCCGCCCGAACGGCGAGGCAGACAGGAAACAGACGCCGCGACAGAGAAGGATGGGCAGGTTCACGGAGGCACCGGGGCAGCTGTGGGGGCACCGGAAGGTCACTGCCCACCCTGGGAATAAGGGAAGGTTCTGGAAGTCTGATCCTTGAGTCAAGACTTTAAGTTCAAGTAGGAACTTTTCCAGAAGGACAGGGTAGAGCAGGGCATCCCAAACTGAGGAAACAGCGTGTGCAAAGGCCAGCGGTGTGAAAGAGAATGTCAATTGTTGTGAAGAGTTCTGTTCGGGCCCAGCCGGTGTGGCTCAGTGGCTGAGCATCAACCTGTAAACTCTTCCTGGTCAAGGGCACATGCCAGGGTTGAAGGCTCGATCCCCAGTAGGGGGTGTGCAGGAGGCAGCCAATTAATGATTCTCTCTCATCATTGATGTTTCTATCCCTCTCTCCCTCTCCCTTCCTCTCTCTGAAATCAATAAAAACATATTTTTTTTAAAAAAAGAGTTCTATGAGTGAGGGTGTGGACAGAAAAAGCTGAATAGGGAGGATCATGGAAGGCCCCTGAGGGAGTCAGGACACTGCAGTCCTGGCCACATATCAGCCCATCTCACAGAGTGACCTCAATGTTCCCATCTGTAAAATGGGAGTGAGGGTGAAGAGTTGGTGTCTAAGGGCCCTGCCAGCACTAACTTTCACCTGGTGGAGTCAGAATGGATTTGGACAGGAGGACAGTTTTGATGTGAGGGTAAAAGGCAAGGGAAAGAGGGGTACGCTAAAAAAGAGGACCCACAGTAGCAAAGGTTCAGAGAAAAGAAAGTTCAGGACAAGAGTTAAAAATGAGAAGGAGAGGATATGGCTTCAGGTCCCTGGGATGACGTAGCCAGAGGAAAGCATGTGAGGAAGTTGTACCAGTGGGGATATTTTAGTTACAAGTGAAAGAAAGCTGGGGAAATGGGCTATTGCTTTATATAACTGAGAAGCCCAGGGTATTGACTTCAGGTATGGCTAGATCCAGGAGCTGACATGTTATTGTGAGGACCCTGCCTCTCCCTCTATCTTGGCTTTGATTTCTTCATCACTGATTTCACTCTCGAGGAGGCTCTATAACCTCATGAGGCAAAGGTGGCCACCAGTTGCTCTAGAATCCATCACACAAACTACACTCCTGAAGGCAAAGAAAGATCCTCAGACCCTCACATGCCATTACCCTGCACCTTTTTCTTTTCCTCACACCTAACATTAGGTCTAGCCTCAAATCCTGTTGAATATTCCCATAGAAGAGATCTGGAATCTACCCACTTCTCCTCACTCCCACTGATAACAGCCTGATCCAAGTCATCCTCATCTCTGTATTTTTTGTTTTTATTTTTTGAGGCATTACATTCATGTAGATGAACACAACTGGATGTGTAAATCCAGCTTAATGAATCTTCACACAGTGAGTGAGCACATGATGTAACTTCCACCCAGATCAAGACATAGAACACTGACAGCTCCCCCGCCCCCCTCAACCCCCCTATTAGTTAATAACCCCCTTAACAGTGCATCCTCTTACGTGAGTCAGTCACCATCCTCTCTCGCCTGGTTTAGTACACTGGTTCCCCGCTGTCTCAAGCTTTCACTCTTGCTCCTTTCCGTTAATTCAGTCGATTTAGAGATCCTATAAAAGGTAAATAAAAGCTATCCCTCCTCTGCCCCAAACCCTCCCATAGCTCCCATTTCATTTGGTCTAAAAGACTTTGTGTCGGCTTGCAAAATCCTGACAAACTGGCACCTCATCCCCTCTCCCCCTCCTTTCCCCAGCAACTCCTGCTCCAGCCATACGGGCTCTCTCCAGTTCCTCGAACACTCTTAGGCACACTTGCACAGGGCCCTGGTACTTGCTGTTCCTGTTGCCTGGTATCCTCTCCCTCGCCCGCATATCCTCACGGTTCACTCTATCACCCCCTTCAAGTCTGTGTTCTAATGTCTCTGAGGTGAGCCCTAGGACTGCCCTAGTTACAACCTGGAAGGAGTTTCCAGATCCTGGTGCCGGAAGAGAACCCAGGTGGAGCCCAGCAGACTCCCTGAGCTAAGGAGATGGGCTGAGAGTCCAAGGACACCAAGGAGAGCAGAGTTTGCAGGACAGAGTATCCAGGAGGAAGGATCTGCACCGAGAGAGGATTCCAGAGATCTGCAGAAAGTCTCCCTGGAGCATTATGCTAAGCACTAGTTGGCACCTGTGTGCGACACAATTATTCTGGGCTAGAAAAAACCATGGGGAGAGATTAGAAAACAGTGCCCAGCACTCACACAGGACCAAAATGGTGCCAAAACAGAAAACATTTCATTAATTCATGGCACACTGGTTGGAGTATGGTAGTCCCCCCCGCCCCCCCTTATCCGTGGAGGATCCGCTGCAAGGCTCCCAAGGGATGCCTGAAACTGCAAAGAGTAGCTGAACCCCATGTATACTATGTTTTTTCCTAAACACACATGCCTTTTCACTTAAAGAAGCCCTTCATGGCTCCTCTTTGGCATATCTAAATTGCCATCATGGCTACTCTCCCACTTGGGGGCCATTATTAAGTAAACTAAGGGTTATTTGAATATAAGCACTTCAGTTCCGAGACAGTGGATCTGATAACCCATGGGGTGGGGGGGTGGGGGGGTGGGGACATATACAGCACAGATACAGGTACACCAGACAGAGCAGGACAGCTGGAGATGTCATCATGCTACTCAGAACAGCACACAATTTAAAACTGACGAATTGTTTATTTCTGGAATTTT
Source organism: Myotis myotis (assembly GCF_014108235.1). NCBI lineage: Eukaryota > Metazoa > Chordata > Mammalia > Chiroptera > Vespertilionidae > Myotis > Myotis myotis. The sequence continues at coordinate 62,536,399 of NW_023416401.1, read as the reverse complement.
TCATTTAATATTTAAGACCATGGTCGATCGCTGGTGGTGGAAACTGAAAAGTGAACTTGTGGATAAGGGTGGACTGCTGTACTCAGGAAGGTCTTTTCTCACTATTGGTAAAGAATTAGCTCTCAACAGAACACTGCTCTGGACCCAACAAATCATAAAAGCAAGACTTGAAAGGATCAGATGGTTTCCAAGTAATCTCATTGACTCTCAGCAAAACTCGAGGATTTATAGAAATACAGTTATAAAAATATACAGCACCCAACAAAGGTAAAAGTCACAATGTCTGGTATCCAAATAAAGATTATGAGCTATACAAAGAAGCAAGGAAATAATGGCCCATAATAAAGAAAACAGTGAATCAACTGAAATTGACCCAGAACTGACACAGAAGTAGTGAATAAGAATAATAAAATAATTATTAACACTGTATTCTATATGTTTAAAAGTTGAAGAAACAGCCTGGCCAGTGAGGCTCAGTGGTTGAGCATCGACCTATGAATCAGGAGGTCATGGTTTCGGGTTCAATTCCTGGTAGGGAGAGTGCAGGAAGCAGCCAATCAATTATTCTCTCTTATCATTGATATTTCTCTTTCTCTCTCCCTCTCCCTTCCTCTCTGAAATCAATAAAAATATACATATTTTAAAAGTTAAAGAGACACATGGAAGATATTAAAAAGATCCAATTGAACATCTAGAAATGAAAGCTACAATGTCTGAAGTGGAAAATATGCTAGGATTAATGTCTGATTAAAAGCAGCAAGAAAAAAGGGTAAGTGAATCTAAAGACAGCAAATAGAAACTATCCAAAATGGAACACATAGAGCAAAAACATAATTTAAAAGAAAAAACAAGAAGAGTATCAAGAGCTTGCAACACCTTCAAGCAGCCCAATATATATGTAACGTCCCCAAAGGAAAGGATATCTCGGGGGGGGGGGGGGGGGCTGAAAATGTTCCAAATCTGATGAAAACTATAAACTCACAAATCCAAGAAGCTTAACAAACCTCAAGCACAAAGCACAGGAAGAAAATTACTCATCATGATCAAATTGCTCAAAACTGGTGACAAAAAGGAAAATATTTTTTAAAACAGTCATAAAAAAAAAGACTTGTTAAGTACAGAGGAACAAGGATAAGGATAATGACATTTCATGTTCGACATGGTATAAAGAATAAAATAGTTGACAACATCTTTTAACTTACTGAAAGAAAAAAATGTGTCAATGAAGAATTCTATACCCATTTAAAATATCATTCAAAAAATGAAGGTGAAATAAAGATGTTTTTAGACATACAAAAGCTGAGAGAATTATTCACCAACAGACCTGCACTATAAGAAATGACAAATGAAATCCTTCAGGCAGAAGGAAAATGATATCAGATGGAAATCTGGATCCACAAAAAGGAATAAAGAGCACTGAAAATGTTAACTACCTAAGTAAATATATAAGATTTTTTTCTTATCATTTAAATGTCTTTCAAAGATAATTTATTGTTTAAACTCAAATAATGATAATATTTTATGGAGTTTAACATTTACATAAGCATGGCAATAATGGCATCACAATTAGGAAGACAGAAATAAAAGTACAGTGGGGCCTTGACTGACGAGTGTCCCGACTAACGAGTTTTTTGAGATACGAGCCATCTCTCGGCCGATTTTTTGCTTTGAGTTGCGAGCTAAAATTCGGGTTACAAGCCAGCTTCAGATACCCCACCGCTAGTTGGCGCAGCGAACATCACAGTGAACGCCACAACATCAGCCCAGCATTTCAATTCATTGTAATGGTGAAAATTGATTTGACATACGAGTAATTTGAGTTATGAGCTCCGTCACGGAACGAATTAAACTCGTAAGTCAAGGCCCCACTGTACACTATTGTAAAGTTCTTACACTACATATAAAGTGATATAGTATCACTTGACAATAGACTGTGATAAGTTAGAGATACATACTATAAATCCCAATGCAACCACAAAATAACAAAAGGAAGAATTATAACTAATAAACCAACAAAGGAGGTAAAATGGAATTGTAAAAAATGCTCAATTAATCAGAAAAAGGAAAAAAAGGAAGCAGAGAGTAGATGGGACAAAGAGAAAACAAACCGCAAGATGATAGATTAAAACTAACCATCAATAATCACATTAAATGTAAATGATCTAAACACCCCCATTAAAAAGCAGAGATTTTCAGATTGGATTTTTTTTTAAAGACCCAACTACATGCCAACTACAAAAAAGCATACTTTAAATATAAAGACACAAGTTAACAGTACAAGGATAGAAAAAGACAGACCACACTAATCAAAAGAACACAGGAGTGGCTAGTTTAATATCAGACAAAGTTCATTTCAGAGCAAAGAATCTTACCAAGAATAGATACGGTCATTTCATAATGATTAAGAGGTCAAATAACCAAGAACATATAACAGTTTTAAATGTTTATTCCCCTAATGGCAGATACTTAAAATACATGAAGCAAAAAACTGATAGATCTGCAAAGAGAAATAAATCCACAATTATAAATTGAGATTTCAAATCTCAGCAATTGAAAGACTGAAAATCACATGTGCTGGGGGAATGGGTGTGGCCGGGGAGAGGTCAATGGGGGAAAAAGGAGACATATGTAATACTTTAAACAATAAAAAATTTAAATTAAAAAAAAAAAGACTGAAAATCAAATGTCACCTTCTTAGTGCATCCTACCTTGGCCATCAATTTTAATTGCACTTCTTATTCCCTACCCCTTTCTCCTGCACACACCACCTTCTAACAAAATATTTATTTATTTATGTTAATTCATATCCTATATAATAAAAGGCTAGTATACAAATTAACCAAATGGCAGGACAGCCGGATGCTATGATGTGCACTGACCACCAGGGGGTACATGCTCAACACAGTAGCTGCCCCCTGGTGGTCAGTGCACTCCCACAGGGGAGCGCCACTCAGCCAGAAGCCGGGCTCATGGCTGGCCAGCGCAGCAGCAGTGGCAGGAGCCTCTCCCGCCTCTGGGGCAGTGCTAAGGATGTCCAACTGACAGCTTAGGCCAGCTCCCCACACGGGCCTAAGCCGTCAGTTGGACATACCATGAGGGCTCCTGGACTGTGAGAGGGCACAGGCAAGTTGAGGAAACCCCCCCCACCCCCACCCCCGCCCAGTGCACGAATTTCGTGCACCGGGCCTCTAGTATTTGTATAATGCATAGAATAGTCTGGTACTTAGAAGATTCTCAAAAAGAAAAATACTTACATAAAAACATGATTGAAAGTCTGTTCATTGCTGTTGTTATGACTTCTATTACGTGACTCTGCATGTAGTCTTTCTCTATTGCCATTTCAAGGCACAGACCCCAACAAAATCAATACAGGAGACCCAGAATTCTGGAACATAAGGGTAGAAATCATAGAAATGTAGAATGTTTGTATAAGATGCATAGGATGTTAATAGTCTGAAGCCTACAATGTTAGAATTCTGGGATGTTTAAAGCCAGAACTTTAGAATCAGGTAGCATAATTGATGAGGGATTTAAACCTGCAGGTTGTTAGAGGGTGGGGGAGTTCAGTTAAACAGTACTTTTTAAAATTCCACCTGCTGGTCCTGGTGTTCCCTATCTTTAATACCCATAGGGAGGTTTACACCCAGCCAACTAACTCAGCTCAGCAAGGCAAAGGGACTGCGAAACTATTCACCCATGGCCTCAGGGGCTGGGAATGAGGGGAGTGAGGAGCAGATGAGGGGGGAGGGAGGCTGTATTTCTCCATTTTAATTCAGCTCCCGCTGACAGGGCCCCTTCTGGACGGTGGGCCCATAAGGCCTTTCTGTCATGCAAGACTGGAGGTTGTCATTATCAGAAGGAACCACCACCACCTCCACAGGAATAAGGGGGAGAAGCCACTGCCGCCTGAGGCCTGCCCATCACCCCAGGGACCCCATGGCCATGGAAATGGCTGGGCTGGGTCCTAGGGACTGTGGAGATAGGCTGCACATAATCAGGGTGGCCTTCTGTCTCTGGGCCCAGGAGTGTAACCTTCGCTGCTCTGACAATGGGGCTTCCTGGTGGGGGTGAGGGTGGGGATGTCTAGCAAGTGGGGCACACACCTAATCCGTTGTCCTGGTTTGTTTTATCTACAGCTCTTATCATCCACTGAACCTCATGTCTTACGTTGATCTTCTCGTCCATCTCCCAAACTAAACTGTGAGTCTGTGAGGGTATCCAACAGCTTCTACTTGGCTCATGCTGTCCCAAGTGGTGCTACTACAGAGACTCACAAGTGTGTGTTCAGTGTTGGTGGACTGTACCTGTACACAAAGATTCTGGGCACACACTGGGCCACGCCCCTCTCATGAGAACTACTGAAGGCTGTCAACTCCCTACCCAAAACTCACACCCCTCAGACACTGGTGCAGACACTTCCCAAGGACCACACACTCACACACACCGGCCCCGAGGCCTGCACAGCCCACACGTTTGCAGCCCACGCCCCAGCACCATTCTATTCCACTGGCTCAGGAGTAGAATGAAACGCAAGGGCTCATTCCCAGCACCATCTTACATCCATCCGTTTTCGGCCCTGGCCCGATCTTGGGAAAAACACAGAAACTACCAAGAACCAACACTTGTGAGTACATGCTGCACCAAGGTGGTCTCAGCCCATCACTTCCCCCACCCAGGCACAGAGCTGTCACCCGACACACAACCCCTCACAGTAAGGGGGCGGGGGGGCACTTTCTGAACCTCTTTCTGAACACCCTGTTATTGGCCTCTACAATAGCCCCGTTTGACCCTCCATTTAGGACTCAGGTTCTCAACCCTACAGGAATCACAGGCTGCTTTTCTGAGGCTGGGTCAACTGCTGACAAAACCCCAGAAAAACTGCACAAAGAGGCACGAATTATCAGCCAGATTCCCAGGGACACTCCCTCCCTCCTCTCCATCCCTCTTCCCATCACCACCACCACAGTCCTTGGAGCCTGACGACCCACAAGCCAAGAACCAGGCATTACACACCTGGGGGTACAGGATGGGTGGCCGGATCCCCTCTTTTGGGGCACTGCTGGGAAGCCCACCTCCCCATTCCTCAGACTGCTGCCGCTGTGCTTGCCCCCCACCCCCTTCTTAATTACCTCGACGCTGCTTAATTGGGCAAAGGGCGCGCGCGCGTGCGCGCGTGTGTGTCAGAGGGGGGGTGGGGTTCACTCCTCACACATGGGGCGCCGGGTGGAGGGGGTGCTGGCTTCCTGCCCAAGAGCGAGCCCCCTCCCCCAGCCCCAGCCGCTGGAGGATTGTGAGCTCAAACAGATGGACCGAGCCGGAGGGGCGGGGGCGCGCTGACGGGGTGCGAGACGGCAGCGCGCTGGCCGGGCCTAGCGGCGCCCTGACAAAGACGGGGGCCGGGCGGCGAGGGGCGCCTTATCAGCGCTAGCAGACCGCTGGGTCGGGCGGGCGCCCGCAGCCCGCGATCGGGCTCACAAAGGCCCGGGCCGGGCGGTGGGGTGGGGGCTCGAAGATTAATTGCCCAATCAAGTTGTCGGCGCGGGGCGGGGGCGGGACCGCGGCCCCGGGGGACGCGGGGCGGCGCATAATGAAGTGTGCAAAAAGTTAATTTGCTCCGCGACTCGCTGCTCGCCACAATCAAAGGCGGGCGGCGGGGAGGGGAGGAGTGGGGATTGTGCCCCCCGCCCCAGCTTGCGATCCACGGGGGGGTATGATGTGGGGACACGGAGCACCCCCAGCGCCAGAGGGGGCGGAGGTCTCCAGACGTACCTTCACCCCCCACTTCCTCCCGCCGTGTGCCTCCCCACCCCCCAAACCCCATCCCCCCGCAGGTCCCGTCCAGTTTCCTCTCCTCTGCTGCACGCACAATGGTTGACATTTCTGGAGCGCTCGCCCTGGGCCGGGCTCTGCGCCAAGCGTTTTCTGGCGTTATCTCCTCTGGTCGCAACCTGAGGAGGTAGGGCCAGTGAGCATCCCGCGTTGCGGAGGAGGTGCCGCGTTGCAGAGATGCTCAGGAAGTGCTCCAAGGTCAAACACAGGGCCCTCACACAGCCCCAGGGCCTTAGGGGGAAAATGGCATGGTGAACTGTGTCAAAGAGAAAAAATAAAAATACGTCCAACAATGGGGAAGATGATTTTATTCAAGTTCTTGCAATAGGGGAGCAACCTGGGTCCCCAGATCGGAGATGTGGGTGGAGTAGGTCTGCATTAGTATTTCACAGGGAGGTGCAGACAGGTTACAGGCGGGGGAGTTTAGCGTTGGGATTGTCTGGCAATGGGGAGTCTGGTCAGCCAGCGGCACAGGAAATGTTTATCTCAGCGTCTAGTTTCAGATGGGACAAACAGTTCTAATCTCAGCCAATCAACCATGAGACAAAGAATAGGAAGCGGGAGGGTCTGTCTGGTCTTATCGGCAGGTTCAGGCAAAAGGGGAAAGGTCACAGGCAAACAATAGAGTCATCCCTGAGCCTGACTGGGAGTCCAGAGAAAGACAGTCTTATCTAAGTGACATGGGGAAGGTGGTTCCTTGCGGTCAGCCATTTATTTCCCTGAACACAAAATGGGACGAGCAATTAAAAAAAAAGGTTGGGGGATTTCTTAACCATCATTTTTCCAGGAGCCAAGTTTAACATTGTCAAAAGGCTAGCTGATCGCAAGGGTAGAAGCCCAGGTACCCTGTAACAGCAGCTTTCCTCTGTGGCTTAGCATCACCGCCTAGTGAGGAGCTCATCCTTAGTAACTATAAATGCCCCTGAGGCACCCCCCTCCCATGTCACCTTGGGCAAGTCATTTAACCTGTCCTCCATAACATGGAAGCAATAATGATACCTTATAGGATGCTGTTATCAGTGAGCATACACGGCAAGCACAAAGCAAGCACAGTGAACATGGTAGGTGCTATGAGAATTCATTTTTTTTTCTCAGAAAGTAGTGGTGTCAGGATTTGAATTCAAGCTGCTTGGTTTCAGAGCCTGCACACTCACCCCCAGGTGCACTGCCAGATCTCCGTGTGTGGATTCAGTTCTCCAACACCAAACACAATCCAAACCTGTGTCCCAGGCCCTGGGTGTCCCACAAGAAAAGGAACAGGCCCTGCCCTCCCTGAGCAGTTCATCCTGCGAGGCAGGCCAGCCCTAAAAGGACAATGGCACAGAAGCCACCATGGCCCTGGGAGCTCGGAGGAAGTGCCGGACCTGAGGTTAAGGACAGCGTTTGGGAAGCCTGGCGGTCATGTCCCAGATGCCCATGGGCCAGTTGACACAGAATAGCACCTGCCCTGATCCCCAGTCCCATCAGACTCTTGCCAAGAAGCAGCTTCCAGGACAGGCTCAGCTCCTCGCACCGACTGACGGCTCCTGAGTCCTGGTTCTCTGACCCACTGTCCAGGCCTGTCTCTGGGCCCAGAAGGGCCAGGGAACTGGAGAGGGAGCCCTTGAGCGTGACAAGAACTAGGCTTGCAAAAAAGGGTGGGATCACAGCCAAACCAAGATTTATGGGCCCAATCATAATAATGAAAGAAAGAAAGAAAAAAGGGATGCGTGTTCGGCAATGCCCAGGGACTAGGACTGCTGCCCTATTACCAAAAATGTCGCTCTCGACTCTGCAAATTAGCATAAAACATGCTGTTTTGCATTCGTTTGCATGTCATTTGCATGCTAATGAGTTGACACCACAATGTACCCAGTCCCCTAAGCGGCTTCTGGTCTTTGCTTTTCTCCCAGCCCTGCCCATTGTCTGGCATTGAGAAAACCAGGAGATCTGGGTTCTAGGATAGGCTGAGCTACTCACTCTCTGTGGGGCCCGGTCCCTGCCTTTCTCTGAGTCTCAGTTTCCCTAACTGTGAGCCGAAGGAGTCAAACTGGCAGGAGTTTTCATATCATGCTTCAGTAGCTCCCTTGGGGACTACTGACATAGAGATGGGAGAGCAGGTGGGGCAGGCGCCCCCCTTCCGTCCCCTCCTAACAGCTGGGGCTCTGAGTAAAATTTCTCTTGAGCAATGCAGAGCTTCTCTGTTAAAACCAAAGACAAAAAGTTTGCAAATGGACCCAGTTATCCCCGCTGTCTTTCTAGTTCTCTAAGGACTTGGATAATAATAAAAATTAGAGTTAAAATATAGCACTTACCACGGGGCAGGCATTGTTCTAAGCAGCAGATACACATAACTCAATCTTCACACGACCCTTGAAATAAGGACTATTATACTTCCCATTTTATAAATGGGTAAACTGAGGCACTGAAAGTAACGTAGCTAGGTTCAAACAGCCACCACATGGTTGAGTGAAGAAATTCAGATGGTCTGGCTCTAGAGCAAGCATGTCAAACTCACGGCCCAAAGGCCACATGTGGCCCACAACGAATATTTTTGCGGCCCAGCCAATATAACGGTATGTAAGAAACGTTTTAATAAAAATGTCATAACTTAATTCTTACAATATCCTGTTATACATAATTATTAATAACGAACTACAACATTCGCTAATGACTGATGACTATAACCGTGTTGCACTCATTTCCCTTACACACCTTACACGCAGGCGCACTATTTCTCTCCACTAATACTAGCAGTGAATATTTTAGCAGCCGATTGCCACGTCATTAGTCTTGGACTGACTTGTTTGGTGTGCACAACACAAGGAAATATTTCGCTTTCGGAGAACATGAAGAATAGGTTTATTTGCGTTACGCTTATTAATTTGTGCAGTTATTCAGTGTCTGGTAAGTTAATGTGCAAGACAAAGTATTAATTTTTGTTAAAATGTTCTATTATTTTATGTTCACGATGACTCACTTATTTCAGCCCTTTGTATTCAGCATGTCTCTATCGAAATAAACCTACGTTTCTATGAAAATTGGAGCTTTTTTTTTTTGCGGCCCACATGAACTTAAACCTTGTTTATTTGGCCCGTGTTAGCCTTTGAGTTTGACATGCTTGCTCTAGAGGCTATAGTCGCTATACCATGAGTTTAGCTAGGCCAATTACCCGTTATACAGAGAAGGAAGCTGAGACCCAGAGAGGGAGAGAGGCATTCGAAGCGCAGCAGCTCAACCTGAACTTTGCTTTCTACCTGAGCCCCTGCTCTCTGCCACCAGGGAAGGATGGCCAGAAAAGGAAGGTCTGGGGTTTCCGAGATGCTCAGGAAACCTCTCTCGGTCCAATGGGCTCCAGGGTGAGGGGTGCCTTCTTTCCTGGCCACCAGAGCCTGCTTCCTCCCCTCCGCCAGCCTAGTCGCAGCTGGTGGACTTCAGGAACAAGCTCCGGGACCAGCCAGAACGACCCCCTAAATCAGGACAGCCAGCAGGCTGGTGAGAACACCAGGTGTGCCATCAGAGCCAGCACACAATGCCCTGCCCGGCGGTGCAGGTGGAGGCATGCAGAGGGGGCTCCACTGCAGGGGGCCGGGGGCCTTTATCTGCACAGAGCAGGCTGTGCCAGGCCAGCAGGTGTTGGGCCCCTGCCCCTCGGGGGTCTGGCTGGGAAACCCCCAGATGCAGGGATGACGGGCCTCCCTTATCCCTTCTCTATTCAGTGCCCCTCAATGGCACCTTGGCTCTTCCTAAGCCCCTTCCCTCCTGTCAGTCTTCCCCTCTGAGCTGTCCCCTCTCACCCTGCTCCAGCTACCCTGGCCCTTCTCTCAATTCCTTCCACATCCCAAGCTCAGACCTGCCTCCGCACCTTTGCACTTCCTGTTCCCTCCACTTAACCTTGTTTGCTTCTCAGTCTTATTACAATCTGAATTAATCTTGTTTATTTATGTGTCTCCTCATTTAGTTCCTGTCTCCACTGCTAGAGACAGGACCATGTCTGTCTTATAGAAATATAGTTCTCAATAAATATTTGTTGAAGGAAAGAAATAAAAAGGGAAGGCAGCAGCTGTTGATGATTTATTTAGTTAGAGTCTGTTTCCCTCTCCCCTCCCTACCCCTAGAACAGCAGCTCCACACTTATCACTGTGATCACTAGCACAGTGCCTGGCACACATTAGGTGCTCAATACATATTTGTTGCATAAATGAACCAAGTGTGCAAGATCTCTGCACTGGGAGTCAGCAGACCGGGGTCCCTTCCCAGCGGCATCCCTGGTGGTATATAGGACGCTGGGCAAGTTCCCTCTGGGGGAAGGAACTTCCATTTCCTCATCTGAAAGCTGGACTTTGGAATCCCTGCCACATTCATCAGGACTGTGAAAGCCCAAGAGTGGCCCATCCTCACTCACGCCCCAGGGGAGGCAAGTGGGGCAGCTGCCAGGAGGCAAAGGGCAGGCAAACCTGGGTTCCAAGCAGGAGGCAGCTACCACCCTGTCCCTCTCAGAGCCTCCATTTCCTTATTTGCAAAAGGGCCACAGAAACTGTGGGGACTACATCAGACGATAAAGGGAAATAACAAAGTGCAGGCTGTGACACACCGTGCCCACAGAGGTCATTCTTACCAGCAGAGCAGTGCAGCAAGGCGGTCACAACATGGCTCAGCCCAGCCTGTTTCTGTTTATCTGTTAAAGGGGCCCTGGATCATACCAACCTCAAGGGGCTGTTGTGAGAATTAAAATGAGAAAATGTATGTATGTACCTGGCACATAGTAAGGGCTCTGTGACCACAGGAACCCCAAAGTTGCTGGGCACATGGACACCCAGAACGGAGATCACACTCACTGGCCTCTTGAAGTTATCTGTGGCCATGTGTCTCCATTCTGGCCAATCACATTCATTTTGTAGGACAGCGGTCGCCAACCCGTGGCCCGCAGACCACTGGTGGTCCGTGAGGTCCCAAAGGTTGGCGACAGCTGTTCTAGAAGAAGTCCTTAAAGATGGGAAAACATTCTCTACCGCTTCCTCTTTCCCTCTGGGTGGGGGTGAACATGATGGCTGGAGAGCGAGCAGCCAATTGGAACCATGAGGTGTTGAGGAGGATGAAACAGCAAGATAGAAGGAGGCTGGGCCTTTGGAGATCAAGGAGCGACCTTGCTAGCCTAGAACTGCCTGCCTCCAGACTGATTATAAGAAAGAGAAATCAGTATTTGTCTCATTTAAGTCACTCTTCTTTTGGGCTCTCTGCCACTCACGGTCAACCCAACACAAACAGGTCCAGTTGGTACAGATGATCTTGGAGCTCTGTGGCCCACCTTGACGTGTGAGGGCAGAGGACTCTCCTGGTACATCTTCCTGCTCACACTGGCCCGGAAGCTGCTGGCCTTTACCACCCAGCTCTGCCATCTGAGGGCAAAACCCAGGTTAGCCCAATTGGCTGGTGTCCCTGGCTGGGCCAAACGGTGACAGGTGCAAAGCGCATGGGGGCCTAAGACCAGGGCTCCTGCTGCTGCCTTTGCAGCTCTGAGAAGCAGGGAAGAGAGAGGACAGTGGACAATGGCAGGATGGCACTGTCCATTCTCGTGGGCCACCTCCAGCCCCTGCTCACCCCTCTCCCTGTGGCACCCAAGAGAGCTTCTGGCCTCACAAATCCCACGTCGGTGCCCTCCCGCAGCCCCCGGGGTCCTCAAATGGACATCCAATCACCTCTTTGGCCCCTCAGGTCCTGTAGGATGGGGCTGACTCTTCAACACCCAGCGTCAAGCACACCCACGAGCACAGATTCCAGCTCCTATGCGCTCTGTGACTTCGGGCAACTTGCTACCGCATTCTGGGCCTTCACTTCCTCTTCTGTGGAATGGAGGTGACTGTAACAACTACTGCGTACATGAAGCCTCAGTGAGTGAGCGTGGAGATGCCAGTGACTGCTGTACAGCAAACCACCCAAACACAGTGCCGCTAAACACTGTCTTATGCTCACAGATTCCTATGGGTCAGGATTCGGTCAGAGCACATGGCAATGGCTTCCTTCTGCTCTACAACATCTGGGGCCTCCGCTGAAGAGTTGAAGGCTGGGGGTTGGAATCATCTCGAGATGTCTTCCCCTGCGTGCCTGGCAGTCAAGGCTAGTTCGGCTGAGGCTGCAGGCCAGACCACCCCTGCGGCTTGGGTGCTGGGCTTCCTCACAGCGTGGTGGCAGGATGCCAAGCGTGAGTGGCCCCTGAGACCCAAGCAGAAGTGGCTTGGCCACTTTTAACCTATTCTCAGAAGTCACACAATGTCACTTCTGCCCCCTTTTATTCCTGGAAGCAATCACAGGAGGGGACATAAACCCTACCTCTTGGCAGGAGGAGTGTTAAGGAATTTGGGGTCAGAATTTAAAACGGGCTTGAACAATGGCTGAGTCACCATAAACACTCATTAAATGTTAGCTGGGAGAAATAGCAATAGAACAATAGCAACAGGGTTCCATCCTGTATGTATTGGAACAGTCTTATCAGGTGACACTGGGCATAAAGGGGTTAATGGAGGAGGCACAAGGGCAGGTCCCCGGAGCCTGGCATCCCCACTACTCTAGAAGAGGCACTGAAAGATAGAACTTAGATAAAAAGAGCTAATATGCCTTGAGTGCTTACTAGAGGCCAGGCACCGAGCCAAGCACTCTATGCATGATCTTATATAATCCACACAATAATCCAAGAGGCAGGTCTCATCATTATGCCCATTTACTGATGAGAAGCCAAAGGCTCAGAGAGGCAGAGGATCTTGCCTTAGGCCACACAGCTAGGAAGAGGCACAGGCAGGATGAGAACCTAAGCAGTGGGTTTCAAAGCTGGTCCTCACTTCCTAAGACTAAGCTGGGCAATAGCCAGCCTGCCAGGTGGGACAGGACATCCTGACTGTTTGGTGACAGACAGGGAGGGCTTGTACTGCAGGACGGAGAGCCAGGGCCAGGAGGTGTGCCGGCTGCAAGCCCACAGTCACAGGCTGGGGGAATGGGGCCAAGCCCTCCGTCTGGTGGGATGGGGGAGGGCGAGAGTGAAGAGGACCCAGAGAGCAAGGCAGAGCCCCCCGCCAGAGGCAGCTAAGCACTGAGGGATGGAGACACGGCCTGGTCACCAGTCACCTTGAAATGAGCTCTAGGATCAAGGAGGGGCCCTGGCCTCTGCTCCTCGGAGCCCCTACCAGGCCATCAGTGCTCCAGCACACGGAGCAGGGTGTTCCTGGTGATCAGGAGGACAGAGGGGGGAGCACCAATCCATATCACAGCCAGGAAGGGTCACAGAGGGTATGCCCAACAGCACCAGGTCCTAAGGGCAACCTGCACACTTGCACCCTCTGCCCTTGACTTTTCTCCAATTCTCTACCACTCCCTTTCCCTTCCTGACCTCCTTCCTTCCATCCATCCCTCCTTCCATTTTTTCCCGTCCTTCCTTCTCCCCTCCTTCCATTCCTTCCCCATTATGAAGTCTCACAGGGAGAAGCTGCGTTCCCCAAAGGCAGGAGAAGCCTGGTCATGACTGTGGACTTCATCAAGTGAAACATGATTCCTCAGCCATCACAAAACCAGTCTTGACAGTGTCATGAGTCTGTGATGAGTGCCTTCGACTCTCAGATGTAATAGGGTGTCAACTCCTCTGTGCCCCAAACGGAGAGGGTGTCTCCTGGGTGCCACTGGGAGACAGCTCCGGGGGGCACTGGATAATGAGCCGATCGCCTTGGACCCGCTGCTAAGCCCCCCTGAGCCCTGGTTTTCTTGGCTGAAACACCTGCCCGGGTGGAGGGGAGGGGAAGATGGACAGCACACAGTTGCACGCAGTGTGTGCTCTACCTTGCCCGGTCCCTTGCTGGCACGGGCCTCTGACCTTTCTCCTAGGCCCGTGGGGCAGAGCCAACTCTCAGCTGATGTTGGCAAGCGGCGGGGAGGGTGGACGGGCAGGCTGTCAGGGCCGGCCTTGTGCCCGGAGAACCTTCTGTGCCACTGTTCCTCGGCCAGGCAGGCCCGGCCCATCGGCCACTTCCCGTGCCCCTGGCAGGACAGGGCTATAGGCCCCTCCTCTCCTGCATCTTGCTCAGCTGACCAAAGTGGCCACCTCCTCCCCACGGGCCCTAGAAACAGAAGTCTCCAATATAAATGCAAATGCGCTGCAGTCCCCAGTCTCAGGCTGGCCGCTCCAGCCTGTGCTGCCGGCTGGGGACATGAGCTGACACTGGCCCAGAGAGATAAGGCGTTTCTGGGCCACCCCCACCCCGGGCCCTGCCCCCTCCTCATACTGTCAGCTCCACAAAGACCCCAGGGAGTCCAGCCCTTCCTCTTTGCTGCCCATAAGGCCTGTGATGGACCCGTGAAGGTCCCCTTGCTACAGTTACGGAGGGCCGCAATCCTCGGTGGTGATCCTCACCCTCCTACCCTCCTGGGCTGGCAGGACAAAGCCAGGAGGCAGGCTAGGAAAGGGCAGGCGGCCTGGGGGCCAATCTCTACCACATCCTCCACCAGGCTCCAGGCTGCTACTGGCCCAGAGAATTCTGCTGTGCGCATCAGGAATAGGCACCCCTTCTTCCTGGTGCAAGGCAGCCTCTTAGCCCCCAGCTGGACACCCGAGCCCAGCACAACGCGCACTGTAAGCCACAGCTCTTGGCAGCCAGTCTCCCCTTCGGGACTCGGTTTCCCCTCTGGCCAGGGGAACCACCTCGAGAGACCTCCAAGTACCGCACAGCTGGTCTGCTTAGGCCAAGAACAGAGGGCTCTGGAGCTGGCCAGGGCAGCCCCCAGGGTGAGACCTCTTCTGGCTCATATATCCTACCATCCTTCCATTCCTCAGCCCCAGACATTCCCACCCTTAAGCCACAACTCCGGGATTCTTAAGAAGGGAGCAAGATCTCTCTGGCCGAAGCATTCTGTGACAGAGGTGGAGTAGGTTCGGGGTCACAGGCAGAGCTCTAGAATGGCCCAGGTTCAAATCCAATACATTCCTGGCTCCAGCTCTAATGGCACCTCCTCAAAGAACCCTCCCCTGATGGTCTCCTATTGGAGCAGTCCCTTCCCTGCTGCCAGAGACCAGGTCATATTGCCCTGTTGCTTTTCTTCACAGCATTTAGCATTAACGTGAAATTATCCCATTTATTTATGTCTTCCTGTGGTTATTTTCTGTCTCCCCTCTCCCTTATTGGAATGCAAGGTTCTACAAGGGCAGGCACCATGAATCAATAACTCCTCCCTTGACACTTTCTGGGAGATAATGACGGATGCCCTGCCATAGGGTTAGTGTAGAGCCTTCATCGAGAAAGCCAAATTTGCTTAGCAGAGAGCCAGCACACAGTAAGCGCTCAATAAATGCTAATGGGTTTTGCTGTTATTGTCCTCCATGAAAGGGCTGGCGTCCTGGTGCCAGGAGTCCAACTCAGGACACACTCCTCCACAAATTCCAAACCCAACACCGGGGCCAAGTCCTCCTTCCCCCTGACTTCTGCCATGACCACACTGCAAATGGCCGCTTCTTTCTATCCCTCTGTAAGTGATGGGCTGGCTCCCCACTGCCTGAAACTTCACAGAGCTGTTATGAGTGCCAAGTGACATAACGAGGAAGGCACTTTTTAGTTCCTAAATATGATTTCAATAATAGAAATAACTCTGCATGCGTCTCCCAATGGCCTGCCTGCCCCCCCAAATGTGACATTACTCCTTGCCTACCACTCCCTTTCCCTTCCTTCTCTCCTTCCTTCCACCCATCTCTCCTTCCATTTCTCCCATCCTTCCCAGGGCCCTGCTGCTTCCTGACCCAACCCAGCCACATCTTAGGCTTCTTCCAGGACGAGGTCTCCATTGAGGAAGTTTTCTCGAAGTTTTGACATAATCATACCACCTCCTCCCCCCACTCCCATTTGCAGTCTGTCTGTATATACACTAATAAAAGGGTAATATGCAAATTAACCATCACTCCACAACAAAGATGGCAGCGCCCATAGCCACAAAGATGATGGCGCCGGCCAGAGCGGGCAGGACTCTTGGCTTCCTTCATTGTCCCAGTGACGAAAGAAGCCAAGCCTTCTGCAAGCCCTGGCCAGCCGCTGAGGGCCGGCCTCTGGGCGGCGACCATGGAGCTGGCCGGAACGGGTGGGAGGCGGCTCCGGCCTGGAGCAAAGGCGAGAGGCAGCAGCCAAAGCGAAGGCCCAGGTCCCAGGTGCTGGAGGGAAGCCGGTGCCAGCAGCCAGGAGAAGGAAGGCCTATTCTTGCACAAATCTTCATGCATCGGGCCCCTAGTTTCATTATAAGTAATATTTTCTTTAAATTGCCTCATTTAAAAAAAGAAAGTCAATTCATGCTAATGGGAAGCTTTACTCCACTGCCATACGTTAAAATTATTATCAACTGCTATAAAAAAAATATATGCTGATATTCCCTAAAATAAATGCCTAAGTATTAAAAGCCTGATGCCCCCCGCAAGGTTCTCAAGTTCTCAGCCTGAGAGTTCTGTGGGGAACTTTTTAAAATTCCTTCATTCACTGGACAAACATTTCATGAGAACCTTACTAGTCTGTGCCCAGCCCAGGTGGCAGCAGCCATACGTGACCCCATTTCCAGTCCTCAACACAGAGGACCTCGTTGAGGCGGCAACTGACGCCCTTCAAAATACAATTAATTAGCAGACAATCATCACCCATACCGGCCTCAATGGGCATTTCTTGGTTCTTCCCTCTCAACACTACTCAATAAAGGTGTCTTACCAGTGGGGGCTGGGAAGGAAGAGAGTGGGAAAGGTCTTCATCCGTCAGCGTGACCACACACGCATGTGCAATCCAACGTGCCTGCGACAAACGCAAGCTCCAGGACCCCTATCCAATGCCATCCATCCATTTTGCCGATTCCAGACTCTTGGGAAGGGCTATTCAATACAATGGCACATTGTTTCCAGGAAAGGTATCAAAAGGGAGACCCCTGCAAATTTGGTAAACTGTATCAGAAATCTTTAATTGGGTAGGCAGTTTCTCTTCTAAGACTTTATCTAAAAGAAATCATCATGAATGTGAACCACAATAGCTGCAGCATCGCTGATAACAGTGCAAAGTTTAAAACCTAAATGTTCATCAATAGGGAATTCAGTAAATAGTGTATCCCATACAATGGAAACGTATGCAACCATTTGCCAAAGGTGCTGCCGAATATTTTGACATGAGAAAATGTTCATGTTATATTGTTAGGTAGAAAAATAGCTACAAAATAGATTGCATAATATCACTACATACACATATAAATGAAAACTGGGATGGATTTGAGTTGCAGAGAATTTCTTAAGCAAGAAATGAAAGGCCAAACCATAAAGGCAAATATTAATAACTTAATCTACCTTAGAATTATGACTCTGTTCAAAGTTCACCACGGAAAAAATAAAGAGATAAGCCACAAGCTAGGAAATGTTTGTAACAATCTAGCAAAAGTTAGTACTCAAAATATATAAAGAGCTCCTACAGATCAATAGAACAAAGACTAACAATCAAAACGAAAAATAGTCTGAAGATTTGAACAGACATAGAGGATAGAAAACATGAACAGCCAATAAGCATATAAATAGATGCTTAACCTCTTAGCAATTAGGGAAATCCTCATTAAAAGCTCATTTTATGTCCGTTAGATCGGCAAAACCTAAAAGCTGCACAAATTTAAATATAACCACTTGTGTGGAACAAGAAGGATTCTGTGACGCTGGTGATGGGAGGTCACTTTGGACAACCACTTTGGAGAACAACTTGCCATTATTTTGCACTTACCATACTCTGCAACCCAGCAATCCCCTTCCTGGAGACATTCTAGGGCAGCCGTTCTCAACCTTCTGGCCCTTTAAATACAGGTCCTCATGTTGTGACCCAACCATAAAATTATTTTCGTTGCTATTTCATAACTGTAATGTTGCTACTGTTATGAATCGTAATGTAAATATCTGATATGCAGGATGGTCTTGTCTTAGGCGACCCCTGTGAAAGGGTCGTTTGACCGCCAAAGGGGTTGCGACCCACAGGTTGAGAACCGCTGTTCCAGAGAAACGCGCATTAAGCACAGGAGGTGTGGGCAACGATGTTTATATTGGCAGGACTCAGCCCTTCCCTCAGTCCCTGATAAATCCACCTTCCTGTCACTGTGTCTTTTAACTTTCACTGGGCAATGTTCGCAGTTCAGGGGCGGGTACCTGTCCAGCTCACTCCCCTGCACTGTGAACACGACGGGGCTTACCGCTGTGATTAGATCACGATATGTAGCACAGGTTACGGCGCCAGACCTGTGACTTTCAGGGCTGGGACTTTAACTCTCCCACACTCTGGGAGAGGGGACCCAGCCCTGCAGGGCAGCCACTGGCCAAGCCAGATCCCACGCTCATCATTTGAGTGGAAACAGCAGGATGAGCTAGAGCTTCAGTGACTGTCCCGGGGGCCAGGGAGAGGCTAGGAGTGCTCAGGGTATTAGGAGAAGAGGTGGCAGGGTTGCAGGTAGGGCTAGTTCATGAGTGACAGTTCGTCCACATAACAGACTGCTCTGCTGCAGTGAAAAAGAATGGCGGCTCCATAGGAGCCAATCCGAGCATCTCCCAGATCCACTGCCAAGGGGAAAAAAGCAGCTGAGCCGCGACCATTGTGAAAACGGTGGGGGAGGAGAAGCTAAGTGCATATATATACCTGGACGTGCATACATACATCTGAGCACAAGAAACTCACCTCAGGGGTGGGAGAGAGTCTTTTCACTGCATCCCCTTTTGTACCTTTTTATTTTGTACACTGCACGTGGCACTATGGAAAAACAGTCATTAAAAAATGGAAACAAAATACAGTCCCATTAGATATAACGCATGTATAACTACTATGAGGGTTGAATCAGTTTCTGGTCACCAGTTGGCATAATGCTACTTTGTAGACAATTAAATCATATTGCTTTCAACTCTGGTAAGTCATTTTGTCTTCCAGCCAACATTTTTTAGGTTTCAGACTTTTCCACAGACCCTTGAAGAGCCTGTGACTTCCTGCACTGTGCCCGCAGGGCCACGTGCGCGTCATCACCCACGCCCTGCAGCCCACAGATTCCCCACGGGCTACGCGCAGGTAGGCGTTCTGTTGACTTAAATCATCTCTAGGGTTCTACCCTGGGAATGCTCTTTAATTCAAGTGAGTCCATGGGACATCGGCAGGGATCCTCCCCGCACTCAGGAGCCAAAAATGCATAAGGTCACTCCTAGGGGGTTAGATAGCTCTACTTGGGTTACTCTGCTCTCTCCTACCCCTCACTCCTTTGCTCATTCTCCTCCAGTTACACTGGCTTCCACGTTCTTCAAACCCCCTCTCCGTGGCAGGCAGAGCTCTAAGATGACCCCCGAGATTTCCAGTCCCCCCAACCCCTGCCCCAGGTGTACCTGCCTGACACACTCCCCGGAACTGCGAACACGATGGCCTTTGCTGATGTGATTAGGTTATGTTATACAGCACAGGTTACTGTGCCAGACTTGGGACTTACAGAACTGGGAGCCAAGTGGGTGTTGTTTTGAGCCACTAAGTGTGTGGTAGTTTATTACGTGGTAATAGAAAGTAACACACGTGCTAAGCAGGCTCCACTTTGGGCCTTTTCTCTGATGGGAACTTCAGCCTGGAAGGCTCTCTCCCCAGATATCCACAGGACTCACTCCATCCCTTCACCCAGGTCTCGGCTCAAATGTCCCTTCCCCGAGAGGCCTGCCTGACCACACCACCTAGAATACCACCACCCCTTCATCTGCTATTCCCTTGCCCACTTCATTTTTCTGTATATCACTTATCACTGCCTGACATTATATGATTTAAGTATCATCTGAATAACTTTTAAACTTTATTTTGAAATAATTTTAAGCTTACAGAAGAGTTGCAAACACTGTACAAAGAATTCCCATCTATCCTTCACCCAGAATCCCCAAATGTTTGACATGTAAACACATTTGCTTTATCATTCTCTCTTTGTATAGAGAGATTATTTTTCTGAGCCATTTGTTAAGTTGCTGATCCAACGCCTGTGACCACTGCCATACTTTAGTCCGTATTTTCTACAAACAAGGAAATTCTCTTACATATTAATCACAATAAAATCATCCAAATCAGGACACTGACATTGATACATTGCTATCACCTAATCTTCAGATGCCAGTCAAAGATTGTCAACTGTCCCACTCATAACGTCCTTTGTAATAAGCCAAAAGATCCGTCCAGAAATACTCATGTACTTAGCTGTCTTATCTCTTTCATCTCCTTTCATCTGGAACAGTCCCTCAGTTTTTCTCTTGCCTTTCATTATCTTGACAGTTACCAAGATTACGGGCCAGTTATTCCGTAGAAGGTTCCTCAATTGGAGTTTATCTGATGGAGCCTCATGATTAGGTGTAGGTTTTGCATCTTCAGCAGGGACATCACAGAAGTGATTCTTTGTGTAGCCTACCAGGAGGCACATGCCAGTCTGTCCCATAACAGGAGAAGTTGCCTTGGATCACTTGATTAAGATCGTATCTGCTCTCTTTCTCCACTCGAAAGTTACTCTCCTTCTCTCTGTAATTAATACGTTATCTGTGGTGAAGTACTTTAAGGCCATGGAAATATCCTGTCCCCCAACACATTTCACACAGTGGCTTTCATTTAGCATCCAGTGGTGATTCTTGCCAGAATGAATTATCATATTTCCATCCTTCCTTCTAGCTTCATTATTAGACATTCTACTGTCAGAAAGAGAGCTCTTTCTTCATGCATATGCGTGACAGATGGATGGATGGATGATCTACTCCCTGCTATTTCCCCAGCACCAGAAACCATCAGACTATGGGAGGCACTCAATAAAATGTGGTCACTAAACGAACCAATGACCAATGCTCTCTGATCCTGACCTTGACTGTCTCGAGCGTATACATCAAGCATGTCAAACTCACGGCCCACAACGAATATTTTTGCAGCCCAGCCAATATAACAGTGTGTAAGAAATGTTTTAATAAAAACTTCATAACTTAATTCTTACAATATCCTGTTATACATAATTATTAATAACAAACGACAACATTCGCTAATGACTGATTACTATAACCGTGTTGCATTCATTTCCCTTACACGCCTTACGCACAGGCATTCCATTTCTCTCCACTAATACTAGCAGCAAATATTTTAGCAGCCGATTGCCACGTCATTAGTCTTGGACTGACTTGTTTGGTGTGTGCAACAGGAAATATTTTGCTTTCGGAGAACAAGAAGAATAGGTTTATTTGCGTTACGCTTCTTAATTTGTGCAGTTATTCAGTGTCCGGTAAGTTAATGTTCAAGAAAAAATGTTAATTTTTATTAAAATGTTCTATTCTTTTATGTTCACGATGACTCATTTATTTCAGCCCTTTGTATTCAGCATGTCTCTATCGAAATAAACCTACGTTTCTATGAAAATTGGAGCTTCAGTGTTTTTGTGGCCCACATGAGCTTAAGCCTTTTTTATTTGGCCCGTGTTAGCCTTTGAGTCTGACAGGCTTGGTGTACACAGTGCTCACTGTGTGCTAGGTCCTAGGCCTCTTCTTGCCAATCCTCCAAACTCCCCCGTGAGGTAGGGACTGTTTTGACAGCATCACTTTACAGATGAGAGCCCAGAGAGGCCCAGAGAGGGAGCACTGATGTCATTCGGCTAGCCAAGGCCACGCCTCAGTCCCCACCCACTGAGTCAGACTCCAGCCACTAACCACCGCACCTACTGATCTCAACACGTTTCTTCTCTCCCCGCACACAGCTCAGTCTCCCAGCCCTTCACGGACCCCTCACCTTGCCTGTCACACTTTCGTGGCCTTATCCACTTCTTCTCAGCCTCACCCCCAGCCAAAGGAGCCTGCTCCCCACCCTCAGCCAACACAGGACAGGACCAAGAAGAGGAGCTGTCATTTCCATACAGCTGTCCCCAGGAGCCCGGCCCTGCCTGAGCCCCTCCATTTTCCCTGAAAAGGCTGAATTGTCTTGGCTGTTTGGGGGGCACCTCTCGGCACAGGCTGGGCTGCCTGGGCAGGGCCTGGCTGAGCTATTATCCCACATTATCTCACTCCCCTGCTCCTGAAAAGAACCAGTGACTGCTCGCCCCCCTCAGCCCTCCCCTGCTCACTCCTGTCTTTTACACTTAATTACCTCACTCATTACCCCAAAGCCTGCAGAGGCTGGACCACAACTGGGGCGTGAGTAATCTCCGCATCACACACCCAGCCAGCCGGCCAGCAAGGAGCAAATTGCTCACACAGCCCATCAATAAAGGAACAGGGCCCACTCCAGCCTTCGCAGCAGAAGGACCTTCGTGGCACTGCCATGAGGCAGGCACGGGTCCCAGCTTCCCAGTTGGCCAGCCCTGATGAGATTGTCTCCACCCCAGACAGTGACCTTGAACTTCCCCAGGCCACTGAAGTCATAGCTCAGTGCCATTGACAGATGGGGCAGCAGGGGTCCGTCCCACTTCCTTACCACAGCCAGGGAACTGCCCAAGCATGGCTTCCAGGCTTCCTGTGTAACCCCTCCAGCCATCTCTCACCACTTCCACTCCCTAATTGAATGTTTTGCAAATCCCCTATCTGCTCTTCCTTCCCCAGCTTCTTTGCACATGCTGCCATTCCTGCTTCCAGAACTCTCTTCCTGAGCACCCAAGGGCCTGATTAACTGCTACACATTTGAGAGGTCAGCTCCTCTGGGGAGCCCTCCCTGATCCCCTCTGGGCCGGGTTAGGGACCTCATGCACTTTCTCCTTTGAAAGCATCAAGCCTTTATGTTGTCATTGCCTTTTAGTTTTCGTCTTTTGAAGGAACAACTGAGGCTTACACATCTTCCTTTGCCTAGAGCCCAGCCCAGGCCCCGACACATCACTAGGCCATTTACTAGGGACTGAATGAATGAATAAGTGAATGAATGAGTGACGACTGTTAAGCTGCATATGTGGGATGAAGGGGTTTAAGACCTTTTCCCATGGGCCTCTTCCTTCCCATGCAACAGGCTCCTGCAGGGCAGGGCCTCTGAGCTCAGAAGGGAGGCCTCCTTGGGGCTAAAACTTCCCTCGGACCTCGAGGAGGTCAGGCTCAGCCTCCTTCCTTTTTGTCACCTTTGGAAGCACCAACTTCTCAACTCTGTCATGAGATAATCCAGCCCTGGCCAAGAAGTAGTCTGCACAACCTCTTTTCCATCAACTTCAAGGCTTCTGCTGCCCCATCACCTCCCATATCACCTCAGGGCAGCTGGCACAGAGGCTGGCTGTGTAGTCAGCTTCTCTCAGTCTGGTAGACTTCATCTCATCCTCCTGCTCCCCTCCCTGATCCATGATAAGGGAAGTTGGAAAAGTGGTGGGGAGGGAGTTCCTCAAGCCTGATAGGCCAGAGTTCATGGAACTCTTGTCTGCTGAAGCCTATGGACCCTTTCTCAGAACAATGTTTTTAAATTAATAAAATAAAATACAGCCCTTGCCAGTTTGGTTCAGTGGTTAGAGTGTTGGCCCGCAGACTAACGGGTCATGGGTTCGATTCAGGTCAAGAAAGGCACATACCTCAGCTGAAGGCTCGATTCCCACCCTGGTCGTGGTGCATGTAGAAGTCAACCAATCGAAGTGTCTCTCTCACATCCATGTTTCTGTCTCTCCCCCTCCCTTCCACTCTCTCTAAAAAAAAAAATCAATGGGAAAAAATATCCTCGGGTAAGAATTAACAAAATAAATAAATAAATAAATAAATAAATAGATTACAAAGGAAACCAATTATATTTAAGCAGTTATCAAAATATTAAAAACAAATTTACATTACAATAATATATGTGCTTCTTTATTATAATTATAACACAAGTTTAGCAAATAACTATTATAATTTCTAAATCATCATGAGTGTAAATGACGTCTCAAGATATCTGGAACATCTGTAATATGATAAGAAAATATCTGTGATTCTATTGGTGACAAAGTCACAGGTCCTGCTAAAACCACTGTGGTCGGTTGCCTGTATTCATCATTGAAGGAAAGTTAAATTTCAGAGAGAGGCTACTGAAATTAAAGACATAATACTTTTCTTATTCGAGTTAATGTTGGAGCCCCTGAATTCTTTCTATGGACCCCAGGTTAGGAACACCCGTGACAGGGAATAACAAGTACATCAGGAGTGTACAAGCCTTCCCTTCCTGTATCTCAGCAGGCATCATTCGTCAATTACAGCAGTCTTTCCCACCGAGCCCAAGCTCAGCTCCAGAATCCATCTCAACACCATGTTCCAGGCAACTGAGACCAACCAATCAACATGGGCTCTCTCACTAGTAAGCTGTAATCAATGTGTCATTTCTGGGGCGCTGGGGATGTGGGCAATGCCATACAGAGAATGGGATTATTGGAGAAGTGTGGTCAAATGAGGTTTAGCAACAACATAGGAGGGGCCTACACACAGAACACTCGATGGAAGCTCAATGTATGTCACCAGGACACACAGGTACCAATAAGCTTTTGAAATGTCTGGTCATGTTATTAGAAACCAATATCTAGGGTGAGGGAAGTGACAGTCCCCTTCTGCTCAACTCCGCTCATATATGGCTGGGATTTCTGTGTTCAGTTGTGGGTTGTACACTTTCAGAAAAACTCCAAAACTGGAACATGGTTCAGGGGAGCAACCAGGATGGGCAGATGTGTGAAAACCATTCCTGGATCACGTATTCATCTGATGCGCATGTATGGCTATTTCCCTCTGAGCCACATTGTGCTAGGAGCTGGGAACACGAATGTGCACAAGCCCAGCGCCTGTCCTTGGAGTGAGGACAGTGGAAAGAACTGGGCGTCTGCCCATCATCCCAAGGGGCCATCCTGGGCAGAAGGATGGAGCCTGTGGGATTTTATTCAGCCTGAGAAAGATGTTACTACTGGAGTATACAGACAATGGCACGGGTGGCTGAACCGTTCAGGGTCCACAGCAGCACACATGCTTGAAGAATCTCTAAGAGAGCCAGAAGCCAGGAGTGGAGGCTTCACGTATCCAGGGGGAGGGGGAGGGAAACGCCCCAATTGGGTCAAAGCCCTGTCCTGGGGAGACTTCACTGCTAACACCATGACGCCCCAAAGCCAGAGCTCATGCTGCTGACACTGACGCTGGCCACTGACACCTGGACGTTGTCTCTGCTGCTTTTGGACACTCAGCGGACAGGTTACCCCTCTCTAGCCGAAATGACACAGGGCGCCTGGGCCACGTGACCACCCCTGGCTGCAGAGGAAGCAGGGAAGGCCAGTATAGTCCCCACCAGCGGGAGGAGGGGTCTCTTAAGGCAAGGGTGTTTGGAGGTGCTGGGCAGCTGAAAGGAAGGTTACCTGTCCACTCCAGCCACCACAGCTCAGGGGCTTCTGGTGGGCCCAACTCTGTGCTCAGCACTTTCCAGGGATTGTTTCTGTCAATCATCTGTTTTCTGGCGTGTGGCTGTGCTTCTCAGTGCCCGTTTTACAGATGAGAGAACTGAGGCTCAGAGACTCTAAGACATTTGCCCTGTTCGTTTAACTGCTCCACACAGGTGTGTCAGCTGGTGTAGGGGTATCATTACCCACTTGGAAGCTGACCCAGGTGCCACCGGTCCTGGGATCTCTAGGGTCGCAGACGGAACCTGCCACAGCAATGCTAGAATGAATCCCCGTGTCCCAACCTAAAGCACCTGAAGTGTTCTGGACTCTACACAAAAGTCATCTCCTCAGAGCGGTCATCCTGGAGCACCCCATCTAAACAGCCCCCACCCATCCTACCTTTGTCCCATGAAACCTACCGTCCTAGTGCTTTGTAGACACAAAGCTGGCATATCTGCCTACTTGTTCATTATCTGTCGGCACCATAGGCTGCGAGCTGCCTGAGAGCACGTCATGGTCTTGTTCGCTGCTGTGACCCCTTAGGGCAGTGACCGGCACATGCTAGGTGCTCAGAAAATCTCTGTGGACTTGGCAAGGCTGGAAGCCCTTGGGAAATTTCTTGACCTTTCTGTGCCTAGTGCCCACCTTTATAAAACGGGTACAACCATACTGTCTACCTCCAACATGGTTGTGAGGATTCTGTAAGTTCATGTGGTATCACAGCCAAGCCGACCTTTTAACGAGCCCTGCCTGGGCAGCAGTGGCCAGCGGGATTTCACTGCAGGGCCTGACCTTTAGAGCCACAGGGGTCAACAAGGAGATGCTCCTTGCGGCCAAAAGGTCCAAGAGGTCAACGGGAAGAGGGTGGACTCGAGGTTCACAATGGCTGGTATTATTGAGCACCAGCTGTGTGCCATCCTAAACACCTCACTCATTTCCCCACTGCTCTGTGAGGTAGGCACCATCAGTATCAGCATCTCCATTGGACAGCCAGAGAAACTGAGGTTCAAAAGGGATAGGTAAGTTACCCAGAATAACGTGTTAGTAAGTAGCAGAGGAGGGAGGTAAACGGAGGCCTTCCGTGCTTTTAACCTCTCTGCTCCCGTCCCTCTGCAGCTAGGGGAGATGTAGGGGAGGCTGGGAAGGCGTGCACTGGGGCACATGGGTGTTCTGACTCCTTAGGAGTCTGTCCACCCACCCAGCCTGGGGTCAGGCACAGGTCAATACTGACAGCCCCCTGCCTCCACACACCTGGGCCACCTCCTGACTGTCTCCAGAAGCCAATGGGTCCCAGCGGGTGGTAAGCAGAGGCAGGGAGCAGGAGGCAGAGCCGGGGTGCTGAGGGGGGGTGGTTCCTCTGTTCCAGGAGCCCGGGGAGCCCGGAAATGCCAACTCTGCAGCTCTGACAGCCGCCTCAACATCTGCTAGGGATGGTCTGGGCTCGGAGAGTGCGGAAGAGAGGGAGGCAGGAGAGGCCACCACGGGGTGAGGGAGCCAGCCTTGATCTGGCAGGCAGGAACTTGCAAGTCCCAGCGAAGGCATGGCCATGTCCTGTGCCTCAGTTTCCCCAACTGTCAAGTGGGAGTGGGAAAGGAATGATGCTGATATGCCAAAGGCTGTTCAAACAGAGCTTCTATTTATCAAGGGCTAACCACGGTCCAGGCCTCGTACAGCCCTATGCTGTAGGTGCTATTGTTGGCTTCAGTTCACAGAGGTGAAATAGAGGCAGAGAGAGGAAAGTGACTTGCCCAAAGTGACACAGCTTGAGGAGGCAGAGCTGGGATTAAAACTTGGCTCAGGGTGAGCCAGGCCCAAACTTTGAATCAGCTCACTTGCTGGGGCTCTTGCATAAGGGCCTTTTAGCCACCCTACCCCCAACCCATCTGGTGTCCCATCCCCAAGTCCCCTGACCCAGCAGGAAGCCTGGTGATCAGATTCCTTCAACCAGTCCTTTCTAGAGGTTTCAGGGAGCTGCTGAAGGGTGACGTTGCAGTGGTTAGCGTTTTCAGGAATATCTCCAACTCTGAAGGAAAGACACTAACTGGGGAATGTCAAGGTCTGTGATCATCAGAAGAGGGACTCAATTATCCCCAAAAGCAAAGGGAAATCTCGAGAGTTGACAAATCAATGGGAACTCAGGCCAAAAGGGACCAAGGTGAATGAGGATCACAGGAGGTTTTTCATTCATTAGATTATTCATTCATTCAAGAGATGTGTTTATTGAGCACTTATCACTGCTCAACGCTGTAGGTGATGGGGTGTGGCAGTGAATGGAGAGAGTCTGGGCTCCCACTTGAGGAGCATTCAGCCGTGGCAGGGCAGGAAGAGGGAAGGGAGGCCCCTTTAGAAGGGCCCTCTCCTACCTGCCCCAGTCTCTTAGAGAAAGGAACTCTGGTTTAAAATCAAGGCTTTGCAGCCATATCGCCTGGTTTGAATCCTGACACCTAGCTGGGTCCCCTGGGACAAGTCACCTTGCCTCTCTGAGCCTTGATTTCTGCCTCTGTAAAATGAGCATAGTGCCCTGACCGGTTTGGCTCACTGGATAGAGCGTCAACCTGCGGACTAAAGGGTCCCAGGTTCGATTCCAGTCAAGGGCATGTACCTTGGTTGCGGGCACATCCCCAGTTGGGGGTGTGCAGGAGGCAGCTGATCGATGTTTCTCTCTCATCGATGTTTCTAACTCTCTATCCCTCTCCCTTCCTCTCTGTAAAAAAAAAAAAAAAAAAAAAAAGAATAAAATATATTTTTTAAAAATGAGCATAGTGATAGGCCCCTCACAGCTTGTTGTGATGGTTAAATGAACTAATCCACATGAAGGGCTGGATTTGGCCCCCGGCATATAATAATTGCTCAGTAAATGTCAGCTAGCATTATTATAATCTGAGACGTTGAAACATGGTTCTTCCTACCACATATCATCTCTGTTCTGGGCTAGATCCTGGGGTCAAGCAAGGAGCAATGGAAGGAGGGGTTAACTAGGCAAAGAGGGGAGACAGGTGTGCTCTGGATAGCAGGGTAGATGCTTTAGGAGGGTATGGGACCCTGCCATGCCCCCAACTGCCCCTTCCCAAAGTGTGTTGAGGCTCAGAGCTCCTGAGCCCATGAAGGATACAAATGGAAAAGTTCCCAGAAATCTGTGCCAGAGCCTCTGCAGCTGACGAGGAGGCAGCGTGGTGCAGCCATCAGAGCCCAGCCTCCAGAGCAAACGGCTGGACCTGTGGCTCACCGGCTAGTAGCTGTGAAACTTTGGACACGTTAACCTCTCTGGGCTCAGTTTCCTCCCCTGTCAAATGGAGCTAACTACATGTCTGCCTCAAAAGCAAGTGTGAGGATTAACTAAGGTAATATTTGAAAAGTGTGTAGATCAGTAGCTGGCTCATAGCCCAGAGGTGTGTGTATTAAGTAAATAAAGTGAAGGAAAACATGCGGGGCCATGGGGGGGTGCCTGCCACTTGGCTCTGCGATGGACTGCAGTCACTGAGAGCCTCCAGCAACAGCACCCCCTCAATCCGCCAGCGTCTGAGCCCAGGACAGCCCTGGCCAGTGACTGGGCACAGCAGAAAACTAGCGCCTGGCCATTCTGTCCAGCAGGGGACTCCTCTTTGCCCTGGAGCTCCCTGTGGGTTTACCCAGACTTCCTTAGAGCTGCACCGCTGTCAGAGGCTCCTCTTACCCAGTCTTCCTTTCTCCCACCTCTCCTTTCACAGGCGGAGACCGGTGCCTGGCCCGGTGACCTGTGCACCCTCTCCACCACAGGTGCTATCTCCAGTCCATCTTTGGCACTTCCACCTCCATTGGCACATCTGCTTCCCAGAGGATCAGTGACCCAAGAGAGACTGCAGCATTTAACAGATTCCAGAGGGCCCACCGCATCCCACGGCCAAGTCTTCTCTGGGAGTCTTGGTGTACACGGCTGTGAAACAGCTTGTTTCGTATTTTCCTACCCCCTTTCCTTTGGCTCCGAGGAGGACGGCCTGGGTAAACAACACTGGAGAAACAGGGCAGGGGAAGTGACGCCCACCAGAGAAAGAGCCCCATCAGCGTGGAGCAGATGCATTTGTAGCCACTCTCCTCCTTGGAATTCATACAGAATTCCATTATCGGTTCTGGACAGCAGTTCAGGGACCATCTTGTCCCATGCCCATTGGACAGATGAGAAGGCTGGAGCCAGAAGAGAAGCAGAGGGAGGAGAGCCAGGGCTGGAATCTGGCTCCTGACTCCCAGGGCAGCGCTCCTTCCTAACACCACAGAGTGAAGCCTGCAGACACGATGCTGCATGCCCTCTTGACAGATATGCAGAGGCTCAGGGCAGCTCTGCCAGCCACCCGGGGTCACACAGCACTGAGATTCACACTCAGACACTAGTAACTACCCTCCTTCTTGATGGGCAGGGCAGGGCTGAAATCTGGAAGACACGGGAGCAAACGAGGTAGGGTGAGGAGGGCCGAGCCTGCAGCCCCCACCAGCTAGGCCCATTGTGCCAAGCCCTGGGCTCCTGGGAAGACAGGCAGCAGGACCCTCCTCAACTCCTCCAAACAGCGGCTGTGAGGCCTTGAGACAGTCATTTCACCCCAAGCTACTGAATGGGCCAATAACAGAGCCTTCTCCCAAGAGGCCATGGTGGGGCTTAGATGAGAGAAGATATGCAAATAAAAATAGCCAACAATTACCAAGTCAACTTCCTGTGTGCCAGGCACTGCTCTAAGCATTTCCTAGGTACATTATCATTTCATCATCACCACAATGTTGTGAGACAGGCCTTATAAATAGCTCCATTTTCCAGATCAGGAAATGGAGGCACAGAGAATCACTGGGAAATGGCAGAGCTTGGATTTGAACTGAATAGAGGCTGACTCCAAACCTCTCTGGCTCAAGCCCCTGGCAAAGCCGCTTCTGTGAAGGGTAAGTGTTCAGCACAGTACTGTGTGCGTGCAGCTGCTCGGTAATGTTGCTGTTGATAGAATAGCAATTATTGTTGTCCTTGGGGAAATTTGCCACCAGCAGTGCTATCTTCCCCAAAGTCAGAAGAATGAACACCCTGACATGTGTCATGGAACTTTATCATTTCTTCTCTTAAAAAAGTAAGGGAGCAGATAGCAAGTGCTCAAGATGCTTGGTGAATCGAAACATTGTATGGTCTCTTTGGAAAGTGCAAAAAGAAGGGGTAAATAAATAAATACCTATAGTCCTACCACCCTCCTTTCACTTTTCTGTGGATGTTTATTTTTACTTTGGTTCACAGTGACAAACATGCTGTGAGAGATTTCTGGATTCTGCAACCTCCACTTAACATGAGCTTTTCCCCCCATTCGATAATGTTTAATGGCTGGAGAATATTCCATCCAGCCAAGTCTTCTTCACAACCACCTCCCATTTCCTCTAACTTGGGGACTTTATCTGATGTGACTTAGAGAAATGCATTCCTAACAGTTGACTTTCTTTTCTTTTCTTTTTTAAATATTTTTATTGATTTCAAAGAGGAAGGGAGAGGGAGAGAGAGAGAGAAACAT
This sequence comes from Myotis myotis, assembly GCF_014108235.1. Classification (NCBI taxonomy): domain Eukaryota; kingdom Metazoa; phylum Chordata; class Mammalia; order Chiroptera; family Vespertilionidae; genus Myotis; species Myotis myotis. The sequence continues at coordinate 62,505,737 of NW_023416401.1, read as the reverse complement.
CAATGATGTGAGAGAATCATTGATCGGCTGCCTCCTGCACGCCCCACACTGGGGATCAAGCCCACATCCTGGGCATGTGCCCTGATTGGAAATCAAACCATGACCTCCTGGTTCATAGGTTGACACTCATCCAATGAGCCACACCAGCTGGGCATAACAGTGGACTTTCTGAAACCAGTTAGCTGGTGTTGGAGAAGGCTTGGCAAAGGAACACCCTTCTCAATGTCCTAGTGATGAAACCCTGCTGGCCATTGTGTATTTCAACAATGTCTAATCTCCCCCACCCCAAATAGGTATTTTTGAACCTCACCTTCTGGGCTGAAGATTTCTTCTCATCTGCTAAAGATGCCCACACCATCTTCCACAAGCCCTGATGAGGGAGGGCCCGGTCCCAGCTCTGTCCCTGTCGCCATGGACCCACAGTGTCCCGTGAAACTCTCTGAGCTCTGTTTTACCATCTCTTTGTAGGAGCTTGGAAAGATAGAATCATCAGGCAGGTGAGCTCATGGGCACCCGCTTCCCTTATCCACCTCACTGGACTAGGCACCCCTAGAGGGCAGAGACCCCAGAACCCAAACTCCAAAATATGAACACACTATGAATAACTATCAACAGCTTCCTCCATGGCCCAAGCTCATTCCTGCCTCAGAGCCTTTGAATTCCTGAAGCCTCGGCCTGGAGCACGCTTTCCTCAGGTCCTCCGGGGCCGGCCCCATCTCATCACTCAAGTGTGGGCTCAGATGTCACCTCTTCCAGGAGACCCTGGTCACCCTGTCTAAAGGCACCATCACTTTCCATTACTTGCCCCGTTTTATATTCCTCACAGCACTAAACAATTATCTGAAAGGATATTGTTAACTTCAGTGTTTCCTTGTTCGGCGTCCATCCACAGTCCCTTGAACGTCACCTCCAAGACAGCAGGGACAAGGACTGGCTAGGTCACCACTTATTCCACAGAACCCCACAAACGTGTGATAAATGGACCCTGGGTGCTCCAGGCACAACTGTATACATATTACCCACATGTATTGGGCACCTACTATACGCCAGGCACCATGCTAACCAACGTTTTGCAATGCTCCCAACAACCCCTGAGATAGCAACAATTATGACTAGCATGTTATAAATGGGGAAACTGAGGCACGGATCAGTTGAATAATTTGCCCAAGGTCCCATGGCTAGTATGTAGAGGGGGGAAAGTGTGATGAGCCAAACATGGGGCCGAGTCCCTGTCCTCACGAAGCTCAGGGGCTAATGGGCAAGAGGGCCTAGTCCACAATGTGGGAAGTCAGGGTCTTTCCTGGAGGAGGTGATGCCTCAGCTAAGTCCTGCGGACGAGTAGGGGTGTGCTAGGGGGAAGTGGAGGGAAGGACAATCTGAACAGAATGGAGGCCAAGAGACAAACGAGAGAGGAGCAAACCGGAGGGACTAGGAGGAGGCTTGTGTGGCTGGAGTAGGGAATATGGGGTGTGCCCTGAGTCAGAGGGTGTGGTCACCTCAACCCTCACTGACTGAAGTTGAAAAAGTCCCAGAGGACGAAATAAGAGGCAAGATGACTGGGAAGATGGGCAGGGTGCCCCAGATCACAAGGGGCCTTGGCAAGATTGGGGACTAAAATTTTATTCTGAGGTTTCTAAGCCACACCTCAAAGACTGGGTGAGGCCCTAACTCAGTGATGCCCAAAGACCACAGGGGGCTCCAGAAATTTCTGCTGACTCACTGTGGGACCTTGGGCATCTCCAGGCCCTCTCGGGGTCTGAGTCTCCCAACTGGTATTGGATGACCCAGTCCCTGCTCCCTCAGCCTTGCATCCCATAAACAGAATACTATTGACTAATGAGATGTTGGCATTCCTAGAGTTTGATTTTGGGGCTCTTCTGCACTGGCCATCCCATACTGCTGTGGCCAGCCCACCGCTATGGCACTTTGCCAAGCAGCTTCTGGGCTGGGGGCTGAGTTCTCCGACCCCGTGGTCCTGCCACGATGTGGGAGCTCCCCCAGGTTTTGGCTGGATTGGGGGGGGGGTGTGCGCAGATCCTCCCAGAGACAAAGGAGCTGACCTGTGAAGAGTTCCAGCGGGAGCCCTGCTCCCCCTCCCTTCCCCCCTCTCCCTTTCCCAGTCCACGTGTCTCTATTGTCTGTTCCCAGCTTCAGGGAAAGACACAGCCTCGGATGTGTCAAAACCACCACCACCATCACCCCCACCCCCCCCACCCCCGGCAGCAGGGAAATTAATTACTGGACGATTTTCACTTCCTCTTGCAGCGCCGCCTGAGCTAGGCACCGGAACAGGACCGGCTGAGCAGGGCAGGCATCGCATGGAGGACTCGCTCCCCCCACCAGTCTGGGAGAAGAAAGTTGAACCCCAAACCCAATAGGGGGCTTCAATGGGAAGCTGAGCTGGGGTAGGGGGGCGACTTCCTTTAGTTAAAGCTGAGTGTCCACATTGGCCACTTCAGAATTGGGGGCGAAGGAGAGGACTGGAGGCAGGAGGGTCCCCGCTGGCGAGCTCACACTCTTTTCTTTGCACCCCTTCCCTGTGTCCCCATGTGTGTGAACTCCGCCTGCTCGGAACTGCTCTCCCTTCTCTCCCCCCTCAGCTTCTCCCTCTATCTTGCACTTTTCTTTTCCTTTCTTTGCATCGCTGGGGGGCTTTCTTTTTGTGTGTCTGGATCTCTCGTTGCCTCCCATGGGTGTGTGAGTGTATGTTGCTACTTCTGTCTTTCCTCTGCTTTTCTTGTGTCTTTTTGTTCTTATCTTGGTCTCTCTGTGTCAATTTCTACCTCTTTCAGCGTGCGTCTCTTTTTCTCTGCATGTCTCTTTCTGTCTTTCTCCGTGTATCTCCTCTCTCTTCTCCCCACTCCATACATACTTCTTTCTCTATCTCCGCGCCTTTCTCGCCCTCACTTACTCCCCTCCTGCCTGCCCACTGCTCCCTGCGCCTGGCCTGCCCCCACCGCCGCCGGTTCAGGGGAACGTGTGCGGAGCGATTGTCCTGGGGGACATTTGATGGATTAGAGCGCTGAACAGTTCCATTGCTAGGGGACCACCTGATCTCCTCCAGCTTGCGTCCCATATAAAGCCGGCAGCCGGAGTGCTGAGCACAGCTCCAGCAACCGCCTGTCTCCGCGCCACCGCCGCCAAGCCCGAGCGGGAGCCCGAGCCGAGCCGAGCCGAGCCGCGCCGGGGCCGCCGCCACTGGGGCCGGCTCCGCGCTGCTGCCGGCCCGCCCGCCCGCTGGGAGCTGTCCAGTGCTGAAACCCTGCGCAGACAGCCAATCGCGCCCGGCTGGCCGCCTCCCCCACCCGGCCACCACGCAGGTGCCCCCGCCGAGCCCCGCCAGTCGCACCATGCCGCGTTCCTTCCTGGTAAAGAAGATCAAAGGGGACGGCTTCCAGTGCAGCGGGGTGCCGGCCCCCACTTACCACCCCTTGGAGACCGCCTACGTGCTGCCTGGAGCCCGGGGGCCGCCCGGGGACAACGGTGAGTGGGACCCGGCGGGGTTGGGGGGGGTGCGGGGGAAGGACGGTAGAGAGGAGGGGGTTCGGGCTCTCCCCAACTCGGGCTACAAGGAGGGTTGCGCGCAGAGGGGAACCCCGGGAGACTTCCCGTGCGGTGTGCGCCTCTGGGGCTTCCAGAGGACCCGGGCGGGTGGGGCAGGAGCTAGGTCTGTACAAAGGGAAAGTCGCAGGGTCGGCCCATCCCCATGACACGCGCCAGACCGGACTTTGAAAGTTGTGGCCCTAGAAGGGGCGAGAGTGAGGGGTGGGGAGAGAAAGGAGAGAAAGGGACGCCCATGAAGGGCTAATGCTGGGGAGCTAATGCACAAGGCAGTCTGAGGTTCCCCTCTCCCTGGTTGAGTGAAGGAAACTGGCTGCCTAAGTGTGGTCCCCTCCGGGAAGGTAAGCTACCAGTCTCTAGGGTGATGGGGTTGGCTCCCTGGGGATAGCTGGGGGCGACCTCCTCTTCCCTTTAAACCTGCTCCCCCTGGCAATGCCAGACAAGTGTTCTCAGGCCCCTCTCTCAGCAACTCTTTTGTTACCCTCAGCCACATGCCTGCCAACGGGCAGGGCCTGTCCTGGGGACTGCAAAAAAAAGGGGATTTCTAGGAGGGGTTCCCCCAAAGTGGCTCCTGGGCCCCTGGGCAGCACTCCCTCCCCACTCCAGCTCCTCACCCTCCTCCAGAGGCAGCCCTGCTGCTCCTTGTAAGGCCCCCACCCCCAACACAGTCCATCTCTTCTCAGAGCAAGTTCCTGCAGGAACAAGGGTTTGGGGGACAAGAAAGGTCATTCAGGCTCAGAAGAGGGTGATCTCTGAAGGCTGTGGGGAAGAACCAGAAACTGCTTCTGTGGCCCCTATCCCCAATCAAGGGGATCACAAAACCGGTCTCTGCTGATGGCTCCACCAGGGCAGGTGTCTGAAGAAGAGGCAATCAGAAATCTGGCAATCAGAAATCTGACATCACATGTGGCATGAGCTTTGGGGTGTGTGTGTGTGTGTGTGTGTGAGAGAGAGAGAGAGAGAGAGAGAGAGAGAGAGAGAGAGAGAGAGAGAGAGAGAAGAAAGGGCTGAGGATAAGGGGGGAAGCTGGTCCGGCAAAAGCAGGAGCCCAGGAGGGTGGGAGCTCCTGCTTTGGGGATTTCCAAGCACTTCACCCACATTCCATCACTATGCCAAGCCAGGTAGCAAGAGGGCGCTGGGTAAAGGGCTCTGTGACCTCATCAAGGTCAAAGAAATTAGGGAGTGTTCAGGAATATAGCGACAGTCCCTCAGCCCCTGGCCTCACTTAGACTGCCAAGAGAACCAACCCCCTTTCTTGTTGCCCACATATTCCTTATTATACTGTCTTCTTTTCTTGACCCCAGGGCCTCTTGGGGTCCAGGACAGAAGCCAAGAGATGTGGCTGGGCTTGGCTGAGTGCTGGCAGGACAGAGGGTGGACCTGGGGCCATGCCAGGGCTAGGGAGTGTGTGTGCTGGGAGCTAGGTAGAAACTGAAATGTCTGCAAGACTGCAAGGTGGATCCCATGGGGGACTGACAAAAGCCCTGGGCTCCCATGGGAGGTGCCCTTGGTTCTGTCTCCAGGCCAGGTGAGGAAACCCAAAGAAGCCCAGAGAATTTCTCACGCACAGCCAAAACTGCAAGGTTGTTCCTCAGGAGGGAGGCAGGAGTGCCTTGCCTTGAATTCAGTCCTAAAGAGCTTACAATGAGCCCCTGAGTGAGTGGTGGAGAGCAGGGTCAGGGCAAAGCCATCAGCAGCGGTGTTCCTGTGGCGGTTCTAGAACCACCTCTATCTTTGGCTCTTTCCCCAAAGGGCTCCAGACCACCTCCCTGGCCTGCAGGGAATCCCAAAACTGTCCTGATAGCCTGATACCTGGCCTGGAACTCTGGGAGGCCTGAGCTCTACTTCTCTGACTTGCTGTGTGACCTTGGGCAAGTGCCTTCCCTTCTCTGGTCCTCCATCTCCCCAGCAGTAAAAGAGTTTAGATAGCATGAACTAAGTATCCTTCCAAATTTGACAAGCTCAGCTTCTATGAAGGTCAAGTGTGGGAGGCACTGGAGACGCCAGGGTGAGGGTCTAACAGAATGCAGGGGGCCACTGTCAGGGATTCTATAAGGCTCTGTTTACCATCTGACGCCTGGCTGAGGGTGGCAGAGTTTTTGAGACCTGGCATTTTTCTTGGCCTCAGTCTTTGCAGCCTGCCCCATGGTGAGGACAGGCACCCTGGCCTGGCTGCCTTGGCAGTATCTGTATAGACAGTTGGTACCAGAGACCAGGGGGTGACCCTTCAAGCTGGTGCAGCCAAGGAAACACAGGGTCTATCTTATCCTGTTTTGAGGGGCCTCTCCCATCCCTGGGGTGTGGCCAGATGAGGCAGTTAGGGTTCTCTCACTCCACAGCTGGGGGTCCTTGGAGAGCCTGCCAGCTCCTAGTGGTCCGTTGTCTCAGCTCTGCCGGAAATAACCTTGCTGAGCGTTTGAGGGAAGTGTGAAAAATTGCTGAGCTGACGTTTTTCTCTCCCAGCGTGTGTAAGTGTGCTGGGTAAACAAGGAGAAAAAGAGGAGGGGGGGAGGTGAGGAGAATGAAGGAGGAAAGGAGGGAGGGAAAAGAAGGGGGGGAGTGAGAGGGAGGGAGGGAGGGAGGGGAGGGCCTGGGGCTGGAGATAGTTCCAGTTATAAGAAAGATCCTCTTACAAGCCATTCTTACAGCAAGGGCTGCAGGGTCAGGAGGAGGATGGTGAGGGGAATGGGGGGGAGGGGGCACTGAGGGAGGGAATGGCTATGAATGTGGAAGTCAAGGGAACCACAGCTCCTAACTGATGAAGATGCAAGACCCCAAATGAAAAAGGTGTACCCCCAGCACCAGGAATGCCTGGGAGTGCTGGAGAATTCCTGGAGGACACACACACACACACACACACACACACACACACACACACAACAATGCTCTTTTTTTGCCTTCCTGCTCCCTTCCTTTTCCGCTTCCATGGGCTAGACATAGGGTGCAGCAGGTGTCTGGTCTCCAGGCTCCCCCCAAACCACAGAACCCATAAACAGGGGAGAGGCAGCCCCCAAATGAAGAAAGCTCCAGGTTCCTCCGCAGAGCTCCCCGAAGAAGGAAGACCAGTTCTAATTTCATCATCCTCTCCAATATAATGCCTCTTTCCTCCTGCTCCTCTTGCTTCTCCACTGTTTTCTGCCTCTTTGGAGCCTTCCCTTCCCTTCTTCTCCCCTGGGTAATTCTGAGCACAGATTCATTCTGTGGGTGAGATGCCAACTCACATCCTCCTAACCCTCTCAGTACCTGTCCCTCCAGCTCCATCAAGCGCACTCCTTCACAGGCCCGGGCTCCTCTCCTGGGGGATGCTGGGGAGTCTCACCATCCCAGAAGAGACTGCTGCCTACCCTTTTGCACAGCAGCGGTCTCTGTGGACCCCAACTGAGTGTCTACCTTCCTTGGGCCTTAACTCTGCACTCCAGCTGGGCCCCAGGTCCCCCTTCCTCTGCACCCTGTCCTGGCCTTGCCGCCCCCCCGACCCCACCACACACACACACTCCTTCAGAGTGCATCCGACCCAGGCAGATGAGGGATCAATGCCAATCCAATAACACAGCTGTCTGCCCTCTACAGCTACATTAAGCCTCCCCTGCTAGCAGGCTGAGGAAGCACTCCTACTTCTGCCTATGGGCTTATCTAGCTGACCACATTACAACAGTGCCCACTTCCTCTCACTCCCTCTGATGGCGCCGGGAAGTCGCTCCAGGCAAGGCCTGGGAGCCCGGCTGAAAGGCCCCAACATGTACACCCCACACTTCAGAAAGTTCATCTGGGGAGCAGGGATACAAAAGAGCTGCCCCAATATTTTGGCAGAGGGAGCCCAGAAAAGGTTGAGGAGGTGCCCAATGACACAGAGCAGACCCATGTGGGTGTTCTTTAACCATGACTTTCCCAGGCATCTTAGTCTTGGTCCAGGTCCAAGATCCAGTCCAATGTCGAAGTCCAGATCTGAGGTCCAGATCCAATGTCCATATTCAACCTTAGGTCTAGGACTAGGCTCAAGGTCTAGGTCCAAGGTCAATGTCTAAGGTTATAGGTCCAGTCCAAGATTCAGAACAAATCCATGTCCAAGTTCAAGTTTCAATGTCCAGGATCAGATCCAGGTCAATGTTCAGGGTCCAGAATCAAAATACAGGTCCAATTTTTAGCCCAAGGTCATGTCCAGGACCATTCTCAAGGCTAGCTAGGTTCAAGTCTTAGACCCATCATTAGCTTTTTCTGTGGCTTTGGACTAATCTTCCCTACCCCAGCCTCAGTTTCCCTCTCATGAAATCAAGCAGTTGAATTTGATTTCTCTCAGCTCTGACTTTCTGAGGATCCAGAAATCTGGTTTTCCTAAGAAATAGTCCGTGGGAGTGTGGAGTAACAGGGCCCATGTGGGATATGAAATCTGGGGCTCATGGTTCCCCCTAAAGCAGTGGTTCTCAACCTTCCTAATGCCGCGACCCTTTAATACAGTTCCTCATGTTGTGGTGACCCCCAATTTCATTGTTACAAGTTGAACATAATTAAAGCATAGTGATTAATCACAAAAACAATATGTAATTATATATGTGTTTTCCAATGGTCTTAGGCGACCCCTGTGAAAGGGTCGTTCGACCCCCAAAAGGGTCGTGACCCACAGGTTGAGAACCACTGCCCTAAAGCCTAGGGCCAACAAGGGGTACATGAGGGGTCCATGCTGAGGCTCCCCTCTTGGAACAGTCTGTGGTTCCTGAGGGAGGGCAGGATAGTATACCAAGTCCCTATGTCAGCACAGCAATTTATACAGGGTGTCCTCAAAAAATGTATACACACTCTAACAGCTGATAATTCAATTTTGAAAATGAAATTCCTTTTTATAAGCACTGCCTTTATAATTATTCAAAGTGTGTGTATACATTTTTGGGACACCCTATCTATCCCAAAGATTCCCCATGCACACACAAACACAGTGGACAAAAGACAATGAGCACACAGGAGTATTAGCTCTGACCTACAGAGGCAAACCTAGGGCTAGAAGGGCCCATGACTTGCCCAAGGTCACAAGGGCATAAATGGTGGACCCTGCCACACCTCCCTGGTGGATGCTTCATCCACATTCCAGGGGCCCCACAGCCTGAAGGCCTCTGGGGGGCATGGTGAGACCGTGCTGAGAGAGATGATGCCCCCAGAACTCCTGGCCTCCTTCCCAGCTGTGGTCCCTCCTGGAGTGTCTACTGCCAGCCTTTGGGCAGGAAGGGAGGTTGGAATGGGCTCTCTGATTACACCCTTCTGGGCAGAGAGAGGGTAGGGCAGGAAGCAGGAGGCCTGGAGGGAGGGCACACATTGTGCAAGACACCTGTTCTCCAGACGGAGGCCCAGAAATGGCCTATCGGAGATTCCCTGAAGGAGCAGGAGGCTGCTCCACCAACCAGTACTGGGCAATTAAGACCCTCAGCCACCCACTTCTATCTAGAGACCCCTTGAAAAATCTTTCCTATTGATTCCTACAGAGCTGTGGACCTCCCTGTGGGCCACAGGAACTGGGTCACAGTAAGGAAAAAACAGAATGTGGGGGATTTCGGGAGATGGAGTTGGTGGGAAGGGGCCCTGGAATCCTCTAGAAACTCCCTGGGTCTGGGTCAGGGGTCAGGGGTCAGGAGTCAGGAGCACCAGGCCCTACAGCCCTGGTCACAGTGGGCCAGACCTCACTCTGCCTCTGCTCATCTGGACTCAGAGACCCCTCCCCAATGGGCAGGTGTACCGGCTGCCAGGCCCTTGGAGGACATGGGTGTTGTATCTGGTCCAGTGCCCAGGGAACCGCTAAACAAAGATGCTATAATAAGGGGAAGGGGAGGTACCAGCCCTTTGCCCAGCTCTGTGAGCAGACAGGAGAGACTATTTTTATCCCGCTTTGCTGCTGACAGACCTGGCTTTCTGCTCAGCTGGCTGGAGCTGATTCTCGAGGCCCGAGGCCCTGGCACAGCAAGAAGCAGCTCTAAATATACCCAGGCAGCAGCCCCTCCAGCCCCCTCCACCAAGCAGGGCTGGCTCTCCTTGGGAAAGTGGGCCACCTGGGAAGCTGGCCCACCACCTAGCCCTCTCTTTTTCTGCCCATCTCCAGACAGGCAAGCAGGGCTGGAAACTCCCTGGAAGACGTTTGGGACCCTGGGAATCTGGGAGAGACTGGGAAAAGGAGCTCTAGACTGGGAGGCAGGAGGCCAGCTTCACTCTGACTTGAATTTGCTTTGTGATCTGAGATGGGCCAAGGCATCTGGGCCTGTTTCTGTAGAACTAGGGCACCAGAAGAAGTGACCATCATGCTCCTTAAGACACGGGCTAATTAAAGCACTGAATAGGGTACCTTGAACACAGTAAGTGCTCAATAGTATTAGTCATTACTTTTATTAATTATTATTTACAAAAATTTACAAGGGGCTACAGCATTTTCTAGAACAATGGCTTCTCCTACCCCCATCACCCCAGCATCCCATCAGCCACAGGTCAACTGGTAGATATTATTTTAAAGAATTTACCACCCCTTCTCCCCACTGATTGAAAATCTTTCCTCCCCCAGCAGGTCTCCATGCCCACTCAGGTGTTTTGGGAAAACCACAGACTTTGAAGGGTTTCAACCCTAACACCTCCTCCAGTAACCTTGGGCAAATCCTCTCCCCTCTCTGGGTTTATTAGTGCAGTGCCCACAGGGAGGACTCAGTGGGAGCTGGAATGGTAGCAGTCCTAGCCATACTTATCAGAGATTTCCCCACCCGCAGCTGGATGAGACAGTGTCTGCAGAGAATTTATTAATTCTCATAAAATTCCATTCCCACCACTCCTTTGGGTGCAGGATGTTTAAAAATGGATTCTGGACCTCCAATCTGAACTATCAAGACTCTTAGGCAGGGAAAACCAGAAGTCATTCTCAGGTGACATGCACAAGACCTCTCCACACCACCGAAGTGTTTCTGAGCCTTCCCTGCCACCCCACATGGCAGGGTGTCTCTAGTTCCAATCCCTCAAAGGGGAGAATCTGAGCCCAGCGAGGCTGCATGACATGCCCAAGGTCACAGATCTAGGGTATGAGTACACAGGCCAGGATGAACGCCAGGTCTCTTCTCCCTGGGTCTCTAGGCCCCCCTGCCTCTATAGGGACCCAAACAAGAGAGCCCTGTCTCTCCCTTTCAGGGGAGAAACCGCCAGCTCAGCCTTCTATAGTCGCCTGTGGGACAGAGGAAGGCACCCCAAACCCATCCGGGTCCCATGAAGAGCGTTTAGAGCACGGCTTATAGTGTCCTAAAGAATTCTCCAGGGTTGAGGCCCAGACAGGTGAGGTGCTTTGCCCAAGGCCACACATGTGCCCTGGGCATGTTATGTAACTACCTTGTACCTGAGACACCCATGTGTGTCTCCTACTCTCTGGCAGATCGGAAGGATATCACCAGAAATTAAGGGATAATAATAATGAGAATAATAATAACGGTTTGAGAAGTTATTGTGTGCCAGGATTGTACTAAGGGCTTTATATGCATTAGTTCACTCAATCCTATTATGAGCTTCCTTATCCAGATGTGACATAAAAAGGTTAAATAACTTGCCAGAGATCACATAGTTAGGGAGAGGTCTGTGGATCTGAGAAGAATGAGATGGAGTTGATGGGGGTGAGGGACAGGACAATGGGCATCACTGACAGATCTATTCAGCATGATGCAGACGATGTCTTTAGAGCATCCCAACCTTCATCCTTACAGATCAGATTCAGAGAGGTTAAACAGCCTGGCCAAGGTCACAAAGCAAACCTCCACTTAATATCTCCACCCTACCCCCACAGCCCATGCTAAACTCCATAGCTGCTGGGTGTCAGGTCTCGTCCCACAAATTCCTGTCCCAAAGGGAATTCCACATCTGTCTTTAGGCAGATGAGCAACCTTTGTTGGAGGTACCCCTATCCTCTATAATGAAAGGCTAATATGCAAATCAACCGAACAGCGGAACCACGGGTCACTATGATGCTCATTGACCACCAGGGGGCAGATGCAGGAGCTGCCCCTGGTGATCACTGAGCTCCCACAGGGAGAGTGCCGCTCAGCCAGAAGCCAGGCTTACAGCTGGCGAGCGCAGCGGCGGTAGTGGGAGCCTCTTCTGCCTCCGTGGCAGCGCTAAGGATGTCTGATGCCAGCAGCTGGACGTCCCCCGAGGGCTCCCAGACTGCAAGAGGGCGCAGGCCAGGCTGAGGGTCCCACCCCCAACAACCCCCAAGTGCACAAATTTCGTGCACCAGGCCTCTAGTTTCTATATAAAGAGCCTCCAAGAGACAGGAGTAAGATGCTGCAGTGCTGCAGGCTGCCACCAGATGGCGATGCCTGCAGAGAGCCCAGCTTGGGTGAAAACTACTACCCATCAGTTTTCTCATCAGAACGTGAGGTAGGAATCACACATCCTGGATGAGGAAACAGAGAAGAGCAGCAAGATTTATCCATGCAGATGCCCAGAAAACTGCAGCACAGAAACATCGCGGGGAACTGTTACCATTTAACAGTAATGGTCAACATGTATCGTGAGTTTACAATGTGCCAGGCACTGGGTTGGAATTCTAACTCTAAGTTACTAGCTGTGTGACCCTGGGAATGTTACTTAACTACCTGTGCCTCAGAGTCCTCATCTGTAAGATGGCAGCAACCTTAGAGTCATGAGGGTAGAATGCATTCATGTATGTAAGGCCCTTAAAATAGTGTCTGACACATAAGTACTCTAGGAGCACTGGTTATTATTTACTTTTCATTTATTGTTTACTCATGGACTGTATGAATTAGATGCTTTTATTACCCATCATTTTACAGCTAGGGAAACTGAGCACAGAGAGGTCAAGTAGTTTGCCCAAGATCACACAGCTGGGAATCGTAATGCTGAAACTCAACCCAGGCAGTCTGGCACTAAAGTGTACACTTAACCAATATGCCCTCTTCCCTTCATAAGAAAACATGCTAAGCACTGGTCACATTGTCAGCAACCCCCTCCAAATAGTCTGTATTCTATCCCCATATCCAGAGAAAGGACCTAAGGCACAGAAAGATGCATGATTTACTCAAGGTAACCCAGCTAGAATCTATGCAGGGAATCAAGTCATCCCAAAACCTGGCAGAGAGAACAGCCTGCAGCAGACCCTGCTGGGCTGGCCTGGCAAACCTTTATCACCCATTCCACAAATACTGCGTGTCCACTAGCTTTGGTCCCACTTATAGCAAGTGAACAATCCAGCCACAACCCCTTCCTCAGGGACCTCCCAAGGTATGGGAAACTGGGGAGCATGCAGTGAATTCTATTCCTTGCTCCACCCCTTAAGCAAGTACCATCACCACTCTGCACCTCAGTTTCCTTATCTGCAAAACAAGAATTTTTGTGATGATTCAATTGGTAGGTGATGGAAGTGAAGCACTTAGCCTAGAGTCTGGCATATATTAAGTGCTTAATAAATACAAGCAATTATTATTACCATCAGTAAGTACAATGGGAAAAATACTAAAGGAGAAGAAGGGGATCTCGGAGTGCCCAACAGATATTTAACTCAGTCTGAAACAATATTCCCTGAACATCTGGGGGCTTGATTCCTGGAGTAGGAGAATCTCCAGACTGAAGGCATAAAAGAGGGGGGAATAGGATGCTGAGAGGCTATGCAAACCTCCCCCAATTAAAAGACTGCTACCACCACAGCACTGTCTGCATCCGACCACAGAGCCCCGCCCTACTGAGTCCTCCACTCACACAACCCCAATCACATCTGTGTGCAGAGGGTCCTGTGCAAGCAGTTGAAGGGACAGAGGAAACCATAAGGACACATTCTCCCTTCGGGGTGGCAGACAGTCGGCACAGATTTCACCCTGTGACCATCCTAAATGCCAGGTGAGAGGCAAAGGGAGCTAAACTCCATTGTTCTCTGGAGTCAAAGGACAATGGAAACGTTTGGTAATTTAGTACTAGGATGACAAGTTTGTACATGTCTGCCAGAAACTCCCCTGGGAGCCCAAGCCCCAGGGTCCTCGGGGAGAGTGCTAAGACCACGGTAGGCCCTGGAAGGCAGAGACAAATTGGGGTGGCCCATGCTCTTGGGACACCCCTGTGGAATCCCCTGGGAGAGCCCCAGCCTGCACAGTCACCGGTCACTCAAACCCACATACACAGGATTTCCGGGACAACTCTAGAGAGGGGGGAGGAGGAGACGGAGCTGAATTCTCACAGCGGGACATCAGATGGCCTCTAGTGGAGCAAAGTAGACTCTAAAGCAAATACAAGGAAGTCCCCTCCCTAGAGCACTTATTACAGACCATACACTTGACCCCTTAAATCCTCCAGCAACCCTGAGGTGGGGCTGGGGACTAACAGGATTGTGACTCATTCATACAACATCTACGTATCACACACCTCTTTTGAGCCAGGCACAGTCTGGGCACACAGATCCAGCCCTGGAAAGCTCATAGTCTGGTGGGGAAGGCAGACAATTAAACAGTCATCAGTGAAATCACTTTCTCAACCAAGTAAAATGCATACTTATAATAGCTAACATTTATATAGCAATTACTGTGTGCTCCCTTTCTCTCTTTCAATTTCCTTCCATGTACAATGGGGATTATAAGAGTTTCTACTTGGTAGTGTGCGTGACGATTAAATGGGTTGACATGGGTAAAGCATCAAGGCAGAACCTGGCACACAGTAAGAGCTTAATACATGTTTCTATTCATCATTTTACCCAGTACTTCCAAACCCTGGGAAGGAGTGTCCAATTATAAGCTCCACTTTGTAGATGAGGAAACAGACTCAGAGAAGCTATAGGACTGGAATGGCAAAATAATGTCAGAAGAGAGAAAGCATACACTCTTGGTTATCAGACTGCCACGGTCTGAATCTTGGCTCCACCGTTTCCTAGTGGTGAGCTTGGGTGGGCAAACTTTTTGACTCGAGGGCCACAATGGGTTCTTAAACTGGACGGGAGGGCCGGAACAAAAGCATGGATGGAGTGTTTGTGTGAACTAATATAAATTCAAAGTAAACATCATTACACAAAAGGGTACGGTTTTTTTGGTTTTTTTTTTAGTTTTATTCATTTCAAACGGCCGGATCTGGCCCGCGGGCCGTAGTTTGCCCACGGCTGGTAGACTCTATGTGCCTCAGTTTCTCTATCTGTAAAGTGGGTGCAATAAAAAATAAGACCTTCACTGTGTGGCTGTAAGCACTTAAGAAGCTAGTGAAAACAAAGCCAGTAGAACCGTGGGGGGCTCTGTGCTCCACGAGGGTGGGGTGGGGATTATTTTTACTGGGGCCTACACAAAAGGGTTCTGAACCTATGCAGCCTGACACCGAGAGCAAAGACGCCTGACAGCGACCACGGTCTTACCAGCCGCCACCATCTTTCCAGAGCAGTCAAGGAACGAGGAGCCGGAGAGCCTGGGCGGCGACCTGCCCCCGGGGAGAAGCCCTCTTCAGCGCCTCACCTTCTCCCGCCACCTTCTCGCCCCTCCAGGTTACGCCCCGCACTGCCTTCCCCCCGCCAGCTATGATGTGGACCAGAAGCCGGGCCTGGAGCTGGCACCCGCGGAGCCTCCGTACCCGCCGGCGGCGGCGCCGGAAGAGTACAGCGACCCCGAGAGCCCGCAGTCCAGCCTGTCGGCGCGCTACTTCCGCGGGGAGGCGGCCGTGACCGACAGCTACTCCATGGACGCCTTCTTCATCTCGGACGGGCGCTCGAGGCGGCGGCGGGGCGGGGCCGGCGGGGACGCGGCGGGGCCGGGGGACACCGCGAGCGCCGGGGGGCGCGCGGGGCGCACCGGGGCGCCGGCGGGCGGCGGGCACCGGCACGCGTGCGCCGAGTGCGGCAAGACGTACGCCACGTCCTCGAACCTGAGCCGCCACAAGCAGACGCACCGCAGCCTGGACAGCCAGCAGGCGCGCAAGTGCCCGACGTGCGGCAAGGCGTACGTGTCCATGCCCGCGCTGGCCATGCACGTGCTCACGCACAACCTGCGCCACAAGTGCGGGGTGTGCGGCAAGGCCTTCTCGCGGCCC
Organism: Myotis myotis; assembly: GCF_014108235.1. Lineage (NCBI taxonomy): Eukaryota > Metazoa > Chordata > Mammalia > Chiroptera > Vespertilionidae > Myotis > Myotis myotis. The sequence continues at coordinate 62,490,161 of NW_023416401.1, read as the reverse complement.
TGGCTGCTGCAGGGCCACATGCGCTCGCACACAGGCGAGAAGCCGTTCGGCTGCGCGCACTGCGGCAAGGCCTTCGCCGACCGCTCCAACCTGCGCGCGCACATGCAGACGCACTCGGCCTTCAAGCACTACCGCTGCCGCCAGTGCGACAAGAGCTTCGCGCTCAAGTCCTACCTCCACAAGCACTGCGAGGCCGCCTGCGTCAAGGGAGCCGAGCCGCCCCCGCCGCCCCCCGCCGGCCCCGCCTGCTGAGCTCCCGCCTCCTGCCCACGCCCGGAACTCGCTCTCCGCGCGCCCCGGGCCCCCCACCTGCGCCCTCTCCAACCCCCAGCTGCGTTTCCCTACCCGCGACTCTTGTGGGAACCGCGTCCCCCACCCCTCCCAGCCCGGAACTTTTCTCTCCAGCCCCAAACCCGTAACTGACTCCCGGCATTGTTTCCCCCAACGCCCACATAGTCCTTTCTGGCTTCCCAGACTCGGACCTTGACCCCTTGTCCATGCCCTCAAGGCTCCCAACTCAGGCACCAGGTCCGCGCCGCGCCTCTCCCGGGCCCCAGAGCCGGAATTTTCTCCCACCCAGACCCCAGACCCTGCACCTTTCCTCTTCTGACGTTCAGATCTTTCCTGTCGTTGCTCAGCAAAGTCCCTGTGATCATTCCTCTATTGGAGGCCCTAGGCTAAGGCCCAAACCTACCCTTGACTCACCCCTGCCGCCTGCCTTCGGTTTCCCTTCCACACTCCCAATGCCATGCGATGCGGGCCCTGCAGCCTCCAGACCACATTCAAAGCCCGGGGCCATTCCTCTGGCCTCTTTGCTGAGTTCCCTTGTATCCGTCCTGATCCCCTCCATACTCTGGCCTTAGGCCAGCCATTCACACACTACAACCACCCATCCACCCTCTTGGGCCTTCTAACCCCCCACCCCACCCCTACTGTCTCCAGACCCCCTCATCCCTCTAGCATCTCTCACCCCTCTGAATTCTCCTGACCTGGGGCAGACTTGAGGGTCAGTTCAGGCCGCACCCCCTCAAGTAGCCCCTCTCTTACCCCAGGACAGCCCCTCCCTGAGCTTCCAAACTCAAGCTGCCCTCTCCCCAGATTCTCTGAGCACTTTCCCCATCCCTAGGATGGCAGGTACCCCTCCTTATTTGTTGGGGGGGAGGTCTGGGGCACCTCACAAATGCCCTTCCCCTGTCTGGCTGGGCCTCTCCAGTTATTTGTGTATTTATTTATTTATCTATTTATTATTCTATTTAATCTCTTGTCCTCACCCAGGGATGGTCTGGCTTCCCCAGCTGGACTGGGAGGTCAGGGAGCCAGGCAGGGAGAGGACAGCAAAGGCCATAGAGGGCTGTACCCCCCACACACACACCCTCACCCCATCTTGGGGAGTGAGGGAGCAGCCCCACCCTCATCAGAGCCTGAACTCGCTGGGGAAGGGGACACGAAAATGGGGGGATTACGCCTGCTGACCCTCACTGGGGGTGGAAGGGGAGGTGTCAGGAGGTCCGGTCATGGGGCAGGTCCCCACCCTCCTGAGCCTTCCACTCCCACTCCAGGAGACTGGAGAGAGGAGCCTCCTCATTTGTTTCCTATTTACTCCTCTTCTCGAGGGACCCCAGGTTCCAGGGACCGACTGAGCCCCGGACCCCGCTGGGGCCTCGGTCTGCTTCGCTCCCCGGGAGGAGCGCTCCCTCCCAGCCACATCTATGCAACTCTCCCGGGCAGAGGGGCCAGGGCTGCCATTGCCCCGTTGGCCGCCACTACCTCCCCCGCCGCTCTTCGGCTTGCCCGGGTGAGGATCGAAGCACACACCTCCACGCGCACGGGCCGGCCCTCTCTGCTTCAAGCACACACTCTGCCCCATCGCTAGGCGCCACCTCGGGGACAGCAGTCCTGGAGCCTCCAACCCTCCGCCTCTCCCCCGAGCCTCAAGGGGGGAGGGGAGGACCCTGGAGCAGGGGCACTTCTCTATGGCTTCTCCACTCCCGGCCCACCCGGGAAGGGAGGCGGCAGGGATGGGGGAGGGAGAGGTTTCACAGAAGCAGTTACGGAGGGTGCTGACCCTGTAAATAGGAACTTCCGACAGCAATAATTTTCCATGCATGCTAAGCCTTTTGGCCATATTTTGTATGAGCGCTTGGCGCTCCCCCTCTCTCCTCTTCCCCGTCTCCTGCCCTAGACGCCCCATCCCCTCCTCACCTCCAGCAGTATTACTTGTAACGCAATTCAGGGATATTAAAGGGACTTTGGCCACTCTCCAGCGCCTCTAGCCCTTGTGATGGAGGGACAAAGGGTGGGGAGCGCTCCTGAGAGGAAACTGGGTTTTTTCCACTCCATTTCCCTCCCTGTAGCCTGACCAGCCAGTAGCTGACACCAGGGGGCGCACACATCCAGGGGTCCCTTGACATCCTCAGTCCTAAATATTCCTCAAGTACTGGGGTCACAAACTCAGAGGGTTCAAGAACCACAATAATAACATAAGTGAATAAAGCGGGTTGCCTTAATGCGTTGTGGAATGGTGGAGCCTGTGACTAACAGGAAAGAATGTGTCTCTGCTTAAAAAAGCAATTCAAATGACACCTCCAAAACAAACTATGGGCCAGACTTGTCGCTTGACAGCCAGCTTACAGCCCCGACATTCTTCCCCACCACACGCTCTACTGCTCTGGTCAGGTTTCTGGCCAGCCCTACTGATCACACAAGCAGCAAGTGCATGCAGGCAAAAAAGCTGACTTTGGCTCAAAATTGTCCCAAAACAGTGAACTGCCCCTAGAGCTCATGAGCTACCTGTCATTAAAGGTGTTCGGGAAGATATCGGACAACCAATCCATCTTCCGTGCTGTCTTGGAGATCCTTCAAAACACAAATCTGTCCTTGCCTTACTAGAAACTTCACTGGGGACCTCCAACACCACCTCACTTAATTCCAACCCTCAACACAGACTCCTTGACAGGTGGGGCCTGTGTGCTTTGAGGACTGGATGCCAGGCAAGCGAGTGGGGGCTGAAGGCTGGAACCCCATCTCTCTTGAGGCTGCCTTTCAGTTTTCCTCCTTTTGTGGGCAGCACCCTCAGTGTTAGCCCCTCATCCTGTCTGCCTTTAGTCCCTCGTGCCTATCCACCTTTCCCTTCACACACCTCTGGACAGGCAACTGCGCCCTGAGCTGCGTGCTAGGTGTCTCCAGCAATGACAGCAGTGTGGGAACCCCCACAAAGTCTCCAATGGGATTTCGAGGGGCCCAGGCACTGCTGCCTTCCCTAGCCAACAACACACAGTCCTCTGTGGCTACTACACACACTGCTCCTGATTGGCTGTGGCATCCGTTACATCTGCTTCAGGCTCAGGGAGAAGAACCCATGCTAGATCAGCATATTATAAACATCTAATTCCTATGTCAAATCCCTTTGAAGTGGAAAGTATTTAACGCAGGGAATTGGCTGCTGACAAAGTTGTTGGAAGAGCTGAAGGTCCTGAGCTGGACCCCCGAACATCACCATAGTACTAGCCCAGCAACAACGCTCCTGCCTCTTTCACAGCCACACTGGGCCAGTCAGGAGGCTGCACTGCTGAGTTCAAGAACACAGCACAGCAGGTGAGACCCAGGGATCAAGAGGTCTCTGGCACTGCCCCTGTACCGGTCTGTCTCGCGTCTCCTACTGCCCTGGTGGCTCCACACTGGGACACTGTTAGAGGAAAGCTCAGCCCCTCCACAGCCATCCTGCCCGTAGTAACAGACAAGGCAACAAGAAATGGTCCCTGCCCACTCCTGCCATCCAGACCCCACAAAAGCGCACCTAACTGGCAGAACCTAACTCCCTGTCAGTACCCTTGCTGCAAGGAAGTCTGAGAAATATAGTTTTTCACTCTCCAACACAATTCACCCAGACAAGGGAGGATCTCCTTATACAGCAGCCCAAATCAGTGAAGCTAAAGATTTACTAGAAGGTCAAGCTAAAAAAAAAAATAATGTAAATGTACGATGAATTTTAAGTTCTTGTTAGTTATGTATATGAGAACCAGCTTTTTATAATAAAATGTCCCAAAGCTGCACATTTTAAAAATGACTTAGCACAAACTAAGTCAAAGTCTTGGTATACATTTCTGGTTTAAATTATGAAGATTTTAAATCAAATTATAGAATATTTTTAGGTTAATGCTCAATTATGGATACATACAATTGAAATAGAAATATTATTCATTACTCATTTAGTAAATAATTTGGTACTTACGTCAAGGCAAAGTCACTGCTCTCAAGTAACCCCAATCTGATGAGACCCATAAACTTGTAATTAAAATACAATGTGATACATATTATGATGGAATTAGTACAGATTGTTATAGCAGACTTATCTCTTTGAGAGGAAAGACTGTCAAGGTATAGAGAGCTGGCTCAGCTGCTTGGAACTGTGAATTTAAAAGCGAGTTTAGCCACAACTTTGACCTAAAAAGTTCATGATGCTATGTATCATATCATTGACAGAATTCAGATTTCATACATTAAAAACTTGATTTTTAAAAAAGGTGAGAAGTTGCTTCAAGACCCCAAGGAGATGCTCAGCAGTCACTGAAGCTGCAGAAGAAAATGACAAACTTTCTGCCTAAAGTAAGTACAGGAACTTAGTGGTTGGTAGAGGGGACAAAGAGGAAATGGAGAAGAAAACAGAAAGAATGGCACCAAGCAACATGGCAGAACCCTGTAAGCCAAGCTGTAGAAATGGACTTGAGCAATGCGGGGGTAGGAGAATGTGACATTCTAATGTTCCTTTTGTGGCACAGAAATTCTTTTGTCTCCCCAGAAAAGTCTTTTGCACACTCAAATGCTTGAGGTGCTAGATTCTTTGTCAAAAATGAAAGAGAAGCCCTGGCCAGGTGGCTCAGTTGGTTGGAGCATCGTCCTGTACACCAAACGGTTGCGGGTTGGAGTCCAGGTCAGGGACATACCTAGGTTGCAGGTTCAATCCCCAGTCGGGGTGCGTACGGGAGGCAACTGATCAATGTTTTCTCACATTGTTGTTTCTCTCTCTCTCTCTCTCTCTCTCTCTCTCTCTCTCTCTCTCTCTCTCTCTCTCTCTCCCTCTCTCCTCTCTCTTCCTCTCTCTCTAAAAATAAATAAAATTAAAGAGAAGGGGAGGGGCAAGGAGCCCAGGAGAAGGATGGGGAGAATAGGTAGTTAGGGCCTTTGGTTGCAAACAACAAACAGGGACTCCAGCTGGTTTGGACAAAAAGAGAATGTATGATGTCCTGACCCTTATTCCCTTAGTCCACCTCTGAGGTCACTATAAGCAGGCAGATTCATCCTCTGGGTCCCCAGACACTTGCTCAGTTGGAGTACAGTCAGCCCAGAAATGGCAGAGTTAACATCAGGCAACCAATGAGGGACAGGAGTCAGTGAATAAATGCCCAGCCCCTTATCCTCTGGCCCTCAGAGGGACAATGCTGATACATGATGCCTGATGTTTCTTCTCAGAGCCCCCAGGTGTGAGCCCCAGTTTGCCCGCCAAGTTAACCTGCTCACCAGTGTGCCCTCTATTGCCACTTCTCCCTTCCCCAGTCCTTCCCAGGATCACCTCCTACAGCAGATGTGTCTTCTAAGATGGTCACAATACTTCCCACCCACAAGCTCTTTTAGCATCTTGCTACTCTACCATTAAGAAATGGAGTCTTGCCCTAGCTGGTTTGGCTCAGTAGATAGAGCGTCAACCTGTGGACAGAGGGTTCCCAGGTTGGATTCCAGCCAAGGGCACATGCCCGGGTTTCAGGCTCAATCCCCAGTGGGGGGCGTGCAGGAGGCAGCCAATCAATGATTCTCTCTCATCATTGATGTTTCTATCTCTCTCTCCCTCTCCTTTCCTCTCTGAAATCAATAAAAATATATTAAAAACAACAACAACACCTGGTTTAAAGGAAGGAAGGAAAGAAAGAAAGAAAGAAAGAAAGAAAGAAAGAAAGAAAGAAAGAAAGAAAGAAAGAAAGAAAGAAAGAAAGAAAGGGAGTCTTTGTTCCTTCCCTTGAGCCTGGCTCATCTCCTGCAAATAGAATGCTGCAAAAATGATTCTATATGACTTCCAAGACTAGACTAGAAAGTCCATGAAAGTCCTTGCTTCTGCCAGGTTCTCTTGAAGCAGTAGCTATTGGAAGCTAGCGCCATGCTATGAGGAAGTCCAGGCCGCATGGAGGTATTCTGGCTGACAGGCAGTACCGTCTGCCAGGTGTGTAAATGAAGTCCCTTCCAGATGATTCCAGCCCCAGCTATCAAATCACCTCCCAGCTGATGGCTCAATAATTGTGGGGCTGAGGCATGGGTGTCAGTTGTACTTCCAGAGACAAAGTATGATTTGGGTACTCACAGGGGTTATATATATATTTAAATATATTTTATTGATTTTTTACAGAGAGGAAGGGAGAGGGATAGAGAGCTAGAAACATCGATGAGAGAGAAACATCGATCAGCTGCCTCCTGCACACCCCCCACTGGGGATGTGCCCGCAACCAAGGTACATGCCCTTGACCGGAATCGAACCTGGGACCCTTCAGTCTGCAGGCCGACGCTCTATCTACTGAGCCAAACCGGTCAGGGCCACAGGGGTTATATTTTGATGGCCTCAGCGTTCTATGGTTTGCAAGAGACTAAGAACCCAAGATGAATGATCTTCAACAGTAAAACGGGTGTTACACAATTCACTGAGCACTTATTATGTGCATCTTCTCAATTCACACTCATAACAACTTTGAGTGATGGGCAGCATTACCCCACTTTGCAGAGAGTTCAGAAAGTGTCAGTAACTGGCCCATGTAGCAGCAGCCGCCCCCCCCCCCACACACACACACACCGCCCCCCAAGTGGGTACCATTCCTACTTTTCTCCAGCTGAGAGGGGGACTGTGCATTCTCCATGCAGGTGCCAGTCAGGGTGAGAAGGACAGCAAACCAGACAAGCCTGCCTTCAAACAGATCTGGAACTGTCCCACCTCCCTGCTTTCGCTCAAGCTGATCCTGTGTCTGGAATGTCCTTCACATCTACCTTTCATCCAGCAATTTCTAGTGCCAGGTACCTTTCTAAACACTTAATGTGTTATCCTCATGTACGCTCCCTGGCAATCCAGGGAAGAAGCTGAGGCACAGAGAAGTGGAGTACCACCCCCGCCCCCAGGCACCATAGCTAGTAGGTGGTGATAGAGCCAGGATTCAAATCCATGCCATTCAAGTGATTCCAGAGCCTACACTCTAAATCAGGGGTCCTCAAACTACGGCCCACAGGCCACATGCAAATACAAATATTGTATTTGTTCCCGTTTTGTTTTTTTTACTTCAAAATAAGATATGTGCAGTGTGCATAGGAATTTGTTCATAGTTTTTTGTTTTTTGTTTTTTTTAACTATAGTCCGGCCCTCCAACGGTCTGAGGGACAGTGAACTGGCCCCCTGTTTAAAAAGTTTGAGGACCCCTGCTCTAAACCATCACCCACTTCTTCCCTCTCCCTCTCTAGGACCAAGCCAATTACCAGCCTGAATGCCCCTTGTCCAGGGAGCCTTTCCTGATACTCTCAAACTTAGCCATTCGGGATGCTCATGATAAAACCAGTCACCTTCCTTGGTTATCACTAAGTACTTGGCCGACCACTATGTACTGATTTACCCCCCACCTTGCCCTCCATCAGCCATTATCTCTGAATGCCCCCACAACCTCCCCACAACTACTTTACAGAAGAGAAGGCTGAGGATCAGAGAGGTTAAGCAACTTGCTGGAGACCACATAGCTAGGGACTGGCCAGATGAGACCTGAACCCAGGCCAATCTGGCCCAAACCCTAATGTTGACAAAGATGCTGATAAATACCTGGAATTTAACCCAGGGGCCTCTGCCTACCTCTCTCTGGCCCCAGTGGACATTCGGTGCTGAACATGGGCACAAGGGGACAGAGGGCTTTAAACAGGAGAGCGGGGCTGGCGGTCAGCATGTCTGGACCTAGGTCATTATCATCGTCCTCTGAAGGCTCCGTGTCCACATCTGTAAGCAGGTGTTTGTGGCAAAGCCGCCCAGGGTTCTAGGCTCAGGTGACCTGACTTTCATTTTCACCTGTTGTACCTTGGACAAGCTGTTCAATAACCCCTAGAGGTGGGGTCAGGGTGAGATGAGACAGTGTGGAACTTTGGGGCAGTGCACGCGCACACACACTGTCAGCACGATCCCGGAAGGCTCCTGGTGACCCTTACTTTTGCCGAACGGAGGCAGCCAGCGGTGGGGTAGAGAGCGCACCCTAGAGCCAGCCTGTCTGCATTTGAACCTTACTTCAGCCGCTTCCTAGACAAGTCACTGTGCCTCAGTTTTCTCATCTGTAAAAAGGGAATAATAATCAGACCTACCTTGCAGGATTGTTTTGAGGTTTAAGTAAGTTGTTATACATGCGAAGTGCTTAGAACAGTGTCTGACACAGCACCAGATTCGTCGTTTTACTGTTGTCTGTATTATTATCACTCGAGGGTTATAGGGTTCCGACCGCCAGACGGCCAAGTACTGTGGGTTTTGCAGACTCATCCTTGTCCCACAGGTCCGGCCACCACTCCCCCTTGTCCCCGCCCCGGACCCCGCAGGCCTGAGTCACCGCGGGCTGTGAGTCACCCGCGCTCTCCCGCCGCACGACCTGCAGACTCACCCTGAGTCAGCCAGTCTGGGCGCTTCCACTCCCGGGACTCCGAAGGGCGGAGGGGAGCCGGCGAGGCGCCCCCAGGGGAGAGCCAGACCCCCCGCGGGTTCCACGGCGCTCAGCGAGCCGAGCCGGAGTCGGGTTTCGGGACGCCGGGACGGGACCGGACCACCGAGGGGCCGGGGGAGAAAGGCACCCTGGCCCGGGCCCCCCTCCCGCCCGCGGGAATGGTACGGACCGGCCGAGTGAAAGGTCTGGATGGGGGAGGCGGTCAGGCTGGCGGCGGTGCGATGGGGCTGCGCGCGGGAGGAGCGCTGGGTAGGGCCGGGGCGGACCGGGGGGCGCGCGAAGGACCCGAGCCCAGCGGCGGCGCGCAGGGTGGCAGTATCCACTCGGGCTGCATCGCCGCGGTGCACAACGTGCCACTGAGTGTGCTCATCCGGCCGCTGCCGTCTGTGCTGGACCCGGCCAAGGTACAGAGCCTGGTGGACACGATCCGGGTGAGGCCCCGGGGACACCGGCGGGAGGGAGGGCGCCGGAGGAGGCAGGTCGCACTGGACGCTAGAGGGGGCTGGTTCCCGGCTCCTTCCGAGCACTGCCTTGGCTGTGTGACCTTGAGCAACTGGCTGGGACTCCCTGAGCCTCGGGTTCCTCCCTTGAGCAAGTAGGGGTTGATGAAAGGATTAAAGTAACGATCGCCAGCAAATAGCACTTCGCAGGGGCCCAGGAGCCGTTGTAGTGCCTGAGCTTCCTCATGCCAACAGAATGCGGTAGATACTTCTGCTGCTCCCCTTACAGATGAGGAAACTGAGGCACAGGAGGATGTAAGCAACTGTATCAAGGTCAGAGCCGGCCACCGCACTGTCTGTCCCCTTCAGCTGAGTTATTTCTCCACGGAGCACTTCTGTCCACCTGAGACTATATTATACATTTATTTGTGGGTGTTTTGTGGTCTGTCTGTTCCACCTCCTGTGAACTCCACAAGAGCAGGGACCATTCCCAGCACGGTGCCTGGCAGTTTATGAAGGATCTATCTAGCCCTGTGCGTGCTGTCACCCTGGGCCTTTGCACGGGCTTTGTACCTTGCTAGGAAAACTCTTCCGTCTCTCTTTATTATGTCTAACTCCTCCATCTTCCTGTCTCAGGGTCAGTGTCTTCCCTGACAGTCCCTGCTGGGTTAGAGGCCTCCCGTGGGCCCCTAGCCCCCTGCATGCCCACCAGCAGAGTTCTGATCCCACTGGGTTTTAATGGGCTGTTTAGACACCTGTCTTCCTCGTTAGAACCATATGCTCTGTGAGGGAGAGAACCAGAACTGTCTTTGCTCACCATAGGTATTTTCTACTATGGCTACTATACCAAAGTACCAGGAACTTAGTGGCTTAAAACAGTGCAGATTTGTTATTCTATAGTTGGAAGCCCAGAATGGGCCTCACTGGGCTAAAATCAAGGTGTCAGCAGGGCTGCAGTCCTTTCTGGAGTGTCTAGGGGAGATTCCATTTCCTTGCCTTCCCCAGCTTTTAGAGGCCACCACCTTCCCTGGCTCATGGCATCTTTGCTCCATCTTCAAAGCTAGCAACATCAGACCTCCTCTTCTGCCAGAATAATCTCTCGTGTCAAGATCCTTAATTGCATCTGCCAAGACCCTTATGCCATATAAGGTAACATATTGACAGGCTCCAGGGATTAGGATGTGGACACTTGGGGGAGCTGTTCTGCCCATCCACCCACCATCATGCCACTAGCACCCAGCATGGCTGCCCCTTGTTAGGGCCCCTCCACCAGGCAGGCTGTGCTTTGCGCTCTGTGTCAGCTTCTTGGCTTTCAGCAGCCCCATAGAGCAGCGGTTCTCAACCTGTGGGTTGCGATCCCTTTGGTGGTCGAATGACCCTTGCACAGGAGTCGCCTAAGACCATCCTGCATATCAGATATTTACATTACGATTCATAACAGTAGCAACATTACAGTTATGAAGTAGCAATGAAAATAATTTTACGGTTGGGTCACAACATGAGGAACTGTATTTAAAGGGCCAGAACCACTGCTATAGAGTGTCTTACTCCCATTGTACCAGTTAGGAACAATGCTCAGCTGCTCTTCGGAGGAGCTGAGATCCAAATTCAGGTCTGCCTGGTTCTAGAGCCCTAGCTTGTAATTGCTCATAAGTTACTGCTTAATGATCATTTCTGGAATAAATGGATAAATGAATCCATCAAAATCTACACTAATCAAAGACAAAGATGCTAATTGACCATACCTTCGCTACGCCCAAGCCACGCCCACCAGCCAATCAGAGCGACTATATGCAAATTAACCCAACCAAGATGGCGGCCGGCAGCCACGGAGCTGGAGCAAGCAGGTTGGTTGCCCGGGCGATGGAGGAAGCCAAGCTTCCTGCCTGCCCTGGCCAGCTGTGGCCTCTGCAAAAGGCAACAAAGTTTCAATTATAGAAGATAAATAAATCCCAGATACCTGCTTCCAGCCAGCCTCCACTGGGAGCTTGGGTGGCTAGGGGCTGTGGCCAGCCTGAAAATGGCCCCCAGCCCCTCACCCAGGATGGCCAGGCAACCCAATGGGGACCCCTACCCTGAAGGGGCTGTGGCCAGCCTGCAAACAGCCATCAGCCCCTCACCCAGGCTGGCCAAGCAACCCAGCGGGGACCCCCACCCTGAAGGGGCTGTGGCCAACCTGGAAACAACCAAATGAGCCCTGAAGAGGGTGTGGCCAGCCTGAAAACGGCCCTCAGCCCCTCACCCAGGCTGGCCAGGCACCCCAGCGGGACCCCCATCCTGATCTGGGACACCCTTCAGGGCAAACCAGCCAGCCCCCACCCATGCACCAGGCCTCTATCCTATATAATAGGATTATCCTATAAAAGGGTAATATGCAAATTGACCCTAACAGCAGAGCGACTGGGAATCACTGGTCACTATGACACACACTGACCACCAGGGGGCAAGACGCTCAATGCAGGAGTTTCCCCCTGGTGGTCAGTGCGCTCCCACAGGGGGAGCCCTGCTCAGCCACAAGCCAGACTGACGGCTGCCAGTATAACGGTGGTGGTGGGAGCCTCTCCTGCCTCCTCAGCAGCGCTAAGGATGTCTGACTGCAGCTAGGCCTGCTCCCTGCTGGCAAGTGGACATCCCCCGAGGGCTCCTGGGCTGCCAGAGGGATGTCTGATTGTCAGCTTAGGCCCAATTCCCCGGGGAGCGGGCCTAAGCCAGCAGGCGGTCATCCCCCAAGGGGTCTCAGACTGTGAGAGGGCACAGGCCGGGCTGAGGGACCCTCCCAAGTGCACAAGTTTTTGTGCACTGGGCCTCTAGTAGCATAATAAGAGAGAAGCCATGGGGAGTGGTCTCCCCAGCATGCTCTGCTCCCCACCCAGCCCTGCCTTAGGCTTTCCCCACTTAGAGGACCACCCACCCTTCAGCAGGCTGCAGGTCCATAACAGGAAGGCAAGAGCTGTGTCTGTCTCATTCCGGCTGTACCTTATTCCCAGAGTCTAGAACAGTGCCAGGTAGATATATAGTGTGTTTGTATGTATATGTAGGTATTTATGCAATGTGGTGTGTTGATAAATGTTTAACAACCTGGTTTCTAGGGAGGAAAAGCCCTGCTTTGTAGTATGTGCCCATTTCCCTGGTGTAAATACTCTCACCATGGCTGAATTTCAAGTTACTAGGATGATGTCAACCAACACACAAACTTCCTGAATATTTGACAGTGTTTCTCACAAGCTAGCATGAACCAGTGTGTGCACCCTGTAGGAACTCAGCACAGGTTAACAAAGTCTGCGTTGCAAACTGTCAGGCATCGTTCCATGTTCACTTACCCTGTGCCCCTTTCTCTCCAGGAGAACCCAGACAGCGTGCCCCCCATTGATGTCCTCTGGATCAAAGGAGCCCAGGGTGGTGACTACTTCTACTCCTTCGGGGGCTGCCACCGTTACGCAGCTTACCAGCAGCTACAGCGAGAGACCATCCCTGCCAAGCTTGTCCAGTCCACCATCTCAGATCTAAGGGTGTACCTGGGTTCTTCCACGCCGGACTTGCAATAGCAGGCTCTTTGGCACCTGCCACCACCCCTAAAAGCCCAGAAGAAGATATACCTGGTTTCCAGTGGGCTGGGCTGTGCAGAAGGTGTAGCAGGGGAGCATTCTCTTTGCGCCTGGAGGGAGGAGGGTCTGACTCTAAGCACCCTCTTTGCTAGCTACAAGACCTTGGACTCACTACTGAATGGCAGGGGACCCAGCTCCCACTGCTGTGAAAATGGGTCATGTCTTTGCTTTTGAGGGATTATTAAGAGAATGAAATGAGAACGGAGATGGGTTTGGAGAACCACATGTGACTGGCTCCAGATTCCCAAGGACAAGGATCCTTCTGCATTTTTGTCTTTGTATATCCTATTATGTGGAATACAGTTAGCTGTCAGTAAAGGAAAACAGAGGTTAACATAGAAAGGTTTGTTTTTCCACATATCCACATAGCTTCCATTTTGGAGACAGATGACTAACGGTATTGCTTTAACAACTCAGCGAAGGTAGACCACACATCTCGGTGGTCCTTTTGGTCTTTCCCTCATTGCTTGTGACTTCATGGTCACAAGATGGCTATATTCAAGGAGGAAAGTAGTCGGGGAGAAAGAAGGGCTGAGCCTGCTGGACCTGTCAACTTCTATCATAAAGTCAGACCTTTTTCAGAGGCCTTTGTCCTGCTCTCTGCCCTGCATAGTTCCACTTAGGTCTCCTGGGCCCAAACCAGCTACCATTGTTACCCCAAGATGGGGTAAGCTAAGACAGCATGAAACAGAATTGTCACAATTGAGTAGACCAATCATATCCCATCTCCTGCGACTGGCACACTGCCTCTTGAAGTAAAGTCAGAATCCCACTACAAAGAGAGAAATGAGCAATTGTATCAGCTAGTTTTTGCTGTGTAACATACCATCCCCAAACTTAGTAGCTAAAGACAAGTCGTTTATTTACCCACAATTCTGAGGGTTGGCAGTTTGGACTGGGTGTAATCTGGACAATTCCGATGTCGCCAGGGGTCATTCCCAGGACTGTTTGCAATCAGCTGTCATCTCAGATGGATCTAGGATAGTCTAACTCACTTGTCTGTCAGTTGGCGGGCTGTTGCCTGGGTGACTAGTTCTCCTCCATGTGGCCTCTCCAGCAGGCTAGCTCAGGCTTAATCACCTGATGGCCTCAGGATTCCAAGAGAATGAGAATAGAAGCTGTGAGGCTTCTTCAGTTCTCTGCCCAGAATTGGTATAACATCACTTCTGCTAAGTTCTTTGGGTCAGAACAAATCATAAGGCTAGCCCAGATTCAAGGCGTGGGGAAACAGTCTATTCCTCTTAGAGAAACTGAAAATAATTTGTGGCATTTTTCATCTCTCACAAATATTTGCATAGGCAAATAGCAGTGTTTCTCTCTCACTGTCTTGCACAGGGCATCTCTCTGCCCTGGCTGCAGTCACTAAGACATTGTCCTGGGCCTCAAATCTCAGGGAAGAGGTGATAGGGCAGGGTGGTTTTCTCCCAGGGCTGGGCTCCCTCCACGAGGGACATTTCATTATCTGCGCTGGTGGGATGGGGTAGGTCAGGTGGGACATTCCAAAGGGGCTCTGAAAGCCAAGAGTCCTGGGGGGATGGGAAGACATAGAGGAAGGGTGTAGAGTGAGGCAGGCCTTGCTCTCCCTGCCTGCCTTAGGGAGCTGGTTTGGGCCAACGGATCTTGGCCACTTGGCATTTTCAAGTCCCAGTTTCCCAAGCCCAGTAATGAAGACAATAGCTTTCCCACCCATTCCCTGTCCCAGGAAAGATGATGAAGGTGAGCAATAGAATTTAAAAAGAATGTAGTCCTAAGTGCAGTGTGATAGCCTGGATTGAATCTTGGAACAAAAAAAGGACATTAGTGGAAACCCTGGAACTCTAAACAAGGCCTGGATTTTAGTTAATAACAACACACCAACGTCATCTCTTCGCTGTAACAACTTAGTACCATGTAAGATGTTGATGTTGGGGTTGGCTGGGAACACTCTGTACTAACTTGGCAACTTTTCTTTAAATCGAAAATCATTCCGAAATAAAAGTTTATTTAATAAAAAGAGGAGTGAATTGCTTTAGACTAATGGTTCAGTTCTCAAACTAGTTTATTAAAACAGTTTTTAATTCAGTAGGTCTGGGGTGGAACCTGGGGATTTGCTTTTCTAATAAGTCCCCAGGTGCTGCTGCTGTTCAGTGACCGCAAGCTGGGAAGCACTGCTCTAGGCTGCATCAGTTATTTTCAAACATGGTGACACCCCCTGTACCCGCACTGGGCTGCCTCCTAGGGCATCTGTGTTCTAGGGCCAGCTTGTGCACACATTTCACTGTGACAGTGGACAAGCCCCTCCCTGGGGGCTTTTTCCAAGCTGTCAAATGGACTGTCTATCCCTAAGGTTGGTAGCAAGGGCCAGGATCTATAGACACGATTTGTAGACTATGCTGCCAGGATGTGCCACCATTTCAGGTGAGTAATGATCTCCTGCACCCACTGACTAGAGTGGCAGAATGGTTGCCCCTTCCTGAAAGGGCTTTTCCTTCCTGCAGATAAGATTCAAGCAGGCAACGCTAGGGGCCCTGCCAGGCACTGTCTAGGGAGAGCAGAACAGTCTTGGCGTGGGAGGGGTTGGTTATTCTGAAGGAAGAGGAGGTGGGCTTTGAAGGGTGAAACCTAGTTCTCAGTGGAGAGTGAGAGCTGCATTTCCCACTTGCGCCAGCAGGTGGCGTTGCTTTCCGGCCTGACGGAGCTGTGGGAATGGGGTGGGTGGAGGGGCCTGGCTGAGAGGAGGCCCCGGGAAGCAGCGGTTCAGGCATGAGCAGGAGATTCAGCTGGGAGTTTGTAGTTTCAGATTCTCCTTATTCTGACCGCTTTTGCCTTGTGTCCTTGCACACACATCATGATTTCTGGGGATCCTGAGCTTGGTGGCTCCTCCTCCAAGAAGCTTCTTGATTCTCTAGGCTGAGCTACATGGCTCTTCTGGGCTCCCCTGATCCAACAGTGTGTCCTCTCCCCAAACCAACCACTGCCCCCAGGAACTTGGGTTCAATGAAAGGCAGTGTGTAAGTCCCCTCACTGCCCTGGAACCAACCCTCTTCATCGTGGTAGATTTAAACACTTTTCAAAATTTTTACAAGTAACATGTGAGTATATGCACCTTTAAATCATTGAGATATTAAAATGCTAAGTAATTAAATATTTAAAAATTTAAATATTAGAGGGAACCTGAAGTCCACCATGAGGCCTAGTGTTGATTGTCCCTTGGCCCCCCTAGTTGGGACGATTACCTTCATTAATTTGGCATATACCCTTCCAGAACCTTTTCTAACTTTGTGGTAGTGCTAGTGTGTGCAAGTAAAGAATGCTTTTCTCTTATACATTGTTTTTCAGATTGCATTTTTTCCCTGTCAGTGTGCCCTAGCCATCCACCTCACTGGGTCTTTGTTCTCCCTGAGTCTCTCTCATTCTGGTCACTTCCTCAGAGGGGCCTTCCCTGACCATAATGCCTAAAACAGCCCCCCTTCCCCATCTTTCTATCACCTTATTCAGTTTTATTTTCTTGGCCTTTATCACACTCCTTAAAATCACTTTCTGTGTCTGTTTATGACTATCTCACCCACTCAGATGTAACTTCTTGAGACAGGACTTGATCTGTCTTATATATCCCTGTAGGCCCATTGCCAAACCCATGGGTAGTGCATAGTAAGTGTTCAATATACACCCGTTGAATGAATAAATTCTATATAGGTTTAGCTTATTCTTTTCATTGCTGCATGGCATCCCAGGGTCTGAACACAACAATGTATTAGTCATTGTCCTGTCGATGCACATTTAAGGGTTTACAGTTATTTTGCTGCTGTGAACACCTTCATCCATCACTCTCTGTGCTCTCTCACCCGTACACCTAGGAGTGGACAGTCTGGCCAACACACAGCTCAATTTGCAACTTCCAAGGTCTAGTCAATTGCTCACCAGACCGGCTGTTCCAAGTCCTCTCCCTCCAGCAGTTTGGGGGCTGCTTTCCTCCCCTACACTCCAGGCAGTACTTCTTCTTCACCTTTTTAGGGTCATGAAGACCTTTGAGAATCCTAGGAAAGCCATGAGCCCTTTCTCCAGAAATACACACACACACACACACACACACACACACACACACACACACACACATACTTGGGGCAATTTCTGGGGCTCCTGGACTTGATGGCCTCGCCCCACCCCCCAGGGGACCCTGTAGTGAGTGTTTAGAAGCCTAATCATCTCATGATATGGATGGGAACGCTGAGGCCCATGCTGATGGGGTGTGAATGAGTTAATAGATGGGACCTGGTTTTATGGGAGGTGGAGGAAAGTGTTCAGACCCAGGTCTGTCCCCAGTCAGAAAAAATCATCTATCAGGGGGGCAGGGAAAGGGGTTCTAGCCCTGCTGTACCCTGGAACAGCCCCCCACCCTCACCCCGCCATGGTCTTCAAGGAATCCCAGGACTCAGGGCTGGTAGCTCCACCTCTCAGCTCTGGCAAAAGGCAGCCCGCGGCTGGCATCCAGGGTCAAAGCAGGGAACCAGGGAGGGCTCTGACTCCCCTGGGCCAGGCACAGGGGTTGTGAGCTCCAAACCACAGGTGCTTCCTGGGTCCGACCCAGCCTTCGGGGCTCGAGTCCGACTGTGGCGCTTCCACAGAACCGGAAGGTGGGGGCTGCTCCTTACAGAGACTCATCACCACCACCACCACCACCACCACCATCACCCTCATCGCGTCCATCCTTGACACCATCGTCTTGAGAGGCGGACAGGGCAGACATGACCTTTCCTGTGGGGCAGATGGACAAACCGCGGCCTCCAGCGGAGCAGCGCCCTGCCCCAGAGCCCCGGGGAGAGCAGCCTGGTTAATGGGCCCGCACACACCGACCCCCGGCCCAGCCGCCCCGCCCGCCCTGGCGGCCCCTTCCCCGGGCCTGACCCCCGGCGCTGCCTGACAGATGACCTCAGCTGCCGCCAATCCATTGGTTCCAGCTCCCGGGGGGAGCGCAGAACAAAGCGCGCTTTGTGGCGGGGCCGTCCCCTCGCCCGGCGCGTCCGCCGCCGGGACCCCCTCCGGAACTGCGGGCGACGCCCCCGGCCGACAGCCGTGTAATGTCTTCCAGGCCGCGCAGCTCCTTGCAGAGCCCGCAGCCGCGCGCCTCCCCCGGGGGGCTCCCCGGCCGCCCAGGTCCCCGCGCGGCCCCCCAGGCGGCGGTGGCGCTGGCTGCCCACCTGCCCCGGCCGAGGAGGAAGCGAGAGGGCGGTGAGCACCGGCAGGTGCGGCCACGGACAGCCTGATGCTAACCCCGGTGCCGCCCCATGGGGCGGAAAACGCTGTTGCTGCCGCTGGTGCGGCTACTGTCACCGCTGTCTTTGCTGTGGCCGCTGCGATGAGTGCTGGTTTTGGGGGAGCGAGGGGGAGGCTCTTTCAGACAGACCTGGGTTTGAACGCTGGCGCTGCCCCCTGCTGGCTGCAGGCCCTGGGTCAGGGCGCCCCTGGGAACAGCAGCGTGGAAAGCAGGGTGTCCTGAGCCCCTGCTGCGTGCGGGACACCGGTACCTGCAGAGGCGAACTCGTCAGTCCCCCCCAACCTTAGCGGGCGGGGTGAGCCCTCATTTCACAGAGGAGGGACCGCGCGCCAGCTGTCCTGAAGGCAGGTCCTCCTCTCCGGGCCTGTTTCCGTGTCTGTGAAATAGACACAAGCATAGAACTTCCCAAAGGCTGGTCACTCGCATTCAAAGTCTTACATCTTTCCAGATGCGGACGCAGGGACTGGGAGCAGGTCCCAGGCTTGTCCAGGGACACCCAGCTGGTTCTGCCCCCAGGGGCCCCTGTCTTTTGAGGACTCTCCGAAGCTCCCATCAGGCTTGTAGGGGAGAGAGGAATAGGGGGAGGGCCTGCCTGCCGCTGGAAACCTTCCCCCTGAGAGGGAAGTTTGACTATCCTGTGGTGCCTATGAGGGTTGATGGGGTGGGGGCAGGAGGAGAGAGAAGCCATGCCCAGAGAGGGGACCAAGGGGCCACAGAGAGGGCTGGGCAGGGCTGGGAGTGTCTGCCGCCACCACCCCGCCCTCCACACACCCACACACCTCCCTTGATGTTCACTTTATAAACTGCTACGGGGCATCTGCTGTGTGCCAGGCACTGTACCAGACACTGGGCTATCAGCGTACAAAGCAGCTATAAAACTCCTATCTTCTTGACATTCACTCAGGGGCAATAGGCAGGAAGCACACACACAAAATATGTATAAAATGCAAAACACAATATCCCGTGCTGAGTGCTCTTAGGGAAAAGCAGAGAAAGAGAGAGAATGAGATAGGAACTATCGATTTTGTTAAGGTGGTTGGGCCTCCCTGAGGAGAAAGCATTGATCTGAGCAGAGAGGAAAGAAGCCACATGGATTTTAGAAGGAAGTATGTTTCCAGCGGAAGGACTAGCTCATGCAAAAGCCCTGAGGTGGGAGCCTGCTGGGAGTGTCCAAGAAACAGCAAAGAGGTCAGTGTGGTGGGGCAGCCCGGATAGGACAAGGGCCGGGGCTGGCAGGTGATAAGGCAGGAGAGGTGGGCACATCAACTTGGGAGGGCCTTGTAGGTGGTGAGGACTTGCCTTTTCCTCCAACTGACCTGGGAAACATGTGAGGCTGCTGGGTGGAGAGGGACAGAGAGGGGTGACGGGGGAGGCTGCTGGGTGGAGAGGGACAGAGAGGGGTGATGGGGGAGGCTGCTGGGTGGAGAGGGACAGAGAGGGGGGAAGGGGGAGGCTGCCGCTGTCGCCAAGGCCCAGGTGACGGTTGGTGGATTGGGCCAGAGTGGCAAACAGTGATCAGAATCCAGGTGTAACTGAAGAGGAATCACATCACCCCTTGCTTAAGGATCAAGTTTAGAAAACAATTCCAGGCTCCTCATCATCAATGCCCTGAATGACCTGCTCTTCCCCAGCTCATCCCACTCCAACCAGGCTGGTTGCCTCTCAGATCCCAAGAGCTTTCTGACCTCAGGGCCTTTGCACTGGCTCTTGCCTCTGCTAGAACGCCCTTCCTCTGGTTCTTCTGGCTCCTTCACATTTTCCAGGACTCAGCTCAATGTCAATTCCTTAGGCTTCTCCTGCTTACCCTGTTTTTCCCTTTATGGCTTATAATTGTATTCTTTTTTAAAAATATGTTTTTCTGATTTCAGAGAGGAAGGGAGAGGGAGAGGTAGAAACATCAATGATGAGAATCATTGATTGGCTGCCTCCTGCATGCCCCCTGCTAGGGATCGAGCCCACAACCTGGGCATGTGCCCTTGACCAGAATCGAAACCGGGGCCCTTCAGTTCGCAGGCCAACGCTCTATCTACTGAACCAAACTGGCTAGGGCATAATTGTATTCCTTATTTGCCTGTATACGTGTTCTTTGTCCTGCTGCCTCACCATGATGTAAGCTCTGTGTATGCAGAACTTGGTGGACAGAGCAGCTAAGCATCTGGGATGAAGAGCCTGCAGAAGGCAGACTTGGAGAGGCAGCGTTTGGGCTGTCCCCAGGTAGGGGCTGTCCCCAGGTAGGGCCTGTCCCCAGGTAGGGGAGCACATGTGTCTGTGGAGCTGCAGAGGGCAGGGGGGCACAAGGAAACTGAACTTAATACGAAGAAGGGTCTTTCACACAGTCCTAGTGATCAGACAACGGAAGGACGATGTCATGGGGTGGTGAGGACCCTATCACACGTGCTTTGTAAGCTGAGATAGGACAACCCTTGATCAGGACCACCCCATGCATTGGGCTGTGTGGGATGGACTCAGTACCATACACGCAGTAGCTATTCATTGACCTGCTCATTTACCCATTTGTTCATTCAATCTGTCTCCTGTCTGTCCATTTTTCATTAACTCTGTGCTCCCCAAATTCACTGTGTAATAGACAACCTCATACTTTGGTCACACCCTCATGGCATCTGTACTTAATATCTTTTTTAAAAATTTTTGCTTTATTGCTTAAAGTATTACAAAGAGTATTACATATGTCTCCTTTTTTCCCCCCTTGACATTCCCCCGGCCTCCCCTACCCCCAGTGTCTTGTGTCCATTGGTTATGCTTATATGCATGCATACAAGTCCTTCGGTTGATCTCTTACCCACCCCCCTCCCTGTACTTAATATCATATATATATATATATATATATATATATATATATATATATATATATATCTTATTGATTTTTTACAGAGAAGAAAGGAGAGGGATAGAGAGTTAGAAACATCGATGAGAGAGAAATATTGATATGCTGCCCCCTGCACACCCCCTACTGGGAATGTGCCCGCAACCAAGGTACATGCCCTTGACCGGAATCGAACCTGGGACCTTTCAGTCTGTAGGCCGACGCTCTATCCACTGAGCCAAACCGGTTACGGCTATATCTTAAGTACATATATGTATATAACATCTTAAGTCAGCCTTGGGTGCTTGCATAACTTTATTGAGGTTTAATTAACATACAATAAAATACACCTATTTAAAGTGTACAGTGCAATATATTCTGACAAATATACACACCCACATAACGACCACCTCAATCAACACAGAGAGCATTTCCATCACCTGCCACAAGTGTCCTTGTGCCCCCTTTCAGTCAGGCCCCCATCACTACCCTAGTCCCCCCCAAAAAATCACTTTATCGGAAAGTGCCAAACACATATCCAGAGATTCTCCAGGACCAATTTGCAACCCCCCAGCAATATCCAAACATACATGAAGAATCAGGATCTCTTATCACAACTAAAAAGGAGCTGACCAAGATAAAAAGTGGAAACAAAATCATATTCTCAGATTCTAGATGGATACCATTGTCTATAGAAACTCTGAGCCCAAGACCAGCTTTTTCCAAATTAGAAAAAGAAAGAAGAGAAGGAGAAGCCCCCTGATATTAGAAAGGTGTTATTGGCACCCCTGGGGACATTCTGCTTAGCCCATTGGAAGGACTGGGAGATACTGAAAAAAGAATGACTTTCTCACTTTGGATTTGCTGTTATTATACAGTCTCCCCCTCAGTATCCCCTACTGGTCCCAGGACCCCTGAAGACACCCAAATCCTCAGATGCCCAAGCACTTTAAATAAAATGGCATAGTATTTGCATGCAGCCTACAGACATCCTCCCATATCATCTCTGGATTACTTATAATTTCCTAATACAATGTAAATGCTACATAAATATGGGGTGTCCCCCAAAAGAATTTAAAGTGTACAGTGCAATATATTCTGACAAATATACATACCCACATAACGACCACCTCAATCAACACAGAGAGCATTTCCATCACCTGCCACAAGTGTCCTTGTGCCCCCTTTCAGTCAGGCCCCCATCACTACCCTAGTCCCCCCCAAAAAATCACTTTATCGGAAAGTGCCAAACACATATCCAGAGATATGTGGATATGTATACATACTTTAACAGCTGAGAGCTCTTACATTTTGGAAATGAGAGATATTTTAGTAAACACTGCCTTTATAATAATTCAAAGTGTGTATACGTTTTTGGGGACACCCTCCAGTTGTTATACCGTATTGTTAGGGATCAGCTTTCTTGGATTATTTTAAATCTGCATTTGGTCGAACCTGTGGATGCGGGACCCATGAATATAGACTGTTCCTTGTTGCTATTCACCCACATACTCTTATGTCCACTTCCCACCCTCACCCAGTGATGCAGGTTCCGCAGGGCAGCACCTCATCTCCCCTAACATCCACCCACTCATTCATTCATCCACATGGCAAGTGTTTATTAGCAGCTACTCTGGGCCAGCTGCTGGAGCCAGAGAGAAAAACTACATTCTGGCCACTATGTCAGTTTTGAGAGGGGCATAGTGCCTGGCACATAGTAGGCTCTGAACGAGAATCTGCTGAATGGGTTGCTGTGAAATGAAAGACACAAATGCCATTATCCTCCCTGATACTCTAAGCCAGGGGTGGGCAAACTTTTTGACTCGAGGGCCACAATGGGTTCTTAAACTGGACGGGAGGGCCGGAACAAAAGCATGGATGGAGTGTTTGTGTGAACTAATATAAATTCAAAGTAAACATCATTACATAAAAGGGTACGGTCTTTTATTTTTCAGTTTTATTCATTTCAAACAGGCCGGATCCGGCCCGCGAGCCGTAGTTTGCCCACAGCTGCTCTAAGCTGTTGCTCTAACAAAGTCTGCCTGGAGCAATGAAGGAAGGCTCCCCTGAGGAGGTGCCCTTTGAGCAGACACTTGACCACCCCCTTCCACTCATTCTTTTCCTCTCATTGGACAGATGGGGAAATGGAGGCACGCAGAAGTAAAGTGACTTTCTCAAGGCTGCACAGGAAAAAGAGAGGGAAATGAGAGACGGGTAGAACCCAGGACTTAGGGCCCCAGCTTGCCATTTCTCCAAGGGCTGGGCCAGGTCCAGACCAGGGGACAGCAGAGCCGGCCTGGGGCGCGAGCTCCTAGGCCCTGAGTCTGGAATCCATTTGCTCTGGCCAGCAATGTTTTCCCAGGGAGAAGCAGGAGGCCCTGGCCCTGCCCCTCCCGGTCCCACCCACCCGACCACCACCACCATCTGCTCCCTATTTATTTATTTATACTTAAGTCTCACCTCCCAACCCTGCCGGGGGGCACCAAACAAACCGGCATCCCTGCAGAGAGGGGAATGGGGGAGAGGGGCACTGCAGCCTGCAGCCAGGGAAGCCCAGGTCTGAGAGCTCCTTAGCACTCCTACCCCTGCAGGGCCCGCAGGGTGACTGGGCCCCTCCCCTAGGGGACTTCCTGGCCGTTGGCCTCTCCGTGCCTGTGCCTCCTCATCTGTAAAATGGGGTTAATAATAGTAGACACCTCCTGGGGTTGGTAGTGAGGATTTAGTAAAGTGCCTTGGACAGCGTCTGGCACAGACAAGTGTTTGAAACACTTGCTCAACAAGTGTTTCTGTTGCACGGTGTGACCTTGAGCCACACACTCCCCTTCTCTGACTGGTTCCTTTGCTTCTGCAATGGGCAGCTAACCACAAAACCGAAGGGGGGGGGGGGGGCTCCAGGCCTGATGTCCTAGGCTTTACAAGGAGTTACCACCCCTGTCTCCTCCCCAGGGCCCTTTCCCGTGGCCCTGGCCGAGGGTGGACAATGGATGCCTGCCCCCTGCCTCCGGCCGATACTGCCCTCCTACAATCTCCTAATCTGCAGGGAAGGCCAAACTACACCCTCCCTCCCCCATAGGAGGCCTGGGAATCCCTCACCTCGGCCCCCTGAATTGTTGAATCGCCACCCCCTGGAAGGCTAGCGCTGGGAGGTGCTGATGTGCTGAGTGTCGCTGCCAAGACAAATCCCAGGGAACGGGCCCAGCTGCTCATTAATGATAATTAGCTCAGGGTCCGTCAGCTGGGAAGGGGATGCAGGGCCCAGGCTGCTCCCGGGCCTTTGTTCTGGTGCCACCTCCACAGGCACAGCCCCCTCCTCCCTGGCTGCAGTGGATAGACCGTGTGCACACACTGCTCCCCAAATTGACCCTTCCTCTGCCCCCAGCTCCCTCTGTCTGAGCCTTCACCCCCCTGGTCTGAATCTGCACCCTCTCCCATCTGAAACCCATCCTCCCTCTGTCCCTCCAGCTCCCTCTGCTCCAGCCTCTTAGAGGCACTGTCACCCTCACCAAGTCCGCCTATCTCACTGAATCCCTGTTCCCTTTGGTGCTCACCTCTCCTTTGAGCCCCCTCTTCCCTCGCTGAGCCCCATTCCTCTACCCCCAACCCCTCTCTCTGCACAGACTTCCACCCAGCCTGCCTCCCCTTCTGAGCCCATCCCACCCAACCCCCCACCCCCTCACACACCGCACGGTGCTCAGGTACCCACTGGAGATGCACATGCCATCTAGAGGCCTTAGGGATGGGGGTCACAGGGCATCCAGGCAGACCCCTGCATTTTGGGGACCGTGCTGTCCTGCAGAAGCCGTTGGGAACAGATTTCTGGAAGGAGAAAGGAGGCAGAGCTGAGGGCTACCTCGAGAGGGAGTGAGCACCCATCAGCTGAGGCCTAGGGACAGCCCCTCCCCCCGCCAAGATGTTAAGTGCAAGTTGAAGGTCTCTGCCAGCAGACAACTCAGCAGCCAGGTGCCTGTTCCAGGAGTCAGCAGGCCCGACCGGACCCCTGATTGCTTCTGAGGCGATGAGTTGGGGGAAACAGCGGGGCGGGGGGGGGGGGGGGGGAGGGGGTCGCTAACCAGAGAGGGACCCAGCAGTGGGAGTTTTAGGAGGCCATGGTACAGGCGCACCTCCCTGCCTGCTGGACCCACGTGAAGCGTGACCCCTCCTCATGTCCCAGGAACAGCTCAGGGGGAGCTCTCATCCGCCTGATGCACAGGCGGGCCGGGCTGTGCTCTCACCGAGCAGGGCTTGCTGTATCCCACCTTCTCTCTGCTACACCCGAGGCCTCCTAGGCCAGGGAGAGAGGAGAGGGCGGGTGAGCCCCACCCCCGTGAGAGGAAGCTGGGGGAGCAAAAGCTCCAGGGAGGGCGGGAGTGGCAGGAAAGGGGGAGAGGAGGCAGGTGTCTGTGGGATCCTCTATCCTCACCCTCCTCAGCCCTCTATCCCCCACCCAAGTGGGCCCCTCACCCCGCCACCCCACTCTCATCTGGCCTCCATGTGCTGGGCCTGCACCTGAATACACACTCCCCAACGATCTGTCTTGGGCTGTCAGAGGATCAATGGGGCTCCCAAGGCCTGGCCCAGCAGGAAGCTGCAGGGAAGTCCCTAACAGGAGCTGGAGGGCTACGAAGAGGACCCGGGTGGGGGGGCAAGGAGAAGCCAGGCTGGGAACAGAGCCATGAGCCTGGGTCTGGCATCTTGTTGGGGACGGCCCCAGGAAGGCCTGGCTCCCCAGTGGTGAAATCTGGCGGGATCCCCAGCTGGTTTCCAGGTCTGTTTGCCTTCTAAGTTTGGGGACCAGCTCCTTCCCCACTCTGGGCTCCTCAGTTGTGAAAGTGAAGGGATTGCATCAGATAGATATAAGGTTCTCTAATCAGCAGGAGAGCGCTCTTTGTGAGCACATAGAAAATGGTCTCTAGCCGAAACCGGTTTGGCTCAGTGGATAGAGCGTCGGCCTGCGGACTGAAGGGTCCCGGGTTCGACTCCGGTCAAGGGCATGTACCTGGGTTGCGGGCACTTCCCCAGTGGGGATGTGCAGGAGGCAGCTGATCGATGTTTCTCTCTCATCGATGTTTCTAACTTTCTATCTCTCTCCCTTCCTCTCTGTAAAAAATCAATAAAATATATTAAAAAAAAAGAAAAAGAAAAGAAAATGGTCTCTAAGCTGGTAAGTGCAAGGTGAAGGTCTTCTCCTCTATATCTTATACTGGCCACCAAGACGCCTCTCGGAAGCTGAATCTGAAGTCACCCAGAATTGATCTAAAGGTTTTACCATGAAGATGGGAAAACAGAGGCCAAAGTAAGGAAGCTATTCTCAGCCATTCTTAATACAATTTTTTGTTGAGGGCCTACTGTGTTCCAGGCCCTCTGCTAGGTGTGTGGTGGGGGAGAGACTGGGGAGAAAACCCACGACTACCCCTGCCCTCATGGGACTTCTTCTCCAGCTCAAGAAAAGAAACAGATAACTAAATATTGACCAAGCATAGCAGGTGCTGGAAGGAAAAACAGAGGGAGTACCAATCGAGACCCACTTTGGGGGACCGTTAGGGACAGAAAGCCTGTTAGCTAGAAGGGGTGGTCAGTGATGTGATATGTGAGACTTCAAAAGAGGCTTTGTCCTGTAAAAAAAAAAAAAAAAAAGAGTAGAGGGTGATTGGATGTTATCAGCGCTGTTGTTTGTAATAGAAAACCCAGTAATGACCCACATGTTCACCAACATGGAGTTCTAGATAATATACTGTGGCATCTTGATACAATGGAATACTATACAGCAGTGAAAAAGAACAGCAGCTGCATGCCTCGACACAGATGGATCTCCAAAGCACACTGTGAGAGGACAACAGCAAGTGAAATAGGATACAGAGTATAAACACAGCCATATGTAATATCTCATGGGAATTTTTCTATGCTTTTAAGAATGAAAGACAGCCCTATATATTGTATAAGGATTTATAAGTGCATAGTAAAAGTTAAAAACATTCATGGGAATAATAAATATCAGGATAGCGGTTTCTTCAGCATAGAGAAGGGAACTGTTATTGGGGGGATACTAGGAGCCTCTGCATTAGCCATCCATCCTATGTAACAAGTAACCCCACAGCACGGTGTTTAAAAGCAACAACAGTCACTCGTTATAGCTCACCGTTTTTGAGGATCAGGAGTTGGGGAGTGGTTGAGCTGGTGGTTCTGGTCCTCAGGAGGTTACGTTCAGTGTCAGCTGGTGCTGCAGACATCTGAAGGCCTGACCAGCGCTGGAGGAGGCCTCTGCCTGCGGCCTGGATTCCATCACGTGGTGACTGGATCCCGAATGTGAGCGCCGAGAGACAGACATCTGGGCAGAAGCTCCATTCTCTTCATGACCCGGCCTCAAGCCTCACGCTGCCACAGTCTCTTCATCAGAAGCGAGTCACTACGCCCCCAGCCCACCCTCAAAGGTGGAGGGGAGTAGACGCTGCCTTTTGAAGAAAGGAGTGTCAAAGGCTTTGTGGACATATTTTAAAACCACTACACCGTCCATTGGGTTTGAAAGGTTTTCTTTCTTCAAGTGGGTGTTGAGAACATAATATATTATTCTCTGTTTCTTTATGTGTTTAGAAGCACAGCAGGAGGAGGGAAGTGCAGAAGCTGAGCAGTGGTGAGTGAGGGGCAGCTGAGGAAGGCAGAGAGGTGGGCAGTGCCCAAATCACCCAAGGTCTTGTCGGCCGAGATCACATTGTGGGAAGAGCAGAGTCAGAACCCTGAGCGAGGCAGGGCGGGCGCTGCTTCCCTCCGAGTCCCAGCGCTGGGCATCCGCCTGGCCTGGAGGAAGTCCCCAAGTGGGTGGCAATTCTTTCTCTGAACACACTCCCAGGTACCCGCTCTTCTGAAGTCTCCCATCCACTCCTGTCCCCTGATACCTGGTTCATTTCCCCAGAAGCACCCACTTATATTAGTTCCAGGGACATTCCTCCATAGACATACCCCTTGTTTAGAAACTTACATGCAAATGCTTACACTTTTATCATACACACCCTTCTACACCACGTTCCCCCTTATCTGTACACTTCAGAGATTCTTCCATATCCATACATGGCAAGCTTCTTCATGCTTTTTCATAGCTTCATAGGACTTGAGCACGAGGGCATGCTGTAACTGTTTCCACCAACCCCCGATTTTTAGACATTTATCTTATTTGCCTTTGTAATTACTTTTTGAACTTCAAATGTAGAGTTAAAAACAACTCCTCAGGTCATAGCAGATTATCATTGTTGACCCTGGTGTGTGCACGTGTGCTCTCTGTCTCTCTCAGGCATGTGCGCAAACACACACACACACACACACACACACACACACGCGCACACACCCACACACACGCGCACACACACACGCACACACACACACACACTGTTTTAGTTTTCTCTCTCTGTTTCATTTATCTCATTTCCCCTTCCCATTTTATGTACCTCTGTAGACCCATTCTGATGGATTCCATGTGTGTTCTTTGATATGTTAGCTTTCTTGGAGAACATAATATGATTGTATTGTGCTTTCTGTGTGTGCATTTTAAATTTATTTTTGCTCTAGTGCTCATTTCCTGTTTGATGTGCATTGGGATTGTGGCCTCTAGAACTCCTTGGTTGCATCTACCTCGTTTTCCTCTCTAGTGCCCCAGCAATGGGCACCTGGGTGGTCTCTAAGTCTCTGCCACCACCACAGCACTGTCATGTCCTACTCTGGGCTCTAGGAGAATTTTCCTGCACAAGCAGTCAAGAGTACAATTGCTGGGCCATGAGCTACATGCATTTTGCTTATATTTTGCACCACAATAAATTAACCTCAAGTTAGAGGTTAAAACAACCACGTTGTTTGTAATTTTGTAGTTAGGAATTCAGGAAGGGCTCAGCTGGGTGGCTCATCTCTGAACCATGTGGTGTCAGCTGAGACAGCCAAGGCTGGATGTTCCCTTCCAAGATGGCTGGCTTCTTCATTCATATCTGCAGCCTTGACGCACTTAGGCCGCCCCACAACACACATACACACGCACACGGAGCATCTCATCCTAGAGGACACCTCCCCATGGCTAAAAGGACGTCTTCACAGCATGGCAGTCTCAGGATGGTTGGACTTCTTTCATGGCTAGCTTCTCCCAAGCCATCATTCAAAGAAAGAGGAAGTGGAAGCTGCTAGCCTGTTAAGACCTGGGCCTAGAAACTGACACAACGTCACTTCTGCCATAGTCATTGGTTAAAGCAGTCCCGGGGTAGCCCAGATGCCGGGAACAGATACATAAACTCGCCTCTCAATGGGAGAAATGCCAGAGAATTGGCGGCCATGTTTTATACACCCTGATATATATATTTTTTTAACTTGACAGCTTGCTCTCCAGATGGCAGCTCCAATCCCCACTCCCCCAGCACTATCTCCACATCCCCACCCACACTCAGCTCTATGCAGCCTGTTCAGTTCTCCCTTTACACAGAAACAAGCGTTCTTGTATATGGGTCATTTCACCCGTGTGCAAGTATAATGTAGGCTGCGTCCCGGAAGCAGACGTGCTAGGCCAAACGGTACACGCACTTGCAGTTTTGACAGATAGTGCCAACCCTTCAATAATCCCCGAGTTCCATCTCTTCATCCAGAATCTGAGTACTTCTCACCACCTCTACCCACATACCCCCTTACAAGCCACCCTCCTTCCTGGGTCCCCAGCTTCTGCCATAGTCCATTCTCCACGTGCAACCAGAGGGGTCCCCTTAAAACCCAAGTCAGATTCTGTCACCCTCTGCTCAAGCCCATGATGATCTCTCATATTACTCAGTGTAAAGCTTTTTTTGCGATGGCTCTGAAGCCCCATGTGTCGAACCTCAGTCCTTCTTCCCTCCCCTTCTCTGTCCCACCCTGGGCTCCCGGCAGGAGTTTAAACCCACCAGACACACTCCCATCTCAGGACCTTTACAGTTAACCTTTCCTCTCTCCGAAATGCTCTCTCCTGAGGTGTCTCCATGGCTTGCCCTTACTTCTTCTGTGCCTGAAATCAAACGCCAGCCCTCCCCACTCGGGCTCTACTTCTTACGCTGCTTTGATTTCTTTATCACATTTCTTCTCCCAACACTCGATGTATCAAGTTGTATGTTTGCTTCTTGCGTGCTTCCTCTCCAGGTTATAGCGCAGGGCGGAGGGACCGGGTTGGACTTGTTTGTTGCAAATGCTCATCACCTCCATAGCACCTGGCATTAAGTAGAGGCTCTACAAATACCTCTTGAATGTTTGTGGAATTCAGTCACCCACTATAGAGATGGTGCCAATCTGCACTGCACCAGCAGTGTGTGTGCGGGCCTTGATACCGTGAATTAACCCCCACACACTGCCAGATTCATATCCTGTAAGTTCACCCTTCCCCCGCTCAAGGACCTCAGGGACTCCCTCTTATCTCGTTTGGTACGTCTCAACGGGAACCCAAGACCTCTTCATACCAGGGCCAAGTGTTCCCCTAGCTCTGTGGAAAAAAATTTCATGGATGACATTTTATCCATGTTAAGTTTTCCCCTTATCCAGTTTTCTGAGATTATTGGTATGGACTCCCAGTTAACTAAAAAAATAAACATCATTAAGGGATAAAAGGGCTCCTGGGCTCCCAGATGATTTCTCAGTAACAATTCATTCTCTGCCATTATTAGAATAATTACCATCAATAACAGCTGACCACTATGGCAGGTTTGCTGGGTGCTACGAGTGTCCTCTGCATTCTAAATCTCTCAACAACCCTAGGAAGCCAGTGACTCACATCAACCCCAGTTCACAGGCGCAGAGACCTAGCTCGGTGGCAGAGCTGGGATTTGGTCCTGTGCCTCCGCCCGCTAAGGGCTGGCTGGATCCCCTCTGTTAGACAAGGGCTTTCATGCCGTTAATTCATTCAACTTTACCGTCACACCTTGAAGCCCATACTCCTCTCATTGCCATTTGCTGACAAGAAATTAAGGCGCAGTGCCCTGCTCAAGGCTGCACAAAGCTCTCTGCAGTAAATCTGCCGGCCTCACCTCCCCTGGCGGTATCCAGGATGTCACAGCTTGAGCGACCGATTTACAGTGCAGGAAGGAGCAAGTCAAGGCCTCGGGGGCGCTGGGCAGGGTTCTCAGGCAGTTGCCCAGAGATCCTGTTTACTGGCAGGGCCGGAGGCAAACCAGACCAGGAAGGAGGGAGGCCCTGAGAGAGGCCTGCCCCACGTTTGCATCTTCAAAGCCTTGCCCTTGTGCTCTCCCATCCTCAGGACTCCCCAGAGGGGTAGCGAGCTGTCATTTCCATGGAATGTCCTCCAACCCTGGCTACAGTGGCTCAACCTAGCCTCTCCAGCCCTGCCCTTTCCTGACCCTCATCTGCTTCCTCATCCAGACAGCCCCCCGTCTGGGCTCCTGCAGCTCATTCATTCACTCAGCAAATCAGCATTGAGTGGTTTTAGGCACTGGGGATACATTCAAGAATAAACATGATCCATGCCCTATTAGTTGGTATTCTGGGGTCGGAAAAAGTCAATAAATAAAAACACACTGAGTAAAATGTATAGTATGTCAGGCAGTCATAAGGGCCATGGCAAAATAAAAAGTAGAGAAAGGTAAGTGGTTTGGGAGTGGGAAGGAAGGTCATGGTGTTACATAGGGTGGGCAGGCCTCAGTGGGAAGATGACATTTGAGCAGATATGTGAACAAGATGAGGAAGTAAACCAGCAACACCTGGAAGAGGAGTGTTCCAGGCAATGGCGCACTGCCCACAGCACGTGCAAAGGTCCCGAGGCCACGTTGTGTCTGGTATATGAGGAGTAGCAAGGAAGCCAGTGTGGCTGGAGAGGAGTCAGCAGGGGAGAGGGTAGGAGACAGGAGAGAGGGGTAATGGGGTGGAGAGAAGGCAGATCACATAGGGCCTAGGGGTCATTGTAAGAATTTGGCTATTGCTCTGAGTGAGTTGGGAACCAAAGGAGGGTTTTGACTGAAGGAGGGACATGGTCTGGCCTGCACATTAGGGGGCCTCTCTGGTTGCTGTGGAGAGCACACGGCAGAGAGGAAAGCGGGGAGCCAGGGAGCCTGTGAGGAGATGGTTGCAAGAATCCTGGCAAGAAATGAAGGTGATTTGCCCAGGTTGGTAGCACTGTTTCAGTTACTATTTGTGTGTCATAAACTCCCCTCAAATTCAGTGGCTTAAAGGAACAACTATTTCGTTATGCTCATGACCTCAGCCCCGGCATGGTGGGGCTGGCTTGCCTCTGCCGCCTGGTGTCTTGAGCCTCAGCTGGGAAGACTAGGCTGGATTTGGCTCCGTAGCTGAAGGCTAGAAGCATCCAGGCCCCTGGACTGGGGTGACTTGAAGACTAGGGCTGCCGGCAGGAGCGCCTGCACATGACTCTAGAGCCCGTGTGGCCTAAGTAAGCGTCCTCAAGGCATGCAGCTCGGAGCACGTGGCTCGTTACAGGGCAGCTCGGGGCTTCAGGAGCCAGCGTCCCAGTGAACCAGGTGATGCTGCACCCCTCTATGACGCGGCCTCAGACGTCACAGAGCCGCTCTGCCATAAAGCAGTCACAGCCCACCCAGACTCCAGTGGGAGGAACGTGGGCCACGTTCTAAAACGGCCACAGCACTCAGCATCTTCAAGGCAAATGGAAAGGTTCTTGCGTTGGCTGGTGCAGGAGGACCAGGGGGGAATCAGAAGTGGCTCTGCTCACCCGGGCTCACAGCCCAGTGACCAACACAGTTATCTCCCGGGGGTGTGGGCAGCCGAGAGGAGGCCCAGCCTGGCGTGGCCAGTCAGGGCCGGCTTCCTGGAGGGGGTCATGCTGAGCTGAGTCTTAAAGGGTGAGGGGTCAGTCAAGAGACGTGGAAGAGACCAGCCCAGGACAAGGAGAGTTAGGAATGCTCACACTGGGAGGCCGGGGAGTGAGTGCTTGCGAGGTGGATTCTGGCACCGACGGCCTGGGTTTGAATCCTGCCCTCCCCTGCCAGTGGCCGACATCGGGCAGCCGCCTCACCCCTGTGAGCCTCCGTTTATTGTAAAATAGGAGTGATAGTCATTGCACTGCCTCCCCTGGAGGGAAGGCATGCCAGGTGCCTGCAAGATAGAAAGAACCTCAGACTTTCACCTCTGACTAGGAAATGACAGATGGTGGCCATCTCACACAGGGTGCTCAGATGAGAAAACAGGCAGAGGCCTGCCCGGTGCCACCTAACACAGAAGGGGAGGACCTGAATCACACCCCATTCGCCTGCCTGCCCCGTTGCCCCTCGCCGTCTTCTCTCCCTCCTTGCCCCACAAGTTCATTTGAGGGAGGGGGGTGTCACTTCTTCCTTGCCTGTGCCCCCATCCGAAAAATCCCATGAAGCCTCCAGAGGGGATCGCCTGGCCCAGAGGTGGGTCCTTGAAGACGGGGGTGGTCTGTGCCCCGGCAAGGGCTCCCCGCTGCCTGCCTGCTCCATGTCCCGTTCAGCAGGAATTCCTCCGTTCAGCATGCAGTTCCGGTGGGTTTTATGGGCCAGCCGCAGCAGACACACGGAGAAGAAAAAACATCCCTCTGGAGCCCTGCACAGCTCTCAGAACCTGATTTCCGCTCGGCCGGAAGGAGGCTGGGCTGCTTTAACCCTCTGCGGGAGGGACCAGGGGGTCTGACTGTAGATCCTCCGAGTTCCCTGTCCTGCCTGCCCACCACACAGGCTCCCTTCCTTCCCCGGTGGCGCCTACTCTGCCCCCACCCACCCTAGGGCTCAGCCTCCCCCTCCCTTCACTGCCTCAAAGGCTCCAGACCCTTTGGAACCATCAGCAGAGCATGTGTGTATACTGTGTGCCAGGCATCTTGTAAACCTGGGCTGATGGGCAATCATGGGAGCAAGGTGGGAGAAAACATGGGCATGGGGCTCAGACAGAAATGGGCCTGAGCCCGGCCAGTGTGGCTTAGTGGTTGAGCATCAACCTATGAACAGGGAGGTTATGATTCAGGGCACATGCCGGGGTTGATCCCCAGTAGGGAGCGTGCAGAGGCAGCCGATCAATGATTCTTTCTCATCATTGATGTTTCTATCTCTCTTTCCCGCTCTGAAATCAAATATATATAATTTAAATGTTGTTTTAAAGAAAGAAAGAAAGAAAAGAAATGGGCCTGAGATCCAGCTTTGCCTGCTCTAGTTTGTAAGATCTTGGGCAAAGTCCCTTAGCCTGGCTGGGTCTGAGTTTCCTCATCTGTAAAATGGGCTTAATAATTGGCTCTATCCCATAGGATTGTCGTAGAGTCAACGAGATCAGATGTGTCCAGTGTTTAGTGTGCAGCCCTTGACAAATAATAGTTGTTGCTACTATTCTTACTATAGTAGTCCCCCCTTATCTGAGGGGGGACTTTTCAAGACCACCAGTGGATGCCGGAAACCGAGATAGTACTATTTTTCCCTGTACATATTTACCGCTTTACTTAAAGGAAGCACTTCGGTCTTCTCGGGCATATCCAAACTGCCGGCATCACTACTCTTGCACGCTGGGGCCACGTAAAATAAGAGCCACGTGATCACAAGCACGATGGACCCGTGACAGTGGATCTGATCACCAAGACAGCTACTGAGTGACTAAAGGGTGGGGAATGCATGGAGCGTGGAGACGCCGGAGAGGGCCTGAGTCATGTCCCGGCTGGGACAAAGCAGGATATTGAGAATTTCATCACACTGCTCATAATGGGCTGCAATTTAAAACCGACAACTACTTGACTTCTGGAATTTTCCCTGTGTATTTTCAGACGGCAGTTGACTAGAGTAACTGAAACCGCAGGAGGTGAAACCGCAGATAAGGGGATGACTGTACAGTGGGGCCTTGACTTACGAGTGTCCCGACTAACGAGTTTTTCGAGATACGAGCCGTCTCTCTGCCGATTTTTTGCTTTGAGTTGCGAGCTAAAATTCGGGTTACGAGCCAGCTTCAGATACCCCACCGCTAGTTGGCGCAGCGAACGTCACAGTGAACACCACAACATCCGCCCAGCATCACGTGTCTCACTCGTTCACTTTTTGATTTGACATACGAGTAATTTGAGTTACGAGCTCCGTCACAGAACGAATTAAACTCCTAAGTCAAGGCCCCACTGTATTCCTTTCCACCACAGACCTGACTGGGAAGGCGTCATCACCCACGTGTTACAAATGAGAAAAGCGAGGCTCTTGAACTGCTTTATGCCTTTACCTGCGTGTGCCTCCCTTTCTCCAATATTCATCAAGACTGTGAGACCTCAACTTATTAAATAATACAGTCAATTCTTATAACTCACAGATTCCATATTTGGGAATTTGCCTACTCGCTAAAATTTATTTGTAAGGCCAGACGAACGCTTGCCCGTGCTTCCACCGATTGGTGCAGTGATGAACATTTTGAGTCTCCGGACACGCATGTTCCCAGCTGAGGTGGATCGAGCTGACGTCCTGCCCTCTCGCTGCTGCTCTCAGAGTGTCAACAAGTGTTCTTTTTGTGAACTATTTAGAGCCACACTTCAGAAATGTTTGTGCTTTTTGTTGGTTAAATGGCCCCCAGGCATAGTGCCGAGTGCAGTCTAGTATTCCTAAGCTCAGAAGGCTGGGATGCCCCGGCCAGGGTGGCTCCGTTGATTGGACATCGTCCTGCACACCTAAAGGCTGCCCTTTGGATTCCGGTCAGGACACATGCTGGGTTTCAGGCTCGATCCCCAGTAGGGGGCGTGCAGGAGGCAGCCAATCGATATTTTGCTCACACATCAATGTTTCTCTTTCCCTCCCTCTCCCTTCCTCTCTCTCTCTGAAAAATCAATAAAAACATTTTTCAAAAAAGAAGACTGTGATGCACCAGATGGGGAAAATATGAGTGTCGAAAAGCTTTGTTCAGGTGTGTGTTGCCATCTTGTTGGCCATGAGCTCAATGTTAAAGAATCAACAGTTTATATCCAAACGGTATCTTTAAACAGAAACACACATAAAAAAATAAGGCTATGTATTGATCGGTTAACAAAAATGTTGTGACCAGAGGCTCACAGGAAACTAGTGCTGTCTTTTCCCCAGGAGTAATGGTTCGGTATTTGCTAATTCAATGTTTGCAGTGGCTTTACAGAACATAATTACAATGACTAATTTAAAAAACTCCATTTTCAGGGTTTTGGTACTTTCAGGTGGAAAGATAATGTTTAGGAGGCATTGCAGTGAGCTACAGTTACAATTAGTGTAGCTGTGGGACAAATTACCCCACAAATTGGTGTCTTAAATGACCATTTTCTTAGGCTCCCAAATTCTATACTTCAGAAATCACAGTAACAGGCATAGCATAGCAGGGAAGACTGTTCGATGCTCCCTGGTGTCTGAGGTTTCAACTGGGAACACTCAAAGGTGGGGGTGAGTTAACAGCTGGGGCAGGAATCAGATGAAGGCATCTTCACTCACTTATCTGTCTTCTGGGCTTGGAGAGGAAGAATAGTACAACCAATCCAAAGCACCTTCGCGTGGCCGGGGCCTCCTCACAGCATGGCGGTCTCAGGGCATTTGAACTTGTTACATGGCAACTCTGAGCTCCAAGCAAGAGGATTCCAGTGAACAAGATAGACACTACATCACTTTATTATTATTATTATTATTATCATCATCATCATCATTATTATTTTGGTTCATCTTCATCTGAGGATATTTCCTCCATTGATTTTTAGAGAGAGTGACAGGGAGAGAAGGAGGGGGGAGAAAGAGAAAGAGAGAGAAAGAAACATCAATGTGAGAAAGACACATCGACTGGCTGCCTCCTGCACATGCCCTGACCAGGGTCAGAAATTGAACCTGTGACCCTTCAGTGCATGGGCTGATGCTCTAACCACTGAGAAACACTGGCCAGGGCTGCATCACCTTTTCTCATCCAGTTTCAGAAGTCACAGAGGGTCACTTCTGCCGAATTCAACAAGCCAAAGCAGCCACAAACCTGCCCAGACTCAAGGGGAGGGACATAGACCTCAGCTCTTAAAGGGAAGAATGGGGGTCATGTTTTTAAAGCACCATAGCTATTATTAACACAGACTTAGAAAAATTAGAGGTTTTCTTTTATTGATTTGAGAGAGAGAGAGAGAGAGAGAGAGAGAAACATCGCTTTGTTGTCCCACTTATTTATGCATTCATTGGTTGCTTCTTGTATGTACCCTGACTAGAGGTCGA
This sequence comes from Myotis myotis, assembly GCF_014108235.1. Taxonomy (NCBI): domain Eukaryota; kingdom Metazoa; phylum Chordata; class Mammalia; order Chiroptera; family Vespertilionidae; genus Myotis; species Myotis myotis. The sequence continues at coordinate 62,453,179 of NW_023416401.1, read as the reverse complement.
ACCCACAACCTTGACTCTGCCCCTCTCCTAGCTTAACGCCTCAGAGCCCTAATTTCCCTTTCTGTAACATGATGATAATTCTAGAATGGTGAGGATGCAACGAGACAATGAGTGTGAGGCAATGTTAGTTCAGTGCCTGGCACACAGGGCACTACAGATGATAATGGTTCGAACATTATTAGGAGGCCTGGATGTACTGATAACAGCTTGCATTTGACTGTATATAATAGAAACCCAATACGGTGGCTTCACCAAATAGGAGAGTCCCCCCCCCTGCTCCCCCAAGAGATCAGGGGCCAGTGTGGCTGCTCAAGGAGAACATCGGATCGGGGACCCAGCTGCTCTGGCGTTTCACTCTGCCCTCCTGAGCATGTGATTTTTGTCCTCATGGCATCAAGATGGCTGCTACACCAGGAATTGCATCTCCATTGCAGGCAGAAAGAAGGTGAAGGTAAAGGGCAAAGCCTTCTCAGGAGACGGCCATTTCATCTGAGGAAGTGGACCCTCCATAGGAACTTCCATCTTCATCTCATTGGCCAGAATGAGCCACGTGGCTGCCCTCCCTGCAACGAAGGCTGAGAAGGGAAATGATCCCCTAGACCAGCGGTTCTCAACCTGTGGGTCGCGGCCCCTTTGGGGGTCGAACGACCCTTTCACAGGGGTTGCCTAAGACCATCAGAAAACACATATATAATTACATATTGTTTTTGTGATTAATCACTATGCTTTAATTATGTTCAATTTGTAACAATGAAAATACATCCTGCATATCAGATATTTCCATTACGATTCATAACAGTAACAAAATTACAGTTATGAAGTAGCAACGAAAATAATTTTATGGTTGGGGGTCACCACAACATGAGGAACTGTATTAAAGGGTCGCGGCATTAGGAAGGTTGAGAACCACTGCCCTAGACAAATTGAGGTTCTGTTGTTTGGGGGATATTGTGTAGATGAACAATAGGGTCTGATCTCACTCTTCTCTAAAATCCTATTGTCTGAGCTGAGCTCCAAACCAGGAACTGGGGGTAGCATGATCTGCCGATGTCTGGGTTCTCCGGGTTCCCGATTTGCACTCCCACACGTCTAGTATGCAGAGGGAGGAAAATTGCCCATGGGCACAAGGCAGCCGCTGAGCGTTAGATAGGGGCCCTACCCCTGACAGTCAACCTTAGAGATTTTCAACAGGACTTCTCCAAAGGACTCCTTAAACAGCAGTTTCATTTAGCATCATCTTGATCGTCTACATCATCTTGGTGACTCCGTATAACTGGTATTAGGGCCAACCTAAGCCAAGTGGGTACCAGAGCAGGCTTAACTATCTTAGCACTTCTTTCCATTTGATGGTCTTTAAGCATCAGCCCAGTGTTTCTTTAGAGCAGTGGTTCTCAACCTTCCTAATGCCGCGACCCTTTAATACAGTTCCTCATGCTGTGGTGACCCCCAATTTCATTGTTACACATTGAACATAATTAAAGCATAGTGATTAATCACAAAAACAATACGTAATTATATATGTGTTTTCCGATGGTCTTAGGCGACCCCTGTGAAAGGGTCGTTCGACCCCCAAAGGGGTCGCGACCCACAGGTTGAGAACCGCTGCTTTTGAGGGATGAAACTGAAGGAGGGCACCCACGGCAGCATCAGCTTCCTCTCTATTGTGGAGCAATTCTGCGATGGCCCTGAACTTGCATCTCTTAGTAGGGCCAACCTGAGCCAAGTGGGTACTTGTGCAGGCTCAACAAAACCAGCACTGCAGCTACCAGGGGTGGGCAAACTTTTTGACTCGAGGGCCACAATGGGTTCTTAAACTGGACCGGAGGGCCGGAACAAAAGCATGGATGGAGTGTTTGTGTGAACTAATATAAATTCAAAGTAAACATCATTACATAAAAGGGTACGGTCTTTTTTTTTTTTTTTTTTTTTTTTTAGTTTTATTCATTTCAAATGGACCGGATCCAGCCCGCGGGCCGTAGTTTGCCCACGGCTGAGCTAGACCCATGCTCCCTGGAGCAGAGTTTTGGGAGCATGTAAGCTTAAACTATCATGGAAAGGCTCTTCCCTCTTCATACCCACCACAAGCAACTCATCAAAGAAGTCCCATCCATTCCCTAGCTGTGTGACCTTAGGCAAGTTACTAAATCTCTCTGTTCCTTCATCTACTTAGCTCGTGGGGCTGCTCTGAGAGAAAATGCATACAAGTGCTTAGAAGAGTGCCTAGCACAGAGTAATCCCTTAATTATATTATTCTTTCCATTTACATTGCACTTCCCCTCATAGGAATGCCAGAAAACACACTTTATCCCAACTGTTACATTCCCCGTGATGTTTTAGAGTCCCTTAGCCTGTAAGGCTTAGAGAGTGGGGCTCTGGGAAAATGCCTGGAAGTACCCCTCTTAGCCCAGCTCTGCCTGGTCACCAGCGCCCTCCTGCCCACTCCCCCCTCGCTCGTAGCAAACGTGCTGTCAAGAAAGAATGGAACCCACGCACACCGAGGTGGATGTCACTGATAACAGCTTGGAGAAATGTCTGCGCACCTGTTTTCTCTATTAGATGTCTGGACCAGGATGGGGGTGGGAGCTTGAGTGGGAGGATCTATGGTCAAAAAGCCTAGAATATGCAGATTGGAATAAAGCCTACGGAGTTTTTTTTTTGCTGCAGGATTCCTTTAACATGCTAATGTCCCTCAACTTTCTAGAAGGAGGGTGCAGAATGCAGCTTCCCAGACTTTTTTGTTTTTATCCTGGGACCCTGGCCATCTCCCAGAACAAGAGTTCCCAGCAATTCAAAGGCACCAGCCCCATGTAGTGGGAACCATGTGAGTGAAGTCAAGTCAATAGAGCTTTTCTCACTAACCTGAACCAGAACAGAACACAACAAGACCTTTCTCTCTGTACGAAAGCTCTAAATGTTTACTTAACACACTCATCCAACAGATATTTCTGGATGCTTATTATGTGCCGGGTGCTGAACTGGGTCGTGATCTTGTTCTCTAAGAACTGCTATGAGATGAGGCAAGTGGGGAAAATTGCTGTCAGGCCAACGTCTGCTTCCATCACTTTCTGGGTGTGCGACCTTGAGGAAAGCTCTGGTAAGGATTAGGTAAAGATAACAGCCAACGCTTAGACAGCACATAACATGTTCCTGAAGTCTTGCAAACGGTGTGTATTTTGACTCAATTCAATCCTCCCAATAACCCTATACAGGCTCTATTATGATCCCTGTTTTACAGACAAGGAAACTGAGGCACAGAGAAATTCAATAAATTTCCCAACACCACTTGGCTGGTAAGTGGCAGAGCTGAACCTAAGCTGCCCGGCTCCCGCATCTCTAACTGAGCCCCGTGACCCTGTGTTATGTCCAGAGATAACACCTGCAGTGTTATCAACATCACCATTGCTTCCCGATACCCATTTTCCTTCTTTGCTAATGGAAACCTAGAGTTCGGCTGGCGGCGAGGCCGTGTGCGATGGAGACTGTTTGTCAGCCTCCTTTCCGGGACAGTGTAGTCAGAGGACACGGTCTGGCCCATGGGGCACGGGCAGACGTGAGACTGTAACTCCCAGACAGGTGTCCTCAAAGGGTGAAGTGTGCCCTTCCTTTTTCTGCCTCTTTGTCCTTTTGGCCAGTTGGAAGGCAGACCAGATGGCTCCAGCAGCCACATTGGTCCATGAGACAACCTAGGGAGTGGAAGCCACATATGGTGGAGCAAAAAGATAGACAGAGCCCGGGTCCCTGATACCACCTGCTTTTGTTACCTAATGTTGTTTGACAAAATACCCTAAACGTAGGGGCTTACAACACCAATGATATCTTTATCTTTCTTAGTTATTTTTCGCAGTTCCTGTGGGCCAGAAATTCAGGGTCCATATCCAAGGAGGCTTACTTACATGGTTGGTAGGTTGGTGCTGGCTGTAGGCTGGGGACCTCGGTTCCCCTTTCCATAGACCTCTCCACGGGACAACTTGAGTGTCCTCATGTCATGGTGGCTGCTATCCCCAGAGTGAGTGACTCAAGAGAACGGGCAGAAGCTCAATGCCTTTCTCAGCTGGATTCGGGAGTCACACGCTGTGACTGTTGCCATATTCTTTTGGTCACACAGTCAGGTCTGATTCAGAGGGGCCTATGCAGGGAGGTGAACACCAGGAGACAAGGATCACTGAGGGCTGCCTGGGAGGCTGGCTACCACACCAGATCTGCCATGCTTGCAAACACCTTGCATGTGAGCGAGAAATACTTATCTTGCTGAACTTAAGGTTATGATTACATATCTATGAGTCCTGGACAAAAAAAGTAGGCCTTCAATACGTTCTAACTATTTTGTTCTTTTTCTCCAAGTAGATTGAGGTGTAGGACTGATGTGTCCCCTCATCTGCACACACACATGCACACATGTACCACCACCATCTCGGTCAAGGTTTGGTACAAAGTAGGTGTAGGAGGCTGTGTATTAGCCTTTGAAGTCAGTCAATCAGTCAGTCCACAAGTATTCATTATTGCCCACAGTGTGCCAGGCTCTGGTCTCGGGTTCTGGAATACATTCCCTACCTTTAGAGAATGCACAGTCTAGTGGAGGAGGCAACACAATGAGATGGAAAACAACCCATTTCTCTGTCACTAGAGAAATGCAGATTAAAACAGGAGATCAGATGATTCCAGTGCCAGGGATGATGTGGGGAAAACGGTCTCTCACGCCCAGCCGTGGGCACGTGGGCTGCAGCAGTCACCCCAGCATGCAGGCAGACGGCGCTTAGCCTAAGCATAAACCTTCCTGCCCAGGAATCCTGCCCTTGGGTGCACATCCCAGAAACACACACAGGAGTCCATGAAAGTCACGCAGCAGAAGTTCGCAGCTTTGCCTGGGGACGCGGGAGTTGGAAGTAGCCACAGGGTCCATCACTAAAGGAATGGAAAGAGGAGACATGGGGAATTTATGTGCGCGCGTCATGCACTCTGAGCAACAGTTAGAAGCAGTGGCTCCAGTTAGACTCAGCTCACGGAGCACAGTGTTGAGTAACCAAAATAACAAAAAAAAACACAGGTCTATAGAAACGACCATTTGCACAAATTTATAAACCACTCACACAAATCAGCACTATATACAGTGGGGCCTTGACTTACGAGTGTCCTGACTAACGAGTTTTTCGAGATACGAGCCGTCTCTCAGCCAATTTTTTGCTTTGAGTTGCGAGCTAAAATTCAGGTTACGAGCCAGCTTCAGATACCCCACCGCTAGTCGGCACAGCGAACGTCACAGTGAACGCCACAACATCAGCCCAGCATTTCAATTCATTGTAATGGTGAAAATTGATTTGACATACGAGTAATTTGAGTTACGAGCTCCGTCACGGAACGAATTAAACTCGTAAGTCAAGGCCCCACTGTATTTTATAAGGATACATATTAATTTAAAGACAGGTATCAAAAATATTTGAGTGAGCCCAAAATAGTCAACACAATATTAAAGGATATCAAAGTTAGCGGACTAATGCTACCCAACCTCAAGAGGTACTGTAAAGCTATAATATTGGCGAGAAGATAAGCAAATAGGACAATGGCCTGGAACAGAAAGCCCAGAAATAGACCCCCATAAATATTGTCAACTGGCCTTTGACAAGGGAGTAAATGCAACACAATGGAGCAAAAATAGTCTCTTCAACAAATAGTGCTGGAGCAACTGGGCACCCATAAGCAGGCACATGAATCTAGACACAGACTTTACACCCTTCACGAAAATTAACTCAGAATGGGTCATAGACCTAAATGTAAAACGCAAAACTATAATATTCCTGAAAGATAACATAGGAGAGAAACTATGGTTTTGACTTTTAAGGTACATCAAAAACATGACCCATGAAAGAAATAATTGATAAGCTGGACTTCACTAAAATTTAAAACCTCTGTTCTGCATAAGACAATATAAAGAGAATTAGGCCCAGACAGCATGGCTCAGTGGTTGAGCAATGACCTATGAACCAGGAGGTCACGGTTCGATTCCCAGTTGGGGCACATGCCAAGGTTGCAGGCTCAGTCCCCAGTGTGGGGCGTGCAGGAGGCAGCCGATCAATGATTCTCTCTCATCGTTGATGTTTCTCTTTCTCCTTCTCCCTCTCTGAAATCAATTAATATATATATATATATATATATATATATATATATATATATCAATAAAAATATGTTTAAACAAAAATAAAGAGAATTAGAAGGCAAGCCACAGATTAGGAGAATATATTTGCAAAAGACACATCTGGTAAAGGACTGTTATCCAAAATAATCAAAGAACACTTAAAATGCAACAATAAGAAAACAAACAACCCAATTATAAAATAAGCCAGAGACCTTAACAGACACCTCACCAAAGGAGATATACAGATGGCAAATAAGCATTTAAAAAGATGCTCCACATCATACATCATCAGGGAAATGCAAATTAAGGAGAGATACCACCACACACCTGTTAGAATGGCCAAAATCCGGAACATGACGACAACAAACCCCAGCGAGGATGTGGAGCAACAGGAGCTCTCATCTATTGCTGGCGGGAATGTGAAATGGTACAGCCACTTTAGAAGACAATTTGTGATTTCTTAAAAATGAAACATACCCTGCCCTAGCCATTGTGGCTCAGTGGATAGAGTGTTGGCCCGTGGACTGAAGGGTCCGGGGTTCAATTCTGGTCAAGGGCACATACCTCGGTTGCAGGCTCAAAACCCAGCCCCAGTCAGGGCACATGAGGGAGGCAACCAATCAATGTGTCTCTCTCACATCGATGTTTCTCTCTGTGTCTCCCCCTGTCTTCCACTCTCTCTAAAGAAATCAATGGAAAAAATATCCTCAGGTGAGGATTCACAAACAAAACAAATAAAATAAAATAAATAAAACTAAACATATTCTTATCACATGATCTAGCAATCACATGCCAAAGGAGTTATGTCCACACAAAAACCTGCATACAGACGTTTACTGCAGCCTTATTCATAATTGTCAAAACTTGGAAGCAACAAAGCTACGATCCAGTAGGTGAATGGATTAATAAATTGTGGTACATCCAGTCAATGGAATATTACTTAGCACCAAAAATAAATGAGCTATCAAGCTCTGAAAAGACATAAAGGAAGCTTAAATACATATTACTAAGTGAAAGAAGTCAATCTGAAAAGGCTCCACACTATGATTTTAACTCTAGGATATTCTGGAAAAGGCAAGACTATGGAGACAAAACGATCAGTGGTTGCAGGGATGGGGGTACGTAAACAGGCAGAGCACAGAGGACTTTTAGGGTATTTGATGGGTATATGTCAGAATACATTTGTCCAAACCCATAGGATGTACAATATCTAGAGTGAACCATAATGCAAACTATGGATTCTGGGTGATAATGATGTGTCAATGTAGGTTCATCAATCCTATATAATAAAAGGCTAATATGCAAATTGACCTAACAGCAGAATGACCAGTTGCTATCCTGTGCACTGACCACCAGGGGTCAGATGCTCAATGCAGGAGCTGCCCCCTGGTGGTCAGTGTGCTCCCACAGAGGGAGCGCTGCTCAGCCAGAAGCCAGGCTCCTGGCTGGCGAGCACAGTGGTGGTGGCAGGAGCCTCTCCCACCTCCACAGCAGCGCTAAGGATGTCTGGGAGCAGGCCTAAGCTGGCAGTTGGACATCCCCGGAGGGCTCCCGGACTTCGAGAGGGCTGGGCTGAGGGATCCCCCCTCCCCCCGCCCAGTACACAAATCTCGTGCATCAGGCCTCTAGTTGTAATATATGTATCACTCTGGTGAGTGAGTGATGTTAATACCGGAGAGGCTATTCATGTGTGGGGGCAGGAGGCATGTAGGACATCTCTGTACCTTCTCAATTGTGTTGTAAACCAAGCAGCTCTAAAAAAACAAAGTAGTAAAAACATTGGAGTGGGTACCCTGTAGGGGATAGAAAATGGAAGTGGGGAATCAGGGATGAGGGGAGAGAAGTCAAAATACAATGAGATCAACACTACGAGACTGCACCAAAGTTGGAGAAGACAAGCGGCACTGAACTTTGGCTGAGTAGGGTTGTCTGGTCAGACCTGAAGGGACAGGCACTGCAGGCAGGGAGGACACCTGGGCAAAGGCTCAGTGATGTGCAAAGCTGATGCCTCAGAGCAGCGGTTCTCAACCTGTGGGTCGCGACCCCTTTGGCAGTCGAACGACCCTTTCACAGGGGTCGCCTAAGACCATCCTGCATATCAGATATTTACATTACGAGTCATAACAGTAGCAACATTACAGTTATGAAGTAGCAATGAAAATAATTTTATGGTTGGGTCACAACATGAGAAATTGTATTTAAAGGGCCAGAAGGTTGAGAACCACTGCCTCAGAGGAACTCCAAATATTTCAGCGGGACTGAAACCCAGGGTGCCCTGGTTAGAAAGGCAGGTCCTCCTCTTCCCTGATGGACTCCTACTCAGCCCTCACACACCTCTGGGCTGCCTGAGAGGTCATGGGGTTGGGGAAGGAGACCAACTGACCTGAGCTCCTCCACTGGCCCACTGTGTGACCTCAGGCAAGTCACTTTTCCCTTTCGGAACCTCAGTTTCTTCATCTGTAAAATGGGCATAAAAACAATACCTACCTCAGAAGATTGTAATGGGAAGGGAGTAAGATGAGCAAAATACAAAGCCCCTGCCCCGTGAAGCTTGCATTCTAGTGAACAAATAAATCTGTAGTATGTTCACTTCCATAGTCCCAGAACCGAGAACTGTGCTGGGGAAATAGTAGGTGCTCAATTAATAGGTGTGAATGAATGAGTGAAAGCAGTGAAAAAACGCTCTAGAAAGAAGTAAAGCGGGGTAAAGGGGCGAAGGAGAGCCGTAGGCAGGGTGCTGGGAGACGGAAGGGACAGTTGCTGTTTTAGTCCCAGTGGTCAGGGAAGGCCTCCCGAGGAGACGAGATTGGAGGGAAGACTGGAAAAAAGGGAATAAGATATGGAGTTATCTGGAAAAAGGGCATGCCAGGCAGAGGTGAGCTTCAGGGTCAGGGAGGAGGCCATTGTGCCTGGAGCAGAGGACAGGAGCTGAAGCCTCCTGTGTGGGTGAGCTGAGAATGTGACAGGACCCCCACCCCACTCCCACGAACAAAGCCTAGCACAGAGTCAAAGCTGCCCCTCAGCCGCCCTCACACCACCACAAGCTCCTCTCAGACCGTGAGCGCTTGTGAAGGTCAGGCCCTGGCGTTTTTGGCAGAAACTCAGGGAGCCATCGCCAGCCCAACTTATGGGTACCATTTTTCAGTTTTCAGAGCAGGAAACTGAGACTTCAAGAAGCAGTTAGCCTTGGGCCGGAACCGTCTCTCTGATGCCAGACCCTGGCTTGCTCCAACCACATTGTCCTGAAATTCTTTGTTTACAACTTGCCTTCCCCTCTGGGCTGCAGCAGGCCAGGCTCAGTCTCATTCATGATTTTATTTTACTCCCAGGGTCCCATGTGTCAAAACCTGCTGGTGGAGCAAATGAATGAATGAGCCTACCAAGTCTGCCCCCTCCCGCCTTCCTTCAGGGCCAAGTTCACGCCCTGTTTGGCTTCTCCCATCAAGCTGGAAAGAGAGGGGGCTGGACAGAGGAATTTCAAGCCACCTGAAGGCGAAGAACTGAAGAGAGGGGGCCAAGGGGGAGAAAGCGAAAGTGAAGGGAGCCGGAGCCCCTGTAAGGAGGCGCAGACAGGGAAGGAAATCTCCCGGTCATAATTCATGGCTCAGGAAGCAGCAGCCTGGCCTGGGGCTGCATGTGGGACTGGCCCTGTGGAGAGGGGGCTGTGCAACCTCCTTCTCCGCCTCAGTAAAGCCCAGCCTGGCCAAGGTCATGGTCAAACGAAGGGGTAGGGGGGGCCAGGTGTGGGAACAGACTTTTCTTCAGACACTGGAGCCTGAAGACTTCAGGGGCTGCTCTCCCAGGAGCCAAGGGACACCCTCCAGCCCCACCCCCCATGCTGGCCTGGGTCAAGGAAGTCGGTAAAGCACATGGCAGGGCTGGGAGGCATCTTCAAGAAAGGAAGGAAAATGGAGCCAGAAAGTACCTTGAAGCCTTTCCACTCCACTCCCTGCACTCTCTCTGGCACGTGAGCTGCCATTAGAGCTGAAGAGAAAGTTATTGTCCAGGCCAAGTGGATGCAGTCTTGGCCAGTCCCCAGGATAGAGCTGGGAAGGGGGCATGAGTGACACAGGGACCTCAGACATCATCAGCTCAGTAACTCTTCCCAGCGTCTCTGAGGAGGAAGACGTGTCAGACTGGACAATCTAAGGTTTCCTGAAGGAAGGAAGGCAAGAGGGAAGATAGCCTGTGTGTGTGTGTGTGTGTGTGTGTGTGTGTGTGTGTGTGTGTGTGTGTGTGATGGGGGTGGGGGGCAGGAGATTGACATTCCAAGCAGAAGAACCTGCCTGGGTTAAAGGTGGGAGGTATGTATACAAGTCAGGGGGGTCTGCAGCTGTCCAAGGTGTGACTGTGAGGAGAGAGGGAGAGAAACTTGCATTTGATTCTAGGGATGGGTGGAAAGGTGCCCCCGTACACCACTTGTAAGACTAAAGGCCAGAGCTCTTATCTGGAAATCAGGGGTACTCACCCACGACCTCAGTGAGGAGCACAAAAGATCAGTAAAGTGGTGCCAGACACCAGTAGGACCTCAACCAAAATGTCACCTCTGTAAAAGGCAAAGAGTTTGTTTTGTGTAAATCTGTATCCTCAGACTTTAAACCATGCCTGACACATAGGAGGGACCTAAGACATATTTATTGAATGAATAAATGAATGAATGAATGGAGCTACTGATGGTTTTGTTCTTGCTTTGCTTTGGTTTTGTTGTTTTTTTGTCCTCCGGGATGTGACGCCTTATTTGGAAAGATTACAGTGTTTCTCCACGTGTTCTCCAGGACATCACCATCGTGGACGTACAGCAAATTCCTGGGCCCCGGTTCAGACCTGCTGGGTCAGAATGGGAGGAATCAGGCATCTGTACTGTCAAAATCCCTTCTCCCCTTTCCCAATTCTTACGCAAGGAAGTTTCAGAACCACAGAATTAGAATTTGAGGGCACAAAAACCTGAGTTGCTTTCTCCCAACGCCCCTACCGAACGAGGAAACTGAAGCCCAGCGAGAAGGGACCAGTTCGCAATCTCTGCAGGTTTAGGATGCGAATAACAAGTCCGTTTTGCGCACATGCCACCCGATCCATTCAGACTCCCGGCATTTGCCCGGCTCGCCCGCGGGGACCGGGAGCTTTCAGGGCGGGCCACCAGCTCCCGGGACGCTTTCAACCTGGGGAACGGGGGCGGCGGGCGAGTCGCCATTGGCCGGGGCACAGCGGGCGCGTCCTCATTGGCCAGGAAGGAGCCCACCCGCTCGGGCCGGGGCGGCCGCGTGGTTGGCCCCTCCCTCGGCTATAAGGCGGCGGCCGGCGGGGCCGTGGGAGCGCGCGGGAGCGCACGACGGGGCGCGGCCGAGGTTGGGACGCAGCGCTCGGAGGAACGCGGCCCGGTGCCCATGGCGTTCGCGCTGCTGCGCCCCGTCGGCGCGCACGTGCTGTACCCGGACGTGCGGCTGCTGAGCGAGGACGAGGAGAACCGCAGCGAGAGCGACGCCTCCGACCAGTCATTTGGCTGTTGCGAGGGCCTGGAGGCGGCGCGGCGCGGCCCGGGCCCCGGGGGCGGCCGGCGAGCGGGCGGCGGCGCGGGCCCGGTGGTGGTGGTGCGACAGCGGCAGGCAGCCAACGCGCGGGAGCGGGACCGCACGCAGAGCGTGAACACGGCCTTCACAGCGCTCCGCACGCTCATCCCCACTGAGCCGGTGGACCGCAAGTTGTCCAAGATCGAGACCTTGCGCCTGGCGTCCAGCTACATCGCGCACTTGGCCAACGTGCTGCTGCTGGGCGACGCGGCGGACGACGGGCAGCCCTGCTTCCGAGCGGCCGGCAGTGCCAAGAGCGCGGTCCCCGCCGGCTCCGACGGCGGCCGCCAGCCACGCTCCATCTGCACCTTCTGCCTCAGCAACCAGCGCAAGGGGGTGAGTGCGCGGCCAAGTGCGGGCGGGAGGTCATGGGGGTCAGGGCTTCTTACGGAGCAAAAGAGGGCCGGAGACCCCAGTGAACGTGGAGTTCGTCGGGCGTGTGGTCCTCCAAGCCCAGGGTTTGGTATGGAACAGAACCACTTGCTTAATGTCTCCGGTCAGAAGGGGTGCAGGAAAGCCCAGAGCACACGCAGGCTTGAGAACAGTGATCTTCAACATTTCCATCTCATGGCACACATAAGCTAATTACCAAAACATATTTTTTGTTGATCTGACCAAATTTTGATTCATTCACACCAGACAGCTATTGTTGTGTTGGCTGTTGTCATTTTAAAAATATTTTTGTTGTTGTTGACTTAAGAGAGGAAGGGAGAGGGAGAGAGAGAGAGGAACATCAGTAATGAGAGGGAATCATTGATTGGCCGCCTCCTGCACGCACCACACTGGGGATGGAGCAACCTGGGTCTATGCCCTGACAGGGAATCTAACCATGACCTCCTGGTTCATAGGTCAGTGTTCAACCACTGAGCCATGCCAGCCAGGCCTGTTATTTTTTGACAATCTAAAAGGAAAGAGCTCAGTGCCCCTGATTAATTAGTCAGGTATTGCATTAAAAATTCATCCAAGGACACCCCCCCCCCCCCCGCCACCCAAAGGTGTGCTAGGAAGAGGGCATGAGGAAATAATAACAAAGGCCATCATTTATTGAGCTCTTCCTATGTACCAGATGCTTTCCTGATTTATTTTTTTTTAACCTTCACAAGAACTTCATCAGGCTGGTAGTGATCCTGCCTGTGAAGCTGTGAGGCAGGGATGCCAGCACTTATGCAGCTGGGAAGCCAGAAGGCAGATTCTGAGCTTGCCTGAGCTACCCTGACCTTGCAACAGTTGTCTCCTATCCAGAGACCTGATCCAAGGCAGGTGACTGAGAAGGGGATGCATACCTGCAACCAAGAGCCTGCGGTGCCCAGCTGATGAGCAGTAGGAGTGAAGACGGGGGTTTCCTGGGGGCACCCAACCCCAAAAGGGACGCAGTGTTGGGCAAGGGCACTGTGGACTCGGCTTGGCCGAGCTGGAATTAAGCTCCTCTGCTCTGTCCTGGGTAAGGATGAGAAGCAGGCTGGTGGTGACGAATGGGGCTGGGTAGCAGCAGAGGTTGCCAGGGGGCTCTCATGGCTAAAAGCTAGTTCTCCTGCCCAGGCCCCAAGGAGCCTGCTTCATCCCAGGCCTTTCCCCTTTCTGGCCTGGGCTATGCTTGCATTAAGGACCCTGGTCTGTGTGACACCTCTGGAGTCCCGCCGCTACCATGTACGTCTGGGGAAATGGAGGCCGAGAATGGCCCATCGCCTTTTCAAAAGTGAAAGGGCATGAGTTCCCCAGTCTTTGATTCTCATGGCTGCCCTGCAGTGTCCTGGCCTCAAACCACCTCTTCCGGCTCATCAGACTCCCATTCTGGCCTCTAACCCCCATGGCTGCCTCAGTTTCCCTGAGGGTCCCTGCTGCTCTCAGCTGTGGGCCCCAGTCAGTGCTTCCGACTGAGTTGGGAAGTTGGAGTGGGCCTTCAAAAGCCAGCCTGGGTGTGGAGGGCCCTCCGTGATACTCCCTGACTGCCTTTCACGCTGCTGTGTCCCGTCGTCGTTCAGCAAACCTTAACTACCCAACAGCCGCCTTTTGTCAGCTCTGAGAACATTCCCAAAGAGGCAGGCTGTGGACCCTCACTCACCAGTCAGGACTCCTGGTGTGGTGTCAGGGCCAAGGGCAAGGAGATGAGGACAGGGATGCTGTGGCCTGAGGGTGGGGAGGGGGAGAGACAACAGGACTGTCAGAGCCCAGAGGTAGCCCACAACCAGTGGGCTCAGTTCCTGGTGGACGCCTGGGAATGAAGTCAAGCAGATAAGGGAGTACGGACAGGTGTTCTGGAAGCAGGGCACAGCACGAGTTGGACCTAGACCTATAGAAGGAACAGGGGAGACGTTGAAGGTGGTGGAACAGAGAGGAGAGGCAGAGATTGGCCAGTGACAGCGGTCTTGCTGAGCATTGATCTGCTGTGCTAAGCACTCGCCACGGGTTATCACTCCTTGGCAGCCTGAAAAGGAGGTGCTCTGGTTATCCACACCTGCTTAGAGATGCTGTCACTGGTTCATATACACGGCCCATGATGGAGCCAGGATTCGAACTCAGGCCTGGGTGATTGGGACGTGGAAAAAGTTAGTGTGGGAGGACCTGTAACTGCAGGCCTAGGGGAAAAGGTGTGTCTATCATGCGCCCATCGTAGGTAAGTTGGTCTCAGGTCTGTCCCACAGGTCATGAACCCTTGCCTGGGTCTGGCTGCTTCCTTGGGATCTGTTACAGGACCAAGAACCCAGCCAAATTTGGCTACAGAAAGCATGCTCTCAACTCCACAGGCTCCTCTGGGAATAGGTGAAAGGGGCCATCCTGGCCAGCTTTGGCCCCTCAAAGACTTGATTGGAAGGAAATGGCCTGTCTTAGGGAACTCCTGGAGGCTCCCTTCTGAGCTTTGGGGGGGCCAGAGAGCTCTAAGACTCCAGACCCTATCTATCCCTTCACTGGCTGGTCTGGTGTTGAGGTCACCATGGAAACAGTTCCCTGGAGGCCTTCTGTGGTAGAAGTAACAGTTGTGAGATAGAAAGGGAGTTCTTGTCTCTATGCTGTTTCCCCTTTTATCACCTAGGGGGTGAGGGTGGGATAGGACTGTCTTATAAGGCCCTCCCCAGTTGATGGTCTCAGCTATGGAGCAGAAGTGGCACCAAGGGCTTTAGGGTGAGGAGGTGCCATTACCAGATGATGTTGATAATACTTGTGAACACTGAACACTTACTGTGTTCCTGACACCGTGCTTAGGACTTTATCAGGGTTAATGTGTGTAGTCGGCACAGTAACTCCACTTTACACATGGGGAACAGAGACTCAATGAGGTGAAGTCATTTGTCTGAGGTCCAACAGGTAGTCCAAGGCATAGCAGAGATTGAAGCTCAGATCTGTCTCACTGGAACCCACTTCCTAACCACGGTGCTTCCCAGAGCCCTTGGCGCTGAGTTCCTAAGAGACATAGAAGCTAGGCCTAGTCAGGGCCTCTTCAAGTGCTTTTGGCAGTTTACAAGCTTCTTCCACAGCTGCATTGGCAAGTAAGAGTAATTTTGTCCCCATTTCATAGATGAAGAAACTGAGGTTCAGTCCCAGCATTCTCATGGGACTGAGGTCTCTCAGTGACCACCAGACTCGGGGTGGAGATGGCTCTTCCTGAAGACATAGATGAAAGGGTGGGAGGCTGGTTTTCCATCCCCATCCTCAACACTAAACCCTCCTCCTACCCCATCCCCCCTTCTCCGACACTCCTGCCAGAGTTTGTCTGAGAAGCCCAAGCCCCAGGCTCTGCTGGGACTGTGGCCTCAGCCCTCAAAATAGCCCTGCCTGTGAATGAACACGCTGTCCCTGGGCCCAGAGAGCCTCAAGGGAGGCTTGGCTCACATCTGGATGGATCTGCCCCAACCTGGGCCCAAGGGCGGAGGGGAGCAGGGGGCAGAGCTCCCAGATGGTCAGCTCTTTCTCTAGATGCCTGAGAAAGATGCCTGTCCCATCACCTCCTAGTGAAGCACAGAGGGTGAGAATGTACAGTGGGATTTCAGACACCATCACGTCCTGGAAACAAGACAGACTGTTGGACAACATGCATTTCCAGCCCAGCTCTTTTACCAACTGGCTGGGTGCCTCTGGGCCAGTCACTCAACAGCTGGAGACCTTTAATGTCTGTGATCTCGCTAGCTTTACAGTGAGGATGAAACCCACGTGTCAGACCTCAGGATATTGGGTAGAAAATGCCCTTGTGGGGTGAAGGGCTGGTGGCCCCAGTGCTGCTACCATTAGCTCGTCTCCCGATGGTTA
Organism: Myotis myotis; assembly: GCF_014108235.1. Classification (NCBI taxonomy): domain Eukaryota; kingdom Metazoa; phylum Chordata; class Mammalia; order Chiroptera; family Vespertilionidae; genus Myotis; species Myotis myotis. The sequence continues at coordinate 62,437,240 of NW_023416401.1, read as the reverse complement.
CCACTGATTCAAGCAACATCACTCGGCACCTGCTACATGCCAGGTCCTGGGCTGGAACTGGGGTCACAGAATGAAGAACATTCCCCGAGCTCCCAGCCTGATGGAGACAAAGAGAAACCCAGTCATCCCCCTTCTGAGATATCCTGGTGAAATGTCCCCGGAAAGGCAGGAAGTGCTAGCCAGTTGCAGGAATAGAGAAACCTTCCCAGGGAGACAGGAGCAGAGAGCATATTTCCTGGCAGAGGGAACACACTGAATGAAGGCTGGAGGAGGAATCCATAGTCTCCTTTTGAGGTCAATGAGTAAGCCATTGGGCATATAGCCAGGCACTGGGGATAACATCACTGTGGGTTTTGTTTTGCCCTTTAATGTAAAATATTTAAATGTATTGGATTCTTTTTAAAAAGCAACTGACCACGTAGGGAAGAAATGAGGAAGGTAAAAATGCCTCTCCCATTCCGTCTCCCCACCATCAAATTCCTCTTCTCTGAGGAAATCTATTAGCAATTTCTTATGTGCCCTTCTCTCTCTCGACATTTCAGCACACAGGTTTCTGTGTGCTTTTGTCCTTAAATAATGTTATCTCGACATCATTCCACAGCAGTTCATAAAAAGTTTCTTCTGCCTTATGCTGCAGAGAACTTTATCGCGTGGCTGTGATGTATTTATTAAGTCCTGTATTACTGGACGCAGAGGTTAGTTCCCGCGTTCATTGTGATCTGATCCAGCTTCCTAACACTTCTTTCTCCCTCCTGTAGAGCGGCCGTCGTGACCTGGGAGGCAGCTGCTTGAAGGTGAGGGGGGTGGCCCCCCTGCGAGTGCCACGGAGATGAGCCTGGACCCCGGTGGCATTTGCTCCAAGCAGGACCTGGAGAAGGAAGCCAGAGGCCAGCCACGGGTTGACCAGGGGAGAAGCCCCAGGAGCTGATCCTACCCCTCGATTGTATAGGGACCAGAGGACAATGGCTTGGGCCCGTGACCCTTTGGACAGGCCCCCTGGGACATCTCTACCCCACCGTGGAGAGCTGTGAAGACCTATCCAGCTGGCCCCAGCCCTGGCTGGTCAAAGACAAGGCAGAACTTTTGGAAAAACAGATTGTTGGTGACAGAGGGTGTGTGCATGAGTGAGTGAGTATGTAAATGTGTGTGTGTGTGAGAGAGAGAGAGAGAGAATTGGTGGGTTTAAATAAAAGGTATTTTTAAATAAAGGATGTTCCCAGCTGAGGAAGGGAAGGGTCTGGGGACATCGGCGGTCAGAGGTGACCCTTCTCCTAGACCTTGGCAGAGGCACCGATGTCACCAATGCTGCCCTGTGCCCTGGAGGGAATGGGTTGGGAGAATGCAGGAAGACCCCAGAAGTCGGGATAACTAAACTTTCCTCAGAGTCTTCTTGAATACCTGTTGTGGTTGGTAAAGAAATCTTAATTGTATTCATTTTTTAATAAGGAATATATTCATTCATATGGTTCAAAATTCAAAAGGTACAAGAAGGTATATAGTGAATACAAAGATTGTCAGTGCCAAAGGGTATCTCCAGCAGATACCTATCCACCTACCACTTCTCTCTGCCAGCAGCCTCAGCCACCAGTTATGATACCCATTTCCCGTGAATAACCAAGCAAATACAGGGAAAAAATACCTTTTTTCTTCCACTCTTTATACAAACGGTAGCATGTTACACATGCTTTCTGCTCCTTGCTTTTTTGTTTTGTTTTCATCTAACTTGGCTGTCATCTCAAATCAGATCACAGAGGTAAAGGGTCCCCTTATTCCTTTAGTGACTGCTTATTGCACTTTATGAATGTACGATGCAGGCATACCTCGGTGATATTGCACATTCGGTTCCAGACCACCACAATAAAGCAAGTATCGCGATAAAGCGCGTCGTCATCTTTTTGCTGGTGGAAGGTTTTTGCCTTAAAAAAACATCTGTGAAGCGCTATAAAGTGAGGTTAATACAGCGAGGTATGCCTGTACTTGAACCCATCTCCTGTTCCTGTCTTGACAAACAGCTGTGTAGGCACGCAGTTTTCCACGTATACTAAAAGGAAGTATTCTTACCCCTGTTTTAATTGAGATTGGAGGAATTATGGTGCCTAAAGGTACATGGCTGGCATGTGGCAGGGTGACAATGTGATATCTGTCCACCTTTAAAGCCCCTCCCCTGCTGGAGACGCCCCAGATGCAGTGCCAGCTCCTGTGTCCCCAGTTCTCCCAGCAGCCCCGGGAGGTGGAGGCTGGTGTTTCCCCATTTCACAGGTCCGGCTGTGACCGGGATGGGGACAGCTGGCTAGTGGAGCCCAGAGTTCTTGGCTCTCCAGCTGAGGCTCTGTCCCTGTGCGGCCAGGATCAGAGAAGCCAGGAGGCAGAGGAGCTGGGAGAGGCTGCAGAGCCAGGCAGCGCCCTCTCCTAAAGGTATGCTCATATGCCTATTGTTTATATTTATTTAGCAAACACTTTCATTGTTTACCCACTGAAGTCTGGCTCCAAAGTCCACGCTCATATCCTCTCTGCCACCCCCTACTTGCCCTCTGCCTGAGCCTGAAGTGAGCTGCCCTTTTTGTAGATCAACAAGCACTACCCAGCACCCTCACTGTGCCAGACACCACAGGACAGCTGCCTCACAGACAAACCAAGACCCCAGGAGACCAAAGGGGTCGCTGGAGTTGCCAGTTCAGGCTGGAGGATGCCACGAAACCACTATATTTAATCCCTTTGGTATAAGGAGTAGAGGAAGGAGGGCCCCAAGGGACCTGCGTCCTGCCCAGGACAGCTTTCCAAGTGCCCTCTACCTTGCTTCCCCAGTGTTCCAGGGACACTAATGTTCCCATCCAGTTGCGCTTCCCCCTGCGGGAGCTAATTAGGAAAGCACATTGCACTCCCTGCGCATACCCGGGTCCAGGTCCAGGCAGCCCCTGGCAAAGCCACAGGAAAAGGACTGTGACCTCGTCAATGGCAGGAAACCTGGGAGTGGGGAGCAGAGCAGGCACTTGGGTGCTCTGGGCTGGAGGCCCACTGTTGCCACCAGATTTGCTGGGTGACCTCAGAAAAGTTGCTTGACCCCTCTGGGACTCCTTGGCCTGATCTCTAACCAGCAAAAAACAGATGGGACAAAATGATAAGTATTTGTTTTGCCTTGTCAGATAGTTTTAATAGACCATTTATACCCTGGGCAAATAATTCAAATTGTCCCTAATAATATGCAGTGAAAAGTACTTACTCCCTCAGGCTCCTTCCCAAAGGCAACTGCTCTCTGGCCGTTTCCTGTGTGTCCTTCCGGAAAGGCTCTATACCGATGACTGTTTCTGAAAGAGTATTTGTAGGTTTTCATTGTAAAAAGAAAAAAAAAAATCAAATGCTACAAGACCCTAGAGCAGCGGTTCTCAACCTGTGGGTCGCGACCCCTTTGGCAGTCGAACGACCCTTTCACAGGGGTCGCCTAAGACCATCCTGCATATCAGATATTTACATTACGATTCATAACAGTAGCAACATTACAGTTATGAAGTAGCAACGAAAATAATTTTATGGTTGGGTCACAACATGAGGAACTGTATTTAAAGGGCCAGAAGGTTGAGAACCACCACCCTAGAGCTATCACCCATCCCAAAGGTAAGCAGTTAACACTAAGCCTGCAGAGTTTTTGTGCAACATACACAATCATTCACAGCATATTCAGTTAAAACTTTCTATCAAAGTGTATCATGCAGGCAGGAAAGTGCACATGCCATTAAAGGTACAGTGCGGCGAGTTTTCACAAGCTGTGGCACCTGTACACCCAGCATGCACATCCAGGAATGCTGTCCACAGCATCCCAGGGGCCCCGCTTGCACTCCTCCGCTCAGACTGGGTTCTTTACATTGTATTTCCTTTGAAGTAGATAATACATTTGCGGAGTTCACAGTTCAGAAGACACAATAGCGAATGAACTTCCCTCCCACCCACTCAGTTCCAACTCTCAGAGGGAATTACTTAACCAGGGTCTTGGGGATTCCCGGCCAGATAGTCTTCACAGATACACGCAAGTCAAAACATTTTTTTTTTTCACACAAGTTATAACATTTTACACACTGTTCTACTTCTTTCTTAACAATACATCTTGGAGACTCTTCGGTGTTAAAAGGGCTGCTTCACACTTTTCCCAGCTGCATAGTGTTCCACTCTGCACATTTCGCAGCTTGCTATCTTCCTTGAGTTCCTGGGTAAGAGACAGTTAATGTCTACGAGCCTTTGTGTGCAGCAAGGCCAGCCCAACACATGTGGCTTGAGAGAGGACAGCTGCGGACCAGGACCTCTGGGGCCATTTGGCTAACACCCCTGCCCCCAACACACACTTTTTGCCTTCAGGATAGGCCAGCCCAGCCAGGCTCCTCCAGGCTCCCTGAGTGAGGGTATTTTAGAGCCAGAGGAGTAAAGGAGCTCAGGGAAAAGAAACTCAGGGTGGAGGGAGTGGATGACCAACTTCAGCCACGTCACTGGGACCCTGAAGAGGAGGCTGCAAATGCCAGGTCACATCTTCCACTCCAACGAGGGGCATTAGCATGAGCAAGAATGATCTAGAGTTCATCATTTTACAATGAGGAGACTTAGCCAATACAGAGGAAGCAACCTGCTGGGCCTCCGGGAACTCAGGTCTCCCTCCTGTAAGGGAGTACACAGGGCTCCCTTCCCTAAGTCCACAATTGCACGTAGGAAGACCTCACAGATCGCTCATGGCAATGGGGAAACCAAAGCCCAGAGAAGGACAGCAATGGGCCATGGTCACACAGCATTTGGAGCTGAGCAGAGCTAAGAATGCAGGGCCCCTTCCTCCAGACCAGGGCTTCTCCATCTCATTTAATTCCCCTCATTGGCCCAAGCCACTTCCATTTTATTAGGCTCCTATTAGATTAAACACACACACACACACACACACACACACACACACACACGCAAAACAGAATTCTGAAAACTGGCATATTTGGCAAGTTAACTCTTAAACATCCATACACAGTCACAAGTACAAGGCATTACCATGAGAACGTTAAGTCGAGGATTTACAAACACATTAGGACATCCATGTAAAGTTGTACGTCTTTATTCAATCCTGTCTGCGGGTTTTCCTTCATGTGGACATGACATCAAAAATCTAGACCTGGACAGCAAAATGCATTACATGCCCTGGACTAGATCCTGTACGGCAGCGAGAAATTGCTATAGAGAACATTACTGGGTAGTTGACAAAATTGAGATCAGAACAATAGATAAAAGTCTGTTCAATGTTACATTTTCTGAATTTGCTAATAGTATGACTATGTAAGAAGGTCTCCTTGTGCTTAAGAAATACACCCTGAAGTATTATGAAGGGCTAGAGGAACGTGATGGAGGTGACGTACTCTCAAATGGTTCAGGAAAAAAAAAGGTGTGAGTAAGAGCAGGATAAAGCAAATATGACCCACGGTTAAAACTTGTTGAATCCAGGTAAAGAGTATATGGGAGTTCTCTGTATGACTTTTGTCACTTCTCTGTATGTGTATAAATGATTGCAGAATGAAGAGTTGAGGTCGAGATTTTGGCCCGCTCGGATGTAAGGCCTGCCAGATGGTATCCTGGCCCCCTCTGACTCTTCCTCACCTCAGCTGCTCCAACAGAGGATGGAAAATACCCTCAGTGGACCCAGGCACCCCTGCCCATGACTCTCAGGCCCCTGTGCCCTTTGAGAGGCTAAGGTGTTCCCAGCCCCCAAGCCTCCTGCCACCATGATTTATGTCCCTGTGAGCCTCAGCAGCTGTGAGCCCGGGTCCCACCAGGCAGCCTGCTGAGGGGGGCCAACTTTTGCTTCTCGGCGTGTCTAATTCAGACCAGACTTACAGGCCCCATGGGCCTGGGATCAGGCTCCCAGGGGGCCAGGGTCAGAGGGCAGGCCAGCAGGGCTTGGAAACCCAGGAGGCACTGAGGGTGAACTGGCTGAAAGGCAGGAGACCTGGCCTGGTCTAGCTTGGCCTCTGCTTCTGTGTGACCTGGGGTGGGTGTCTGCCCATCTCTGGGCCTTGGGTTTCCTCATCTCGGTACAGCCTGCACATGGTGGACCAGAAGGACTTTGTAAACTGGGACAGACTGGCCTTGTAGGAGGGAAGGCTGGTAAAATTTAGGAGTTGATTTTTTTCCCCCCTGAATGCCCAGATCCTCAAAGGTTGGAAAATGCCTAACTTTTTGAGGGCCTCCTATGTGTCAGTCCTTGGTCTTCCCACTTTACTAAGTTAATTAATACAGGCTATTCAACAAGTTTGTACATTATTGCCCTATTTTATAGATGAGGAAACAGGCCCAGGGAGGTTAAAAAACATGCCGAGGGTCACTTGGTGGCTAATAAGCAAATGAATTTGAACCAGGTAATCTGGCTGCAGAGCCCTGCTGGGCTCTCAACCACAGCCCTACACATCTTCATCTAGTCCTATAAGGGCCCGACCAAACTCGTGCTTCCAGAACAAGACAGGAAAGGGCATCCTCAGCTTGGCTCTTTACCCCAATCCCTCGCCCAGAGGAGCCAGGACCCGGCTGCACCAAGGGCATCAGAGTCTGGGATGGTCCAGGAAGCGGCACCTCCCACGGGCTCCCCAGTATTGTGGACACTCCCAGGACTGGAGAGGCTCAAACACAGGTTCTTAGAGAGTCTAAATGGAAGGGCCTCTGAAGTTTATCTCCTCAGAGCCCTTTAGTCACCAGTGGGGACACTGAGGCCCAGAGCAGGTGAGGCGGTATCCCCAACATCGCCCAGAGAGTCAGAGGAGAGCCAGAACCAGACTCCATTGTCCCAGTCATTGCCTGGCACGTCACAGGGCAGCAATGAGTACGAGAGTAAGTGACCTTGATGTGACTCACTAGTCAGAGACATCGCTCTACATACATACACAGTGGCCTCAATCTTGCAACAGAATGCTCATTTCACAGCCTCGAGAAACAAGCCCAAGCTAGGCCATGGCGTAGCTGTGATTCGAACCCAGGGGTCTGGTTCCAAGATGCCATCACCTGAGCCACAGCAGGAAGGCATAGGATAGAGTATGACTTCACAGAGCAACTTCAGGTGGTGGGTCAGCCTGTCAGTCAGTTAGTCAGTCAACAAACACACATTGACCTGCTCGTGAACCATGCAAGGCTCTAAGGATGATCAGAGAATAAGACAGATGTGGTGCTTGCCCTGGGCAGGCCACACTCTATCAGAAAATCAAGGTCTGAGCAGATAATAAAAATGTGATGGGTGCCCGGATACACCAAGGTTGCAGGTTGATTCCCCGTTCAGGGCACGTATAAGAAACAGCCAATGAATGCATAAATAAGAGGAAGAACAAATTCTCTCTCTCTCTCTCTCTCTCTCTCTCTCTCTCTCTCTCTCTCTCTCTCTCTCTCTCATTAATTAAAAAAAAAATTAAAGACAAAAATAAATGTGACGGGTGCTTCCAATGCTCACGGGCATGTGTGAGCAGGAGCGAGTAAGCGGAGAAATTATGCTTCGGAGGCAAGAGAAGGGAGGCTTTGCCGAGTGTGAAAGGTTCTGCAAAGTTGTCCAGCCCACCCTGCATCAGATGGCTGATGGGACACCTGCGGGTCCCTGGATCTCCCCAGAATATAACCTGATAATCCCTGGCATCTATCTATCCTCTGAGCAGCTCCGTGGAGCAGTCGAAGCAAGGCAAGCTTTGGAGAGTAGCAACAACCTCGCCTGACTGAGCACCGCCCCTGTGCCGGCACTGTTTGAGCCCTGTCCCTCGGCTACCCCGCCCCAACCCAGTGAAACATGGCTCCCCAAGGTCCCACCGCCACTGCGTGACAAGCCTGGATGTGGACCAGGTACGCAAGTTCCAGAGTCCCCAGCCTCACCTCCCTCCTCTACTGCCCCCCTGCTACATGCCGAGGTTCCAAGGCAGGATGCAACTGTCCCAGATCACAGAGCCCCTGCCCACCACACCCTCTGGCTGCCATCATGCTGCAGCATCCCCAGTGCCTCCCCCAGTGCCAGCACGTAGTGGGTGCTTCGCAGATACCTGCCAAAGGACCCAGAGGCATCATGCTGTCTCATCCTGCACACCACCCTGCAGAGTCGATTTTACCCATTTCACAGATGGGGATCAGAAAGGAGCAGTTAAACCTCGAACCCAGCTCTGCGGTTCCTCTGTCTGCAGAAAACCCACGCCGTCTGCAAGCTCAGAAGACACTGGCAACGGGCCTTTAACCATAGAGGAGAGAGGGATGGGCCCAGAGCTCAGGGAGGAAAATAGGCGCTGACCAGTTGGGAACTCCGTGGGAATGTCTCTCACCCCCCAACCCCATCCCACCCCAATCTGTCCCCCAGGCAGCAGCCAGGGCAGGGCAAGGAAGGGGTCAGGGAGGCAGGCCATGGATTCCCAAGGAGGACATCCCCTCCTGCCCCTGTGGGATGGCCAAGGAGCCACCCAGGAGCTGGGCCTGTCTTGCTCTTGCTATCCTCATTCTTCTCCTGGAGGCAGCCTCCCCTCCACCCCTCGCCCACCCTCCCCCGCCTCTCCTCCCCACTCAGCCCAGGCCCACCACCTCCTCCGCCCCCGGCTCTCAGAAAGCCCTGGAAAGGCTGCTTTCTTTGAGACAGGAAGGTGTCCTCAAGTCTCAGGAAGGAAAAACAGTCAAGCTGAACCCACCAAGACCGTCTCCAAGGGGCCGGGGCTGGCGCCTGGCCAGGACTGACATCACCTGGGAACTGCCGGAGCCGCAGCTGCAACACGCCTCCTGGGGGGACGCGCTTTTGCTATTTAAAATAATAATAATAATAAAAAAAAAACATTTCCAGTCTGGTGTTTTTAAATGTGCTTTTTATAGTGGGCCCTGCAGTGTGGGTGTGTTGGTGTCCCCCCTCTTCTTTCTCCTCAGGTCCTGACTTTCACACCATGGCAATGTAGCCTTTCACCAATTCCAGCGAATTCCTGGGAATTCGGGGTGGAACCTCCTGCCAGTGTCTGTCCCACCCCCTCAGATGATCTCTTATCTATCTATCTAGAAATATTTAATTTTAATTTATAGAAAAATATCAAAACTATTTGCTCACAGTAGCTCACGGTAACAAATTCAAAAGGTACCTAAGAGCATCAGGCAAAAGTGCGTCTCTCCCTGCCTCTCAGGCTACCCTTCTTTTACCCAGTGCTTACTATGTGCCAGGCACTCTTCTAAACAATTATCTAATATTAACTCATTTAATCTTCATAAAAAGCATATGAGTAGGGTTTCCATTGGCGGCTGTCTTGTGAATATTGCTTAAGATATTCTATGTATATAGAAGCAAATCTAGATCTATGGCCTTTCCCAATCTCTCTCTTTAAAAACACAAATAGATGCTTTTTATATACCCTGGTCTGCACTTTGCTTCTTCTTTTTTTTTTTCTTTCTTAATCCTCACCCGAGGATATTTTTTTTCATTGATTTTTGGAGAGCGTGAAAGGGAGGAAAAGAGGCGGGGGAGAGAGAGAAACATTGATGTAAGAGAGACACAACTGGTTGCCTCCCGCACACACCCCGACCAGCACCAAGGATCGAACCTGCAACCCAGGTATGTGCCCTTAACCAGGAATCAAACCTAAGACCCTTTGGTGTGAGGACTGATGCTCTAACCACTTAGCATACTGGCCAGGACTGCTTCATTTTAAAAAATATAATGGAATGATTCCATGTTGGTGCATACAGAGGTCGCCCATTCACCTTCATAGCTGCATATTATTCCCTTATAAGGGAGGATGTACCATAACATAATTAAGGTGTCCACTACTGGTGGACATGAAGGATGCTTCCAATCATTTTTTTTATTTTTATTGAATTTATTAGGGTGACATTGGTTAATAAAATTATATTACATTGTTTCAGGTGTACAATTCTGTAATACATAATTTATATATTGGATTGTGTGTTTACCACCCTAAGTAAAGTCTCCTTTCCCCCCTTTTGCTCTTTTCTTCCTCCTCCCACCCCATTTCCCTCTGGTAATCACCATACTGTTGTCTATGGCCAATGTTTTCTCTTAGGAATAATGCAGCAATGAATAGACAGAGTGATTTTCTAAAAGCATGGACCTCATCAGTCCACTATTTAAAAACTCTCCATCCTTCTCCTTTGTATGCAGAAGGGCATTTGAAATGGAGGGTATCAAGAATCCCTCTGAGACTCTGATGAAAGCTCCCCAAATGAACCTGCTCCCCAAAAGAAGCTCATGTACAATTGGCCTTCATGTGAGGTTCAGGGACCCCTGGGAACCCCACTCATGGAGGCAATAATGCCTATACACCTCCCCCAGCTGTAAGGTGTGGCCATGGCTTTGAACGGGGCAGTTTGGACGGATAGCTCTTCTGCTTCAGAGTTACAAGGCCTTGGGAAAATGGCTTAATCGCACCAGAGCTCAGTTTTCTCATCTCTAAAATGGGGCTAATTATGGCAGCTTTCTCCTAGGATTGTGAAAAATAGATTGGACTCAGACTCTGAAGTGTTTAGCCTGGCACACGGCAAGTCCTCAGCCTAGATTGGCTGGCGGTGATTCTGACTGTGGTGGTGGTGGTGGTGACCATAGTGGTAGTGGCAGTGGTGGTGGGATTATTCTTATAAGATAAATTCCAAACTCATTCATTTATTCAACAAACTAGTAGCCCGGTGCATGAAATTCATGCACATTAAAAGGGAATTAATTGCCCTAACCAGTTTGGTTCAGTGGATAGAGCATCGGCCTGCGGACTCAAGGGTCCTGGGTTCGATTCCAGTCAAGGGCATGTACCTTGGTTGCGGGCACATACCCAGTAGGGAGTGTGCAAGAGGCAGCTGATCGATGTTTCTCTCTCATTGATGTTTCTAACTCTCTATCCCTCTCCCTTCCTCTCTGTAAAAAATCAATAAAATATATTTTTTTAAAAAAGGGAATTAATTAGCAGAGATATTTTAATATTGCTATTTGCCCTTTCTCTATAATAGAAGTGTGAGAGATGAAAGGAAATTAGTAAAATGTATATAAAAATAATATATAAATTTATTAATAAACAAACAGTAACAAAAGGATATAACAACAGAGGCATGATATAAAAACGACAAAAACATGATATGAAAACAACAAAAACATGATATAAAAACAACAGTGATGCAAACAATGACTGATAAAGTGATTAAACTTATTCTAATATCTCCCTGTACACCACATTAAGAGTGAAAACACTTTCAGAGTGCTTGACTAATTTCCCTTGTGATGAAGTACTTAGAACTTTAACTGTAACATCACATGCTCTTCAAACTCAAGAGAGAGCAACATGTGCAAAAACGGGTTCAGGTAGGAATATTCCTACTTTGTCTAGAGTTTGTCCTTGTGATTTATGAATAGTCATCACAAATGCTGGCATCACAGGAAACTGTCATCGAATCAATTTAAATGGGAGGCTAGTGTCAGATGGGGACAAATAAATTCTTGGAATCAGAACAGCCTCTCCCTCTGCAGATCCTGTTAATACTTCAGCTTCAATAATGTTAGGTCGTAATCTTTTGATAATAAATCTGGTACCATTACAAAGACTCCATTTACTATTGAGATTTCTCAATAGCATGATGATTGCACCTACTTTCAATTTTAATTTATGACACGGCATTCCCGAAGGAGTAATACTATTAAGAAATTCGATGGGAAAATTTTCCTTTTCAGCATCATCTGTGGAATCAATGGAATCATCGCTCAAATATGTGTGAAAATCTCCATCGAGTATATCCAAATTTTCTTCATTTAATTTTGAACATGCTCATTTTTTGGACAAAGAATTGCACATTTAGATATATTTTTAACATTATCTATAGCAGTGGTTCTCAACCTTGGCTGCACATTAGAATCACCTGAGAATCTTTTTAAAATCCTGATTCCTAGGCCTCATCCTCCTGAAATTGTTTCTTTGTTATGGGGTGGGGCCACAACATTAGTAACAAAGAAACAGAATTAAAACTTTATTGTGGGGAGTTGCTACAGTGTTTTGGACAGGTTCAAGCCTTGGACTGATGAGAGGGCACAGTCCTCTCACTGCCACGTGCAAGTCCCAGCTTGGAGGGCAGGGCCCTCCTGGCACAATTATACCCAACAGCTATAGTTGTAAGCTTGAACCTATGGTCCAAACACATGGCCCCACGTGCCTGAGTGATGTAGGCTTGATAGAGTTCAGGTGCATGTAGTTGAGTAGGATTGAAACCCAGGAGAATGTTGTAAACATCTTGGTCACACCCTTACTTTGCCTCGTGGCAAATCTGCAATAAAATAAAGACACAGCTGTGGGCATGGTCGCTGTCTCTCAGAGAAGCAGCATCCCACCAAGACCCAGATTTCATTCTCTTGTCTGTCTTTTCTAAGCCTTTCAGCTGCCCCTACTCAGGTTCACCCTTGGCCGTGCTGGCATGTCACACTTCATAAAGATATGCCTCCAGCTCCCAGGGCGGGTTCCTACCTCAAACCCCGCCCTTATAAGAAACAGCTCTGGGGAAACAGCTTGGGGGAGGGCGCAGCCATTGCCAAGATAACCCCTGCAGGACTGACTTCCTTCCACTTGGTCACGGCGGTTCTCGACATGATGAACATATTTATTGAGAACACACTGTAGACAGGGACTTGGGAAGGACTACTCAGAGGTGCAGGTGGAAAGCCCCTGGTGACCAAGGTGAGGGCTGGCTGGGGGACGGCCCAGAGGCTGGTTGGAGGCCACTCGGGTCATCCATGTAAAAATGATGACCTCAACTAGGTAACAGTCATGAAGGCAGGCAAAAGAGGGCAGCAGCCAGCAGAGATATACAGGAAGCAGAGGTGAAATAAATACCTCAATGGAGTGTGGGAGAGAGGGAAGAGTTGAGTAAAAAGGGTCAGTTCATGTCCCTCCCCTGCTCAATCCTGCAAAGGCTTCCCATCACTCTTACAATAAAATGGAAGGTTCTCTCGTGGGGTGCCAATCTCTACTGCCCTTATCACCTCATCTTCCTCCCACTCCCCTTGCTCTCTGAGCTCCAGGCACACCAGCCTCCTAGCAGTTCCTGGAACACACCAGGCCTATTGCCATCTGCCTAGAATGCTCTCCCCTCACCTACCTTGCTAATTCCCTTCATTCAAATCTCTGCTCAAATACCACCTTCTCAAGGAGGCCTGCCCTGACCACCCAAGCTAGAACAACACTCCTCCACCAATCTTTTGTTTTGTGTGTGGTAACATATATGTAACATAAAATTTTAACCATTTTTAAGTGTACAATTCCATGGCATTAAGTACATCCACAATGTGGTGCAACCATTTTCATCATCCCAAACAGCTTTCCACCAATCTTTATCCCCTTGTCTTAGTTTTTCTTCATAAGTCATTACTGACTCTATGATACTTATTTATCTAGTTATCTTGTTTACTGCCTGTCTCCTTTGACTAGAATGGAAACTATAAGAGGACTAGGACTTTGCCTGTGTTGTCCACTGCTTTCTCACCAGCCCTTCAGGAGTGCCAGGCACATAGTAGGTGCTTCATAAATGATTGTGAATAACTTAACCGATGAAGGAAGGAGGATGCAGGCAAAGGAATAGACTGATTTTCTGCACAATTCAGGCACATCCCTCCCTGCCAGTCCCTTTCCCACCACTTCTCTACCCTCCCCCTTTTCCCAGCCACACTGACTGTGCCCGCCCTTGCAGGTTCCACTGCCAAGCCTTTGCCCGAGCTGCTCTCCTCACTGGAAATATTGTTTCTTCTTCATGCATCAAAATCTTCTTCATTTATCAATACCCTACTCAAGTCCTACCCCTATCAGAAAGGATTTCCAGCCAATTCTTCACCACCCCAACTACTTTCCTTTTCCAACGTTCCCACGTGTTTCTACCTGGAATTGGCCAGTTCTCTTTTGGTTGTAAGTGACAGAAATCCAGCTCAAAGTGGCTAAAGGGGAAAAAAAAAAGATAAGTGATTGGTTTCCAGAACTGACTTCAGGGCACTGATTTTATGGCTGAACGCAGATGATCTTAGGATATCATTAGAACTGTCTCAATGTCAGCTTCATTCTCAGAGAGCCTCCCCTCTGTTAGAGACAACAATGGCTGCCATAACTCTGGATCACAGCTATCCTTTTAGAAACTCCTTTGGAGTGGGCCATCTTCCTAGCAGTTCCAGCAAAAGTCCTAGGGAAGGCCCCCATTGGCCTGACTTGGGCCATGTGCCCAACTTTATGCCAATCCCTATGGCCAGAGGAATGAAGCATTCTGATTGGACAGGCCTGGTCATGTGCCCACCTTTGATGTGGATGTGGGGTTTGACTGGCCTGAGCTACAACAAGCAAGAGTGGGGGAGGGATGGTTTCCCAAAAGAAAACAGGGAAATGAACACTCTGCAGGCAAAAACCCTAGATGTCATTAGCAATGTCTTTGTTGGAGCACTTGCCACACTGCCTCCAGGAACTTGAATTATTTGTATAGGATGTGTCTTTCCCCTGAGTCCCCTTGGGGCAAAGTCCAGCACCCAGTGCAGGATCTAGCACATTCTCAGTGCTTGATGAAACCCAACGTGCTTCTCTCATCTCCATCAGGGCCCAGGCCCTTTTTGCCCTCTGGCTGTGACTTGGCCAGCTTTGGAGGACCCAGTGTAGTGGCAAGGCCGATGAAGTGCACACGATCTCTGGCCCTTGCCCAACCCCTCTGGCACAGGTTGTCCCCACCACAGAGGGACCAGGCAGTCCAGTTCTCAGTCCGTGTCATTAGTCTGCCCTTGAGAAAGTCCCTTCCCCTCAGTAAGCCTCAGTGGTCTCTTCTGTTAAGCAGGGGCTGGGAGAAGCATTTGATCTGAGAGGCATTTCATCCTTTTCAGCCCATCACATTTCTCTTTATTATTCTTTTCATGTCTGGGTACCACCTGTGCTGCCAGTTACATAACATGTTCTTCTTTAAACGGACCCTCTTTTAAAAACATAAAAATATTCATTTCAAAAGGGAACTTTAGATCCCTCCATAAATGGAAAACCAGTATCCCGTGCCATAAATAGAAGGTAACCATAAAAATAAGTACAATGAAAACAAAACAATGTCATTAAATTCTTGCCAAATCCGGCTGCCTGCAGAAGGCTCCGAGGTGGAGGCTGGCTCGCTGCTAAAAAGGGAAGTAAGTGTTAAGAGAGGTGTTAAAAACACACCAGCATTCAAGGGAGACTTTCTCCTTCAGAACAAGTTGAAGGAGAAATGGAAAGGGAGGAAGGCTCTTGCTCTGGGCTTTGCTGCTCTTTAGTTGGGTGGGGCTCCACCCAGCAGCAGCTCAGGAAGAGCCCATGGCACCAGCCCTCTCCTAGGAAACAGTGAGCCTTGCTATCTCTTCCCATGGAGGGGCTGTGCCTCCCCTCCACGCAGGCCAGGTGGGAGGTCAGAGCCCCAGCCAGGATGAAGCCCAAGTCTGGGCCTCTGACTCAAGTTTCAGGATAAATGAGAGACGGATAGACAAATCCCTACCAGCTCAGTCCTAACTACCCTCACCAAGCACAGCCTTGGGCAATAACAACACATTTTTTTCATTTGCATAAATTTGCTTGAAGAAACTCTGGAACGATCAGAAACTAATAAAAGTGGTGGGAACCAGGAGTGAGAATGAGACTTTCACAATGTCTTTATTTATATATTTTAAACTGTATGAATATATATGGTTTAAATATACTCCATTTTTAAATAATAAAGATAAATATTTGTTAGTCTGTTGTGTAAGCAGACTTGATGTTAGGCACTGTGAGTTCATTCATTCATTCATTCATTCCTTTCATTTATTTACTCTCTTATAAACTACTCGATTCAATGAGCATCAGCACAAACCACTGAGGTTTTATTTGTTCATTGTTCATTTACTCAGTCAACTAATGTTTATCAGACTCTCTGACTTTGTTCACTTTGTGGGGATACATTGGTGGTAACTCCTGTTCTCAAGGAACTAACAGTGTAAAGGGGGAAGCAGGAGGCCTGACAGACAAGTGAGCCCCACAACTTGTGCTGTAGAATCTTGTACATTCTTCTGGGTGGGGGGTAGGGTGCGGTGAGGGAAAGTCAGGAGTAGCAAGGGTGAGGCTGGACAGCTCATGGGGCCACATCAGGAAGCCTGGTCACCAGGGAGAGGAGTTCAGGCATTATGCAGCAGGAAATGGGAGGAGGGGGTTGTCTTTGATGCTGAGATAAATCCCACCTCATACCTGCCCACTCCCACAAAATGCCTCTCAGTCCAACATTCTCTTCATTTCCAGGGCCATCTTTCTATATATATATATATATATAATTACTACTACTACTACTACTACTACTAGAGGCCCAGTGCATGAAATTCATGCATGGGAGGGGGGGTCCCTCAGCCTGGCCTGCACCGTCTCCAATCCAGGACCCCTCATGCAGTCGGACATCCCTCTCACAATCCGGGACCACTAGCTCCTAACCACTCACCTGCCTGCCTACCTGATTGCCCCTAACCACTCTGCCTGCCTGCCTAATCACCCCTAACTACTCTCCCCTGCTGGCCTGATTGCCCCTAACTGCTCTCCCCTGACAGCCTGATCGCCCCTAACCGCCTCTGCCTCAGCCCCCGCCACTGTGGCTTTGTCCAGAAGACGTCCGGTCTGATTAGCATATTACCCTTTTATTAGTATAGATTTGAGAGAGAGAGAGAAAGGAGAGGGAGAGAGGGAGAGAAACATCAATGAGAGAGAAACATCAATGGGCTGCCTCTTGCATGCCCACCACCAGGGATAGAGCCTACAACCCAGGCATGTGCCCCAACCAGGAACCGAACCAGCGACCTCTTGGTGCATGGGACAACTCTCAACCAACTGAACTACACTGGCCAGAGCATCTGGGCCATCTTTCATGTCTGCTGTCAGCTTTTGCCCAAATAACTTCTATAGCCTACTTGCTAGTCTCACTCCTCTATTTTGTCCCCCTCCAGTTTACAGCTGTCAAAGTTCTCTTTTGAAACTTAAAATCTGACACAGTCACTCCACAGTTTAAACCCTGTATTATCTTGCTCCTAGAATAAAATCCAAACTCCTTACTGTGGCCCACAGTGTGTTGTATGAGCCAGCCCCTGTCAACATCGCTGGCTTCATCTCCCAAGCTCTCCCTCAGTCACTGTGCTTTGGTCACCGGTACCTTTACTGGTCCTTAGATACACCAAACTCTTTTCTGCCTCGGGGCCTTTGTGCATTCTGCCCTGTCTGCTTGGGATGCCAGCTTCTTCTCATTCTCCAGGTTTCATCTTAAATATCACCTTCTCAGGAAAGTCTTGCATGATTTCAAACAGGGATCAGCAAACAATACCCATATCCCAAATCTAGCCTACCACCTGTTTTTATAAATAAAGTTTTATTGGAACACAGCCATGCCCATTCATTTCCATATTGCCTACTAGTATGGTTGCTATTCCACAATGGCAGAGCTGAGAGTGGTGACAGAGACTAGATATCCCTCAAAGCCTAAGATACTTACTGTCTGGTCATTTACAAAGTTTGCTGACCCCTAATCTAAAGCAATTCTCTCTTCCCAAGTTTATTGTATCACTACACTTACTGATTTCATGGCACTTACAACAATCTGTAATCATTTTGGTTGCTGCTGTTGTGTGTTGTCTCAAAGAAAATTCAGAGACAAAAGCATTTAGAAATCAAACAAAAATTTACCTGAAAAGGAGTTTCACAAGAGGATCCGGCTTTCAGAACAATAAATCACCAAATGAAAACTATAACAGATACTTCGAGGGGGAAAAATTACCGAGGGTTAGCCTGTCCAAGGTAGGAGAGACAGCAGTTTTCTCACCTGATTTTTATATCTGCAAAGGTAATTACATGTTTTCAGATGGGGTTTTGCAGACATGAAATAAAGTCGTTTTTGTTGGGGAGTGAGTAACTCACAGGAAAGGCCCAAGACTTCATTTATTTGGGGCTTTAGAGCTAGACAGAAGAGCCCTGGTTTTTCTCAGGGTACAAAGTGCTTTTATAATCTGATTTTAGACAAAAATGGCAAAGACTCAGTTTGGCTTCCAGAAATTGTGTGTTCCCCAGCCCTCCACCCCACTATTAGAACATAAGGCAACATTATAACCTTCCCCCTGAGGGAGATGCTGTGTCTGGATGGCTTACCTCTGTGTTACCAATACCTAGCACAGGCCTGACTCAGATCAGGGAAAATTGTCAAAGACTTGAAATAGAAAAAAAAGCCCACAAAGATCACCGGATATCCTATGGAATGCTATACCTTGTCATCACCACATCTCAGGTCATCTGATTCTGTGACAATCATGCCTTTCTAATATATATTGTTTATTGATTTCAGTGAGTAAGGGAGAGGGAGAGAGAGATAGAAATGATGAGAGAAAAATCATTAATCGGCTGCCTCCTGCACACCCCACACTGAGGATCCAGCCTGAAACACTGGCCAGGAATCAAACTGTTCATAGGTTGATGCTCAAGCACTGAGCCACAAAAGCCGGGAAATTCTGCCTTTATCTTCGATGCATCATACATCTCCGTAGATTGTAACAAGGCTGATAGCAATACAAATAATTCTTGTCCATAGAGATGCAAATACATTTTATCTGCTTGAGGTGTAAGTGATTCCCCCCACCCCCGGTCCTCTTGAAAGGAAATCATTTTGCATCTTTAGCAAATTAATTTCAGCATTCTTCATTGTGTGTGTGTCTGTGTGATTCCCTCATAAATTAATGATTTTAATAAAAACTCTGACACGTGTTCATTTTATATTTGAACAAGAGGCATGATTTTACTCTTAAAAAATGATCTTCTATCATCTCTCTTGTTAAATACTGGTGTAATGAATGCTGGAATTAATACTGAATATGCTCTCAGAGCATCCTGTGCTTCTTTGTAGGGCTGATTTAATAATTTAGTAATTATAGTTATTCATGCATTTATTTTTGTATATCTGTATCTATTGACCATAAGCTTCCTAAGGGCAAGGACCTTGTCTGACTTGCTTGCCAATGTGCCTCCTGAGACTAGCATGGTAACTCCTGACACATATGATTATACATACATATGTATGTATGTAGATTGTTCGCATGTATATATACACATGTATACACACACACACACACACACACACACACACACATCCTATCTAATAAAAGAGAAACATGGTAATTAGCCATACATCCGCTACCCTTCCCATTGGCTAATCAAGGCGATATGCAAATTAATTGCCAGCCAAGATGGCGGTCGGCAGCCAGGCAGCTTGAAGCAAACATGAGGCTTGCTTGCTTCAGTGACAGAGGACTCCAACGTTCCCCGCCTGCCTTGTCGGCCTCTGAGCTTGCAGTTTGAAACATTGTTACAAATATAGAAGCTAAACAAAACCCCAGAAACCTGCTTTCAGCCAGCCGGGATCTCAGAGCTGGAGTTGAAACAGTGTTTCGATTATAGAACCCAAACAAACCAGATACCTGCTTTCAGCAGCGGAGGCCTAAGAGCTGGAGCCAAGCCTCAGAGCTAAAGCTGGCCCAGAATAAAAAAAAGAAAAGAAAAAAAGGAGCAGTTGGGAGCTTCAGTCACCCACCAGCCTGAAAACAGCCCTCAGCCCCTCACCCAGACTGGCCAGGCACCCCAGTGGGGACCCCCACCCTGAAGGGTGTGTGACCAGCTGCAAACAGCCATCATCCCCTCATCCAGGCTGGCCAGGCACCCCAGTGGGGACCCCCACCCTGATCCAGGACACCCTTCAGGGCAAACCAGCCAGCCCCCACCCATGCACCAGGCCTCTATCCTATATAGTAAAAGGGTAATATGCCTCCCAGCACCGGGATCAGTGGAGCCGCGAGGCCTCCCGGCACCGGGATCAGCATGACAGGGGGCAGCGCCCAAACCCCCTGATCACCTTGCCACTCTGTGTGTGACAGGGGGCGGGGCCACAACCTCCCTATCCGCCCTGCTCTGTTCGTGACAGGGGAAGGCACCCCAACCCTCTGATCAGCCCTGCTCTGTGCCTGATAGAGGGGAGCTCCCCAACCCCCTGATCGCCCCGAGGCTCTGTGTGTGACAGGGTGCAGCACCCCCACCCCAATTGGCCCTGCTCTGTGTGTGACAGGGTGCGGCGCACCAACCCCCTGATCCACCCTGCTCTGTGTGTGACAGGGGGCAGTGCCCCAACTCCCCTATCGGCCCTACTCTGTGAGTGACAGGGGGGAGCTCCTCTACCCCCTGATGGGCCCTGCTCTGTGAGTGACAGGGGGCAGCACCCCAACCCCCTGATGGGCCCTGCTCTGTGAGTGACAGGGGGGAGTGCCCCAACCCCCTGATTGGCCCTGCTCTGTGCGAGATAGGGGGTGGCGCCGCAACCTCCCCATCGACCCTGCCTTGAGTGTGACAGGGGGCGGTGCCCCAACCCCCCAATCGGCCCTACCCTGAGTGTGACTGAGGGTGGCCTCACAACCTCCCGATCCGCCCTACTCTGTGCATGACCTGGGGCGGCGCCCCAACTCCCCAATCAGCCCTGCTCTGAGCCCGACCAGGGGCTGCACCTAGGGATTGGGCCTGCCCTCTGCCACCTGGGAGCAGGCCTAAGCCAGCAGGTCGTTATCTCCTGAGGGGTCCCAGACTGCTAGAGGGCACAGGCCGGGCTGAGGGACCCCCCCTCCCCCCCGAGTGCACAAATTTTTGTGCACCGGGCCTCTAGTGTGTATATATATATATATATATATACACACTAGAGGCCCTATGCATGGATTCATGCACTGGTGGGGGGCGTGACCTGCGGGGATCGGCCAGCTGTGGGAGCACCGCTCATCCTGGTCAGTCAAGCAGCTGTGGACCCACCCTCTGAGCAGCTGCAAATATATATATATACTAGAGGCCCAGTGCACAAATTCATGCACTGGTGGGGTCCAGCTGGCCCACCCTGATGGGGGCCATTAGGGGCGGGCCAGCCTGGGCGAGGGGCCGTGGGCAGTTTGCTGGCCAGCCCCACCCCCCGATCAGGGTCCAGATGCCCGCTCAGGGGTGGGGCTGGCCAGGGGGAAGGGCTGCAGGCATTCCAGTCATTCCGCCTTTTGGTCAATTTGCATATTAACCTTTTATTATATAGGAGAGAGAGAGGGAGGGAGCGGGCTATGTGTTGCCCAGTTTAGAACAGACCTGGACACCTCTTTGAAGCCCCCAGTACAAGACGAAATCCATTTTGGAAAAAGGACTCAAATTATTCTGGGACATATTGAATAATTAGAGGAGGAAGGAAGGAGAGAGAGAGAGAGAGAAGATGAGAGATGGAAGGAAGAGAGAGAAGGAAGGAAAGAAGGAAGAGAGAGAGGGAAAGAGGGAGGGAGGGAGGAAGTAGGGAGAAAGGAAGTAGGGAGGGAAGGAAGGAAGGGAGGGAGGGAGGGAGGGAGGGAGGGAGGAGGAAGGAAGGAAGGAAGGAAGGAAGGAAGGAAGGAAGGAAGGAAGGAAGGAAGGAAGGAAGGAAACCACTGATGGTTTTCTCTGACAGGAATGGGCCCATGGTGTTCAAAACAAACACCTCCCCATACCCCCCAACTTTAGGCACCATTTATCCTCACCAATGAGGTAAGAGTGGGCTGTTGAGCATCCACTGAGTGAAGAGCTGTGGTTACTAAGCCATCCTCCCCCACCTCCATGCTGCTCCTGCCTTTCCAGGCTCCTCTATGCCCCTTTACCCAGTCCAGCCCTCTTGCCAGTCACCTTCCTGTGTCTCTCCAGTGAAGCTGGCTGCCTCCCAGAGGCCCGGCCTGACCTTTAATCCTCTCCGCTTTGGTCATCACCAGCAAAAGCCCTCTCACCCACTTGTTCTGATTCCATCAAATCATCAATCTGAGAAGTCCTCTCTGTAAGGCTGAGCTAGAAGCTGCCAGGGACATCAGGGTGATTAAAATAACCCCCTGCCCTCAGAGAACTTGCAGTCTAGTGGGAGAGAGGCTATCTTTCCCTATGGAGTCTTCACCCTGTGGACACTACTGGTGCCCACACATCTTCTCGTCTCTGCCAGAGACCACTCGTTGCCTCTCATATCCATTCTCCCTTTCTCCTTTAGAAATAAAACTTCTGACTTTAATCCAAACACTTAGCCACAGAGAATAAAGACTACATTTCCCAGCCTCCCCCTTGCATCTAGTTATAGCTATGTGACTAAATTCTGACCAGTGATATGTGGACAGAAGTGATGTGAGCATCTTTTAATTCATGGCTGCCCCTTGCCTTTCCCCCTGCTCACAGGCTGCGGTCTAGACATGGGGAGTCATCTGACCAGGGCAACACCCTAGAGGTGGCAGAACTATAAGAAAGAAGAAGCCTGGGACCCCAACTGTATCATGCTAGTTCTGAATGATTTACACCCAAACTTGAGAAAAATAAAATTCTATCTTCTTTGTGCTATTATTACTTTGGATTTGTGTTAGAATATGTGAACCTATATATTTTTTTTAATTGGTCACCCATTTTCTTTGCAATAGAATTTAAGCAAGAGCAAACTTTTTTGAGAGCCTACTATGTGCCAGGCACTGTTTAAGAGTCTGGGATACAGAAAAAACTCTCCAATGTGATGGAGAATACAATTACTAAATGAATAAATGTATCTAAGTAATGTATGATTCTCTCTTTTCTTCTGCCTCTCCTCCTTACCTATTCATGCTCCATGCTCAGTGACTAGCATAACCATATACAATGCCCAATGAATAATGAGAGAAAGGCATGAAAAAGATGTAGAATTTGTTGCCACATGAACTATATTTAAGTCCCAGCTTAACCTCACAGAAGCTCAGTTTCCTCATCTGGAAAATGGGGATAAAAGTAATAACTACTTGGGTTTCTGGGGGGCGGGGCAATATGAGGTAATGCATGGAAGGCTTACAGACAGTGTTTAACACATAGTCAGTGCTCAATAAAACATGGCTGCTAGAGTAGTAACAATATTAATTACCTGAGTAAAGGTGACAAGCACATACTAGGGGTCTCTCTTTTGATCCAACGTTACCTAAGAAGCTAAACCTAAGTTTTTCTCACCTCACCCCTTCCCTATCTTTCTTCCCCCCTCCCAAGGCCAGTCTCTCCTTCCCTTTGTCAAATCCATGCCAGTCCTAGGGCTTCTGCTGTCACCTCCCCCTGAATGGAGAGCCAAAGTCTAGAAGAATCCCCTGCTCTACTCAACCTACAGCCAGATCCTGCAGCAGCAGCATTCTTCCACAGCTTCGAGGTGGGTTCTTTGGCTTACATGTACTCCCAGATTTGGGAAATGGAAACGGGGCTAGTCCAAGAGGCTGGAGGCCTGGTTGCAAGTCTCTGCCCCGTTGCTAACTCTCAGTATGGTTGTGCAGAGTCACTTCCCCATCTTAGGACTCAGTTTCCCCCCCCCACAAAAACACCAGTGAACTTTTCCTCATCCCTCTAGACCCAGCTCAACTGCCACCCCTTTGTGAACCTTCCCCTGATTCCCAGGTAGGTGGTGGCTCTTTTCTCTGTGTTCTCCCCCACGGTACATGATGCAATCATTCCTCTATTATAGCAGCCATCACCTTGTATATAACTCTTGGCTTGTCTGTCTTTCCCTACTAGACTCTGAACCACTTGAGGACACATTGTAATTTATTTAGTCTGTATCCCTAGTACAGTTTACATAGCAGGTGATATGAAGCACATGAATGAATGACTGGATTGATACTTATAGATAGATGATAAAATGGTTAGATGAATTGTATGTGGTTATTTAGATAGATGTCAGATGCATAGACAATGATAGATGTGGCTAATAAACGATAGATATTTAGGGAAGAGGTGAATGAGGGATGGATAGTGAATGGAAGAGGAATGAATGAAGAAATTGGTGAATTGATGATTGGTTTGTGAATGATAGATATGAAAAAAATGAATGAGGAATATATGTTGGATGGATGGATGGATGGATGGATGGATGAGTGATAAATAGATGGATAGATGCATGAAGAATGAAAGGATAAAGATTAATGAATGCAGACAAGATGGTAAATGGCTATTAATGACTAGTGAATGGTAGACAGATGAATGATGGATAGATAATAAATAGATAGATGGAATAATGATGGCTGGGTGAGTGGCCTGCTGAATGGATGTATGGATTATAAATAGATTGATGAGGGATGAATATAGAATAGATGATAGGTAGATGGATAATGGTTTGGTGGTGAATGCATGATGATGGATAAGGAAGAGATGATGGGTGAAGAATGAATGGACATTTGGCTAGATGGATGGTGAGTGAATGATGAATGAATTGTTACTGTTTAAATTAATGTAAGAAAAATGGGTAGGTAATAGCTGGATAGATTGATGGATGATATGTGAACAGTCGTGAATAGATGTGTGTGTTACTATAGATATTCTTTGAGGATCCTTCTAGCCCTGATATTTTGTGAGTCCACTCTCTAGGGAAAGAACTGACACTGATATTTGATGAGGTTCCAGAGCCAGGCATCTTCACATGTGCTTGACTTATGTCATCTCAAGTGCTCACTGCAACAACACTGCAAGCCTGGTCTTGTTATGCACACCTTACACATGAGGAAAATAAGGCTCCGGGGAGGAAGCGATCTTCCCAAGCCTGACTCCGCTTTGCTTCTTTGTCAGTTTTCTCCTTCTTCCTCTAGTGGTACCTGCTCCTCTCTGCTAACAGTTTTACACGTCCCTGCACCATTCATGGCTTGCCTCATCCAAGAGCCTCTCCACACGCTGGCCCTCAGGGATCTCTCTATTCCACACTTGAGACCTGCTAGCCTGCCCTTCTCTGCCTTTCACTTGGTTCCTACCATGATTCACAATCTTCAGCAAAACAAACATAATAGTGGTTTGGTGGTGAATGCATGGTGGTGATAACAACAGCCCTAAAGGTAGTTATTGTTATCCTCATTTTAAAGGTGAGGAAGTCAAGACTCAGAGATGTACAGTGACTTGACCAAGATCACCAGCTAGTTAGTGATGAAGATGGGGATGTAACATTGGTCTGTTCAATCCCAAAGTCTGCATCTTAAATATTAATGTCATATTTCCTCTTGGCTACTGTGATGTTGGGTTACCCATATTTGTTTAAGTGTGTATGCCCGTGTATCTGTGTCTCGTCTCTCCAGATTGGAATAGAGATGCTTTATCAAGCTTTTCCTGAACTCCCTTCTGTGTCATAGACTGGGAAGAGCCACAGAATATCAGTGCAGAAAGAGGCACCATGGACATCCTGAAGTTCAACCCCTTCACGGTCCCAGTGAGATCACCAGGGCTCAGAAAAGGGATACAAAATGCTCAAGGCCATTTGGAGGCTGGGCTGGGATCTGAACCTGAGCCTTGAGCCTTGGTGCTCAGCAAAAATTTATTTATGAAATTGTGGAACTGCTGGACTGGTGCTAGGAATAATAATAATTAACAAATGTGAAGCAGATATAACTGTCAGCCCACATCCAAAATAGCCTCCATTCAACTGGGTAGTAGAAACTTAACTTTGGTCACTTCCAAGTGCCTTCTTTCTCTTTACTCCCCTCAGGTCACCATTCTTCCTCCCCCCGCCGCCCCCCGCCCCCGCAACACACACACACACAAACACACTTCCTTATGTGTGCAGAAAGGTTCCTGGTCCAGGGGCCTGCACACCCACTCGGACATCTAGGTTTGTAGGTTCCTTAGGTTTGACCTGGAGTAAGGCCCTGGGTCTTGCTCTCCAACCCCTCAAGATGGTCCAAGGTTTCTGTATTCTCTCTTCAGGGCCACACATCAGTATCTACATGCTCCATAGCTTCCTATATCTGACCCTCTGTATTACTTGGGATGCTAATTCAATTCTTGTAACACAGGCCAAACTAACTGTGTTCTAAGAGATAGAAGTTGATTCCTCTCATTAACCAGTAGAGGGTAAGTAGTCCAACCTGATGCAGTCCCATGGTGTCAGAAACCGAGGCTTTCTCCATTTGGTTGCTCTGACATCCTTCACATGTAGCTTGTGGACTTAGATGGCTTCCCAAGCCTCTACCACCATGTCAGATTCTAACTGGCAGGAAGGGGAGAATTTCTGCCATTTAAAGAATGTCCCACCCTAGCCAGTTTGGCTCAGTGGATAGAGCGTCGGCCTGTGGACCAAAGAGTCCCAGGTTCAATTCCGGTCAAGGGTATGTACCTTGGTTGCAGGCTCCTCCCCGGCCTGGGCCCTGGTAGAGGTTCTTGCAGGCGGCAACCAATCAATGTGTTTCTCTTACATCAATATTTCTTTTTGTCGTTCCCTCTCTCTTCTACTCTCTCTAAAAATCAATGGAAAAATAGCCTTGGGTGAAGATTAACCCTCCCCACCTCAAAAAAAAGAATGTCCCTTTTTTCTTTAAATACATGGCCCAGCCAAAGCCGGTTTGGCTCAGTGGAAAGAGCGTCGGCCTGCGGACTGAAAGGTCCCGGGTTTGATTCCGGTCAAGGGCATGTACCTGGGTTGCGGGCACATTCCCAGTGGGAGATGTGCAAGAGGCAGCTGATCGATGTTTCTCTCTCATCGATGTTTCTGACTCTCGATCTCTCTCCCTTCCTCTCTGTAAAAAAAATCAATAAAATATATTTGAGAAAAATAAATAAATAAATAAATAAATGCATGACCCATAAATTGCACACACCATTGGGTTTATATACACATCCTTTGTCAGAACCTGGTCATGTGGCCACATATAACTGCAAGGGAGATGTAGTCTTCAGCTGTGTGGCCATCTGCAGCTACAGAAGGGGAAGTCAGATCATTGCATGACTACTAAATATCTCTGCTACACTTCCCTTATCCCCGGATAATTTTTATCTCATTTCCTAAACAGGAAAAACTAATTTGACTCATTTATTCTTCTTACTCTACTAGCTATGGCAGAAATTGCATACCCTCAAATTACTCAGGGCTTTGACTAAATTTTCATGACTTTGCAATCCAAAAGCTTTGGCCTTTGGGACTCAGAAAGTAATTTCTCCCATTTCTGTCCTCTATAAGGTAAGGGAGGCCACTAACAAATAGGGGAAAGGTAAGGTGCACTGACAAACACAGGAGATGCCTTCAGTGTTACAAATATTTTACAGCTACAACTACAACTCAGACACCTCCCCTTCCTGCTAAGTCTTTTGGTGGTTTCCTTAGACTCTTAGTTTTGGCTTAAATTAAGACTCCTCAAAGAGGCATTCTCTGCTACCCTACTTTTTCCTTCATAACAGACATCACAATATGTAAGTGAATTCACATGAGCCTAGTGAGATTTAAAAAATCTTTAAGTCTTGTCCCAGGTGACTGAAAACAGTGTGGATGTGACCCTACTTACAATTAATGGTTCAAGACCCTAGAGCAGGGGTCCTCAAACTACGGCCCGCAGGCCACATGCAAATACAAATATTGTATTTGTTCCCGTTTTGTTTTTTTACTTCAAAATAAGATATGTGCAGTGTGCATAGGAATTTGTTCATAGTTTTTTTTTAAACTATAGTCCGGCCCTCCAACCATCTGAGGGACAGTGAACTGGCCCCCTCTTTCAAAAGTTTGAGGACCCCTGCCCTAGAGGTCAAAGTATAGACTTGGGTGGGGCTTTTCCCAGTGGATGCCAATGGGGGGAGACATGCTGGAGGACCAGATGGGTGCTACAGCTTGACAAATACCAGTCACAGACTCCTCTCCCTTCCCCCAACCAATACTAAGATGTCCCCACCATCCAGGACTAAAAACCCAGAAAAAAAGGGAGGAAGGGGAAAGCTTGACTCATTCAATCATGTTCAAATCTGAAATGACTGGGTTGTTTTGTTTTGTTTTGTTTTGTTGCTAGATTTGATTGAATTTTGCCTTTTCTGGCATCAGGAAAAATAGACGCTCAGGAGAAGCAAAATTCAGTTATAAAAAATGGAATGTTACATTTCTTGCATATTTGAGTCATGGCTGATAGGTGTGTTTTGGCCATATTAGAATTCTGGAACCACAGATGGGTTAACTTATGAAAACTTGTAATCACAGAGTTAATATATTCAGTCTAAGAATCATATAAGGTTAGAATCATAAACTCTATTCAGAAAGAACATTAGAGATTGTCTTAGTTTGGGTTCTCCTAAAAGTAGAGCCTAAGACCAGGATTTGGGTACTAGTAGCCCAGGAAGCCAGAGGAATCTGAGAGAGCGGGATAAGGAAAGGGAGGAAAAGCAATAAAGCAAGTTACCGAGCCAGTTTCCAATATGCCAACCAGTGCCCTATCTTTTCTAATAATTGATTGATTGATGAGAGAGAGAGAGAGAGAGAGAGAGAGAGAGAGATCAATTTGTTGTTCCACTCACACCTATGCATTCATTGGTTGATCCTTATCTGTGCCCTAACCAGGGATAGAGCCCACAACCTTGGCATATCAGGATGATGTGCTAACCAACTGAACTACCTGGCCAGGACTTATTGCCCTATCTCATTCAGACTCCTGAGCTACCAATGGATAAAAGACTGAGAAACTTATCCACCAACTCCCATCCTCCAGGGATTAAGGTTTTCCCAGGGTGGATCCTGGTTGAGAGAGTTCTCAAGGTTTCAGAGAAGCCAAAAGACTGCCAGGCACTTGAAATGAGATGCTGTCTGTGTGCTGGAAGTATCCACAGTAGCTCCAGCTAAAGTTAGCAGTGGGTTAAGGGAATGAGGAGTGGGACCAATAACAAGCAATGATCCAGTTTTACCCCAAATAAGAATTCCCTTCTAAAGGTCTGGACTAGAAGTCTACAGGATGCATCAGTCTGTGTGGATTTATTTGGTTCCATTAGCACCTTGTTAAAATGAAATTGAAATCTAAAGGCCTTTAGGAGGCTCATGCAGTTTTCATTTTGTCCTAGGCCCCACCACTCCCTATTGCTCACATGCCTTCAGATTTCTGTTACCTGCCTGGCCCCCAGAAGCATTTGACTTTGAGGCCCCTGCACGGCACATCTCATTGGCTACAGGGTCCTTCAGATCTTTGTCTCACATCTGTATCTTCAGCTCCTGACACACAGCCTGGCCCATGATAAATGTTTCATAAATGTTTGCCAGAGAATGTAGCCTCTGCTTGCATTTTTCCCTGCCTGGGAGCTCACTCCTTTCAAAGCTGCCTGTTGTATTGTCTGCTACCTGCCCCCAACCCCCTACTGACCGGCCCCCAGGCATTCCCAGTAGGGACTGGGGGGGTGAAACTCCCTGCTTGGGGTGAGCAGCAGGTTAATTTCCTCCTGGAGCTTCCCTCAGCAAACAATGAGACAATGGCCAGCCGGAGGTGGCCTGCGTAAGACAGTGGAGAAGGGGAAGTTGTAATCTGTGCTTGAAGCCAGCAGGCGGCAAAGGGGCGAGAAAAGCAGCCTGAGCCAGACCGGGCCCTCCACCCAGCCAGCCCCTGGGACTTCGGCAGGGCCCCAACCTGAAGGTCACCTGAGTCGCCCTTGAGGAAAACAGCCACAAACCACCATCCTCGAGGAGAAAACACGGATGGGTGGGGCTCACCCTACTACCCCCTCCCTGTCCAAATGGTCCTATTTCCTCTTCACATAACCCCATCTGCCTACCTTCTGGGCCCTGCTGGCAGGGAGATATCCCCAGACAAGACAGACACCATCTGATGCTGTCTGGCCTTGGGGCATGTTACTTAACTTCCCTGCACTTTATCTGTAAACAGGGAATGATACCACCTCCTTCCTCTGCTTATCAAGAGGACTGTCAAGCGGATTCCGGATTCCGTCCCTCCGTTTATGCGCATTTATTGAGCATCTGCTATGTGCAGGCGCTGGCTGTGTTGGATGTTGTGGATACAATGTCCCTGCCCTCGTGGAACACCGTTGCAACATGGAGAGAGTCAATAACCAGGCAATTGCCCCAGGGCATGAAATCACACCAGTGACAGGTGTCACAGGAGAGCAGGCAGCACCATTATGGCCAGGCAACACAGGACCCTAGGCTGCAAGATTGATGTGGGCTTCCTCTAGGAAGAGGCAGCTAAACTGAGTTAAACAGGGAGTGGAAGTTGACTAGGCCAAGGGGAAAGGGCCCAGGGAGGCAACGCAAAGGCCTGGATGTCGGAGCAAAGAGTGACACCATCCCACTGGCTTTCTGATAATGCGTGGAGGTGCTCAGCACAGCGCCCAAGCCGGTGGGCTCCCACCTCAACAGAGGGGTCCTGTCTAAGCACCTCATGCACGACAAACTGCTGCTTCCCCAAACCTCCTCACACTGCAAGGGCTGAGACTTGCTATACCCACCTCACAGATGAGGAAACTGAGGCTCAAGGTAGGGGAGAGAGAGAGATGAGTGAGCACAGCAGGTGGGTCCCAGCTTCCTCTGGGGAAGGGTCAGCGGTTGGCAGGACATCCTGAGATCACAGAGAAACTCAGGAGGACCTCCCCTCCCACACACACATCTCAGGGTAGTTTCTTGCCCCGCTTCCCATGCCCCAGGGGCTCCCCTAAATCCAGCTCTGTACCCAGAAAGGAAAGGAAAGAGGACTACAGATAACTGAGAGATATACCCATCCCAGGACATAACCCCACATGTCCAAAAGAGCTGAGCAGCCTCGCCCAGAGCCATATCCACACCCGGGCTCAAAACCAGCCTGTGGCTCTGCGCCTCCCCCAAGAGACTGGCTGCACGCCACGGAGTCTCCCAGAAAGAGCAGCTCCCACCACGGAGAGCGGTAGCTGTGCCCTTCTGGGTCCTTCCTCTTAGCTACCCAGTGCTATGAGCCCCACCTTACTGAGGAGGAAACTGAGGGATGAAGAGGGAAGCCTCCTGCCCATGGTCCAAGAGTCGACAAGGAGCTGTGCCAGGTTCCAAGCTGATTGGCCTCACAGCTGGTGCTCCACATCCCCATCTCCTGCAGGAGCCCCTGGTGGCTCACTTTACAGACCGCATCACTGCACGCTCAGAGCCCTCTGTGGCTTCCCGTGAGTCAAGGTAAGTCCTTGCCTTGGCTCAGCCTCTCTGCTCATCTCCCACTCGGCACAGCCTTCCCTTCTCTCACTCGCTCCCACCTCGTTGCACCCTGCTTTGTATTTCCCCACAGGCCTCATCTCTGCCTGACCACCTAGGCGGCATTTATTTGTCTGCTGTTTGTCTGTGAGCCCAAGAAGGCAGCGTGCACTTGGTTTCTTGTTCACAGCTAAGCCCCAGTGCTTGCCCAACGGTAAGTGCTCAACAGGTATTTGTCACATGAATGAAGAAAGGCCGAAAGGTCTCCAGTCTCACTCCAGCCCCAACTACATCCGAAACCTGCATCCTCAACTCCCCCCAAACACCCCACTTGCTGATACCAGCCTTTTGGGTTCAGGAAAAGCCCAAGCACAGCCAGCTCCTCACTGACTGGCCGGCCACCAGCCTTGGCAGGTCCTGATCACAGGCCCCTCTAAGGATGGAGGAAGCCAGAGCTCAGCGAGAACATGTGGCTTATCCAAGGTCACAGAGCCCCAAAGGTCACAGAGCCCCAATTCCCTGGGGGGAACATCTCACTCCCCCATCACTAGAGCGGGGGGGGGGGGGGGGAGGGGGGCTCTGCTTGGAGGCCCAAAGGAATGGGAATATGGAGGCTCCAGCTCACCCACTTGCTCCAGAGAACCCAGTTATGTTGGGGGGCAGGGTGTCACTCTGCTGCCAGCAGCTCCCTCCTTGCAGCACTGGGACTCCAGCTCCACGTGTTCCAGGAAATCCAGGCCACATTTCCCTCCAGGAGCCACCGCCCAAAGGGACCCTCTGGGGAGAGACAGAGCATTTTTAAGGAAAAGGGGGGGGAAGGTGGGAGGTGTGGGAGAAAGAGTCACCAAAAAAAAATAATAATAAGATACTGTGGCTGGGCCAGGAATGTGCCTGGGTGAACCAGAGCCAAGCCTCCTGTCACATCCACAGCTGTGCCGGCCAGGGTGGGGTGCAGGGCGCAGGCGGGGCCGGGTCACTCTCAGGACAGGACACCAGCTGCCAACCTGCTCCTGGCAGGCAGGCTGGCTCCCTGCCTCCCGCCTGGGGGGGTAATGGGAGGAGAGCTGGGCAAGCACCTGGGACAGAAGTCAGGGCTCCGGGTTCTGCTACCCCAGCCCATTCACCAGCCTGGACCTCAGTTTCCCCATCTGTGCAATGACAAGATTTGGAGAAATGCTACAACAGGGTGACTTTTCAATAAGAGACCAGTTGAATAAAAGCAGGGAAAGGGACAGCTACACTTTTTAACAGGGTTTGACCTGGGGTCCCAAACTCAGGGACTCTGTGAACTTGGATAGAAGAAATAACAACCTCATAGTCACCAGCCTCTAACTGAAATTCAGCATTTCCTTCAAGTATGCATGTGGATCATGAGCCACAGCAGGGTTAGCAGTGGCCTTGTCACAACAGAAGCTGAAGGCACTTTTGTATGATAACACAGTGGTTGCAGACACCTCCACAAATCACTGATGCTCCCCAAGACCCGGGCCCTGCATCCATACCGTTTATTTTGTGTGCTATTAAAGGAATTCAGCTTTTACTGCATCACTAACCCTTGTTACTATTGCAGTAATAGCATTTCAATATAGTGGGTTTCCTAAAATATAATCATACACTTTACTTTATGTGCTTAAAAAAAGGAATATAAGAAGGGGGTCCAACCTGTCACCAGATGTCAAAGGGGTATACAACACAAAAAGCTAAAAATCCCCTCTTTATATGCAGCCATTTATATTTTTAAATGGGGACGTTCTCTATATACTGACTTGGAACAATGTCAAAACACAGTGCTAAGAGCAGTCAGAAAAGCAGGATACACCAGTGTCTGTGTAAGAACCAGGCGGGTGCCTAGGTTCACCTGATGCAGGGACCCCTAAACCATAGCAGTGGTCATCCCCAGGGCCTGAGCGCCCTCAATCCCTGCAGCTCTGCCTTTCTTTCATGCACGTATATATTCAGGGAGAGTCGAGATTCTGGAAGGTGGCTGTGCCTGGAGGAAACAGATTTTGAATCTTCCCAAATTCCCACATCCAAACAGACAAAGCAACTAGGTTGCAAACCAAAACCAATGGACAAGATTTAGGACAAAACTAGTTGACAAGGTGTCCCCACAAATCCCAAAATCCATGTGGGTAGAGACAAACCTGCACATTATTAAGGTTTGTGTGGGAGAACACTCCCACCATGAGTATTTATTTGTTTGGGGGACACACACAGTCTCTGCCCCAGGATCCAGGAGTAGTAGGGAACACAGACAATCACAGAAACATGTGAGAAGAGTAATTCTAAGAGTTTGAGACTCTGAACATGTATAAAGGAACCCATGTTTGAAATATTTCATTGCTAAAAAAAAAAAAAAAAAGAGCAAAGGAAGAAAGAAGGTGAGAAAGAGGTCGGTAGACGTTAAACAGACATGCTGGTAACTCCTCCTCTGCAGGCCCAGACCAGTGGCATCTTAGGGCAGCTGTTCACACACACAGGCTCCAGGGGAGCTGCCCAGCCCCCAGTTCAGAACTCAATGCCCACTACCCAGCATCTTCCTTTTTGATGAATCATGTGTTTGTGGACTAAAAGGCAGGGTTATCCCAGCCAGGAAGTCCTTAGAGTCATCAGCGTGGAGGCAGCCCCTTAAAGCGGAAAAAACAGCCCTCAGAGGCTCGAAACACAGGTTCGAGTCCCAGGCCGGCCACATAATTCACAGCGTGATCTCACACTGGTCTCAGAGGCGCAGAGCGAAGGCAGCTGCCAGGGCTCACCCATAAACCTGCAGATGATTCTAGACACCCAGGTGGAGGAAATCGGAAGCCCCTGGCAGCCACTAAAGGTAGGGGTGAGGATGAAGCCAGGTCTGTGCCCTCTCTCCTTGGTTTCTCCAAATACTCAGGCAGCACCACCCTCCGGGCAGGACAAGAACAGTGCACTCGGGACCCAGCCACACTCCTGTTCACTCTAAAGCAACCCCAGCAGGAGGTATCCTTATCCCCGTTTTACAGATGAGGAAACTGAGGCTTAGAGAGGGGAGGAAGGCCCCAATGTGCTCTGACCTGGGTCTCTTGTGGGGGCCCTCACCCCTGGGACAGCTCTGTGCTGGCAATCCTGACCTCCACCAAGCCTGGAGGCCCACTCAGGGGTGTGGCTGTCTCCCTGTAAGCAGAGCTATTTTTAGTGTCGGCAGCAGGGGCTAAGGGCCAAAGCCAGGAGTGACAATGGGGGGAAGGGGGTGGGGCTGCTGGCGGCCGCCCCCGCACCCAAACAGCCGCCCCATTTCCTCGAGGAACCAGGCCATGCACAATACAAGGAAAGCCGAATGGGGAGCGGCTGGGGGTTCCTGGGGAGGGGGGGCTGACCTGGCCCATCAGGGCAGCTGGGGGCTATGAGGGGGACTCCAGACCAGGGGGAAATGGACCATTAGTCCAGCTGCCTGGTCCCGACAGAAGTGATCGTTCATGCTCCACTCACTCCCATACACACACACTCACATTCATTCTCTTTTACACATACACACACTTTCTTAATCTCTCACTCAGTCATTCTCTCATACAATAATCATACTCATTCTCACACACTCATTCACCGACACTGACATATTCACATTCATTCTCACACTCACTCATTCTCACACACTCATCTCTTACATATATTCTCTCTCTCTCTCTCTCTCTCGCTCTCTCTCTCACACACACACACACACACACACACACACACATACACACACATACATGAGTCTTTTATTAATTCCTAGGCCAGGGCATGGTCTAATCCAGCCTAGAGGCTGAGAACTGGGCCCCGGGGACTCAATGAAATGAGATTCCCAAGCAGGAATTGATTTGGGGACCAGATGAGAAATGTTGTCATGAGCACCCCAGACATTTTACCAGGGTCCTGGCCTCTTTGGGGAGGGACGTCCCTGCTGGGGAGGTTTCAAGCCTGGGGCTGGGACTCTCAGACAAGGGAGGGCTATGTGACAGGAACAGGAAGGTGGTCCCCCATAGCCTGGTAGCAAGGGCTCCTTCCTTGCTCCTCTACAAGGGGAATTCCAGTTTTGCCTGGGCAAGAGCCCTGAACTGAACTTGGTATCTGAGGTTCCCCTATGTTATCCCATGGCTTAGGGTAGGAGAAGGCTTCTCCCTCTTCCCCATCCCTGCTCTGCCAGCCACCGCAGACTGAACTCTGGCTAATGCCTCCTATCCATCCCACCTCTACACCCTTTTGTGTGCCAGGCCCCATGCCAGGGGTGCCCTCCTCTGTCTCCTGTTCTCCCACCACCATTAAAGCTCTGAGAACAAGAACAGTGATATTCTTGTTTGCCATCACATCCCCAAAACCAAGCAAGTGCCTGACACATAGTAGATGCTCAATAAATACCTGTGGCATGAAATCCTTGCCTCTTCCTGGAGGCCTCTTCTCCTCCCCAAACCATGGACAAATTATCTCATTGGGCCTTCTCAACTGCCCGGTGAGGCAGACATATTCATTCCCATTTTAGGGAGGAGGAAACTGAGACTGGAGAGGGAATGTGGCTGGCTGAGGATCACACAATGGGTAGCAGCCTAGGCAGGACTTAATCCTCAAACGCACATACCCACCCCTGGCTGTCATCAGCTCTGGGAGTGAGTCCACAGAGGAGAGAAGATGACAAAGCTTTACTAAGAGAGTAATCAAGGCTGGCAAGAGTGGGGTTTGCTTGTTTTGGGGTGGTCCACTCCAAGAGTGAGAGCTTCTTCCGCCCCCCCAGGACCCACTCAGAGCTGGGCTCTCCTTCGCATGGGTGAAGCTGCACCCAAGGATCAGGAAGGAAAGGCAGAGGATTTTTGGACACGTACTGAAGGCAGACTCTGCACCACATAAAAAATTACCCATTGGAGGTGTTTAAGCAATATTTGGGGAATACTCCTAGGCAATAAAAAGAAGCAAACTACTGATACAACAACATGGGTGAATCTCGGAGACATTAGACTAATGAAGAGCCAGGCACAAAACAGTACATGCTGTCTGATTCCATTTCTATGAAATTCTATGAGAGGCAAAACCAAGAGATAGTGACAGACATCCAATTAACGGTGGCCTGGGCCCAGGAGACGGGTTGGTGGGTGAGGGGCACAGGTATTTGAGAGTGATTGGAAATTATCTGGTCCTGACTGGGTGGTGGTTACACAGGGTGTACATTTGTCAAAACGCATGGGAAGAGACACACTTAAGATGGATAACCTTAAGTACCTCTGATGTTACGTTAATAACATCCTGATACAATTGTTTTTAAAAATTAGCACCATGCTCTCAACTTTGAGAATCTATCATCACTTACCAGTCAGTCTGTGTTCTCTCTGGTAATGGAGGGTGCCTCCTTCCAGATGGTTCGTAAGTCCCAACATGTGAGGTTGCATTTAGGCACCTGCCAAACTTATTTCCAGGAGCAGAATGCTGCGAAGCAAACGCAGGCTGCTGTTTACTGAGCACATGCTGCTCATGGGTAACTCACTTCCCCCAGCACCCAATGAAGTGGGTGCTCATATTATCTCCCCTTCACAGAAAAGGAGAAAGGTGGAGGGAGAGGGGTTTTGCTCAAGATCACACAGCTGGCAGGTGGGAGAAAGGGGATTTGAACTCAGCCTGCCTCCAGGAGG
Source organism: Myotis myotis (assembly GCF_014108235.1). NCBI lineage: Eukaryota > Metazoa > Chordata > Mammalia > Chiroptera > Vespertilionidae > Myotis > Myotis myotis. The sequence continues at coordinate 62,400,689 of NW_023416401.1, read as the reverse complement.
TCACTGTTCCACCTTCCAGATGGTTCCCTCTTTTCTGGCCTCAAATGCTCCCCATCCCTTCCATAAACAAAATCCCAGCAGGGGTGCAGGCGTGCCCTCCTTACCTGGGAATGCCGGAACTGTAGCCAGCTTGTTCCACTTCCTGGCTGTGTGATCTAGGATGAGTGCCTCTACCTGCCATGTTCATCTGTAAAATAAGGGGAAAATACGACTTACCTTTAACGGGTACGAGGTTTTCTTTTGGTGATAAAGTGTTTTGAAACCAGACAGAGGTGGTGGTTGTACATCGTGAATGCACTAAATGCCACTGAATTGTCAACTTTAAATGGTTAATTTATGTTATTAAATTTTGACTCAATAAAAAAGAAAAAAGGGGAAAAGAGATCATCTGTGTAGATATCAATGGACAAGTACATTAAGAAAAAAACTACCTACCTTAAAAGTTATAGTGAGGATTCAAAGAACAGCAAATATCAAGCACCTAGAATAATGCCAGACTAGCAATAAGCACGCAAGACATTGGTATTTTCTTTCATATTTAGTGGCCCCAATTGTCGGCCAAGCTGCCATGGTGGATGCCCAGTGGCTGCACAAGCCCCCCGGGGCTCCCTGCCTCAGCCCATGTTCTCCTGTCTGCCCTCCATCTCCCATCACTCACTTCACTCACTTGTGCCCATCCACACTGGCCTCTCGGCCTTTCATCCTCCCCCTTGCTGAGCAGGCTCCTGCTACAGGGCCTTTGCACTGGCTGTTTCCTCGGCCTGAACACTCTTCTCGACTCACACAGCTGCGTCCTCACTTCCTTCAGCTCTTTGCTGAAATGTCACCTCTTCAGAAAGGTCCTCTTTGACCACCCTCAGAAAACAGCTCTGCTCCAGCCACTCACCATCCCCTCACGGGCTTTACAGTCTCATGTGAAATGGTACACTGATTTGTTCATTGTGTTTTGTTCATCTCCCCATGAGATTGGCAGCTCTTTGAAGAGGGATGTTGTTTCCTGCTGGGAGCCCAGCCTGGCACATGGTGAGCCCTCCATAGATAGTTGTGGAAGGAAGGAAGGAAGGAAGGAAGGAGGAAGGAAGGAAGGGAGGGAGGGAGGGAGGGAGGGAGGGAGGGAGGGAGGAAGGAGGAAGGAAGGAGGGAGGGAGGAGGAAGGAAGGAAGGAGGGAGGGAGGGAGGAAGGAAGGAAGGAGGGAGGGAGGGAGGAAGGAAGGAAGGAGGAGGGAGGGAGGGAGGAAGGAAGGAAGGAGGGAGGGAGGGAGGAAGGAGGGAGGGAGGGAGGGAGGAGGAGGAAGGAGGAAGGAAGGAAGGAAGGAAGGAAGGAGGAGGGAGGGAGGGAGGGAGGGAGGGAGGGAGGGAGGAAGGAAGGAAGGAGGGAGGGAGGGAGGGAGGGAGGAGGAAGGAGGAAGGAAGGAAGGAAGGAAGGAAGGAAGGAAGGGAGGAGGGAGGGAGGGAGGGAGGGAGGGAGGGAGGGAGGGAGGGAGGGAGGCCCCAGATAGTGGCCATCTGGTCATTCAGCTGGGCTCAAATGTGTGAGTCACCAAGGACAGGGACCCTGGGCTTGCCTCAGTGGCCTCAGGATTGATTAGCACGTGGGGCATCTGTTGAGAAAAAAAGACCTCTACTCCGTTCAGGGTCCTGCCACCTGTAAGAGACTGGCCTGCCCCCACACCACCCTACCCTGTCCCAGTTTTACTTCCTCCCCTTACAGCTGTTCCTTCCACCTCCCAGCCTCTTCCATTCCTCCTCATCTGGTCCCTAGAACATCTCCTTGGGCCTTTGTCTTTCCCCTCAGCTGCTCTAGGGGGAAGTTAGATACCTTCCTTCATCCTCTCCTTCCCCACCCTTCTGGCCTGGATCGAAAGCCTCCCGGTCAGGCTCAGCACCCACTCCAGCCACTCCCCTCACCTCCAGCAATTTCCAGGGAACAGATGTGGAGAACAGTGGTCAGGCAGATGTGGTCAGAGGAGCCTCAGGTCCCTCCCCAGGTCAGTTTGCTGTGTAACTCATATCTCCACTCAGAGGCCAGCTGGGGAACTAGGCTATTTGTGCTCCAAATCCAGCGCTACCACTTGCTAGCTGTGTAGCCTTAGGCAAGTCACTCAACCTCTCTGTGCCTCAGAATTTATCTTAGCACAAGGGTGCAAGGCAATAATGCAGAAGGGCTTTGTAAACTGCAAAGCCCTAAACCACCACTGGCTGTGTATTTGTGCTATTTCTGACCCAAGGAGCCCAGAACTGAAGGACAACCTCCCAGTGGCCCTAAGCTATTGCAGATGTTATTTGCCATCATCCTTATTACATGATCGATAACATCCTCAGGTTTCACAAAGGCCACAGTCAAGGGTCCATTAACTTTAAGACAGGGGTAAAGTCCCAGAGAACACTCTAGAACAGCACACTTCCAGCGAAACTCACCATCCCGCAGGGGCCTCACAATAATCCCAAACAGGGAAGAGTCATTACTATTCCATTTTACAGATTTGGAAGCTCAGGCTGCCTCCCTTAAGCCCAAGCTTTATTGTTGTTCCTGCCTGGCAGACTGGAGTCCTTGTCCAGCCCCCCATACCTGCACCCACCCTACCGCCCTGGGGACTCCTTTGAGCTCCCCCCGACTCCTGTTTAGCAATACCTCTCCCCGGTTTTCCCAGGCACTTGCCTATTCTCCCAGAATCCTTCTGATCCCAGCCTGCCTGGCAGTGGTCAATGCCAGATCCACCTCACTTTTCCTCCAGATTCCAAACAAGATCAACTGCATTTCCCCTCCTGATTCCAAAATGAGGCAGGCTGGCAGCACTGCGCACTACTGGGGAAGGGGGCCGGGCAGGCCTGGATTTGTTTGTAAACATTAGCAACAGCTACTACATCTGGATAGGTTCTTGTTCCTATCTTAAAATGCAGCGCAGAGGAATTGGGTGAGCAACTTGCCTGAGGTCACATAGCTAGGGAGAGTGAGAGCCAGAGTTGAAACTCAGGTCTATTTGACTCCAAAATGCTTGACATCAGCCTTTGAAGTCACTGACATTGGGTGACTTCATTTCCAGCTCTTCCCCTAAGACTCCTCATCTCTAACATTGAAAGAGTAATACTTTATTGGATTTGTTGAGTTGAGAGAATTAACTTGGATGAGTTTGTAAAGTGCCCAGAAGAGCACAGGGCACCTGGATGTGGCTGGGGGCTCTGTGGTCAGGCCAACCAAGGGTTAAGTCCCAGCTTTTGCCTGTGGAGACAATTACTCTACCTCTCTGAGCTTCACTAGACCCATGTGGACAACAGACACCATCAGCCCCTCTCTCAAAGATGGTGCTGGTCCCAAAAGCTAATTTTCTGAAAGTTAGAAACATGGCTCTCATACCAATAAGAAGTGAGCACATGCCAAAATCATATGTGATTCATTGGTATTACCCCGTCAGCAGTGAAGCTGCTTCTAAAAGTGTTAGAGAGTCTGAAAGGTTTATAGCTAACGGAAGACAAAATGCTGAAACAGGATTGCAAAGTGAAACTGGTTAATGTCCTGCAGGACCAAACAAATGTAACCTTTGGGGTGATCTTTTCTACTGGAGACAAATGATTTGCAACTTAAATCTACAAGTGAGCCCATAACTTTCCTGAGTTTGGGCCCCAATACGTAAGGAAATGACAAGTCAAACAAATATCTGTCCCCCTCGAGAGTTACTTAACTAACCCTGGAGTGGGTCTGTTAGACAATGGTACGCAAAGAACATGCAGTTCTCCTTTTGTTTTATTTCCAAGTTTGGGATTTTTTTTAAACCTGAGAATGCAATGCAATAATGGAAGAACTTTAAAGTGCTGAATGCCTCTTGGCTTATTATTTGGGTAGCATCTCTGCCCAACAACCCAGAACTCTGAGCAGCAATCCCTATGCTCATCAAATGAGGTGGACAGGGAGCTAGGAACACTCAGAAGAATGCAAAACAAACAAACAAAAAGAATGCAAAACTATTTGCAAGCATGGCCTCATTCATCTTGATTTCCTTCCAGAGAACTCTGAGTTCAGGCCTGGGATTAGCATGAGGTGATGCCTCACATCACACAATCCATAAGTCTCCTTTCCACAGAGTCCCTGCTCACCTAATGACATCATATCTAATAAAAGAGAAACATGGTAATTGGCATACGACCGCTACCCTTCCCATTGGCTAATCAGGGCGATATGCAAATTAACTGCCAGCCAAGATGGCGGCTGGCAGCCAGGCAGCTTAAACTGAACATGAGGCTTGCTTGCTTCAGTGACTGAGGACTCCAAAGTTCCCCGCCTGCCTTGCTGGCCTCTGAGCCTGCAGTTTGAACATTGTAACAAATATAGAAGCTACACAAAACCCCAGAAACCTGCTTTCAGCAAGCAGGGATCTCAGAGCTGGAGGTGATACAGAGTTTCGATTATAGAACCTAAACAAACCAGATACCTACTTTCAGCAGCTGAGGCCTCAGAGCTGGAGCCAAGCCTCAGAGCTAAAGCTGGCCCAGAATTAAAAAAAAGAAAAAGAAAAAAGGAGCAGTTGGGAGCTTCAGTCCCAGCCTGAAAACAGCCCTCAGCCCCTCATCCAGGCTGGCCAGGCACCCCAGTGGGGACCCCCACCCTGATCCAGGACACCCTTCAGGGAAAACCAGCCAGCCCCACCCATGCACCAGGCCTCTATCCTATATAGTAAAGGGTAATATGCCTCCCGGCACCGGGATCAGCGTGACAGGGGGCAGCGCCCAAACCCCCTGATCGACCTGCGGCTCTGTGTGTGACAGGGGGCGGGGCCACAACCTCCCTATCGGCCCTGCTCTATTCCTGACAGGGGAAAGCGCCCCAACCCCCTGATCAGCCCTGCTCTGTGCCTGATAGGGGGGAGCTCCCCAACCCCCTGATTGCCCTGAGGCTCTGTGTGTGACAGGGTGCGGTGCCCCAACCTCCCCACCCCACGGGCCCTACTCTGTGTGTGACAGGGTAGAGCCATAACCTCCCCATCGGCCCTGCCCTGAGTGTGAGAGTGGCGGCGCCCCAACCCCCTGATCCGTTCTGCTCTGTGCGTGACAGGGGGGAGCTCCCCAAACCCCTGATTGGCCCTGCTCTGTGCATGACAGGGGGTGGCACCGCAACCTCCCCATCGACCCTGCCTTGAGTGTGACAGGGGGCGGTGCCCCAACCCCCCAATCGGCCCTACCCTGAGCGTGACTGAGGGTGGCATCACAACCTCCCAATCCGCCCTGCTCTGTGCATGACAGGGGGCGGCGCCCCAACTCCCCAATCAGCCCTGCTCTGAGCCAGACCAGGGGCTGCACCTAGGGATTAGGCCTGCCCTCTGCCACCCAGGAGCAGGCCTAAGCCAGCAGGTCGTTATCTCCCGAGGGGTCCCAGACTGCAAGAGGGCACAGGCCGAGCTGAGGGACTCCCCCCCCCCCCCCAGTGCATAAATTTTTGTGCACCAGGCCTCTAGTTAGTTAATAAATTTTATAGGTTTCAGGTGTGCAATTCCATAATCCATCATCTGTGTACTGTATTGTGTTCACCATCTCAAGTCAAGTCTCCTTCCATCTCTATTTATTCCCCCTTTACCCTCCTTTTTTTAACAATTTTTTTTTAATTGATTTCAGAGAGGAATGGAGAGGGAGAGGGAAACATCAATGAGAGAAAATCATTGATTGGCTGCCTCCTGCACGCCCCCTACTGGGGATGGAGCCCAAAACCCGGTAATGTGCACTGACCGAGAATTGAACCAGGACCTCCTGATTCATAGGTCGATGCTAAACCACAGAGCCGGTGGGCCCCCCTATACCCTCTTCTACTTCCCCCACCCCCTTTTCCCTCTGGCAATTACCATATTATTGTCTGTGTCAATGAGGTTGTTTGCTTAACCCCTTCATCTTTTTTTGTCATTTATTCAACCATTATTTTCTGGGTGTCTACCTGCTGCCAAGCACTGTCCTGGGCATTTGGGGTAAAGCACAAAACAAGACAGACATAGTCACTGCCTTTAAGGGCCTAAAGTCTAAACAAGAGACAGATGATTGGTTAACTAAGATAGAGGCTAAATAATCAAAATCACCACAAGCTCTAAGAAGGAAAAGAACAGGATGAACATGAGCAGGGCCGCCAGCCTCAGAGAGCGGCCGGAGAAGGCTCCCTAAAGAGGTGACATTCCAGCTGAGACATGAGGAATGAAAGGATGCCAGCCAATGGAAAAGCTGGGGGAAAGGCATCCCAGGTGGGAGGTCCAGCATGTGCAAAGGTCCTGATGCAAGATGAGGCTTCAAGGAACGTTTGTGGCCATAGTTTGGCAACTGGCAGGAGATGAGTTGAGGGAAGAAAGCAGGACCTGAATCATGGTGGGAATGGGGGGAAGGGGTCTGCAAGAGACCTAGATGTAATTCTAAATATGATGGGAAGATATGGAGCATTTTGGTCAGACACCATTGTAACCCAACTGTGTTTCTACCCTGGGGTCTTTTACAGTGGGGTCCCTGCACCAGCAGCATCAACATCACCTGGAACTTGTTGGTAATGCAGATTCTTGGGCCCCGCCCCAGAACTACAGATCAGACCTTCTGAAGGTGGAGTCCATCCACTGGTGTTTTAACAAGCCCTCCCGATGATCTGATGATGTTTGGTAACCACCACTCTGGAATCAATAATCCACCAGTTAGTAACACAACCTAGAGTCGCCACCTGGTGGCACTTTATGGGAACTACAGCCTCACTGCTGCTTCCACCGCCAGTCCTTTTTGACACTTCCCACTGAAAGGACCCAGACCAGGGTCATGGACAGAAGGATGGCTTTAGAGCAGTGATGGCGAACCTATGACACGCGTGTCAGAGGTGACACGCGAACTCATTTTTTGGTTGATTTTTCTTTGTTAAATGGCATTTAAATATATAAAATAAATATCAAAAATATAAGTCTTTGTTTTACTATGGTTGCAAATATCAAAAAATTTCTATATATGGCACGGCACCAGAGTTAAGTTAGGGTTTTTCAAAATGCTGACACACCGAGCTCAAAAGGTTCGCCATCATTTCCTTAGAGTGTGTCTGTCTACTTTCTCACATGCAAGAACACACAACATGGGAGGGCTTCAATAACTTCAAGTTTCCTCCTGCTATGCTTAGAATAAAACCCAGATTCCTTACACAGTTGCTCTGTCCTAACTTCCTCTCTCCTCTCACACACTCCCTGTCAGCCACACTGGCATCCTTGCTGTTTCTCAGATACACCAAGCATGTTCTTACCTCAAGGTTTTGTTATTTGCTGTTCTTTCTGCCTGGAATGCTCTTACTCCACACTTGCATGGCTTGCTCCTTCTCTCATTCAGATTCCTTTCAAATGCCATTTCCTCTGGGAAGCCTTCCATGACTGCACTCACTATGGAGCTCTTGCCCTACTGTCTTTCTGTCTGTGACCCTGTTTTCTTTGTTTAAGCAAAATTTTTATTACAGAAAAGCTCTCTGCAGCAGGGAGGGACCTGAACTGATTGCCCCTTTTTCTTCATTCTTGACATTATCTTATATATTTATTTGACTTTTGTCTATCCTCCTTATGAGACCATGAGTTTCAATAAGGCAGGGATGTTTATCTCTTTTGTTCACTGTTGTAACCCCAGTACAAACAGTAGGTGCTCAATAGATATTGTCTGAATGAATAAATATACTCAGTGAGGCAAGTATTACCACCCTCTTTCCCACCAGTGGGGAAACTGAAGCCCAGTGAAGTGATCTGACTCACTCAAGTTCACACAATGAGTAAGTGGCTGGGGTCCAGATTTGAAGTAGGAATTCTGGAAACGGAAGGGTGAGCCGTGTCCACACTGGCACCTTGAGGTTCCTGAGGCTGGGGAGAGTTTTCAATCAAGCAACCACATCATCGTCACCCAAGATCAGCAAGCAGGTGGCTGTGAGTTCTGAAGGATGTTCTTCATGTAAAGGGGCAGAGGGCAAGGTCTAGATCCTAAGTGGGGCAGTACCACCAGGAGCTGGGCAGTCCCCAGTGATTGCCCCAGGCATACAGCAGGAGGGGAGCAGGGGTGCAGACATCCCCCAAATGAGTCCCAAGTCCTGTGTGGTATTCATAGTTCCCTTTAGTAATTGGCATAGATGAAACCCTGTTTTTAGTTATCTGAGCCTGGGACCAAATTCTATTTCACACACAAACACTATGTGTGTGTGGGGTTTTGTTTTGTTCATTTTTACCAGACTTTATTTTTTATAACAGTTTTAGGTTTATAGAAAAATTATGCAGAAATGACAGAGTACCTCATACTCCCTCTTCCCAACACACACAATTTTTCCTATTACTAATACTTTATGATACCTTTGTTACAAATGAAGGACAAATGCTGATGCATTATTATTAACTAAAATCCATAGTTTATATTAAGGCTCACTCTTGGTGTTGCACAGCTCTATGGATTTTGAAAAATGCACAATGCGCCCGGCCAGTGTTGCTTAGTGGTTGAGTGTTGACCTATGAAGCATGAGGTCACAGTTTAATTTCTGGCCAGGACACAGGCCAGGGGTTGTAGCCTCAATCCCCAGTGGGGGGCGTGAAGGAGGCAGCTGATCAATGATTCTCTCATCATTGATGTTTCTCACTCTCTCTCCCTCTTCCTTCCTCTCTGAAATCAATTAAAAAATATTTTTTTAAAAATGCATGTCCTGTATTTATCATTACAGTATCACACAGAAGTCCACTGCCCAAAAAATGCCCTCTGCTCCATCTATTCATCCCTCCTCCCTCCCCAAATCCTTGGCAACCATTGCCTTTTTTATTGTCTCTATAATTTTGCCTTTCCCAGCATAGAGTGTATTTGCTTGGTTTTAATGTATAGTGACGCTGCCAGGAAAGTGACCTCCACATAAGTTGGAACCAGACCGGGTCACGTTTGGTTCAGGACTTTACCTAGAACTGCTCGCATTTTGGAGGATCACTGCCATGATAAGGTCATGGTGTTTGAGTTACCAGAGCTCCTGATTCAGCCCGCAGATTCACGGTGATTCCACAAAAACCATAACCTCCCAACTACTTTGTAATGTTTCCTATGTATTTTGCTCAAATATTTACATAGTAATTTATTCTAAACTAATTTCACTTTTTCTTTTATATTACAATTAGGATATTATTTATGTTGAAAATTATGTGTCAGTAGGTTATATCATCCAGGAATTTCATTTTGGAAAAGAAGCACTGCAACTGTTGTTAAAAGGAACGACTGGGAACGCTGGGTCCCCTAGGGTTTCAACCCATAATTATACTGCATGACAATCACAATGGCAGCAAGCATTCAAAAGGCACTGTGCTGGGCCAGTGACTTCTGTATACAACTCATTATATCCTTACAGTTCCCCTGCCAGGTGCTACATGGTGTGTAGTTATATCCCATTTTACAGAGGGGAAAACTGAGGTTCAGACAGAAGAATGTCCCTGAGTGGGACTGGATATGGAATTCCAGCCCATGCTCCTAACAACCCAGCATCCAGCCCTGGATTTCCTGGGCCTCCTGGAAAGACCATGTTGGGTGAGCTGAATATCTCCAAGCCTGCAAGGCCCCCAGAAGAGCACATGGGGGAACTGAGAGATCAAGAGCACAGGTTCTGGCCTGGGTTCCAATCTTGGCTATGACACTTACTCTGAGTGACACTGGGACAGTAACGCCCCCTCTCTGAGGCTCAGTTTGCTCATCTGTAAAATAGGGGTGATGTCACCAAAGTGTGGTAGGTACTATCCTTTTCCATGTTACCAAGGCAGAAACTATGGCTCATAGAGGGGAAGTGGCCTGCCCAGTGTTAGATGGAGAGTGATTCAATGGTCCTCTAAGGACATGCCCGCTTTGCCTGGTAAGGTCCCCGTGGACCTTATCAATTCTATATCACAGGTCACCAGGAAAAGGTCAGGGGTCACCTTCCCTGGCCACCTATCCCCCAATCCAACCACCTACTTGTTACCCCACAGGGAAGAAGTCTCTGAGAGCCTCAAGACCGGGAGAGCTGGAAGAGGGGTGCTGTCCCTGGAAGCACTGGGACTCAGTTTCCCTGTGGTGAACTCCAAGTCCTAAAGTGATGCATTCCTCTCCATCACCACCACTTCCTTCTCATGTAGACACTCCTTTCCTCCTCCCTTCCTACCCAGCAGCCAGAGAGCTCTCATAAATGTAAACTCATATGAAGTCACTCCCTTGCTTAACCCTTCCATGGCTCCCTATTGTCCTTAAGCTACACTTCTCTACCTGGTACACAGGAACTTGCCCACTCCTATCTCATTTCCCACAATGCTGCCTCCACTCCTCACTCCCCACGTATGTTCAGGGCACATTGGGCTCTCCCATGGGCCCTTAATGCGCCAGCATGTTCCTGACTTAGAACCTGTGCCCATGTGCTTCTCCTCCTTGGTCAGCTCATAAACAACTCACTCCTTCCCTTCACCAGGCAAACCCCTCCTCCCTCCCTCCACTAGGCCAGCTTTTCCTGTTATGCTCTCTCATACCCCACCCACTGGTCTCTCCTAGCAATAATCCCAGTTTCCAACGATAGATTCATCTAATTATCTTCTCCCCACTTGATTGAGCTGCACTGGGACCCTGCTCTGTTTCCTTCTGCATACTGAGAACCGTGAGAAGTGTCTGCCCCCAAGTAGGCACTCTGGAGAAACTACTGACTGGCAGACTAAAAGACCACACAGAGGAGAGATGGCCCATCTCCTCCACCAGGTGGACTAAGACATACAATACAACTTGAAAGAAAGGAAAAAATGGGAAAATGGAAGGCAGAGGTAATCCCAGGCACAATTCAATTCACTGTTCAGCATGCCTAGACGTGCCAGACGCCATGCCATGCACTAGGAACAGTGTATGTGTGCCACACTGCCTGGACTCAGAGCCCAACTCACTACTCTCTAGCTGTGGACGTTTAGGTAAGTCACTAAACCTCTCAGAACCTGGTGTCTCTAACTATCAAATGGAAGAAGTGGAGAAGTTACTTCATTACAGAAAACCCATGCCTTAGGGCATTAGGACTTACTATGCCCTTGAAACCCCAGTGGAACCAGCAATTCTGTTTGGTTACTATTGCTGAATCACACACCACTCCAATACTTAGTGGCTTAAAACAACCACTTTTTCCTTCACTGGTGTGTGAATCAGAAACATTGGAAAGGACCAGTTGGGTAGGTCTTTGTTAGAGTCAGATGTTGGCCAGGCCTGTGATTATTTGAAGGCTCAATGGCTGGCTATTGACTGCGGGCACCAACCTGTCATATTCGTTACCTGCGCCCATCCACCCACCCCCGCCATTACCTGAATTTCTAGCCTATCACCTTCTATCTTTCCAGCTCACTCTCTCCAGTACCCCAATTCCCACAATCCTTCAGTCCCACTGAGACCTCTGATTCATTGAGCCTACCACCTTCCCCCTCATGTCCTCACCTCCCTCCTCCCTGCTTAAAGCCCCTGGGGTGTCATTATCCTCAAGCACTGCGCACTCCCAAGAGAGGCCCCTGCTCCCCTCTGGTGGAACACCCAATGGTTGACACCAACTCTCTGTCCTTCTGTGCTTATTCCTCTGCAGTGCAATGTGGTTGAAGAACAACACACCCCATGTGGACTGGTCTCACTTTACTTACCTGACTGCTAAGCCCAATGGGCCTTCAGTACACTGCAGTTCCCTTGGCCCATTTCTTCTCCCCAGGCAATTCCTTCCTATCTTCTCCTCAAACCTCCATCACCTTCTCTCCCATTCTTAGTCTGAGCTGAGGATCTTGCTTCCTATTTCACAGGGAAAATTCTAGCAATCAGAAAATACTTTCACAAGCTTTTATTTATAAACTAGGGGCCCGGTGCACAAAAATTTGTGCACTGGGGGGGGGGGGAGGTGTCCCCTCAGCCCAGCCTGTGCCCTCTCTCAGTCTGGGACCCCTCAGGGTATGACCACCTGCTGGCTTAGGCCTGCTCCCCAGGGGATTGGGCCTAAGATAGCAATCAGACATCCTTCTGGCAGCCCGGCAGCCCTCAGGGGATGTCCACTTGCCAGTGGGGAGCAGACCTAAGCTGCAGTCAGACATCCTTAGCACTGCTGAGGAGGCAGGAGAGGCTCCCACCACCGCTGTACTGGCAGCCATCAGCCTGGCTTGTGGCTGAGCAGAGCTCCCCGATGTGGGAACACACTGACCACCAGAGGGCAGCTCCTGCATTGAGCGTCTGCCCCCTGGTGGTCAGTGTATGTCATAGTGACCAGTCATTCCCAGTCTTTCTGCTGTTAGGGTCAGTTTGCATATTACCCTTTTACTATATAGGATAGAGGCCTGGTGCACAGGTGGAGGCCAGCTGGTTTGGCTTGAAGGGTGTCCCAGATCAGGGTGGGGGTCCCGCTTGGGTGCCTGGCCAGCCTGGGTGAGGGGCTGATGGCTGTTTGCAGCTGGTCACACCCCCTTCAGGGTGGGGGTCCCCACTGGGGTGCCTGGCCAGTCTGGGTGAGGAGCTGAGGGCTGTTTTCAGGCTGGCAGGCGACTGAAGCTCCCAGCCTCTCCTTTTTTTTCTTAATTCTGGGATTTATTTACCTTCTATAATTGAAACATTGTTGCCGTCACTGGCACTCTCAGCTCTGAGGCCACAGCCGTCCGGCTGAAAGCAGGTATCTGGGGTTTGTTTAGCTTCTATAATTGAAACTTTGTTGCTTCTGGAGCTCAGAGCCGGGCCTCGGCAGGTGGGGAACCTTGGCTTCCTCCATCACTGGAGCAAGCAAGCCCCTTGCTCGCTTCAGCTGCATGGCTGCCGGTCGCCATCTTTGTTGGCAGTTAATTTGCATATTGCCCTGATTAGCCAATGGGAAGTGTAGCGGAGGTATGGTTAATTACCCTTTTTGTCTTTTATTAGATAGGAAGGATACTCGGATACTCTGCCCCAAGCCATGGTCCCATCTGTGTATAGCTCCCATCTTTCTCTGTCTTCTCCCTCTGGCATCATCATCATTTCCAATCTACTGAATTATTCTCATCAACATAAAAATAAACTATTATGTCTGCATTGAAGTAACTTCTCCTAACCCGACTCTGCTCTCCACCTACCACCCCATCCTCAGTCCTAAAGCAAAACCCCTCAAAAAGCTGTCTGTACCCACTGCCTCAGTGTCTCTACTTGCTCTCCTTCCATTACAGAAAAGGTACAAAAATAGTACAAAAAATACCCAAATATCAATCACCCAGATTTTACCATCTTTGGTTTATCATTCTCTTTCTTCCCTCCTCCTCAACTCTTATAGAGTAAGTTGTAGACGTGAGTCCTTTATCCCTAAAACCAGTGTGTATTTCCTAAAAGCAAGGACATTCTCTTACAATAACCAAGATCAGGAATTTTTACACTGATACAATATTATTATCTAACTACAGGCCTGGTGCACAAAAATTTGTGCACTCGGGGGGAATGGGGGTCCCTCAGCCTGGCCTGTGCCCTCTCGCAGTCTGGGACCCCTTGGGAGATAACGCCCTGCTGGCTTAGGCCTGCTCCCGGGTGGCAGAGGGCAGGCCCAATCCCTAGGTGCAGAATCTCTGGTCAGGCTCAGAGCAGGGCCGATTGGGGAGTTGGGGCGCCGCCCCTGTCATGCACAGAGCAGGGCGGATCGGGAGGCTGCGATGCCACCCTCAATCACGCTCAGGGTAGGGCCGATTGGGGGGTTGGGGGACCGCCCCGTTACACTCAAGGCAGGGTCAATGGGGAGGTTGCGGCGCCACCCCGTCACGCACAGAGCAGGGCCAATCCTGGGGTTGGGGCGCTGCCCCATGTCATGCACAGAGCAGGGCACATCAGGGGGGTTGGGGCTCCTTACCCTGTCACGCACAGAGCAGGGTCGATCAGGGGGTTGGGGAGCTCTCCCCTGTCACTCACAGAGTAGGGCCGATAGGGGAGTTGGGGCACTGCCCCGTCACACACAGAGCAGGGCGGATCAGGGGGTTGGAGCACCGCCCTCTGTCACCCACAGAGCAGGGCCGATCAGGGGGTTGGGGTGCCGCCACTGTCACACTCAGGGCAGGGCCGATGGGGAAGTTATGGCTCTACCCCATCACACACAGAGCAGGGCCCGTGGGGGGGCGGGGGGGTTGGGGTGCCGCCCTCTATCATCCACAGAGCAGGGCTGATCAGGGGGTTGGGGCGCCTTCCCATCACGAACAGAGCAGGGTGGATAGGGAGGTTGTGGCCCCACCCCGTCACACACAGAGCCGCAGGGCGATCAGGGGGTTTGGGCGCTGCCCCGTTACGCTGATCCCGGTGCCGGGAGGCCTCTCGGCTCCACTGATCTTGGTTCTGGGAGGCCTCGCGGCTCCGCTGATCCCGGTGCTGGGAGGCATATTACCCTTTTACTATATAGGATAGAGGCCTGGTGCATGGGTGGGGCTGGCTGGTTTTCCCTGAAGGGTGTCCTGGATCAGGGTGGGGGTCCCCACTGGGGTGCCTGGCCAGCCTCGGTGAGGGGATGATGGCTGTTTGCAGCTGGTCACACACCCTTCAGGGTGGGGGTCCCCACTGGGGTGCCTGGCCAGCCTCGGTGAGGGGATGATGGCTGTTTGCAGCTGGTCACACACTCTTCAGAATGGGGGTCCCCACTGGGGTGCCTGGCCAGTCTGGGTGAGGGGCTGAGGGCTGAAGCTCCCAACTGCTCCTTTTTTGTTTTTTTTATTCTGGGCCAGCTTTAGCTCTGGCTCCAGCTCTGAGGCCTCTGCTGCTGAAAGCAGGTATCTGGTTTGTTTGGGTTCTATAATTGAAACAATGTATAACTCCAGCTCTGAGATCCCGGCTTGCTAAAAGCAGGTTTCTGGGGTTTTGTTTAGCTTCTATATTTGTTACAATGTTTCAAACTGCAGGCTCAGAGGCCGGCAAGGCAAGCAGGGAACATTGGTTTTCTCCGTCACTGAAGCAAGCAAGCCTCATGTTAGTTTCAAGCTGCCTGACTGCCAGCCGCCATCTTGGCTGGCAGTTAATTTGCATATCGCCCTGATTAGCCAACGGGAAGGGTAGCGGTCGTACGCTAATTACCACGTTTCTCTTTTATTAGATAGGATATAGAGACCTTACTCAAATTTCACCAATCGTTCCACTACTATCCTTTATAGGCAATGAAAAACCAATGTTTCCTGGTCCAGGATCTCACACTGTATTAAGTTCTTGTGTCTCTTTGGTCTCCTTAATCTATAACTGCTCCTCAGTCATTCTTTGTCATCCATGATCTCGACATTTTTGAAGAGTACAAGCCGGCTACCATTTTGTAGAAATACCCTTCAATTTGGGTTCATGAATCAGTTAAGCATATCTGGCAGAAATACCACTGAAGGGATGCTGTGTCCTTCTCAGGAGGAGCATGATGTCAACTTGCCCCATTAATGGTGACGCTCCCTTTGACCAGTTGGTTGATTTGTCTGCTGGGTTTCTTCACTGTAAAGTTACCATTTTACTCTTTGTAATTAATAACTATCTTGTGTACAGAGGCAGAGCATCATCGAACAGACTGTCAAACTACAGCGGGAATGCCGAGGAGGGTTGGGGGGCTGGGGGAGGGGAGGGTAAGAGGTCAACCGAAGGACTAGTATGCATGCATATAAGCATAACCAATGGACACAAGACACTGGGGGATAGGGGAGGCCAGGGAAATGTCAAGCAGGGGGAAAAAAGGAGATATATGTAATACTGTTTGTAATACTTTAAGCAATAAAACAAAATTTTTAAAAAAAGTAAAAGAAAAAAAAAGAGAAACTAAAAAGAACTGTCCCATTTACCATTGCAACAAAAAAAATTAAGATACCTAGGAATAACCTTAACTAAAAAGTTAAAAGACCTGTACTCAGAAAACTACAGGATATTGAAAAAACAAATAGAGGAAGACATAAACAAATGGAAGAATATATCATGTTCTTGCATTGGTAGAATCAACATCATTAAAATGTTCATACTACCCAAAGCAATCTATAGATTCAATGCAATCCCTACTAAAATACCAATGGCATATTTCACAGATCTAGAACAAACTCTCCAAAAATTCATCTGGAATAAAAAAAGACACTGAATAGCCGCAGCAATCCTGAGAAAGAAGAACAAAATTGGAGGGATCACAATATCAGATATCAAGCAATATTACAAAACCACTGTTCTCAAAACTGCTTGGTATTGGCACAAGAAACAACATATAGACCAATGGTATAGAATAGAGAAGCCAGAAATCACCCAAACCACTATGCTCAATTAATATTTGACAAGAGGCAAGAGCATGCAATGGAGTCAAGACAGTCTCTTCAATAAATGGTGCTGGGAAAATTGGACAGATATGTGCAAAAAAATGAAACTAGACCATCAACTGACACTACAAACAAAATAAACTCAAAATGGATAAAGGACTTAAACCTAAGACAGAAAACCATAAAAATCTTAGAAGAATCCATAGACAGCAAAAAATATCAGACCTATGTCATAGCAATATCTTTACTGATACATTTCCTGGAAACTAAGGATAAAATAAACAATGGCACTACTTCAAAATAAAAAGCTTCTGCACAGCAAAAGAAACCTTCAACCAAACAACAAGAAAGCCCACTGCATGGGAGAACATATTTGCCAATTATATCTCTGGTAAGGGTTTAATCTCCAAAATTTATAGGGAACTCATGCAACTTAACAAAAGGAAGATAAACAATCCAATCAAAAAATGGGCAAAGGACCTAAATAGACACTTTACAAAAGAGGACATACAGAAGGCCGAGAGACATATGAAAACATGCTCAAAGTCACTAATCATCTGAGAGATGCAGATCAAAAAGACAATGAGATACATCACACACCTGTCTGAATGTCTATCATCAGCAAATCAACAAATGACAAGTGCTGGCAAGAATGACAAGTGCTGGTGGGAATGCAGACTGGTGCAGCCACTGTGAAAAACAGTATGGAATTTCCTCAAAAATGTTATTCCCATTTGATCCAGCAAACCCACTTCTACGAAAATATCCCAAGAAATCTGAAACACCAATCAGGAAGGCTACATGCACCCCTACTTTCATAGCAGCACAATTTACAATAGTTAAGATTTGGAAACAGCCTAATCGCCTATCAGCAGATGAGTGATTTAAATCAGTGATACATTTACACAGTGGAATACTATGCAGCTGTATAAAAGAAGGAACTCTTACCATTTGCAACAGCATGGATGGACCTGGAGAGCATTATGCTAAGTGAAATAGGCCAGTTGGAGAAAGATACATATCACATGATCTCACTCATTTGTGGAATATAATGAACAACATAAAATAGAGCCAGAGTCATAGAAGCATCGAACAGACCATCCAACGTAAGAGGGAAGACCGAGGAGATGGGGGTAAGAGATCAACCAAAGGACTTGAATGCATGCATATGAGCATAACCAATGGACACAGATAGTATGGGGGTGAAAGCATGTGCTGGGGCGTGGGAGTGGCTGGGGAGAGGACAATGGGGGGGGAAGGGAGACTTATGTAATACTTTAAACAATAAGGAAGTTAAAAAATTTTTAAAAAGTAACTATCTTGTGAGAACTCTAAGACTATGCAAATATCCTGTTTCTCCTCAAAGTTTAATCTACTACTGATTGAAACATCTATGAATGAATCTCCCCTGAAACAATTATTACTATGGTGGCTGCCAAACAGTGATTTTCTAATTCTTACTCTTCTAGATTTTAGGTGACTTTCTGCTCTTAAAAAGAGATTTCCTTTTCCTTTCTGTCTTTCTGTATTTAAATCCTCTACTCTCTCTTAACCCCACTCCAATCAGGCTTTTGCTCCCACCATTCTCCTTAAACTCTTTCCTTCCCAACAACGCCCTCCACTTTGCTAATTCAGTTTTCGATTCTCATCTTCTTCTTTTTTATTTTTAACCCTCACCCAAGGATATTTTTCCATTGATTTTTAGAGAAAGTGGAAGAAAGAGGGAAAGACAGAAACAGGTTGCCTCCTGCATGCGCCCCGACCATGGCCCAGGCCGGGGAGAAGCCTGCAACTGAGGTATGTGCCCTTGACCAGAATCGAACCTGGGATCCTTCCACCCGCAGGCCAACGCTCTATCCACTGAGCCAAACTAGCTAGGGCAAGATTCTCATCTTCTTGACCTCTCAGCAGCATTTGACACAGATCACCAGCTCTCCCCCTTTGAACTGTTTTCCTTACTGGTCCCCAGGACACACTCCTAGCTGCTCTGCCTCAGACTCCTTTGTTTCTTATCTCTTAATGATGGAGTCTCAGTCCTTGGTCCTCTTCTCTTCTCTGTCTATGTTCACTCCCTCGGAGATCTTACCCAGTTGCAAGGCTTTAAAAACCATTTCTACAACGAGGACTCCTGTGTTAATCTACTTGGGCTGCCAGAGCAGACTGGGTGGCTTAAAAACAGAAATTTAGCCCTAGCCAGTTGCTCAGTGGTTAGAATGTTGGCCCAAGGACCAAAGGGTCACGGGTTTGATCCCCATCCCCAGTCAGGGGGTGAGGGGGTAGGAAGGCAACCAATTGATGTGTCTCTCTCACATCGATGTTTCTCTCTCTCCTCTCCCCCCTTCCTCCACTCTCTCTGGAAAAAAAAAAAAAAATCAATGGAAAAAATATCCTCACTCCTTGAGTGAAGACTAAAAATAGTAGTAACAATAATAAAACAAAACAAAAAATAATAAATAGATTTTTAAAAATAATCCTATGGCACTTCTGAGCCTAGGCCTCAAGAGAGGCCTTGCTGCTTTTGTTCTCTTCCTTTTGGAGGTCATCCTGTAAGGAAGCCTGAGCTAGCTTGCTGAAGAAGCCACGCGAAGAACCAAGGCACTCCAGCCACAAACCCAGTGGCCAGATCTCTGAATGAGGCCATATAGGACCAGCCAGCCTGTCACCTTGCTGATGGCAAGGGCAGGAGTAAGCCCAGACAAGACCATGTGCAACAGAAAAGAGCTATCCTAGTTGAGACATGTCCAAACTGCCAAACCATACAAATAAGCAAATAATGATTGTTGGCTTAAGCCACTCTGTTTTGGGATGATTTGTTAAGCAGCAATACGAAGCTGATACATTTAGGTTCTCAGTGCAGTGACCCAGGTTGAAATGCCAAGTTCCATCTCTGGCATATGATCTTGGGCACGTCCTGTAATCTCGCTGAACCTCAGTTTCCTCATCTGTACAATGAGATACTTTTAGTTTCTACCTCCTCAGGCTGATGTGAGGATTAAATTAGATGATGAACATTCAGTGTATGGCATAGGGCAAGCACTGTCAACATTTTAACTGTGGTTGTTGCTGTTGTTGTTTGAAGGAAGTCTAGCTTGATACTTGCTATGTAGGCCGTCAGAAAGAGTAAATGTGAAAGATAACTGAGCTCGTCTTTGGAGGCTCCATAACTAGTGGATGTTGGAGACTGGGGGCTTCTTGGGACCAGAGACCTATATCAAGCTAGCCTGGGAGATGGCAGGGGTTGGGTCTCAACTGTGTCCTACTTGGTACAAAGCGGCTGTATGTGTGTGCCTGGTGAGTCCTATGAATGAGGTCACGGATGGAGGCTGGAATTGGGTGGAAGAAAGAACAATAATGCTGTAGGAGGGGCTGAGATCATAGGAAGGTGTGAGGGCTAAATCTTGGGAATACCCACACTCTGTGAAATTACCTATTTAAAAAATATATTTTTATTGATTTCAGTGAGGGAGAGCGAGAGATAGAAATATCAATGATGAGAGAGAATCATTGATCAGCTGCCTCCTGTACGCCTCCCACTGGGGATCGAGCCTACAACCCCGGCATGTGCCCTGACCTGCAAATGAAAGGTGACACTCAACCACTGAACCACATTGGGGCCAGGCTGAAATTACTTTTTTTATTCTTCTGTTTACCTGTGCATAATCTGTTTCTCACTTTAGAAGGTGTGCTCCATAAGGAACTGGTATCAGTCTTGCTCATGCACCTCACACAATGTCTGGTTCATAGCAAGTGAGTAAGAGCTGAATAAATGTGAACGAAGGTGGGAAAAAGGGAGCCACGAAAGCCAAAAAGACGTGGTCCGAGAGCTAAGTGGAAGGCTAGTCATTTCCTGAAAGAGGGCTTCACAGGAACATTGGGATCATCTTCTCTCACCTCCTCAGTCCACAGTTGGGGAAGCAGAGGCCCAGAGAGGACGAATGACCAGCCTGAGGACACCCATGACTGCAGATTCCCCGCCAATGAGATCAAATGCCACAGACCTGCCTGACAATGAGGCACAGAAAAGTCACGGCCACCTCCCTGAGGCCATCACTGTAGGTCAGCAGCGGCCGCCACCCCCATCCCACCCCATCCCATCCCATGCCACCCTATCCCATCCCATGCCACCCTATCCCATCCCATGCCATCCCATCCCACGGGGGCGAAAATTGTCTCTCTGGGAGCAGAGGTGCCAGTAAGCTAAACTGCCAATGGAGGGCTGGAGCGGGCAGGCAGCTCCGGGTAACAGCTGGTAACACCAAAATAACCCGGCCTCATCGCCTTGTTCCAGCCCTCACACCTCTGCCCCCTCAGAGGCGAGCCGAACACAAATTCCTCAGTAACACTCCACACACCAGCTTTCAGCAGGGCCTGCAGGAGGCGGGGGTGGTCATGAGACGCAGCCCTGTCCACTGGGGGCTCACAGTCTATGATGGAGCAGGCAGGCTGGGCACCCGTCGGGCTGCTAAATGATGGTGCCTAGGTCTTGGGGAGCTCAAGAGAGGGAAGATCCTCGGAGAAAAGGACCCCTGAATTACTTTAATGAATGTTAGCCAGTCCAGGAGGTAACAGTAACCGAAAGGAACTGCCAGTGAGAAGGAAGGGAAGCAAAACAGATACATTTCAGGAAGGGGGGGGGGGGGGCAGAAATGGAGGTACAAAGGGGGCTGGATGGGTTGTCCAAATGATGTTGGAACATGGACGTCAAGAGGAGAGATTTGCTGGTTTTGGTGTACAAAGGAGCGCCTCGGGGATTTTTAACCCAGGTTGGCACTGCAGAAAGTGCTCTGTGGCTGCTTTGGGGAGGTGGCCTGGACAAGACCAGGGGTGGGGTGGGGTGGGGGTGCAGACCGACCCGAGAACGCACTACTCCGGATGGGCAGCTCAGACAGGGCTCCTATGGGAAGCGGGATGAGGTCTCCGTGTCCAGAAGGCCGGCATCACCCCCTCCTCGGCTCCGGTGCCACACCATCCCGGGTCCAACTTCCGCTCGCTAGTTCCGGACTCGAAGTTGGAGCAGACAAAAATGTACCGCCGGAACCTTCCTCCCAGACGAGGGGCCCGAGCAGGAGACTTCAACTTCCAAAATGCCCCGCTCCTCGGCTCCGCAGGTCGCGCATGCTTCTTTCCAAGCGAGGCGGGCCGGCTGGCAGACGGACGGGCCGCGTCAGCGGGCGGAGTGCGGGAAACCCGGCGGCCGCCATCTTGGCTGGGTCAAACCAATTGGGCGCTCAGGGGGAGGCTCGCGTTGTCTCTCTCGCCAGTTCTTAGAGGTACTGGAATCAAACGCGCTAATCATTGCAAGTCCCTTTATCATGCTTTACCTTGAAAACCCCTTCCGTTTTGCACCCCCGTCCGGAAAGGAACCCCAGGGTACAATAGGACATCCCAGCACGGCGGCACTCGGCGCGGTTCCGCTGGGGGCGGGGCCTGAAGCCGTCCCGCCCCGCCTCCTGGCAGAGCGGGTTTCCGCTTCCGGCGGTGGCGGGAGCAGCCTCGCTCTGGTCCCTGCGGCTGGCGGCCGAGCCGTGTGTCTCCTCCTCCGCCGCCGCCATATTGTCTGTGTGAGGAGAGGGGAGCGCGGCCGCCGGCGCTGCCGCTTCCACCACAGGTACAGTGGGAGCCGCCAGGCGAGGCTGCCGGGCGGGGGAGGTTGGCCCAGAAGAGGGCAGCCGGGCGCGGCCGCCCCTGGGGCCTCCAGCGGGCTCCGGAGTGCCCTTCGCCTTCCCCTGCCCCCCCTCTACACACACACCAGCCGAGGCGCCTGCAACCCACCGGGGAGGCCCGGGGCCACCCCCCAACCCGGGGCGGGGGGACGGGGGGGGCGAGACGTGGGGGCAGAGGCTGATGTGAAGGTGGGAACTAGCCTTCGGGAGCCCAGCTTATTCGGGGAAAGAGGACTTCACTGAGGCGGGGACTAGGGGTAACTTGGGAGGAGGGGGTCCCCCAGGAGGAAGGGAGCTTGCGGGGTGGGGCCGCAGGGGGATGCTGGGGCCGGTGCCTAGGGGAGTGGTGCCTCCTGGGAAGGGCGGAGCGGAGCAGCTGGGGAGCGGGGGGGCCTTCGCAGGGTCCCTGTGGGCGAGGCCGGGCTTCGCACCTGCAGGCTGGGCTGCAAGGCGGGGGGACCCCGGGCGCGGCCGCCGGGGAGAAAGGCGGAGGGCGAGGACCGCGAAGCGGGCGGACCGGGTTGGAGCTGGAGTTACGGGTAGTTGGGAGCCTGGTGGCAGAGGAGAGAGAAGCGGAGTGGAAGGCTGGCTGCGAGGATACCTATCCGTGTGTGACCTTTTGAAAGAGCAGGACTTTTCCTTCGTCCCCGTCCCTCCTTCCCCCTCCCCCGGCGTCGGAACATTTTTAGCCGAGGCAGGTGATGGGTGGAGCTTCTGTAGTTTGTTTTTGGGAAGCAAAGTCAGGGTCAGAAGTTGCTTCTTGGCCGTTGCTGTTGCGGGAAGGAAAGCGTTCTGGACAGGAGGTGGCGGGCTCATGGGAGAAGACTCGGTTACCTTGCAGCCGCCGAGTTCTGGGAGGAGGGTGTGTGGGGAGCGGAGGGGGAAAGGAAGCTGGAAAGGGAAGGTGCTGCTTCGCGGCGGGGAGCCCTCCTCCCAGCCCGGGGGCTGCAGAGCCGCCGGTGGCGAGGACCGAAGGCCCGGTGCCCGTGTCGGTGTGACTGCTGCGGACGGTGCTACCGCCGTCCAGCCCTCTTCTATCGGTAAATTGGGGTGAGGATATTCTCTAGATCGCGAGTTTATGGTGAAGAGTAAATAAGATCGTGTGTGCCAAGTGCTTACCACAGTGCCAGTAAGTGCTGGATAGCTCTTTCCTGTCACTGTTATTAAAAAATAGCTCTTACTGTCGCTGTTATTAAAAGGGACCAGCTGGTATATTTGGTTCCAAGTAAAACTTAATAGGAACCTTAACAGTAGGTAAGGCTTCAGAACATTACCTTTGTATTTGCTGCAGTGTTTTTGTTTCCTTGTAAGTCTTCTGGGTTAACGGAACGGGCTTGTTGGACCTGGGGATGAAAGATCAGGACCAATACTAGTCCTCCCGCAGGTCATTTTATTTTTATTTTTTTAAATATATTTTATTGATTTTTGTTTTTACAGAGAGGAAAGGAGAGGAATAGAGAGTTAGAAACATAGATGGGAGAGAAACATCGATCAGCCGCCTCCTGCACTCTCCCTACTGGGAATGTGCCCGCAACCAAGGTACATGCCCTTGACCAGAATCGAATCTGGGACCCTTGAGTCCGCAGGCCGACGCTCTATCCATTGAGCCAAACCGGTCAGGGCTCCCGCAGGTCATTTTAAAAAGTTCACCTGCAGCCCAGCCAGCGTAGCTCAGTGGTTGAGCGGCAACCAATGGACCAGGAGGTCACGGTTCGATTCCCGGTCAGGGCACACGCCCGGGTTGGGCGCTCAGTCCCGTGTGGGGCGTGCAGGCGGCAGCCGATCAATGATTCCCTCATCATTGATGTTTCTATCTCTCTCCCTCTCCCTTCCTCTCAGAAATCAATTATATATATTTATTTTATTTTTTTTTCTCTAAAGTTCATCTGCAGTTTACCTGGGAAGGTTTGTCCTGTGACTTTGAAATCGATGAATTTTCATTTCTGTTGGAGGAGGGTATATGACTTGTAAAAGGAACAAAAGGATTGTAAGTTTCCTTAGATTGATTCATTAACTGATTACAAAGTTAGGTCACCCTGGGGCAACATATGCCTAGTTATGTCCTTTTGTACTGAATACAGTAGAGAAGCACACATTTGGGGGTGGGGGCGCATTGTGTTATTTTCTGCATAATGGGTTCATTAATTGCCTTGTATTGGGGATGAAACAAGTGTCACTTTCTTTTCCACAGTGTATTTTTAAGCTTTCCTGTCATCTAGCCACCCTCTTCAGGGTGAGGCTTTGATTTTACTGTTGTCTCTGTCACTGAACATACACCTTTACATACTCCTTTGGAGAAAGGAGAATTTTTCTTTAGGAACTGAGTTTAAAGCCTTACATAGGGTTTGAGTTTGTAGTAAGCAGAATGGCCACTCCCCAAATAAGATGTTCATTCTGTAATCCGAAGAATCTTTACATATGTAGCATGATAAAGGGGACTTTGCAGATGTAATTGGGGTTAAATTGGAAGATTGTCCTAGATTTTGTGGGTAGGCCCAGTCTAAAAGCAGAGAACTTTCTGTAGCTGGGAGTTAAAAAAAGAGGTGGGTCAGAAGCAAAATTGGGAGATCTGAATCATGAGAGGGACCCCATTTGCTGTTGCTAGAGGGGGCCACTGGGAAACCGTGAGAAGGGATGTGGGTGGCCTCTAGTAGCAAAGACCAGCTCTGGCTGACAGCCAGCAAGGAAAAGGAAACCTCAGTTGTACAGCCACAAGGAACTGAAGTTAACAGCTCTACATGAGCTTTGAAATAGATTCTTCCCCAGAGTTTCCGGCAAGGAATACACCTTGATTTTGGCC
The DNA here is from genome assembly GCF_014108235.1 of Myotis myotis. Lineage (NCBI taxonomy): Eukaryota > Metazoa > Chordata > Mammalia > Chiroptera > Vespertilionidae > Myotis > Myotis myotis. Next base: position 62,376,012 of record NW_023416401.1, on the reverse strand, counting down.
TTGTGAGACCCTAAACAGGAAACAGCCAAGTTCATCCAACTTCTGACCTGCAGAAACTGAGAGATAATAAATTTCTGTTGTTTTAAGCCTCTACATTTGTGGTAATTTGTTGTGGCAGCGTTCTCACACTAGTATAGATTTTGGTACCAGGAGTTGGGGTACTGTTATCTGAAAATGTGGAAGGGGCATTGGAGGCCAGAAATCAACCAACCTTCCTTCCTTCCTTCCTTCCTTCCTTCCTTCCTTCCTTCCTTCCTTCCTTCCTCCCTCCTCCCTCCCTCCCTCCCTCCCTCCCTCCCTCCCTCCCTCCCTCCTTCCTTCTCCCTTCCTTCCTTCCTTCTCGATAGAAACATCAATGATGAGAGAGAATCATTGATTGGCTGCATGCAGGAGGCAGCCATGCCCTCCTGCATGCCCTCCATTGGGGATCAAGCCCGCAACCCAGGCATGTGCCCTTGAATGGAATCGAACCCGGGACGCTTCAGTCTGCAGGCTGATGATCTATCCACTAAGCCAAACTGGGCAGGACCAGAAAATTTTTGAGGAATATGGTAGAAAAGACTTAGAAGAATAGATTGTTGCCAGAAATATGGATGTAATGCCTTTGTTAATGAGGGCTCGGGTGGAAGTGGGATATGCATTCATTGGAGACTGGAGGAAAAAGGATCCTTGTTACAAAGCGGCAAATATGCTTAAGAACTGTGTCCTGTGGTTATGTGGAAAAGACAACTTAATGTAATAAACATGGATATTTGGCTGAGGAGATTTCCACGGAAAAGTCTTAAAAAGTGCACCCTGGTTTGTTTGTGGATCTGAGTCTGACTAGTGGAGTGGACCTTTGTGAAATTCATGTAAAGCCTTCTGGGTTCTTGAGGATTTATACTAGCAGAAACAGCTTGGCTTGAAAGAGAGTAGGAAATTAAAGAGGACTGTGAACCCAATGCTACTAGCAAAAAGCAGGCTGGTAAAACTACTCAGTATAAATGTGCTGGTTTTCATTTAAAAAAAAAAAGAAGAAGAAGAAGAAGAAGAAGAAGAAGGGTGGAACCAAGGGCACAGAGAGCTGAATGCCACTGAGGATTTTTCTCTGGTTTGGAAATGGAATGAATAGAGTTAGCTCAGATTTTGAAACTGCTTTGGACCAATGGATCTGTTTTCTCTTATATTTTCCCTGTTCAGATAGAATGTCTATAACTGGTGCCCTATCCCTGACCCCCATTGCATGTTGGGAGCAGATAACTTTTTTTTAAGGAATTGTACACCTGGGATTGTAGTTAATGTATTATACCTAGAGCCTCATTATACCTAATTTAGATTATGAGTTTTGAGACTTTATGTTGGGAGGCAAGAGGGTGGGTGTAGTAGATAGGATGACACTCCCCTACCCCCAAAGATGTTCATAACCTCATCCCTGGATTCTGGATTACAGTAACATGTGGCAAAGGGACTTTGCAGATAGGAAATTATTCTATTGCAGATTATCCTGTTTTTTTCTGGGTGGGGATTATTTTCTAGAGAACAAAGGCAGCAAAGATTATTCTATAAAGTGATTTGGTTCTGGAAGACTTCACAGAATAATGGGGTTGAGTGGAACCTATGCCTCTTTTTTCTTTTTTTTTTTCTTTTTTTAATCCTCACCAGAGGGTATTTTTCCATTGATTTTTTTTTTTTTTTTCTTTAAGAGAGAGAGGGAAAGACAATTTCAATGTGAGAGAAACACATCGATTGGTTGCCTCCTGCATGTGCCTTGACCAGGGCCCAATCCAGGGAGGAGTCTGCAACCGAGGTAGTTGTCCTTGACTGGAATCAAACCCAGGACCCTTTGGTCCTCAGGCCAACTCTCTATCCACTGAGCCAAACTGGCTAAGGCTTTATGCTTCTTTCTTAATGTTTAAGTGTCCTGTTACTGCCTTTATATGCAATTTGGAAGGACTACATGACGAGCTTGGTTAAATGTAGATTCTAGAGCTACAGGCCATTTTAGTAGGATTTCTATAAATTGATGATTCTTCCATGCCTATAATAAACTTCTTGGGTAAATGGCACAATTTTGTCATTAATTTTTATTGGCTGAATAAAGCAATGAGTTTATATGACAACCTTTTAAAGACTTAATTTCCTATTTTTTAGAGGAGACAGAAATGGGTAATTGTTTTTATGAATTGATAGCCACCTATACGTACAGTGGTCTGTCTGTTTTTTCACACCTCCCATCCCAATCCAAAGATGTTGTAAGGTTGTTTCTCCCTGTCATTGTTATTTGAGTTTAAGAGTCAGAGTTGAGGATCATACTTGCAGAGTGGACTTCTAGCTTTTAAGAAAAAGTACTGCTTTTTGCTCTTCAACAGTATTCTATTGATTAGATTCATAAAATGACTCTACTGAGGGAGACTTCAGAGGATGGAGGAATTTTGTTTTGAGTTAGTTACCTAATTACATACAGTGTGATTACAAAATCAACATTTCAGGGTATGAGTGACTTTTGAGGTTATTTGTTGGACTTTTAGCTTTAGAAGAAAAGAAATTGGGCCACATGAAGGTTAAGTGGTTCAACCAAGTATCTTAGCCCTAGAGCTGGCCTAGGATCCTGGTTCAGGCAGTGGAGATTCATGGCTTCTGAACTACATCATGTCCTTGAATAATGTAGTGTTTTGTTTTGTTTTGTTTTGTTTTGTTAGAAGCTTGATGAGATGCCATAGGAATTTAACTCTTGTTTATATCGATTAGCCTGTGACAAAATTGGTTTCCTTATACTTACAGACGACATTAAGTGAAGACTTACTATATATCTCTGTGCACCCTTCCCTGCATTGTACATTTTCTAGATTTTACCTTGGAAAGGTTATCTCTGTGTCTCAGTTTCCTCATGGGGTCATTGTGAGTATTCAGATTATGCATGTGACACATCTATATATATAAAAGCCTAAGTGACCATTCTACCGGTAGCTGTGACACGCACTGACCACCGGGGGGGCAGGTGCTCAACACACAGGTATGGAAATGTGGAACAGACTGATGAATCTCAGGGGCGGGAAGGGTGGGAAGAGATTAACCAAAGATCTTATATGCATTTTAGAGAACTGGTGCTCAGATTTGTGTACCAGTGGGGTCCCTCAGCCTGGCCTGCGGGGATCAGGCTGAATCTGTGCACCAGGCCTCTGACATCCCCTGAGGGGTCCCAGATTGCCAGAGAGCACAGGCCAGGCTGAGGGACCCCACTGGTGCCTCTAGTTTAGCTTAATACTTAACATAATAAGTGCCCAAAAGATGTTGACTATTACAACACTTATGATTCTTATTTTGACAACTATATGACATTTGCATAAATTACAGTACAAGCTGTATAAGTTCAAAAATTGATAACTGATATGATTTGCATTGGATTAGATTAGGACTTAGAATTTTAAGGTAATAATGCTTGTGATACTTGATTTAAAGTGACAAACTGGATTTGATCCTTGGTCTAACACAATTCATTGGGTGAACTGGACCAAGTTCATTTCACAAGAGTATTAGTGTGTTTATACACCTAAATTACTTTGAACTCTTAAGGTGGATAATTTCAAAAGTAGAGTATCATTTAATTGTTTCTTAATAGAAATCTAGGCCACCTAGCTTTTCAAATGAAGAAATTCCTCTAGGATTATTAAGAAACTGCTGTCATTGTAACAAAGCATATATTTACATTGGGTTATAGGCCATTGGCAGTTTTTCTTAAATATTTGGTGTGCTCCAGGGTAGATATCAGCAGACTTAGTTGTTGACCAAAAAATTTTTTTTTCATATTGTAGAAATTAAGGATTAAGTCTTTAAAAGTTTTAAGTAAATGAATTCACAGTGTCATTCCTAGAGTGGCATTTCACTGGTTTCTACAAATTCTGTGTCTTAGACATAAGAAACCTACTTAGGAACCGTTACTATGGTAGGCAAGCTTTTTTTTACATTAGTGATAATAGTGTTTTCTTGCATTGAAAATAATCGTGTTATCTGATGTGAGTGTTTTAAGGTTCAGTACCAGGGTATTCTTAGAATAATCTTTAAATACCTTTATATTGGCCACTGTTTTTCTTTTCACACTTTTTGATTTTGTGGATTTTTCTGACAGTTTTTTATTAGCTGAAACATTTTAATCTGCTTGAAAAAGTGAACACTAGAAATTTTTCTGAATTTATGACTGATACAGTAACAGGCATTTCTCAGTTTTATTTATTTCATTAATGTTCTACAAAATTTAGGAAAGCAACCCTGTTAAAAATGAATGGGTAAATTATTTTCCTAAAGAAATGAACCATAGCATATTATAAAGTACAAAATAGTCATTTTGGGCTATTGAATTTATAACCAGTCAAAAGATGTTACTCATTCAACAGACCCTCAGTGCCTACTACATTTCAGATAGATTGTGCTAAGGATCTCTAGATTATCTCTATCCTCAAGCTTACAACTGAGGACATTATGTAATGATGCATATATCATTCTACAATTTAGTAGCTTTCTGAGATGTTTTCTTATGAAAATTTCTGTTGGCTTTCCTCAGACTTGGGGAAAGTTCAATTGTATAGTTTCTGAAATAGCTACAGAAAATTGGGGGTGGGGAGTTCAGACTTTCTCATTCTTGAACATTGCTTGTCGGGGAGCAAAAGGATTGTTGGAATGAGACAGACCAAGTCTGGGGACTGTTTCTTTACATCTCTCAAACCTAGATTTCTGTCATCTAAACAATTTAGATAACTACCTTGAACAACTTAATTATTAACCTGTAAAATGGGGGTTAGTAGTACTTGTGAGGGTTAATAACTAAAGCAGCAGATAAATTTATCTCAGGGTTACTGTGAGGATTAAAGGAGATAATTTATGAAGTTCTGGGCACCTGACTAACATGAGTTCTTTCCCTTTTCTGTCAGTGAAATCAATGTGTTCAATGTCAGTGTTGCTACTCTTTATTCTTTATTTTCATTTTCTGCTGCCAGTAGTTCTTATTTTTTAATGAGGCCTTTTGACCTGTACTTCCTGTTTCTGTTGGGTGAGGTACTGAATTGTTGCTGTTGATAGGTGGGTTGGTATGTAACTCAAGCTTGGTGTAGACGCCTCAGTTACTCATATACAGTGTAAATTGTGAGAATGGTTCTTTAGTCTTCATGAATATAGGATTCTCTTGCTTCTAGATAGAGAAGGGAATCCCATCTCAGACTTAGGGTACGTTCAGAGTTTGCTCACCTTATAGACTTGTGAACCTGGATTAGAGGTCTTATTTATCAGTGGTCCTTTGATTATAGTTTGGGAATTACTTATGCATTGTATGTTAGGGATATGTTTGAAGAATTGTATCCTGCATTGACATCTTCTGTATGCCCTGTTCTCTTAGGTTATGCGCTAATTTGCTTTCTTATTTGCTTTGTATTCTTAAATAATACACTCCTTAGATAGAGAAGGAACCTGTCTTTATCAGTAGTTTAAAGTAGTTAACATGTTCTGTGTATTTATGCCTATATAACATATAGCCATCTGCCTTGGAATTTTTCTTCCTGAGCAGAGGGGTTCAGATCTGGCCTCAGCCACTTAGTAGTCCTATGACTTGGCAGGTTTAACCTCTGGACATGTTTATTTCTAAAATGGGAGTGTGCATCTCATACCAGGCCAGGCTACTAGAGACATTTAAATGATAGCAGTAATTATTACATATGTAAATGCTGGATTATATTTAAGTTACTCTAGGTCTCAAATGAAGTTTTCTTTTAGTTCCAGAGAGTTGTGGCCAGTGGAATAAAGTGTCAGTTGTGACTTTATTTTGTTTTTGTTGCTGGTAAAAATATATACAGTGATATCTTTGCCCATCATCCTATATAATCCTATATAATAAAAGCCTAATATGCAAATTGACTTAAAGGTGGGGCGACCAGGGGGCAGGGCCGGCCAAGGTGGGTGCCAGCAGGCAGAGGGGAGGGGACAGTGATGGGAGGGGCAGGGGCGGCCTCTTGCTGGCCAGCACCATCCCCCTATCAGCCCGCAGGTTGCCTCCCACAGAGGGATGCCAGACTGTGGCTTAGGCCTACCCCCCCCCCCGCAGCCATCAGTCGGACATCCCCCGAGAGCTCCTAGTCTGTGAGAGGGCACAGGCCGGGCTGAAGAACACACACACACACCCCATCCCCCCGCACCCACATGAAATTCATGCACGGGTATGGTTCCTAGGCCTGGCTTGCAATCAGGGCCATCTTCCCCAGCAGCTGGCCCCGCCCCCCACCACTACCCACCCCGGAACCGCTCACCATCAGGCAATCAGAGCCTGCTGGCCTGGAGGAGGGATCGAGAGGTTGGCCGTTCTCGTCCGCTTGCTGGCCCCACCTCCCCGCCACGGGTCGCCCTGTGTGCGGGGCGGGGTCCTTGGCTTGGCACCACCGGAGTCCGCCTCTACCCACCCCGGTTCCCCAGTTGCCATTGGGCAATCGGAGCCTGCCATCCAGGGTAAGGGTCCAAGAGGTTGGCCAGTAGACCCCAATCAGGGCCTACAAGCTGGGGGCAGCTCCTGCATTAAGCATCTGTCCCCTGGTGGTCAGTGCATGTCATAGCAACCGGTCCTTCCAACATTTGATCAATTTGCATATTACCCTTTTATTTTATAGGACTAGAGGCCCGGTGCACAAAAATTTGTGCACTTGGGGGAGGGGGGAGGGGTCCCTCAGCCCGGCCTGTGCCCTATCGCAGTCTGGGAACCCTCGGGAGATAACAACCTGCTGGCTTAGGCCTGCTCCCGGGTGGCAGAGGGCAGGTCCAATCCCTAGGTGCAGCCCCTGGTCGGGCTCAGTGCAGGGCTGATTGGGGAGTTGGGGCGCCACCCCCTGTCATGCACAGAGCAGGGTGGATCGGGAGATTGTGGTGCCACCCTCAGTCACACTCAGGGTAGGGCCGATTGGGGGGTTGGGGCACCGCCCCCTGTCACACTCAAGGCAGGGTTGATGGGGAGGTGGCGGCGCTGCCCCCTGTCACTCACAGAGCAGGGCCCATCGGGGGTTTGGGGCTCCGTACCCTGGCACACACAGAGCAGGGTCAATCAGGGGCATGGGGAGCTCCCCCCTGTCACTCACAGAGTAGGGCCGATAGGGGAGTTGGGGCACCGCCCCGTCACACAGCAGGGCGGATCAGGGGGTTGGGGCTCCGCCCTCTATCACCCACAGAGCAGGGCCGATCAGGGGGTTGGGGTGCCGCCACTGTCACACTCGGGGCAGGGCCGATCAGGGGGTTGGGGCGCTGCACCCTGTCATACACAGAGCCGCAGGGCGATCGGGGGGTTGGGGACCTCCCCCCTATCGGGCACAGAGCAGGGCTGATCAGGGGGTTGGGGCGCCTTCCCCTGTCATGAACAGAGCAGGGCGGATTGGGAGGTTGTGGCCCTGCCCCCTGTCACACACAAAGCTGCAGGGCGATCAGGGGGTTTGGGCGCTGCCCCCTGTCACACTGATCCCGGTGCCGGGAGGCCTCTCGGCTCCACTGATCCCGGTGCTGGGAGGCATGTTACCCTTTTACTATATAGGATAGAGGCCTGGTGCATGGGTGGGGGCCGGCTGGTTTGCCCTGACCGGTGTCCTGGATCAGGGTGGGGGTCCCCACTGGGGTGCCTGGCCAGTCTGGGTGAGGGGCTGAGGGCTGTTTTCAGGCTGGCGGGTGACTGAAGCTCCCAACCGCTCCTTTTTTCTTTTTTTTTTCTTTTTTATTCTGGGCCAGGTTTAGCTCTGGCTCCAGCTCTGAGGCCTCTGCTGCTGAAAGCAGGTATCTGTTTGGGTTCTATAATCGAAACACTGTATCAACTCCAGCTCTGAGATCCCGGCTGGCTGAAAGCAGGTTTCTGGGGTTTTGTTTAGCTTCTATATTTGTAGCAATGTTTCAAACTGCAAGCTCAGAGGCCGGCGGCGGCAGGTGGGGAACGTTGGAGTCCTCCATCACTGAAGCAAGCAAGCCTCATGTTCGCTTCCAGCTGCCTGGCTGCCCGCCGCCATCTTGGCTGGCAGTTAATTTGTATATCACCCTGATTAGCCAATGGTAAGGGTAGCGGACATATGGCTAATTACCATGTTTCTCTTTTATTAGATAGGATTATTGGAGACAATACTGGACTTCAGACTTTTGTCAAGTGTTTGAGTTAGAACTATATTAATTCATATCAAACTACTTGGGTTTCCTTACATACTTCCCTTCATTGGAAGACTTGCCACTGTTCCTATGTTATTTATGTTACATTGGCTCTTTGATCCTTTTCTGGTTTAAAGGTGGAGAAATAAAATTCACAGAGGGCTTGAATGTTATTTGTTACTCCATACATGCTGGTTCGTTTATAGAAATGCTTGAGTGTTTTGCCTCTTAAAATAAGAATGTTGTAAATTTTGTAGATGGGAATAAAAACAGAATCCTCAGTGATATGTTAGGATTATAATGTCTTAAAAATCCTGTAATTTTACACAAGCAGTAGCTTAATGAGTTACCAGGTCTTACTGTGAATGCTTATATTCTGAATTCAGCTCCTTTGCAGGACTGGGGGTGTGGGGGAGGCGGGGGGCGCGGGAGAAACAAACCTATACTCTGGCTTTGAACAGGTTGTTTCTCTGTGCACTTGGAGTCTTGAGATTTAAAGGTCAGAGTGGGTTGGGGAACTGTCAAGGAGCTAATTGTTAACCATTTTTACCTGTTTTCCCTATTTAAGGAACAAAAACACCACTATTTATATTGCATTAGTTTGATGGATGAGAGAGAATGTTGTTGGCCATGATTACCACCTTAAGTTGAGACAAGAAAAGCGAACCATTATAAAGTGGAAGAAAAAGATAATTTCATTTAATGTTAACATTCATTTTTACCACTAACTTATTCTTTTGGCTTATTCTTCCAAGATAGGCATAAAAGGTTTAGTTTGTGTTTGTTGTTTTTGTGGGGGGTTTTTGTGCCCGTTACCTCCAAATATGTTATCTCCCAGAAGAGATGGTTGCTCATTAGTGTCATATCTGGACTATACTTGAAATAAGGGGAGTTATGAAATAATTTTTTCAACCTGTGTGGGTTTTGACTAATCTGTGATCGCTCTAGGTCAGTGGTTCTCAACCTTCCTAATGCCTCAACCCTTTAATACAGTTCCTCATGTTGTGGTGACCCCAATTTCATTGTTACAAATTGAACATAATTAAAGCATAGTGATTAATCACAAAAACAATATGTAATTATATATGTGTTTTCCGATGGTATTAGGTGACCCCTGTGAAAGGGTCGTTCGACCTCCAAAGGGGTCGCAACCCACAGGTTGAGAGCCACTGTACTATATCAGGAAGAATAACAGATGTGTGGAGATACTGGTCCCCTCAGTCCTGTGGCCATTTGTGTGGGATACAGGGCATCTAAGTCAATGATCTTAGGTCTGAAAGTCTTGATCATTTATCCTAGTGTTCTACACAGATATTATGTTCTCTTTTTTTTTTACCTTTTTAAAAGGCTGTAAGCACTAATTTAGAAAGTTCAGTAATGGTATCTTAATAATTTTAAGATTTAAGAGGTCACCAATCTTAAAATAATTGTGACTTATAAGTTCAGAAAAAAAAACATTTTAAAGTATCTCTCTGGCTCTCAATAAATTCCCTTTCCACATATAATTCAAGGGATATACTTAAAAATGTAAGCTCTGGCTGGGTAGCTCATTTAGTTAAAGCATCATCCGGATACCCAAAGGTTTCAGGTTCGATCCCTGGTCAGAGTACATACAAGAAGCAACCAATGAATGCATAAATAAGTGAAACAAATCAATGTTTCTCTTTTTCTCTCATCAATTTAAAAAATGTAAGACACTAAATGATTTAAGTTTGGACACTTATAAAGAAAATCAAGTTCTTATTTTTTAAGCAGTAATGCAAAGCAAAATAAAGTTTCCTGTGTAAACCGATGTCCTCACCTGATTGATTCTGAATGCCACTGTATCTTTTCTGAGGCTGACATTTTGTTAATCATTCATCAAGCTTGGGGCTCATGCTGGAACATAAATTGAAGCCTAGGATACATTGTCATTTTCTCTGCCTTTAGGAAAGAATGGGGTATACTTAGTTTGAGAAATTTAATTGTTTAATATTTGTGTAAATTGTCAAGTTAGCCTTTTTAAATTAATATTAAACATTGTTAAAGATGTACATTTCTTTTTGTCTAACTCAGTGATTCTTAAATCTTTTGTAGTTTACAGATTTCCTCTGAGCCTGTAATAAAAGCTCAAGTACCTGCACCTGCTTTTTGGTATATACTTTTCTTTTTTTAATCCTCACCCGAGGTTATTTTTCCATTGATTTTTAGGGAGATTGGAAGAGAGGGAAAGACAGAAACATGGATGTGAGAGAAGCACATCGATTGTAGCCCCCTGTACAAGCCCCAACCAGGGTCCAGGCTGGGGAGGAACCTGCAACCAAGGCACAAACCCTTGACCGGAATCGATCCTGGGACTCTTCAGTTCACAGGCCTATGCTCTATCCATTGAGCCAAACTGGCTAGGGCTTGGTTTATACTTTTAAGGAGTTCATGGACCTCTGATCTCATTAATAAACTCCATTTTCAGTGTTATAATTTATTTTGTCCAAATAATAGTTTCCCCTCTTAATTTTTTAAATATTTCAACACTTGCTTGATTTATCACTTGTCACGGTGTTATTCTTTTAACAAGTACTTCTGGATCATCTTCTACATGACAGTGGTAGAGACTCTTGGGGATACCGTTTTCTGTCCTTGGAGCTTTGTGTAGCTAGATGGATGTGTAAACAGTACAATGGCAGTGCTCAATGAAGAGGTAAGCAGAGTGCTGTTAGAATATGTACAGAGAAGAGGTCTTGACCATTAGAATTTTTCTGTAAATCCATGGTCAGTTCTGTATTTCTTAATTGACAAAAGGCATATTGTAAACTGATCCAAGATTTTTTTTGAAGTTCTAATTGGACTAATAATGGAAACTAAATCAAGGAGCAAATAGTCTTAAATTGAGAACTTAAATGTGTTTGCCATTGCATGTGATAATGCTATATTTAGTATAGAGCAGGGATTGCTAACACAAATAACCACAGGAGTTGGGCCAGTAAGCTAAATTAACAGAGTTGTCCAGGTTTACCTGTGTCATCTCCAGTGGATGACATACCTTTAGAGCCCACTGCTGGTGGGTACACACAGCTCAGTACATCAGAGTGATTTTGTCAGCGCAGGAATGCAGAATTATTGTTACCAGATAATCCTACCTACCTTCTCTTTTTCTTTTGAGAAACCAAAGGTTAAAATTTTTTTAGTGTCAGCAACTAAGTCACAATTAAAAATAATTTATTACAAAACATTTTTAAAGTATATTTTTTATTGGTTTCAGAGAGAAAGGGAGAGAGAGAGATAAAAACATCAACAGTGAGAGAATCATTGATCTGCTGCCTCCTGCATGCCCCACACTGGGGATTGAGCCCGCAGCCTGAGCATATGCTCTGACTGGGAATTGAACCGTGACCTCCTGGTTCATAGGTCAACGCTCAGCCACTGAGTCACGCAGTCCAGGCTATTACAGAACGTTTTAGCACAAAATTTAACTTAATAACTGATCCAGGATAGGAAAATCCATAGGATTAGTGGTTGTTGGGAGTGTGAGGAATGACTGCTATGTGGTTATTTTGGGGGGTGATGGAAATATTCTGGAATCAGATAGTGGTAGTGATTGCACATTGTGAATATACTAAAAACCACTAAATTGTGCACTTTAAAATGATAAATTTTATGTTATGTGGATTTTACCTCAGTTTTTAAAATTGAGATAAAACATACTATGAGCCAAATCGGACATAAATGTTTGCTGTAGAGCAGAATGAATAGACTGTGAATCTAGACATAATACTTTTAAATCATCTCTCTGTGACATTGTAGCGATTACTCCAATTTGCCTTTTGTGAAATGGGAAGAATATTACCTAGGTCTTGGACTTGTTAGGTTTAAAAGTGATCAATTTAAATCCCAAGAAGCAGTGACTGACTCATCATAAGCATTCACATACCTTTATATTTAGAAGCCAGCCAATGTTTGCTGCCCTCCGTTCCAGCCTACTTTTTGTTAGCAAGTCTAGGACAACACGCCCTTTTAGTTATTGCTTACCCATCATCTGCAGAAGTATGGTTGTCTCTTTTGTAACCTACCTCTGGACAGTAAAGGAGGAAGTAGGAGAGAGTAGTATTCCTTATATTTTGCAGTTTCTTCACTGTAATCAGATGGGTGAAATGACAGATCCAAGGTCATATTTGTTGTTAGTGGTTCCAAGGTTAATGCCTTTCAGGAACAGTACTGAATTGTTTCTGTAGCTCTATCAAGGATTGTTGGGCACTGTGCTCATCACATGGACAAATCACACAGCCTCATAAAAGGGTAAATGGAGCCGTATGGCTCCAAAGAAGCATCTCCTACATATTGACTCTTTTCATATCTGTTTGGGAAGTGGTAGTATGACTTTGACCTCTGGTATTAGTTATGGATGTGAAAACATTTATATGTAAGCCTGAAGAGCATCTTTAAAATCAGCTGTAAATCCAAGTATCCATTGTACAGCTAAAACTTTTTTAAAATATATTTTTATTGATTTCAGAGAAGAAAGGAGAGGGGAGAGAGAGAGAAACATCAATGATGAGAATCATCGATCGCTTGCCTCCTGCACGCCCCTTACTGGGTATCGAATCTGGGACCCTTCAGTCCACAGGCCGATGCTCTATCCACTTAGCCAAACCAGCTAGGGCTAAACTGCTTTTCTTAATTTTGAACAGGACAAGGTCTATATGCAAGCAAGGTTAATTTTTGCCAAAATATTGTTTACTACTGTTTTGATAATTCAGTTCTTCAAACATTTATGAAACACCATGCTAGGCACTGTGATAAATACAGGGTGTATATCAAGAGAAATAAGTCAGGGTCCAGGTCTTGAGTTACCTGCTGAGAGAGAAATGTATAAGTAAATTACATGTGATAAGGTAATAAACTAGTGGCCCGGTGCATGAAATTCGGGGGGGGGGGGTCCCTCAGCCCGGCCTACACCCTCTCCAATCTGGGACCCCTCGGGGGATGTCCAACTGCCGGTTTAGGCCCAATCCCTGTGGATATGTAGATATTTGGAAGTGTTTTAGCTTCTGAGGAAGTGCTTGATTTATTTTGGAGAGGTGTGTGCAAAGGCTTCATTGTGGATGCAAAACTGATTCTTGAAGAATGAGTAGGAGTTCCCCCAGCAAGCAGTATTGGTGGAGAGCAGTGTAAAGGCATGGGGTGGGGCCGAGGAGTATGTTCAATACTCATTTGCTTAACATTTACAAAGTTTGTTACTTTTTGGAAGTGTTAAGCTGTACAGTAAAAAGACATTAGGATAGAACAGGTTATAGTGATATCCAGTTACAGTACTGATTGAACTGGGTATGAGACTTTAGGGTTTTCATTTTTGTGTGTCAGTTTTGGTAAGTCTTTCCTCTAGGAATTTCAGATTTACTGGCCTAAAGTTGTTCATGTTTTCCTATGTTTAAATTTAATTTTTACAATTAATATACAGTAAAATTGATTTCTCTTTGTGTTTTCAATTCTATGAAATTTAACACAAACATAGATTCAAGTGACCACATCACAACCAGGACACAGAACCCTTGGTAGTCACACCGAGTCTCCCACCCCTATTTGTCAACATTATTGCCTCCTTCACTCAGCATATTGTTTTTGATATTCATTGAAGTTGTATCAATGGTTAGTTCCTTTTTATTGCTTAAATAGTATTCCATTGTATAGGTGGGCCACAATTATCCATTTACTTAACATTCTTTGATTATGAATAAAGCTATAAATTAGCTGTATAGGCTTTTATGAACATAAGTTTTTATTTTTCTAGAGTAAGTAGCTAGAAGTGGGATTGCTGGGTCATGAGAAAAATATAATTTTAACTTTATAAGAAACTGCCAAACTGTTTTCTAAGGTGATTTACTATATCATGTTGCACTCCCACCAGGAATGAATTACGTAATTTATATTACTTTGAATCCTCCTCAACTTATTGTCAGCTTTTTTTGTTTTTTAATTTTAGCCATTTTAATCGATCTGTAGTGTATCTTAATTTTTATTTTAATTAAACTTCCCTAATGACTAAAATTATTGTGCCGAACCGGTTTGGCTCAGTGGATAGAGCGTCAGCCTGCAGACTGAAGGGTCCCGGGTTCGATTCCGGTCAAGGGCATGTGCCTTGGTTGCGGGCACATCCCCAGTGGAGGGCGTGCAGGAGGCAGCTGATCGATCTCTCTCAACGATGTTTCTGGCTCTCTATCCCTCTCCCTTCTCTGTAAAAAATCAATAAAATATTTTTAAAAAAATATTGTGCATTTTTTCATGCTTATTTATATATTTTTGTTAAGCGTCTCAATATTTTTTGCTCATTGTTTGTTTTATTGGTACAGGTCCTTTTTTTATACAAAGTGTGAGGTTTAAGTTGAAGTTCATGATTTTGCAAATGGATGTCTAAGTTTTCCAAAACCATTTGTAAAAAAAAAAAAAAGTATCCTTTTTCCATTGAACTGCCTTTGTACCTGTGTCAAAAATAAATTGGCTATTATTTGTTTGGATCTATTTCTATGTTCTTCATTCTGTTCTTTTGGTCTGTTATCCCTTTGCCAATATCACACTATTTTAATAACTAGCTTTGTAATAATAGTCTTAAAATTAGTGTTATTCCTCCAGCTTTATTTTTTATTTTTTAAAACTGTTTTGGTTACTCTAGTTCATTTGGATTTCTTTTTTAATCCAGTCTCTGACAGTCTTTGTCTTTTACCTGGATAATTTATTTCATTTATATTTAATATAATTAGCCATATTTCTGTTTAACTTTTCCCTGTGTGTCTTATGTTCTATAGTTCTTTTTTTTTTTAATATATTTTATTGATTTTTTACAGAGAAGAAGGGAGAGAGATAGAGAGTTAGAAACATCGATGAGAGAGAAACATCGATCAGCTGCCTCCTGCACATCTACTGGGGATGTGCCCGCAACCCAGGTACATGCCCTTGACCGGAATCGAACCTAGGACCTTTCAGTCCGCAGGCCGACGCTCTATCCACTAAGCCAAACCGGCTTCGGCTATAGTTCTTTATCTACCATTCTTTTGGATTCTTTTTATCACTTCATTCCCCCAAACCCTTTTCTAGTTTGGAAATATATGGTATTTTTGTTCTGTAAGTAAATACCATCATAGATATTATAAATTAGAGGCATAGTATATCACAGTCTAATATATATTTTTTTTTTTATATTTTATTGATTTTTCACAGAGAGGAAGGGAGAGAGATAGAAAGTTAGAAACATAGATGAGAGAAAAACATCGATCAGCTGCCTCCTGCACATCTCCCACTGGGGATGTGCCCGCAACCCAGGTACATGCCCTTGACCGGAATCGAACCTGGGACCCCTCAGTCCGCAGGCCGACGCTCTATCCACTGAGCCAAACCGGTTTCGGCGCACAGTCTAATATTAATAGTCAATGTTTATTTGAACATTTCCATAAATTTTTCTTTTATGCTCCTTATTTTCTCTTACAACTCAAACTTTCTTTTTTTAATTGTTTTATTGCTTAAAGTATTACAAAGGGTATTATATATGTCTCCTTTTTTTTTCTCCCCTTGACCCTCCCCTATCCTCCCATGCCCCCCAGTGTCTTGTGTCCATTGGTTATGCTCGTATGCATGCATACAAGTCCTTCGGTTGATCTCTTACCCTCACCCCCACCCCCAAACCCTCCCCAGCCTTCCCGCTGTAGTTTGACAGTCTGTTCGATGTTGCTCTGCCTCTGTATCTATTTTTGCTCATCAGTTTATAATGTCTTAATTATCCATAAATGAGTGAGATCATGTGGTATTTTTCTTTCATTGACTGGCTTATTTCACTTAGCATAATGCTCTCTAGTTCCATCCATGCTGTCGCAAATGGTAAGAATTCCTTCTTTTTTACAGCAGCATAGTATTCCATCGTGTAGATGTACCACAGTTTTCTAATCCATTCGTCTGCTGATGGGCACTTAGGCTGTTTCCAGATCTTAGCTATGGTGAATTGTGCTGCTATGAACATAGGGGTGCATATATCCCTTCTGATTGGTGTCTCTGATTTTTTGGGATATATTCCTAGAAGTGGGATCACTGGGTCAAATGGAAGTTCCATTTTTAACTTTTTGAGGTACTGTCTTCCATACTGGCTGCACCAGTCTGCATTTCCACCAGCAGTGCAGGAGTGTTCCTTTTTCTCCACATCCTCTCCAGCACTTGTCCTTTGTTGATTTGTTGATGATAGCCATTCTGACAGGTGTGAGATGGTACCTCATTGTTGTGTTGATTTGCATTTCTTGGATGATTACTGACTTTGAGCATGTTTTCATATGTCTCTTGGCTTTCTGAATGTCCTCTTTTGAAAAGTGTCTGTTTAGGTCCTTTGCCCATATTTTGATTGTTTATCTTTTGTTAAGTTGTATGAGTTCCCTATAAATGTTGGAGATTAAACCCTTATCAGTGATAACATTGGCAAATACGTTCTCCCATGCCCCATGCAGTGGGCTTTCTTGTTGTTTTGTTGATGGTTTCTTTTGCTGTGCAGAAGCTTTTTATTTTTATTTTATTTTTTTTTAAATATATTTTATTGATTTTTTACACAGAGGAAGGGAGGGAGATAGAGAGTCAGAAACATCGATGAAAGAGAAACATCGATCAGCTGCCTCCTGCACATCTCCTACTGGGGATGTGCCCGCAACTAAGGTACATGCCCTTGACCAGAATCGAACCTGCGACCTTTCAGTCCGCAAGCTGACGCCCTATCCACTGAGCCAAACCGATTTTGGCTAGAAGCTTTTTATTTTGATGTAGTTCCATTTGTTTATTTTCTCTTTCGTTTCCAGTGACCTAGGAGCTATACCAGTGAAGAAATTGCTTCGGCATATGTCTGAAATTTTGTTACCTTTGGATTCCTCTAGTATTTTTCTGGTTTCCCGTCTTACATTTAAGTCGTTTATCCATTTTGAGTTTATTTTTGTGTATGGTGTAAGTTGGTGGTCTAGTTTCATTTTTTTGCATGTATCTGTCCAATTTTCCCAACACCATTTATTGAAGAGACTGTCTTGACTCCATTGTGTGTTCTTACCTCCTTTGTCAACTATTAACTGAGCATATTGGTTTGGGCCGATTTCTGGGCTCTCTGTTCTATTCCACTGATCTATATGTCTGTTCTTGTGCTAGTACCAGGCAGTTTTGAGAACAGTGGCTTTGTAATGCAGCTTGATATCTGGTATTGAGATCTCACCTACTTTGTTCTTCTTTCTCAGGATCGCTGCAGCTATTTGGGATCGTTTTTTATTCCAGATGAATTTTTGGAGCGTTCATTCTAGATCTGTGAAATATGCCGTTGGTATTTTAATCGGAAGTGCGTTGAATTTATAGATTGCTTTGGGTAGTATGGACATTTTAATGATGTTGATTCTACCAATCCAAGAACATGGTATGTTCTTCCATCTGTTTATGTCTTCCTCTATCTCTTTTTTCAACGTCCTGTAGTTTTCTGAGTAGAGGTCTTTTACCTCTTTAGTTAAGTTTATTCCTAGGTATCTTAATTTTTTTGGTGCGATGCTAAGTGGGATTGCTTTTTTAGTCTCTCTTTCTGTAAATTCACTATTGGTGTATAGAAATGCCATAGATTTCTTGGCATTAATTTTGTATCCTGCTACATTGCCAAGTTCATTTATTAAGTCTAATAGTTTTTTGATGGAGTCTTTAGGGTTTTTTATGTATAATATCATGTCATCTGCGAATAAAGACAGTTTTACTTCTTCTTTTCCAATTTGGATGCCTTTTATTTCTTCTTCTTGTCTCATTGCAATGGCTAATACTTCTAGTACTATCTCGAACAGCAGTGGTGAGAGTGGGCATCCCTGTCTTCCTGTTCTTAGGGGAAATGGTTTTAGTTTTTGTCCATTGACTATGATGTTGGCTGTGGGTTTGTCATATATGGCTTTTATTATGTTGAGGTATGATACTTCAATTCAAACTTTCTAAGTGGGATTATGTTCTTTCTTTACAGATATTTACTGGATATAGAATTTAATTTGGCAGGTTTCTTTCCTAAGTGCACTACATTATTAAACTGTTCTTGGCTTCATTGTTCCTTTTGGAAAAATCAACTACTATTCTCATATTGCTCCTTTGAATGTAATCTGTCTTTTCTGCTTGGTTTTCAGATTTCTTGTCTCTGGTTTTTCTGCTTGCTTGTAATTATATGTTTAGTTATGGATTTCTTTTTTTTTCTTTTTTTTAAAATATATTTTATTGATTTTTTACAGAGAGGAAGGGAGAGAGATAGAGAGCTAGAAACATCGATCAGCTGCCTTCTGCACATCCCCTACTGGGGATATGCCCGCAACCCAGGTACATGCCCTTGACCGGAATCGAACCTGGGACCTTTCAGTCCGCAGGCCGACGCTCTATCCACTGAGCCAAACCGGTTTCGGCGGATTTCTTTTTATTTATCTTGTTTGTAGTTTGTTGGTTTCTGGAATGTGACTATCTGCTTGCTCCTGGGAAATTCTCAACTGTTACTTATTCCATTATTGCCTTTGTCCTATCCGGTTTTCTCCTTTTCTTCTAGTACCAATTAAAAGTATATCAAACCTTTCACTCTATTACTCCTCTCATTTTTTTCATAGTTTTGACTTATCTGCTACATTGTGGATAATTTCTAGCCTATTTTCTAAAGTATCCTGTTCCCTACAAATATTCTGAAATATTTCTTATTCCTATAAGCATAATTGTTTCATAGTTTGAGTCTGACAAGATCAAAGGTCTCCGTGGCCTTTTCTGTTGTCTCTTTTTCTGTCAGTTTTTACTTTGGAGTTTTTCCTTCAATGCCTAGTTATCTTTTATTATAACTGGATGTTGTATTTGTTTCTTTTTCTTTTTTTTAAATTCTCATCCGAGGATATTTTTTCATTGATTTTTTTCTTTTTTTCTTTTTTAGAGAGAGTAGAAGGGAAGGGGAGAGACAGAGAGAGAAACATCAGTGTGAGAGGGACACATTGATTGATTGCCTTCCATACAAGCCCCGACCAGGGCCTGAGATGGAGCCTGCAACAGAGGTACAGCCCTTGACTGGAATCAAATCCAGGATGCTTCAGTCTGAGGGCCAACGCTCTATCCACTGAGCCAAACTGGCTAGGGCTTGATGTTGCATTTGAAAAGTTATTTGTAAGAATCATTTGAGGCCCATTTTTTGCAAGGAACTTTTCTCCACAGAGAGCTTATTCATATCAGATATCTGTAAGTATTACTGGTTCAGGGACCACCTTAAAACAAGCTTCAGATCTGATAGTCCCTCCATTGGGTCATAATTCTTCTCTGGATCTACTCACCCCATCCCCTTCACTCTCATCCTAAGGTAATAACCCTGAAATCTCAGCCTATTATGGAGAGATTCTCCTATTAGACTCTTTACCTTGTGAGGGCGCTGGGCTTTGGTTTCTGTCAGAACAAAATTCTAATTTTTAGGGATCAACAGACCCTTTGGGCTTGCTTGCTTGCTTGCTTCTCTGAGTTCTCATTTTCTCTTCTTCTATTTATATGTTTTATTTAAGAATGAGAGACAGAAAAAGGAAGAGGGACAAAGAAAGGGGAGGGGTTGTGTGTTTAGGAAGGTTGACCCAAATAACCTATCCCACCATTACTGAAAACAGGAATATTATCTGAAAAGTTCTTGCTTTCTTACTTTGAAAACTGACAAGCTCTAATCACATTTTCAGGGATCATCTACACTCCCCTACTTATTTGTCCTTTCGAAGCATTTTGCTCTGTGACCTCTGCAGTAAAAGTGATTTGTATATAAGGAGCGGAGAAAGGAAGAGAATGAGATTTGAATTGTAATAATTTTGAATTAATGATTCTGTTTTCTTTTAGGCACACATAGTAACAGTCAAGTAGGGTACACCAGTATTCTCCAAATCAGATATAAAAGGGTTACTGATCCGATGTGCTTCTATAGGAGTTAACGAGGTGTTCCAGCCTTTGGAAATTTTAGGGTCAGAATTACAGGTCTTTAAAATTCTTAACTTGCTTGAAGTATATTGTTCTTTACAATATCTTTTTTTAGTGTTCTTCACCTGAATATTTCCTGTGCATTCTTCAAAACTAAGGTTAGGTGTTATTTCCCTGACAGCTTTTCCCAAAATATATTTATTAGATGAATGATAATGGGTTGCAGGGTGACTTAAATTCCTTTCAGTGGCTTCAGAGTACCCTGACTCAATTATTTCAAGTGCTGATCACTTGGGATTGTAATGGTTTGTTTTCCTTGTTCTGGGAGTTAAAGAATCCCTTTCTGGTAACAGGCACACATTTTCTGGTACATAGTAAATGCTTACTGATGAACATTCTGCTCTTGATTTAAAAGGAGGAGAGTGTTGGAAATTAAGGGCAACGGTGGAATTTCAAACAAATGTTCTAGATAATATTAACTAATGCTTTTTTGTGTTCATATCGCCTTTTAAGCAGTGCCACTTTTTTTTTTAATAGTAGTTTACATTAGAGTTCACTCTTGGTGTTGTACATTGTATGGGATTGGACAGATGTATGATGGCACATGTATCTACCATTGTAGTGTCATACACAAAAGTTTCACTGCCCTACAAATCCTCTGTGTCCTACCTATTCATCCTTCCCTCCTCCCAAGCCCTGACAACCCCTAATCTTTTTATTGTCTCCTTAGTTTTGTCTTTTCCAGAAAGTCATATAGTTGGAATCATACAGTTTGTAGCCTTTTCAGATTGGCTTTGTTCACTTAGTAATATGCACTTAAGTTCCACCATGTCAGCCAGGAAAAGAAAAGCAGTGCCACTTTTGAAAGGGGAAAGGGTAAGTTTATGTAACTCAATATTTGTCTGCTTCAACAACAAAGCACAAGCACATACGTAGTTATGCTCTCCCTGAATTTGTTTCTCTCTTACCAGTATGTGCTGCCTGATTGCTAGGAAGAATTCATTCTCTGTAGCAATGCTTAAAAGGTGTTGTTTTCCTCATACAACTGCTTTTCCTCTCAACAGTCAGTCCTAAATCATGCTGACAGTGCAGTAATAAGCACATTCCTCATTCTTTGCCATAGGAATCTTTGTCCTGTCTGGATGGTTATGAGATCTTGTTTATCCACTATGGTTGATCTAGGAGTGGCAAGAGGCTTTGTGTTGCAGGGTTGTTTTTTAGATAGAGACCCTAATAAATAGTAGGGTTACAAGAACTAATAAAATTGTATTACAGTTTGAAAATGAAGTTAACTTTTTAACTTTAAAGTTCCAGAATAATTTTTACAGCTCTAATACTAGAATATTAATGTATAAAAGTATATTAGAACAAATGACCAATCAGACTTGTGCATTTTTCTGATATTAGATAGACTATTTATTAGACCTCTTACTTTCTTTTTTATTGCCAGATTGAAAAAAAAAAATCACATGGAATAGAAAAGATTAAAGGGAAACACACTGCCTGAGAAGGGCAAGAGAAGTTTTTATTGAAATTAATTAGTTCTATTACATTCCATTTGTGTCAGTAAACTTCTGATTTTGGCAGTGTATGTTTTAGCCTTATTGTTTAATGGAGTTTTTATTTCCTTGCATTTTATAAAGAATTAGAGGCCTGGTGCACAGATTCGTGCACGGGTAGGGTCTCTCAGTCTAGCCTGTGCCCTCTTGCAATCTGGGACCCCTTGGGGGATATAGTAGTGCCAAAGTGGCAGGCGGCCAGTGAGGAGCCCCGGCCGGGCGCAGCTCTGCTGCCACTCATCCCAGCCCTGCTGTGCCTGCCACCTCCGCTGCTCGGTAGTGCTACTGCGGCGGCAGGAGAGGCTCCTGCCACCACAGCTGCACTTGCCAGCCATGAACCCAGCTTCTGGCTGAGCGGGAGTGCACTGACCACCAGGGACAGCTCCTGCGTTGAGCGTCTGCCCCTTGGTGGTCAGTGCATGTCATAGCTACTGGTCATTCAGGCGTAACAGTCACTTAGACTTACACACACACACACACTCACACACAGTAGAGGCTCAGTGCACAAATTCGTGCATGGTGAGATCCCTTGACCTGGCCGGCGATTGGGGCCAATTGGGGCCCTCTCTCCCAGTCCTGATTGGGGCTGGCCGGGTAGCGGGGGGAGGGACTGCAGGAGGTTGGCTGGCCACGGGATGTTGGCTGTGGGAGTGCACTGACAACCAGGGGGCAGTTCCTGCATTGAGCATCTGCCCCCTGATGGTCAGTGCGCGTCATAGCTACTGGCCCATTGTCCAGTTGTCTGGTTGTCCGGTCATAATGGTCACTTAGGCATATATATATGATATATATATATGGGATATATATATATATCCCAGTGCACGGGTGGGGTTTGGCCAGCTCACCCCGATTGGGGGCTGATCAGGCCGGCTAGGGAGACCAGCCCTGGGCCTTTGACTGGCCTTGCCCCCTGGTCAAACTCCCAGGTGAGGGGACAATTTGCATATTAGCCTTTTATTATATAGGACTAGAGGCCCGGTGCACAAAAATTTGTGCACTCAGGGGGAAGGGGGGGAGTCCCTCAGCCCGGCCTGTGCCCTCTCGCAGTCTGGGAACCCTCGGGAGATAACGACCTGCTGGCTTAGGCCTGCTCCCGGGTGGCAGAGGGCAGGCCCAATCCCTAGGTGCAGCCCCTGGTCGGGCTCAGAGCAGGGCCGATTGGGGAGTTGGGGCACCGCCCCTGTCATGCACAGAGCAGGGCGGGTTGGGAGGTTGCGATGCCACCTTCAGTCACGCTCAGGGTAGGGCTGATTGGGAGGTTGCGGCGCCACCCCCTGTCACACACAGAGCAGGGCCAATCAGGGGGTTGGGCGCTGTCCCCTGTCACGCACAGAGCAGGGCCGATCAGGGGGTTGGGGCACCGCAGCCTGTCACACACACAGCTGCAGGGCAATCGGGGTTGGGGAGCTCCCCCCTATCAGGCACAGAGCAGGGCTGATCAGGGAGTTGGGGCGCCTTCCCCTGTCACGAACAGAGCAGGGCGGATAGGGAGTTTGTGGCCCTGCCCCCTGTCACACACAGAGCCGCAGGGTGATCAGGGGGTTTGGGCGCTGCCCCCTGTCACGCTGATCCCGGTGCCGGGAGGCCTCGCGGCTCTGATGATCCCGGTGCTGGGAGGCATATTACCCTTTTACTATATAGGATAGATGCCTGGTACATGGGTTGGGGCCGGCTGGTTTGCCCTGACCGGTGTCCTGGATCAGGGTGGGGGTCCCCACTGGGGTTCCTGGCCAGCCTGGATGAGGGGATGATGGCTGTTTGCAGCTGGTCACACCCCCTTCAGGGTGGGGGTCCCCACTGGGGTGCCTGGCCAGTCTGGGTGAGGGGCTGAGGGCTGTTTTCAGGCTGGCGGGTAACTGAAGCTCCCAACCGCTCCTGTTTTTCTTTTTTTTTTGTTCTGGGCCAGCTTTAGCTCTGAGGCTCCAGCTCTTAGGCCTCCACTGCTGAAAGCAGGTTTCTGGCCTTTGTTTACCTTCTGTATTTGAAACAATGTTGCAATCCTGCGGGCTGAAGCCCTGCGATTAAAGGAGGTTTCTGGGGTTTTGTTTAGTTTCTTTTTTTTTTTTTCTTCTTTTTTTTGGGGGGGGGATTTTATTTATTCATTTATTTATTTATTTATTTTTAATTAAATCTTTATTGTTCAGATTATTACATTTGTTCCTCTTTTTTCCCCCCCATAACTCCCCTCCTCCCAGTTCCCGCCCCACCCTCCGCCCTCACTCCCCACCCACTGTCCTCATCCATAGGTGCACAATTTTTGTCCAGTCTCTTCCCGCATCTCCCACACCCCTTTCCCCCCCAAGAATAGTCAGTCCATTCCCTTTCTATGTCCCTGATTCTATTATAATCACCAGTTCATTCTGTTCATCAGATTATGTATTCACTTGATTCTTAGATTCACTTGTTGATAGATGCAAATTTGTTGTTCATAATTTGTATCTTTACCTTTTTCTTCCTCTTCCTCTTCTTAAAGGATACCTTTCAGCATTTCATATAATCCTGGTTTGGTGGTGATGAACTCCTTTAGCTTTTCCTTATCTGTGAAGCTCTTTATCTGACCTTCAATTCTGAATGATAGCTTTGCTGGATAAAGTAATCTTGGTTGTAGGTTCTTGGTATTCATCACTTTGAATATTTCTTGCCACTCCCTTCTAGCCTGCAAAGTTTCTGTTGAGAAATCAGCTGACAGTCGTATGGGTATTCCCTTGTAGGTAACTGAGTTTCTTTCTCTTGCTGTTTTTAAGATTCTCTCTTTATCTTTTGCTCTTGGCATTTTAATTATGATGTGTCTTGGTGTGGTCCTCTTTGGATTCCTTTTATTTGGGGTTCTCCGCGCTTCTTGGACCTGTAAGTCCATTTCTTTCACCAGGTGGGGGAAGTTTTCTGTCATTATTTCTTCAAATAGGTTTTCAATATCTTGCTCTCTCTCATCTTCTGGCACCCCTATAATTCTGATGTTGGTACGCTTGAAGCTGTCCCAGAGGCTCCTTACACTATCCTCGCATTTTTGGATTCTTTTTTCATTTTGCTTTTCCGGTTGGGTGTTTTTTGCTTCCTCGCATTTCAAATCATTGACTTGATTCTTGCGCTCCTCTGGTCTGCTGTCGGGAGTCTGTATAATATTCGTTATTTCAGTCCGTGTATGCTTAATTTTTAGTTGGTTCCCCAATATAAGATCGAGGGTCTCATTAGTTTTCTTGTAGATCTCATTAAGTTTATCGGCGGCTTCTAAACAGTTCTTGAGAGACCTTAAAAGTGTGGTTCTGAACTCTATATCTTCCATTGACAATTTTGTCCTGTTTCTTTGTCTCCGCATTTTGTTATGCTTCCTTGGTGCACCCCCTAGTGGTCTTTGTTCGCAGTCTTATAGTTAAACCTTGATTGTTGTAGCTAATTCCAGGGAGGGTTTGACCTCCAGGCCAAGTGGCTATGAGAATCAGCTGTGTCAGCAGTGAGAGAACTTCTGTCCTCTAGGGAGGTGCTAATCTGGCGTTTGCCTGAGGCTATCCGGCAAATGCCTCAGTGCAGGGCTTGGGCGGGGCGGGTCACACAGGATCAACAGGGTGGGCCGGAGAGAGCAGTTATGGCGGCTCTCAGTCCTGTCCCCAGGGGCTCTGCCTCTCTGAGTCCCAGCACCCGCTGCAAAGCTCGGAGAGAAAGCTTCACTCGCTCTGACCGAAGCCAGACAGTCCCGCTTCTCCCGTTTGAGTCTGGGTCCCTAAAGACTCGCCTGTATCTGGAGCTCAGAGTCTGCGACTCCCTCCCGATTGAAAACGCCAACCGCGCCCTCCGCCGCCAGCCCGCTCTGCGCACTCCGCACCTCAGAATTTGACTTCAGCACTGCGCCTCCTCTGAGTGTCCGTATGCGTTTCTCTTTCCTCCTAGTTGTAGGACTTCCACTCAGCCAGCGTTTCTGTGGTTCTGGGTGACGTCCGTTCTGTCTTTTAGTTTCACTTTTGAAGTAGTTGTTCAAAGCAGCAAACTCCAGCGTTAACCTATGCCGCCATCTTGGTTCTCTCCCAGCTTCTATATTTGTAACATAGTTGCTTAGAGTTGCAGCTCAGAGGCCGGCAGCGGCAGGCAGGGAACGTTGGAGTCCTCCGTCACTGAAGCAAGCAAGCCTCATGTTTGCTTCCAGCTGCCTGGCTGCCGGCCGCCATTTTGGCTTGCAGTTAATTTGCATATCTCCCTGATTAGCCAATGGGAAGGGTAGCAGTCATACGCTAATTACCATGTTTCTCTTTTATTAGATAGGATAGATAGGTCAAGCAGAGCAATGTAAGTGGTTCTAGGTGTGGTCTGACTTCAGTAGGGAAAATGTTGTTGACAAGATAATATTTCATAGTTGCTTATAATTGGCTTCTGTTAGGTTAAACATTGAACAAACAAAAGTTAGCCATGTCTTCAGAGTAATCTGGTGGCTTTTTAGATAGAAATAGTGGTATGTTAGATTTTCTTAAGGTATATGGTACATGTGTTATGAACAATAAGTAGGAGAATTGACCTTCAGAGTATCCAGGACTTAGGCACTTCTCCAAATTTCCAAAGAACTATTTAAAAAATTGCTAAAGTAAAGTTTCTCCAGTATTCTCTTAATTATTGAGGTGGGGGCAAATTTTAATTGTGGCCCTGTTTTTTAGTAACAGAGGCTATAATATTGGGAGGGAGAGAGAGCAAAGGGAGCAATTTCTCAAGAACCCTTGTTGGTCTTTTAGTTCCCCCTAGCTGTGCACCAGATGATCAGAACTGTTTGGGCCACCCTGCCTTTTGGAGGCAACTGCTTTTTCTTTTTTCTTTTTCCTTAAATATATTTTTATTGATTTCAGAGAGTAAGGGAGGGGGAGAGAGATAGAAACATCAGTGATGAGAATCATTGATTCCTGCCTCCTGCCTGCCCCACACTGGGGATCAAGCTAGCAACCCGGAAATGTGCCCTGACTGGGAATTGAACCATGAATTCCTGGTTCATAGGTCGATGCTCAAACACTGAACAACACCAGCCTGGCGTCATTTTATTTTTTAAAATAAAATCAAGCCCAGCTGGCTACTGTAAAGTAACAAGGTAAATTAGACATGGATCTTGACTTCAGGGAGCAACGGGTCTAATAGAGAAATTAAGATTTGTATAAAAGGTTTAGAACGTGGTAAGTTCTATATACACATGGAAAGAATTGAACCTTGGGAGGTAAGCCAACTTGGATTTGATCCCATTTTTACGGGATATTCTATCAAGCTATTAAGCTTACTTACCAGTAGGTTGGGGAAAGAAATGCCCGTCTCATGGAATTGCTGGGGAGGGTTAGATAATTTAAAGCTGAGGCGCTTTTTCAGCTCCAGACTTGTAATATCTAAGTTCCAGTCCAGTATCCTTTTTAATGTTTCAAAACCATTTTCACCTTAAGTCCAAAACTTGACTTTGTGAGTTCACTTCCAAGGTGTTTTCTGTTTTCATGAAGCATCAGCAGTCTAGCCAGAAATCTAAACTCACCTCCCACTCCTTACCCCATTATCCAGTCCACCCAGAGGTGTTTTGTTGTTGTTTATTTTAGAGATAGGGAGGGAGAGAAAGAGAAGCATCAATGTGAGAGAGAAACGTTGATCTGTTGCCTCCCATACATGCCCCGAACTCACAACCTGGGTATGTGGCCTGATTGGAAATCAAACCTAGGACCCATTGGTGCACTGGACGATGCTCCAACCAACTGAGCCATACCAGCCAGGGCCAGAGATATTGTTTTTACACCATAATTTTTTGTTCCTCGTTAGTCCACATATCTCCATTGCTACCACCATTGGTCAGTCTTCCATTATCTCTCTCACATAGGTGACTATTAGCAGCCTTTTTGTCTGTCCCTAAATCTAATCTCTGCCTGTCCCATACCTGTATAGAACAAACTTCAAAAATGTATATGAATCACCTTTCTGCCTAAAGCTCTGATGAATTTCCATTATCCTTAGTCTGCAGATAAACGCATATGTGTGTCACTCTGTTCTGTCTTGCTCGTTATTCTATTTCCAAGGCCTAGCATAGTACTTTTTCATAGTAAATGCTCATATATTTAAGGGATGAACAAAGGAAGGGATGGATGGAAGAATCAAAGTAATAATTGAGAAATGTATGCTATCCTTGTATTTCCTTCATGTTAGGCTACATGTGAATCTACGTACATGTCTACCAAGATAGGAGCAAAATACTATTTCTGAATAAAATAATGTTTATCTTTGATGACTTCTCTTTTCTATCTTTTCACATCCCCACTCTATCTCCATCTCATTACCTTCCTTCTTTGCACCATTTTATTTATCTAGAGTTCAGGTAATCTATCTTTACCTAATATTGGTTAAGTGTAAAAAACACACACATCTTCCATACTAGCAAAAAAACACAAACCCAGAAAGCAGACACTTTTATTGTAACTTTTGTTCTTCCCAAGAAACCCGGTCCTTTGTGCTGTGGGAGTGCTGGCTTTTTTGTGTGGCTAGATGACTGCATTGACAACAGTGAGACACTAGGAAAATGGGTAAAGGTGTGAATGTGTACACACCTGCAAACAGCTAAAGCAGTATAGGCAACAGCTGAAACCAACAGAAATACTGTACCCAGGTATTTATGACTTTTAATAAAATGATACTAAACTATTAAATTGTATCATTTAATAAAATGATACTAAACCCTGTTATCTTCTCCCCATATATTTAATGAAGGCCAACCATTGAAATTCATGTGAAAAAAGCAAATTATTTGGTATGCATGACAGTAAAGTGAAGTTTTTTGGGGGGCACTATAAAATAGATAGTTGCCCTCCCAGTGGAGAGTCAAATCCACTAGTTCATAAATTAAGTTTCAGCTAATAATGAGGCACAAAGCTGCAAGGGTCAGTCAAACAAGTACTTGAGAATCTCAAGAGTTTCATTAGTGAATAGTCTTGCTCTGCTCATCACAGAGAATGCCAAGGCTTTAAGAGAGCAGCAGAAGACTGGGTGGTTGTGATTCATAGGCTAGTAAATGGGAGTTGGGGAATATTTTTCACATGAATCGGGTGGTTTCTAGGGAGAAATGAAGTCTCATTTTGTAATGTCATGTTCACCCATGAGCTGGCCCTGAGAAGCTGGGAATTAACCACTGCTGCTATAATTTTTGTATTTTATGGAAAACTAAAGAAAAGAAAACTAGAAATGAAGACTGTAGCCTTTTAAAAAATTTTTTTTTTAGAGAGAGAAAAATTGATGTGAAAAACATTGATCTGTTAACTCAAGTAAGTGCCCCAATCAGGGATAGAATCTGCAACCTCTTGGTGTACGGGATGGCGCTCCAACTAATTGAGCCACCTGGCCAGGGTGAAAACTAGCTTTTTAAAGATAGGCTTCTTTTTATTAGTTTTCACTGAGGAACTGTGGCATATTAATAATCTCTATATATGAAACCCTAAGCAACCGGCCGCTATGATGCCCGCTGATCACCAAGGGGCAGACACTCAACGCACTAGCTGCCCCCTGATAGTCAGTGAGCTCCCACAGCAGGAGCACCACTCAGCTGACCGACAGGGTGTCAGACACCAGGCTTATGGCTGGCGAGCGCAAGCCTCTCCCACCCTCTCCCACCGCAGCAGGGCTGGGATGAGCAGGAGCAGGGCTCAGGCTTCTCCCCAGCCGCCTGCCGCTTCATGCACTACTACATCTCATAGCCTGGGTCCTGGATTGCGAGAAGGCGCAGGCCAGGCTGAGGGACCCCACCAGTGCATGAATCCGTGCACTGGGCCTCTAGTTTAATAATTTACATGTGTTTGGTGTTCCTGAGCCCTTTCTGGGAGCTATCTCCTTTGATCTTCTCTTCAGTCAGCAAGTGCAGTTAGGCAGGTTTTGTTAAGTGATGAACCAACGCTGGAAGAAACCCAGTAGCCAATTAGGGATTTGAAACCAGGACTCTACTGTTTCATCACCCTATTGCATCTAATCCCTGTTAAGAAATTTGTGTTGATTTTACAAACTGCTCTCAAGCAGAAGTTAAGGCTTTGCGATCAACAGATGCCTATAAAGCAGTGGTTCTCAACCTGTGGGTCGCGACCCCTTTGGGGGTCAAATGACCCTTTCACAGGGGTCACCTAAGACCATTGGAAAACATATATAATTACATATTGTTTTTGTGATTAATCACTATACTTTAATTATGTTCAATTTGTAACAATGAAATTGGGGGTCACCACAACATGAGGAATTGTATTAAAGGGTTGCGGCATTAGGCAGGTTGAGAACCACTGCATATGGAGACTGAAGAGAAAAATGGTTTTTACCAGATAAGATGCTAAGAATTTAATAGTTTAGTATCATTTTATTAAAAGTCATAAATACCTGGGTACAGTATTTCTGTTGGTTTCAGCTGTTGCCTATACTGCTTTAGCTGTTTGCAGGTGTGTACACATTCACACCTTTACCCATTTTCCTAGTGTCTCACTGTTGTCAATGCAGTCATCTAGCCACACAAAAAAGCCAGCACTCCCACAGCACAAAGGACCGGGTTTCTTGGGAAGAACAAAAGTTACAATAAAAGTGTCTGCTTTCTGGGTTTGTGTTTTTTTGCTAGTATGGAAGATGTGTGTGTTTTTTACACTTAACCAATATTAGGTAAAGATAGATTACTATAATCTGGTTGTTTTATAAAACCAAAGAAATAAATACTTGGAAATAATTTTTAAAACTGTTTTGGTTCACTTTTTAATAATTATTTGAACAATTTTGTTGTTTTTTGGCCATTTGAATTTATACTCATGGGGCTCCAGAGTATCACTGGTTGTCACATTTCCCAGTACAGCATTAATCCCCACCCCAGTCTCTTGCTCATCCTCTGAAAGCTTTAAGCCATTAAACCATGTGTATAAGGAGACATCTTTTCTGGCTTATCTTCTTTGTGTATGCTTGCTAAGCTCCAGCTTAAATACAACATTGGAAAAACATAGTTGTCATAAATGGGTCTCAGAGCTCTCAAGTAGGCATAGTTGTAAATAGTTGGCATTCATTAAGTTATTGAATCCTCCCCCACAAACCTATAATGTAATTACAGTGATGCCTATTTTATAGTCTGGTTGATTGTCAGTTCCTCCAGCTCTGTGTCCTTTGGCAAGTCACTTAACCTTTCTTTACTTCCATTTCCTCATCTGTAAAATGGAGATGATGATAACTTTCTCACCATTTATGTGGTGAGAGTTAAATGAAATCCACGTAAAGCACATAGTGAATGCTTGCAGAGTTAGCTGTTGTTATCTAATTAGTGTATATGATTGATGGCAAGAGAAATCACTGTCACAAGAATCAAGTTTGGTTTCTGGCCCTCGCTTTTCTATTAAGTAGCTATGGGATTATAGGTCAATTTTCCTCTTTCTGGGCCACAGTTTCCTTATACAGATTTTATTTTAACCTTTTATTTGGGAGTCACTTCAAATTGACAAAAAAGATAGTACAGATATAACACTGAAAAGTATACACAACAAGAGCATACCCAGTCTACCATCTAAATTACAGTTTTGTCATTTGATCTTCATAGTATTGTGTGTGTGTTTTAAATATATTTTTATTGATTTCAGAGGGGAAGGGAGAAGGGAGAGAGAGAGAAAAATCAATAATGAGAGAGAATCATTCATCGGCTGCCTCCTGCACACCCCACACTGGGGATCGAGCCCACCCAGGCATGTGCCTTTGACTGGTATCGAACCTGGGACCCTTCAGTCCACAGGCTGACACTCTATCCACTGAGCCAAACAAGCTGAGGGCCATAGTATTGTTTTTTAACAGCATTTCTCTCTCCCTCCTCCCCTCCAGTACAGGATAGGGTAGGACATTGTATTTAGTTGTCATGTCTTTTTAGCCTTTCTTTGTCCTTTATAATATTTACGTTTTTTAAGAGCATGGTATATCCATCCCTCTGTTTGTTTATGGGTTTTGTTTTGTTTGTTTATTTGTAGAGAGGGAGAGAGAGATAAAAACATCAATGATGAGAGATAATCATTAATCAGCTGCCTCCTGCACACCCCCAACTAGACATCAGGCCCACAACCCGGGCATGTGCCCTGACCAAAATCGAACTGTGGCCCTCACCAGTTTGGCTCAGTGGATAGAGCGTCAGCCTGTGGACTGAAGGGTCCCAGATTTGATTCCGGTCAAGGGCACATGCCTGGGTTGTGGGCTAGATCCCCAGTGGGGAGCGTGCAAGAAGCAGCCAATAAATGATTCTCTCTCATCATTCATTTTTCTATCTCCCTCTCCTTTCCTCTCTGAAATTAATGGGGGGGAAATATTTTAACAACAACAAAAAAAGAATCGAATTGTGACCTCCTGGTTCATGGGTTGACATTCAACCACTGAGCCACACCAGCTGGGCACTCCCCCCACCCCCTTTTAATAGAATCTTCCTCATTTTCTGTTTGTCCAGTGTTTCCTTGTAATTAGATCGAAGTTATGCAGTCTTGTACAGAAAACTGCATAGGTGGTGATGTGTCCACAGGTTATGACCTCTGGAGACTCAATGCATTTTTAATAAAATGCAGAGTAACA
Organism: Myotis myotis; assembly: GCF_014108235.1. NCBI lineage: Eukaryota > Metazoa > Chordata > Mammalia > Chiroptera > Vespertilionidae > Myotis > Myotis myotis. The sequence continues at coordinate 62,343,865 of NW_023416401.1, read as the reverse complement.
GGAATCAACAAATGCTATAGGAATCTCAGAACAATCAGGGAAGACATCATGAAGGGGACTTAGTTTACCAGTTTGTTTGTATTTCTAAAATTTCATGGATTTTTCTCTCAAATTTGCATTAGTTCATCCAATATATGTTAATGTTTACTATCAGTTTTTATTAAGCTTACACCTGTATTAAGTAAATAAAAAGGATATTACTGATTTTATTTTTAAATTTAATGAACTAAAGTATACATTTCAAATGGTGATCAAGGATGTACTGATTATTACATAAAGTTCCCCAAATGATTTGGATTAATATAAAATGACATTGAACTTTGATGTGTGAGAACAGTCTTTATTTCTTTCCTTCCTTATTTCATCAAATATTAGAGTCAGACTGGTGGTTTATATTCTTGGCTTTGTCACCACTCTAGAGCCTTTTAGCATCCCTACTTGAGCTGTAGAAAGCTGCTGAAAGGAAAGTACTGTTCTTGCCAACATTTTCTATAGAATGTATAAATAGTAGTAATGCTGATGGGTCTGTCCTCAATGCCATGTTTCCCTTCCAGGCTATCCAGACTTTAGGTGAGGAGGTAACAAACTACTTTGCAGGATAGGGAATAGGACTGAAAAACAGGTTTGGTTTTGTTCTGTGTTAAGGGAAACACTGTGACACAGTTCGGATATATTCATTGGTTTAGCAGGTAGGAGAGCCAGAACTATATTTAAGGCCATTGTTGTAAGGTGATTTTTCTTCCTGTATGCTTTTAAAAAGTAATTCCTTGGCCTTTGTGCATTTTGTTTCTGCAGTTTGAAGAAAACAGTTCTGAAACAAAGTCTTACCCCACCCTACAGCTGCCTCTGAACACAGTGACTGCCAGATCTCCAAACATCAAGATCAGCTTTGTTCGCCAACCTGTCTGACATGTCGGGACCCGTGCCAAGCAGGGCCAGAGTTTACACAGATGTTAATACGCACAGACCCCGAGAGTACTGGGATTACGAGTCACATGTGGTGGAATGGGGGTAATTGTTTCCTTTTATTTCACTATATTCACCCAAAGGGCTGACTCATGGATTTGTAGAGTAATTTATGTCAGGCAACCTCTCTGGCTGAGCATTTGTAAAGCTCAAGATTGAAGTCCGATTTGTGTTTTCTTCTGCAATGAAGAACCAAGGTATTGCTTTGACAAATTAACAATTGTGATGAGCTTATCATTTAAGAATCATTTCAGTCTTTTTCTTACTCTTTGATTTATATATTCTGTGTACAAAGCTGATAACAAAGAGTTACCTATCAACTTGCCTCAGCTAAGGGCTTTGTGGTTAGGTGAGAATTAAAACATAAAAGAGATTTTGAAAAGACTAAACTCTTACATAAAGTGTTTTTGAGGTCAGAGAATGTTGTCCCATGATGATTCTGAAGAATGAAAGGTGTCCTCTTTCTAATGAGAATCAAAATTAAACACTTGCCCTTATCATAAGACTAGACATGTGTAACATGGAATTCAGCCCAAATTCCATCTTGAACAGTTGCACTCTGCCGGAACAGCAGCATTTGCTCTCTTAATTCTCTTTGCAGTTTCATTTGAATGTTTGCATTTCTTGTCCCAACATGGTATGTGTTTAATTCATCAGGCCATACTTTGTGATAAAAAGCTTTTTGACGCCGAAACCGGTTTGGCTCAGTGGATAGAGCGTCGGCCTGCGGACTGAAAGGTCCTAGGTTCGATTCCGGTCAAGGGCATGTACCTGGGTTGCTGGCACATCCCCAGTGGAGATGTGCAGGAGGCAGCTGATCGATGTTTCTCTCTCATTGATGTTTCTAACTCTCTATCTCTCTCCCTTCCTCTCTGTAAAAAATCAATAAAATATATTAAAAAAGAAAAAAAAGATTTTTGACATTCAAATGCAAAAGAAAACTATTTGGAAACTCATTTTATATCTATCCACATGTGATGTCCATAGCCTGTAAATGGATAAATATACCCTCCGAAAATTGTGGGTGTATTTAATCATGATTGGGTTGTGAATCTTAACAGTTAAGTACATTGCCTCTGCACAAGGAGACATAGTGTACTTTAAAGATATACTGTCCAGAACCAGTAGTACAATACCAATAAATGTTATCTATAATAATAAGAGTAATATGCTAATTAGACCAGACATCATTCCGGATGTCCTTCCTGACAAAATCAGGGCCGGAAGGAAGCCAGCCTGGGTCCCAGGTGCCTGCCTGTGGCTGGAGGAGGGAAGCCCGGGTTCTGGGTGCCAGAGGGAAGCCGGTGCCAGCAGCTAGGGGAAGGAAGGCCTACTCTTGCACGGATTTTTCATGCATCGGGCCTCTAGTTATTGATAATCTAACAGTTCTCCTTATGTCAGGCTTTGGGCTCTAGGGATGCCTCTCCGTTTTACAGAAATTCAACTACTCTATTCAAATTTAGTGCTCTGCACTTAGTTCTGCTAAAATAGCACTATTGAGTTTTTGGTATGGTCCTATTCACATGCTTGCTTTTATTTTCTACTAGGGCCCCAGGGCACAAATTTGTGCACCTTGAAAGGAACTGTGGGCCGTGAGGCTCCAGTGGGCCCAGGGGTGGGTCTCAGCCCATCCTCCGCACCCCCGCCCTGCCCCTCCCACAGCGGCCCCACTCCCGCCAGCCCCGCTTGTACCCGCTGATGGCACGGAGCGATTGGGGCCGGTGCCATCAGTGGGTGCAAGCAGCTGCCCCAATCGCCCCTAAGGAGCAGGGGGAGTTGGAGAAGCCCTCAGGGGTGACCAGGGCTGGCGCCGGGCCCTGGCAGCGAGTGCGAGCAGCAGCTCCAGCGCCAGCAGCAGGTCCGAGCGCTGGGAGCAGAGAATTTTCAGTAACCACCAGAGGCTCACCTCAATGACAGTCACCAGTGCCCCACCTTAGTCTGGCACCCCCACGCATCTGCTCCACCATTCTGCCACGGCCAAGGCCCACCATGTTCCCCACTCTGCCGCCTGCTGCCCATGCCCTCTGGTGGTCAGTGCACGTCATAGCGACCAGTTCCGCCATTCAGTTGATTTGCATAGTAGCCTTTTATTACATAGGCTACCTTCCCACAAGAGGGGATCTCAACCAGAACTAAAGCTCCCTTTCCCTAGACCTGCCATGATTATTATGTTGTTCATTGTCCTTACTTCCTTTTGCCTTTTCTGTTCATTCACTTTCTTTTTAGTTGCTTGAGGAAAATTAATGGCTGATTTTTTACATGTTAGAGTCTCAGTGTCTCCAGCAGAAATAAATAGAATGTAGATGTTACTAAAAGGACTGTGTCATTCTTTAGAGCAAAGTGTTCTAAATTGTAAGCAGGGGCAGAGAGAAAATGTTAGCGTTTATGTTGTGGTTTTTTTTTTTTTTTTTTTTTACCTCTGATATTATTTAGTGGTCATGAAATAAATATGGGTAAAATAGAGGAAGGGACCTCCCAACTATGGTTCATGATCTATAATATAGTTTGCAAAACTCCATTATATGGACTGTCCTCAGGGCTTGCCTAGGAGAACAAATGGGAGGTCAAGCCTATATATTTGAAAGCCACTTACCTACAAAGAAGCCCATTCAAAATAGGCTGCTCCCAAAATGTGGCTGAATTGAAATATTCTTGTAATGTGTATTTACTTCCTGCTAAGTGCCAGCAGTGGGCCAGGCACTAGGAGACTGGAACATGTAAAAATTATCTCCAAGGGAGAGCTCTTGTTGTTATAGCAAGCATGTATAATGAATCCTCATACAAGCTAGCTATGTGTCCTATGCCAATATAGATGTAAACAATTTTGGGTTTGAAAGAATAATTGAAAGGATTTGGAACGCGCCCATTTTCAATTGGCCCAATTAAAATAAAGAAAATGATTTGGGAATTATTTCTAACTAGAGGCCTGATGCATGAAAAATGGTGCAAAGGGCTTGGCCCTGGCAGCAGCCCCAGCTGCCACCTCGGCCCCATCCCCCCACCCACTGGTCGTTCCCAAAGGTCATTCCACCATCTGGTCTAATTAGCATACTAGCTCTTTATTTTATAGGATTATTATATAGGATACATCATATTTCTTTTTTTAATTTTTTTTATTGATTTTTTACAGAGAGGAAGGGAGAGAGATAGAGAGTTAGAAACATTGGTGAGAGAGAAACATCGATCAGCTGCCTCCTGCATGTCTCCTACTGGGGATGTGCCTGCAACCCAGGTACATGCCCTTGACCGGAATCGAACCTGGGACCTTTCAGTCCACAGGCCGACGCTCTATCCACTGAGCCAAACCGGTTCCGGCCCTCATATTTCTTTTACTCTTACTGGTAATAAATTTTATAAGTTGAATTAGTGCTTGATAAGTTGAACTTTTAAAACCATTGTGATTTTGGCTCTTTGTTTACAGAAATCAAGATGACTACCAGCTGGTTCGAAAATTAGGCCGGGGTAAATATAGTGAAGTATTTGAAGCCATCAACATCACAAATAATGAAAAAGTTGTTGTTAAAATTCTCAAGGTGAGTAAAAAAGAGAGAGATTGTAATTTCAGAGGTATTTGGAATTTAGATTTAAGTAATAGTGATGCCTTTTTTAAAGTAGCATTTGAATGGGCGTTTGGAGTACTTTAACACTTTATTTTATTTTGCTATCTGAAATCAATAGAGATTATCTTCATTTGACAGATCAGAAAACTAAAGCAAGAGAAGTGATTGGCTCCAGTCATACAGCTATATTGTGGCAGAGGAAGGGCCTAAAGGTTCAGTCCTCTCTCTAAGCCTAATACTGATTTGATTTCCTAATACTGATTTCCTCTGTTTTTAATTCTATTTCATGCTTTTGTTTTCAATAAATTGTTACCTCTACAGTGTAAGGATGAAGAGTCACAAATACAGGCCTTTAGAGGTCAGGCAGATGACATGCAGCTAGTCTGATGTAAATGTCCATGATTAGAGGAGATGAGTGATGGGTGCTGTAGTAGTGCAAGACCATCATTGCTTGATACTCCTTTGCAGAAAGAAACTATAAAGATTTATATACATATATGAATTCTCCTGATTTTTAAATGTTGGCTTGGTTTAAAAAAAATCACAAAACACTGTAGAGATTCGGATTCAGCAGATGTAGGTGGACCCTGGGAATCTGTGTATTACAAAAATCCAGGTTATGGATCATCAAAGTTAATAACCACTGATCTTATTAATGAAGAGTTTATATATGCTTAAAATAATTTCTGAGAATTGTATGCAGTATGTCGGTAGTCTGAGGTGACTGACACCCTGGGAAAGAGCTGCAGGTCAGTACAGCAGACATGGGTCACATGTGGCTATTGAGCATTTTAAGTATGGCTGGTCCAAACTGAAATATGCTATAAGAATAAAATATACTAGATTTCAAAGGCTTAGTAAAATAAATATATCTATACTGCTCATTAGTAATTTTTTATATTGATTTACATGTTAAAATAAGATTTTGAATATATTTTGTTAAATATTTTATTAAAATTAATTTTGTCTATTTTTTTAAAATATGTTTTTATTGCTTTTTAGAAAGAGAGGAAGGGAGAGGGATAGAAACATTGATGAGAGAGAAACATCATCAGTCCTGCTCGCCTCCCCCCTCGCCCCCACATACACATACACAGGGGATTGAACCTGCAACCTGGACATGTGCTCTGACCTGGAATTGAACCGGCAGTTTCTTGGTTCCTGGGTCAGTGCTCAACCGCTGAGCTACACCGGCCGGGCTGTTTCTTTATCTTTTTTTAACATGGGTACTAGAACATTTAGAATACACATGTGGTTTGCATTATATTTCTTTTGGACCAGCACTGTTTTAGACTACTTATGAGGAAGGCTTTGTGGAGATGGTGCAGTTGGACCAAAGCCCTCCTCTGCAGAGTGGTCTTTTTAGAATAGAGAGATGAGTTCATTTATAGGAATACTGGTCATAAGGCTAGCTAGATACTATCCCAGTAATACTCTGAGATCTCATATATTTCACTTGATTCTTATAACAATCGTATGAGATAAGTACTCTTGTTGATCATTTTTCCCAGATGAAGGCTTAGAGAGGTCATGTAACTTACCCATAGGCATACAGCCAGCAGATCATGAAAGTAGGATTTAAATTAGGCATTTTTTTACTCCAAGGCCCACATTCAACCCACAAGTTTATGCTGCACAAAGATGGTTTGGCCGTTCTTTTTTTTTAATTGTTTTATTGCTTAAAGTATTACAAAGGGTATTACATATGTGTCCTTTTTTTCCCCGATTTGGCCGTTCTTGATGTTGGTACTGTTCCCCCAACCTCTGTTGGGTGTTTATTTATAGACTTAGAGGATGGAATAGAAAAAGTCTGTTTCATTCTAATTGGTAAAAAGATTTTTCAAGATTACCATTTATAGTATTAGTATTACCATTTATAATCCTAGTTTGTATAGTTGTAAAGAGTTAACATTTTAAGACTGATGATTGGAATTAAATGCTAATTCTGCAGAGGTCTAATCTTTGGAATGGAAATCTTTTTTCTTTAAATTCAACATTTGCTAAGTAACCCACAGAATGCCTGTCATAGGGCTAGGAGAAGGGGATTCAGAGATGAATCTGACACATTTCCTTCTTTCAAGGAGCTCATAAATATGTATGTATTACATTATCTGTTGAAATAGCCTGAAATACTTTATTTCACTGATGTTCGAACTTTTACTCTTTCAGCCAGTAAAGAAGAAGAAAATTAAGCGTGAAATAAAGATTTTGGAGAATTTGCGAGGCGGTCCCAACATCATCACACTGGCAGACATTGTAAAAGACCCTGTGGTAAGTATAGTATGTGCTGGCAAGGCCCACCAGGGCTGAGGTGGTGTTTGACTCAGAGCACAGCTGGCCTCTCTCTGTTCCCCCCTCTACTGTTAAGTCCTGTTTTAAAAGTGCTTAATCAGTTAATAGCATTTAACTAGTTTGGGTCTTTCTTTCAAAGAGACCTCCACCCACAGACTATTTCTTATTCTTCTAGGATAAGAGACTGATAGCACTGGAAACTGAAATGTGTTAATCCATTTTGCAAACTCAGGTCCGATGCCGATGGGCGATGGGCGCATTGTCGGGCTGCCTAGAGCCTGGTGAGACTTCAGCTCCATGTCTTCTGTTTGAAATCCATCTCAAAAATGACCTAAGTGTGGTGATCAGAGAGGGGGGAGGGCTTGTAGCAATAGAGGGATTCTTACTACTGAGGCGAGGACTGCCAAATTCACCACGTAGCATCCGCAAACATTGTGCTCATTAAAGCTGCCAGGGCTTTTGCTAATGTGTGTTTTCTTTTTCTTTTCCCTAGTCACGAACTCCTGCCTTGGTTTTTGAACATGTAAACAACACAGACTTCAAGGTATAAGATATAACCAATCTTTTCAAGCTGTTGGGTTTTCAGACTACATAGAAAACCTTTTAGGGATATTAGTATTAGAAGAACTTCCTTCCAACTTACTTAAAAGAGCTTGTCATCTTCACAGTGTTAAATTATAAGATAGAAATACTGCTGTACAAACTGCCACTTTCCACATCTTGGCATTTTACACTTTTATTTGTTGTGTGCTCTCTTTAATAACCAAATACATTTACTTTTCACCACCTTTACCACTCATTTAAGTTTCCCCTAATGTCAAACGTAATGAAAGCAATAACACATGTTCAGTCAAGATCTGTCTGTGGGCATTTTACTTTGAAATGGCAGTGTTCAAGGAGGAATGTGTTGTGTATGAAAAGCAAAGTCTTCTTATACCTTAGGATTCCTCTGGGTTAGGGTGGTGTAAATTCTGCTACGACACATACCTCTACAACTGATCTCTGACTTTCCGCCCATCCAGCGGCCTACTTCAAACAATTCTCAGTTCTAGTACAAAAAAAAAAAAATACGGACACTGTCTTCAGTTTCAAGTTGTAAGTTATTTGACTCGCCTTTGAACCAATTCAGCATGAAGAATTTTAGGTATCAATAAATGGGTGAATTCTTTTGCTGAAATAAGGAAAAAAGGAACTGTTTTAGAAACAGAGCAGTAACTTCAAAGAAAACGTCAGATGATGTCACTAGCCATTTAATGACATATGCATGTGCACGTGTTGTTGTTTTTTTGTTTTTTAAAGACCATAACTCTTCGGAAGCTGGAAAGGATACATAACAGTTGTTCAGAGTTTATTTCAAATTGGGAGAGGAATAATTCTGTTAAATTGGCTTGACAGATTTGGCAGCAAGCCATCTGCATGCTCACTGGTGATCTGCAGATGAGGTAGTTTCCTACTAAGGAGGCTGTGTATTTGCCAAAATGCCTTTTTTGAGAAGGTCTGGAGGTAAATGAAAAGCAAACTTGATTGCAAATGTGTATCAATGCATATTAGATAAACTGGTATATTCCCAACAGTGAATTTTAGCTTCAGAAATACAAGTTAAGTATTTCTTGACTTTTGCATATAGAGTTAAAGACTCAGCGTATCTCTTTAAAGGGAATGTTATGTTGAAGAAGTAGATACTGGTGTAGATACAGATCTTGGAATGATGGCAAATGAGCCAAGTCTTGGTTTGAATTACTACAAATGAGGATGAGAAATTGCCTTCCGTTAGCACTATTTCATGGCTCAAATGTTGCATTTGTCTTTAACAGCAATTATACCAGACGTTAACAGACTATGATATTCGGTTTTACATGTATGAGATTCTGAAGGTAAGGGAACTTTGAATACTAAATACTTTTAGATTGATCTTACCTTTGTTAAATAACTCAAATGACTATAGAAAAGCTAGTGAATTAACTTTTAAAATATGTTGAAAGAAGGGGCCTTTTCATGTAAGTTTTTAATAAGTTAATAGCATCAGAACTCTTCCGCTAATGTAAGGGGTATGAAATAGGGCAGCCGTGGGCAAACTACAGCCCACGGGCCGGATCCGGCCCATTTGAAATGAATAAAACTAAAAAACAAACAAAAACCGTATCCTTTTATGTAATGATGTTTACTTTGAATTTATATTAGTTCACACAAACACTCCATCTATGCTTTTGTTCCGGCCCTCCGGTCCAGTTTAAGAACCCATTGTGGCCCTCGAGTCAAAAAGTTTGCCCACCCCTGGAATAGGGTCTAGTAGGAATATAATTTAGAATCGTTTGGAAAGGGTATTTAGAAGAGAGCTGGGGCCCCATAAATATTTGTAATCTCAATTTTGCTCTTATGAAAGTTAACAGTTAAATTGTTCAAACTTGTAAAAATATCTCCAGATGTGTTGGCTTCTGGTATACTTTATTTCACTTAAAATTGAACAAGTAAAACAAGAAACTTCCTCAGCTGTCAAAGGGTTGTTGTTTTAAGATTACATAAGTCACTGCTTAGAGATTGCTGATTTAGAGTGTACTTTGACTTCTAAAGTGGGATCACCAAATTATCTTCCTCCTAGTAGTCACAAGATCAACTTTATATATGAGAAAATTGCTAAGAGTTGGCTAAAGTTTCTTATTAAATGAGGGTTGATGTAAAGCCTTTATTTGAACCTTAGAAGTACCTTGACGAGACTATGCCAGTAGAGATATTTGATCTTCCCATTGGCTCATGCAGTCTTGTGGCAAGCAGGACTTTGAAGTTAAGGATATGCCTGACTAGTCCTAGGAACCATAGGAACTCAAGTTGCCCTTTAAAAAGGACAAGAATTTGGCCAATGACATCAGCTGATCTAAAAGCCAGGATTAGCAAATCCCAAAGGTTGTACCACTCAGTTCACCTTAGTTTGAGTTTGGACATGGTTTTCAAATTAGATTTGATGTCAGAAATCAGGAGTTAGCAAGCATCAGTACAGGGATAAACAGTAAAAATTTTGGCCTTGTGTTCCATAGGGTCTTTCTCAAGCTACTCAACTCTGTTGTCGTACGAAAGCAGCTACAGACAACATGCAAATAGGTGTGGCTGTGTTCCAGTAAAATAAACATTCACAAAAACAGGCACCAGGCAGTATATGGGCCATGGACCTCTACTGTAAACACTTAGCTGCTAAAGAATTATTGTTCTTTGAAGAACACTTTGTAGTATAGATCAGTTTTCTTCTTTTGAGGGGCCTATTCTTATGAAAATAATCCAGGCTTTATATAAGGGAGAAAGATTGGAAGTGATGCAATTGGTGTCACTTTGGGTCTTTTTGAAAAGAAAGGATGTTGTAACAACTGTGTAAGAACAGAACTTGAAGTTCAGAGGCCATGAGTTTGACTTTAGGATCTTGAGCAAGTCTGAGAAATAGCTGTGAGAGTGCTTGTCCTAACCCTGACTCCCAGGGGTGTTTTGAGACTAAAAAGAAAACTATAGAGGAAATGTAAAAAGCTTTAACTAGAAAATCACTTTTATGCAAGCTTTTGTTTTTGTTTTTACCTATTTCTCTTACAGGCCCTGGATTATTGTCATAGCATGGGAATTATGCACAGAGATGTGAAGCCCCATAATGTCATGATTGATCATGAGCACAGAAAGGTAATGTGATAGACTGACAAATCTTTTCCTGCCTGATAGAGTGAACAGCCCATCTTCAACACTTTATCCCTAGCATCTGTTACAGTCCCTGGTACCTATTAGGCACTTGACACATATTTTATGAATGAATAAATTAACTAATCAGAATGTTTAAACCTTTATTCATATTCCTAATGATACTATCAAGAAGGACTCCCTGGCCAATGTAGTCCAGTGGATAGAGCATTAGCTCCTGCACTAAAGGGTCAATTCCTGGTCATGGGCACGTACCTGGGTTGCAGGTTCCATTCCTGGCACCAGTCTGGAAGTATGCGGGAGGCAACCAATTGATGTGTCTCTCTCACATTGATGTTTTCTCTATGTCTCTCTCCCTCTCCTGTCTCTCTCCCACTCCTTTCCACTCTCAAAGAAAAAAAAACAATGAAAAAAATATCCTCAGGTGAGAATTAACAACAACAAAAAGAATACTGTCAAGAAGGAAACATTAGAATAGTGGGCAAATCAGTTTTGGGCATGGAACACGACTTCTGGTTTTATTTATTGAATAACTAGTACCTGGGAAACTCTTTTCTTGTTTGCTTCCTCTCTCTTACCTGTACAACAGGTATAATAATATTTGCTCTGCATGCCACTAGGTTAATGTGATAATTAAGTGTGCACAGTTGTGAAATAGATGAAATATTTAGCAAGTACAAGTGCTATTAATGAGAGTTCTACTGAACTCATGCTTTATAATATTTCAGTTTTGTAAGATAACCAAGCGTACCTTTTGTAGGTAGTGATGACTCTCTGTTGTAAACTTTGGAGATGTACAGGATTTGTTCATTCAACTAAATTTTTTAGGCAGGGGATATATGCTTGAAGCAGATAGTAAAAAATTCTTGTCCATAAGGAGCTTGCCTTTGCGGGTATGCTGGTAGGCCAGAAAGTTAAAAGTGATGTGGAAGAGCAATAAGTCAGGACTAGGAAAGAGCAGGGGATGTTGTGGTTTTAAACAAGGGGTAAAGGGAAGATTTCATTGGGAAGATGACATTTAAAGAACACTTGAGGGCATCAGCCATGCAACGTTAGGAAGAAATATGTCCCAGGTAGAGGATGCAAAGTTCTGAGACAAAAATGTGCCTGGCTTGTTGGAATAGTGGCAAGGATATACAGTGGAGACAGCGAGTGGGAGTGGGATGAGAGAGGTAAAGAAAGCCAGGTCATGTAAAACCTTAAATATTGTCAGAACTTTTCTCTAAAGATGCAGAGCTTTTGCAGGGTTTGCGGAAAGGGTGGACAAGCTCTCACTTGGCATTTTTAAAGTTTACTACACATCTATTAGAACAATTTAAAAAACAGCACAATACCAAATGCTGGCAAGGATGCAGAAAAATTCAATCTCTCATACATTGTTGGTGGGAATGTAAAGTGGCACAGCCATTTTGGAAATTGCCAGCCTATTGTTTTATAGTTTGTTGGTTTCTTTAAAAGCTAAACAAATAGCGCCAGGTGGAGTGGGTCAGTTGGTTGAGCATCATCCCGTTCACTGGAAGGTTACCGGTTCAATTCCAGGTCAGGGCACATGCCCAGTTTGTGTTTCCAGTCCCCAATGTTTTCTCTCTCACATCGATATTTCCCTTTCCCTTCAGTTCTCTCTAAAATCAATTTTAAAGAAAAGACATTACAAATAAAAAAGACATATTACAAATACAAATGTGCGTGTGTAAACAAACATGCTTACCAAACAATCCAGCAGGGTCTTTTATTCCAGAGAAACCAAACCTTAGGTCTTCATAAAAACCTGTATATGAATGCAGCTTTATTCCTAATAGTTGAAAATTAGGCCCTAGCTGGTTTTGCTCAATGGATAGAGCATTGGCCTGTAGCCCAAAGGGTCCCGGGTTCGATTCCGGTCAAGGGCAGGTAGCTTGGTTGCAGGCTTCTCCTGGGCCCTGGTCAGGGCACATGCAGGAGTCAGTCAATCGATGTGTTTCTCTCATATCAATGTTTCTGTCTTTCCCTCTTTATTAATTTAAAAAGACTATTTTTTAAAAAAAAAAAGAAAATTGGAAGGCTAACGTCCTTCAGTGAGTGAATGTTTAATCAGGTATATCTATATCATGTAGTCTTATTACTGAATAGTATTACTCAGGAATAAAAAGGAATGGACTATTACTGATAATGCAACAACTTGGTTGGATCTCATGCTGAGTGGGGGTAAAAAAGTTGTGGTGATTTTTCCATTTATAATACATTCTCAAAGTCATAGAGCTAGAGAATAGGGGTTGCCAGGGGTTAGAAAGTGGAAAAGTAATAGCAAAAGGGACATCTGTGATGATGGAATAGTTCTGTATCTTATGGTAGGAGTTACCCGAATCTACACATGATAAAATTATATAAAACTACACACACACACACACACACACACACACACACACACACACACAAGCATGTAAAACTAGTGAATAATCAGGTCTGTCAGTGGACTGTGCCAATGTCAGTTTCCTGGTTTTGAGTTATACCATTAGGAAATGTAAAAGTTGGGTGAAGGGTACACAGAATTCGCAACTTACTATAAATTTATAATAATTTTAAAAATATAAAGCATTTAAAAGGGATCATTCTGGCCCTAGCCAGTTTGGCTCAGTGGATAGAGCATCAGCCTGTGGACTGAAGGGTCCCAGGTTCAATTCTGGCCAAGGGCATATGCCCAGGTTGTGGGCTCGATCCTCAGTAAGGGATGTGCAGGAGGCAGCCAATCAATGATACTCTCTCATCGATGTTTCTGTCTCTCCCTCTCCCATCCTCCCTGAAATCAATAAAGATATACTTTTAAAAAAATAATAAAAGGGATCATTCTGGTTGTGTAGAGAATAGAGGGCAAGAGTGAAAGCAGCTTGACAAGTTAGAAGAAGAGGCTACTGCAGTACATCAGACAAGAGATGGTGGTGGCATGAACCAGGGCAGTAGCAGTGGAAGTGATGATGGTGGTCAGAATATGAGCCAACAAGATTTGTTGACAGATTAGATGTTGAGTGTAAGGGAGACAAGAGTCCAGGGTGAAGGCAGAGGCTGTGGGAGAAGGGGAATAATTAGGTTTAGCTCTGAGATGTTTGCTAGGTGATCAGAGAGGCAGAGATGGCTGGTAGAAGACATGGGCTTGAGGAGCGGTCGCCAACCTTTCGGACCTCATGAGTGGTCTCTGGACCACCAGTTGGCGACCGCTGAGCTAGAGAGTATAAGTAAGAAACGCTGATATGCTGTGTGTGAAGCCATGGGGCCAGAAATACTCATCTGGGAATACTTGTTGCCAAAAAAAAAGCTCAGGGATAGCTCTGAAGCACTTTTTTTAAGGGGTTGGAGAGAAAGACTGTAAAAATAATTATACTGCCCTGGCTAGTTTGGCTCAATGGATAGAGTGTCAGCCTGAGGACTGAGGGTTCCCAGGTTCGATTCCGGTCAAGGGCATGTACCTTGGTTGCGGACACATTCCCGGGAGGAGGGGTGTGCAGGAGGCAGCTGATCGATGTTTCTCTCTCATCGATGTTTCTAACTCTCTATCCCTCTCCCTTCCTCTCTTTTAAAAAAAAAAAAAAAAAAAATCAAAAAATATATTTTTTTAAAAAATATACTTTCATACCTTTTGTTGTAATTCCCATTGTTCACCAAAACAACGAAGACACTGTACCTAGTTAACAGTGACAAATTAGTCATACTCTAGTACCCACAATTCAGATCATGCTTATGTTTTACACAATGGGAAAATAAGATTGCCTCTTGACTGTGCTAGTACTTTTTCCACTTTCAGGATACATTTTGGTAAAAGGCCATTTTGTATGGCTTTTCTCTTACTTCATTCACTAGTTTAAGTTTAAAAAAATTGGCTCTCAAAAGAAATTTCAATCATTGTACTGTTGATATTCGGCTCTGTTGACTAATGAGTTGGCCGACCACTGATGTTAGAGCATCATCCTGATATGTCAAGGTTGCGGGTTTCATCCCCAGTCATAGCACATAAAAGAAGCAACCAATGAATGCATAAATAAGTGGGACAACAAATTTCTCCCTCCCCTTCTCCCTCTTTTTCAGCCCCCCCCCCCCAAAAAAATATTTTTAAAGATTTGTGGCTTCTATTAAAGCAGTATATCTGAGGTTCAGGGAGGGACTAAAGGCAATGGTTGGTCATACTTGATAATTAGAAAAGACTTCAGTGAGGACCTAACTTAACCAATAGGAGTCTAGGAAAAGCCTAGACATTCTACTCAGCTGAGCAGTTTAAGAAATTTGCAGAAGCCACAAAATGAAATTGTCTTTCAGTGGGCCTCCCTGGAGCACAAGAATTAAGTCATGAGAACTATCTGTCAAGGTAAACAGGGTTTTCCAAAAAGTTCGATTTTCATTTTAAATACAGGGGTTGGTAAAACTATGTTTACAGTTGTGGGTATGTGAATCACAGTTTATCCCTGTATTATTTATTCTTTTCTTTTTTTTTAAATATATTTTATTGATTTTTTACAGAGAGGAAGGGAGAGAGATAGAGAGTTAGAAACATCAATGAGAGAGAAACATCGATCAGCTGCCTCCTGCACATCTCCTACTGGGGATGTGCCCACAACCCAGGTACATGCCCTTGACCGGAATCGAACCTGGGACCTTTCAGTCCGCAAGCTGACGCTCTATCCACTGAGCCAAACCGGTTTTGGCTATTTATTCTTGTATTATATTTTTCCATATGAAAACTGTAAATCTACTTTTGATGTTCCCCCTTCCACCCACCTCCCGTATAGTAGGTAGTCACTGAAGGGGTTTTAATTTAAAGTGACATGGCTGGTATCTTCCTATATAATAAAAGGCTAATTTGCAAATTGACCAAACGACGATTGACCAATCACTATGATGCTTACTGACCACCAGGGGTCAGACGCTTAATCCAAGAGCTGCCCCCTGGTGGTCAGTGCATTCTCACAAGGGGAGTACCACTCAGTCAGAAGCCGGGCTCATGGCTGGTGAGCGCAGCAGCAGTGGCAGGACCTCTCCCGCCTCCACGGCAGCAGCGCTAAGGATGTCTGACTCACATGAGTTGGACATCCCCCAAGGGCTCCCAGACCATGAGAGGGTGCAGGCCGGGCTGAGGGATGACCCCACCCCCCAAGTGCACAAATTTCCTGCACAGGGCCCCTCGTCTATGTATATAAAAGCCTAACTGGCCATTACAATGGAACAGCCGGTCACAATGACGTGCACTGACCACCAGGGGGCAGACGCTTAACACAGGAGCTGCTGCAGGCCCCCATCACCCAATCGGGGCAGGGCTCTGGGTTGGGACGGGGAACTGGGGGGTGGGTGGCAGCAACCAACTTCCTGTGGCACCTGGGCGGGGGGCTTCGACCTCTCGCCAGCTTCCTGGGGGCAGGGTTGACAGAGGTGCAGTGAGAATGCGGGATGTCTGCTAAGCTTGCTTGAACTCCCCCTGCTACCCTCCCCTGGGATGCCAGGGCTTGGGCACTGGGAAAGTCCCCACACTCAGGTTCTGGGCACCCACGAGGAGCCCGCCCTGCACCCGCACAGCCTCTTCCTGGTGAGCCGTGCCACAGAGGCCAGTCAGGCTCCCCATGGTTTCGCGCAGGAGCCGGTCTGCGAGGCCAGCCAGAGGAGAGCGCACTGCCCACCCAGCTTCTGTGTGGCACCACTGGGCAGCCCAGAGGCCCACGCTACGCCCCGGCCCATGGCATCTAGGCATGCTCACTGCATCTTCGCATAGGGACTTGGGCACCGTGACTCAGGTGGAGGAGGGTGCACAGGGGTCTGGTGGCCCAGGTGCTGCCCAGGACACAAAGGTCAGCTGGGACCTGCCCTTCCACGCCAGACACTCGCACTTCAATCGCCAACCGGGCCTAGGGACCGCACCTATGCATGAATGTCGTGCATTGGGCCTCTAGTTTTTAAGAGTACCCTAAAGGCAATGTAGCAGTGGTTCTCAACTTACCTAATGCCGCGACCCTTTAATACAGTTCCTCATGTTGTGGTTACCCCCAACCATAAAATTGTTTTTCTTGCTACTTCATAACTGTAATTTTGCTACTGTTATGAATCGTAATGTAAATATCTGATATGCAGAATGTATTTTCATTGTTCGCAACCCACAGGTTGAGAACCGCTGCAATGTATGGAATAGCTTGGAAAATAAAGTCTTTATGATTTATTCTCTCTTTTTTTTTCTTTCAGCTACGGCTAATAGACTGGGGTTTAGCTGAATTTTACCATCCTGGCCAAGAATATAATGTCCGAGTTGCTTCTCGATACTTCAAAGGTCCTGAGCTACTTGTAGACTATCAGGTGAGAAGAGAACTGCAAATAAGATTTCTGTCTTAGCTCTGGTGGGTGTCGCTCAGTAATTATAGCGTCAGCCCAAAACCAAAGGGTGGCATGTTTGATTCCTGGTCAAGGGAACTTACCTGGTTTGCAGGTTTGATCCCTAGCCCAGGTCAAGGCATGTGCAAGAGGCAACTAATCAGTGTGTGTGTGTGTCTCTTTTTCTCTGCCCCTCCCTCCCTTCCACTCTCTCTAAAATGGAAAAAAATATCCTCAAGTGAGAATTAACAAGAAAGTTTCTGTTCTATGCTTATTTTGTACATAATTTGCAAAAATTCTCATTTTGAGAAGGTTACTTATACATGTCCATGGCTGTCCCTTTTATACAAATGTAAAATATGAATTACCTCAGTTCATGTACTGTAATTTATGTTTTTATTCTCATAATGTCCATAGAATATGAATAGATCTTCATTTGATCCTAACTGAAGAAAAAGTACACCAAAGATAACCTTTTCTATTTAGAAACTCCAGAGAATAGGTTTAACCAACCTAAGGACTAAACTAAAAAATGCTCTCAAGATTTTCATAAATTGTATCTATCTACACTAATAAAAGACAAAGATGCTAACTGACCGTACCTCCACTATGCCCTAGCCACGCCCACCAGCCAATCAGAGTGACTATATGCAAATTAACCCAACCAAGATGACGGCCAGCAGCCACGGAGCTGGAGCAAGCAGGAGGCTTGGTTGCCCGGGCGATGGAGGAAGCCAAGCTTCCCGCCTGCCCTGAGCCGGCTGTGGCCTCTGCTCATGGCAACAAAGTTTCAATTATAGAAGATAAATAAAGCCCAGATACTTGCTTCCAGCCAGCCTCCACTGGGAGGTTGGGTGGCTGGGGGCCCTGGCCAGTCTGCATACAGCCATCAGCCCCTCATACAGGCTGGCCAGGGACCCCAGGGGGAGCCCCTACCCTGAAGGGGCTGTGGCCAGCCTACAAACAGCCATCAGCCCCTCACCCAGGCTGGCCAGGCACCCCAGCAGGACCCCCCTCCCTGAAGGGGGTGTGGCCAGCCTGAAAACGATCCTGAGCCCCTCACCCAGGCTGGCCAGGCACCCCAATGGGACCCCACCCTGATCCAGGACACCCTTCAGGGCAAACCAGCTGGCCCCCACTTATACACCAGGACTCTATCCTATTTAATAAAAGGGTAATATGCAAATTGACCCTAACAGCAGAACGACTGGGAATGACTGGTCACTATGACACACACTGACCACTGGGGGCAGATGCTCAATGCAGGAGCTTTCCCCTGGTGGTAGGTGCGCTCCCACAGGGGGAGCTCTGCTCAGCCACTAGCCAGACTGATGGCTGCCAGTACAGCAGTGGTGGTGGGAGCCTCTCCCACCTCCTCAGCAGCGCTAAGGATGTCCAACTGCAGCTTAGGCCTGCTCCCCACTGGCAAGTGGACATCCCCCAAGGGCTCCCGAGCTGCCAGAGGGATGTCTGACTGCCAGCTTAGGCCCAATCCCCCATGGAGAGGGCCTAAGCCAGCAGGTGGTCATTCCTCCGAGGGGTCCCAGACTGCGAGAGGGCACAGGCCAGGATGAGGGACCCACCCCCACCCCCGAGTGCACAAATTTTTGTGCACCTGGCCTCTGGTATATATATAAAAACCCAGCAACCAGAACACCAGAATGACTGGAACCACTGGTAGCTACGACGCCCACTGCAGCTGGCCAACCGGCCTGATAGGGAGTGGGGCCAGCCTGCCAACCACCAGCGGCCCCTTCTAGTGGTTGGCAAACTGCGGTTTGTGAGCCACATGCAGCTCTTTGGCCCCTTGAGTGTGGCTCTTCCACAAAATACCGACTTCTGCATATGTGCCACAAAGTTTCAATAGCACTGTACGTGCGCACCCGCACGTGGTTTGTAGAAGAGCCACACTCAACGGGCCAAAGAGCCGTATGTGGCTTGCGAGCTGCAGTTTGCCAACCACTGCCTTAGCCGGCCCCAACCCTGATCGGCCCCCATCCGGGCGGGCCAGCTGGACCCCACCTGTGCACGAATTCATGCACCAGGCCTCTAGTTCTATATATAAAGACCTTCCCTTTACTAAAAAAGCCCTCTTCTAGACTGGACAAAAATCGTGCACCTATGGATGAGGACAGTGGGTGGGGAGTGAGGGTGGAGGGTGGGGTAGGAACTGGAAGGAGGGGAGTTATGGGGGAGAAAAAAGAGGAACAAATGTAATAATCTGAACAATAATGATTTAATAAAAATTAAAAAAAAGCCCTCTTCTCACAGAAACAAAATCCTTGGGAGTACCTTTCATGCCCAGTCCTCCCAGATGTTATCAGATACCTTAAAAAGTTAAGACTGTCCTAGAAATTATTTTTCTAGGATCTTGAGGATATAACCCTGAGTTTGAACATTTTGTGCATAAAAATATTCTTTCTTTTTTTTAAAATATATTTTATTGATTTTCTTACAGAGAGGAAGAGAGAGGGATAGAGAGTTAGAAACATCAATGAGAGAGAAACATCGATCAGCTGCCTCCTGCACACTCCCCACTGGGGATGTGCCCGCAACCAAGGCACATACCCTTGACCAGAATCGAACCCGGGACCCTTGAGTCCACAGGCCGATGCTCTATCCACTGAGCCAAACCGGTTAGGGCAAAATATTCTGTCTTTTAAAAAAAAAAGTATTGCTTTTTTTGAGAAATACTGATTTTTTTTCCACTTATTCATGCACTCAGTGATTGATTCTTATATGTGCCCTGACTGGGGATTGAACCCACAACCTTGGCATATCAGGATGATGCTATAATCAACTAAGCAACCTGACCAGGGCCAAAAATATTCTTTATGATATTATTTATAATTATTTGTATTATTAAACAAAACATTATCCTATTATAGGGAAATTAAAGATTAAATTCTGAAACATTTATGCAATAAAATAATGTTAACATCAAAAAGTTTCCAGAGGCTAACAACTTGAGATGTTTTTATGTGAGTGAAAAAGGTGATTCAAGATAGTATGTACAGATTGTTTTAAAATGGGGGAAATGCATAGAAGAAAAAATTGAAAAAATGTATATAAAGATGTTACTGGTTTTTGGACATTTTAGTGATCTTTTTTTAAAATAGTAATTTTTTATTTGGAAAGTACAAGATAATTTATTCTTATTTCATTTATAACTTACTTTTTTTTTAACTTCAATGCAGATGTACGATTATAGTTTGGATATGTGGAGTTTGGGCTGTATGCTGGCAAGTATGATTTTTCGGAAGGAGCCATTTTTTCATGGACATGACAATTACGATCAGGTGATACATGTTGTTCTCATTAGGCAACTTACTGGGCTAACCTAGTGATGATGAGATCTAGCTACTTAGTAGAAACTGTGGTGGATTTTGCTAAAATATAGATGCCCATCCCAATCTTTTAGAGTGAGACCCTAGAATAATTTTCAATTCATGGCTTATTCAGTCAGCCCAACATTGATCCTCATATTGGTGTTTTGGGAGCTACCGTCTAGCCTTTTGAAATCACTGAGTATTCCCCCTAGTCTTTTGATTTGTTTGCTTGTTTTATTGTAAATTATACATGTAAAATAGGACATTACCTTAGAATCCTTTAATGTGAGTTTGCACTAAAGTTGGGAATATTTTCTTCAACATGTTGGTTTATATATGGTATTTCTATGATCCTTTTGTCTCTTTTTTAATATATTTTTATTTATTTTAGGAAGAGAGAGGGAGAGAGATAGAAACATTAATGATGAGAGAGAATCTTTGATTGGCTGCCTCCTGCACGCCCCCCACTGGGGGCCGAACCCGCAACCCTGGGTATGTGCCCATGACCGGAATCAAACCTGGGACCCTTTGGTCCACAGGCCAACGCTCTATTCACTGAGCCAAACCAGCTAGGGCTCCTTTTATGTCTTTATATGGATTGAGTTGGTGTATGTCAGAAATATAGACGATGTTTTTTAAACTAGCTCCACTTCCCCTTGAAGATCAGTTAAAATCAACAAGTCTTTATGAGGTGCCTTGCAGTGTTGGGGAAGACTTCTTTTTTTTTTCTTTTTTCTTTTTTAATATATTTTATTGATTTTTCACAGAGATGAAGGGAGAGGGATAGAGAGTTAGAAACATCGATGAGAGAGAAACATCGATCAGCTACCTCCTGCGCACTCCCTACTGGGGATGTGCCTGCAACCAAGGTATATGCCCTTCACTGGAATTGAACCTGGGACCCTTGAGTCCGCAGGCTGACGCTCTATCCACTGAGCCAAATCAGTTAGGGCTATCTTTCCTTCCTTCCTTCCTTCCTTTCTCCCTCCCTCCCTCCCTCCCTCCCTCCCTCCCTCCCTCCCTCCCTCCCTCCTTTCCTTCCTTCCTTCCTTCCTTCCTTCCTTCCTTCCTTCCTTCCTTCCTTCCTTCCTTCCTTGTTTAGTCTAGCCCTGGCCTGTGTGGCTGAGTGGTTGAGCATCCATCCAGGCACTAAGAGGTCACTGGTTCAATTTCCAGTCAGGGCACATGCTGGATTTGGGGCTCAATCCAAACCCAGGGGCCATGCAAGAGGCAACTGATCAATAATGTTTCTCTCATCGGTGTTTCTATCTCTCCCTTCCCCTTCCTCTTTCTATAAAAAGTCAATAAAAGTACTAAGAAAAAAGATTAGTCCAGCCTCTCAAATAGTTCATAGTCTAGTAAGGGAATCAAACATACAAGGAAATAAGTTACAGTTATAAATGTCAGAATAGAAACAGACAAGGTACAAAAGGCAGTTGTGGAAGGGGAGTTTCCCAAAAGAAGTGACACCCTTAGCTGGGTTGTGAGGGTACAAACATAAGACTTCATCTGGGAGACTTTTCAAGGGAAAGGAACCCGGTTATATCATTGTTCGTTTTTTTCTTTTTTTACACCATCACATTGAGTTCTGATTTAGAGAATTTTGTGTGGAAATTATTCCTATGCTACACAGAAATCTGAAGTAAATTGAGTGTATGTTCATACCTTGTAGCCACGATGATCCCTTGCTGTTAATCCGATCATGGATGTTTGTTGATTTAATCTTGTAACATGATTGTTGTGTGGGTTTTTGTCTTTCTTCAATCCTAGTTGGTGAGGATAGCCAAGGTTCTGGGGACAGAAGATTTATATGACTATATTGACAAATACAACATTGAATTAGATCCACGTTTCAATGATATCTTGGGCAGGTGAGTCATAAAACAAAATCTATGCATCAAAAAATAGTTATGACCCTGGCCAGTGTGGCTCAGTTGGTTTGGCGTCATCCTGTGCACTGAAAGGTTGCCGGTTTGATTACTGGTCAGGGCACATACCAGATTGCAGGCTTGATTCCCTGGTGGGGGGCGTACAGGAGGCAGGTGATCGATATTTTGTTCTCACATTGATGTATCTCTCCCTCTCACTTTCTCTAAAAACCAATAAAATATATTTCTTTAAAACTATTTTAAAAAAAATAGTTACATCCTCTTTGCCAGCACTGCTAAAGCATCACTGGTCCTGTACTACAGGGTGCTGCTTGGGTGACCCTGTGATAAAATCACTGGATTGACTGGCAGTTTTCCCAAATTCACTTACAGGACAGGTGTGGAGACTATTGTCAGAGGATTCCTGTAAAAGTAATGAAATGTAGATTCTAATAGAAGGGCTATAGTTGACTTAGCTTCTCCAAATGACAAAACCCTCTACAGCGGTTCTCAACCTGTGGGTCGCGACCCCTTTGGCGGTCGAACGACCCTTTCACAGGGGTCGCCTAAGACCATCCTGCATATCAGATATTTACATTACGATTCATAACAGTAGCAACATTACAGTTATGAAGTAGCAACAAAAATAATTTTATGGTTGGGTCACAACATGAGGAACTGTATTTAAAGGGCCGGAAGGTTGAGAACCACTGCAAGAGAAATAAATAGTAATTGGAAATGTATGTTTCAAGACTAATGTGCAGACAATGAACAGACTCTGAAAATAGTGGCTAGGCACAATACTAATTCATTCACCACTTACCAGGAGGTGGACTTTCCTGATGCAAAGGCAGAGATGCCAGGAATGTGTGAGGGGATGGGAAAGAGGCCTCCTGGTTAGACCAGCCACCTGACCCTCCTTGCTGTGCAGAAGTATTCAGTATTATAAAGGAACATGAATTATGGTTTATAAAATTGTGAGCACCCAGATTTCTCTTTTGTGCAACACTGCTGTTTCAGCCCCTCGGGTTAGCTTGGTTGTCTCCCCAGTGACAGAGTGCTATAAAACTGCTCTCTTGAGTTTGGATTTCTTTTTGCTAGTGTCTGGGCTCCTAATCACTAAGGAAAATTTAGGAGTGAAATAAATGTTGGGCTTCTCTGCCCCTCGTTCATTTCTCATTACCCCTTTTGGCTCTGCAGACACTCCCGTAAGCGATGGGAACGCTTTGTCCACAGTGAAAACCAGCACCTTGTCAGCCCTGAGGCCTTGGATTTCCTGGACAAGCTGCTGCGATATGACCACCAGTCACGGCTCACTGCAAGAGAAGCCATGGAACACCCCTATTTCTGTGAGTCCAAATGTTCAATCCATAGAGCCTGTGCAGGCCTGCCCAGCAGACTGTACAAGACAAAGGAAAAAATATGCTGTGAAGAAAACTGTGGACCCATGGTCCCGCCAGAAGAGAGTTGGAATCCCAGCTCTGCTTAGCCTCTGGCAAAGTTATTTCACCCACAGTGAGCCTTGTTTTCTTCAAATGAGGACAGTGATGGCAACTGTCTTACAGAATTAATTGTTGGAAGGATTCTTGTCTGACAGTACTTAATACATGATTGTTCCTAAAAAAACTGCTTTTCTTACTGTGTTAGTGACACTTCCCAGAGGTTAGCTAATAATGAACTAGAGGCCCAGTGCATGGATTCCTGTACCGGCGGGTGGGGTCCCTCCACCTGGCCTGTGGGGATCGGGCCAAAACTGGCTCTCCAACATCCCCTGAGGGGTCCTGGATTGCGAGAGGACGCTTCTCTGGTTATGCACCCCAGAACCAGGCTCCCTCCTCTCTGGTTCCAGGTGTGTCACTCTAGAGCCGAGCTGCCAAGTCACCACAGCTTGCAGCTCCTGCGTTGAGCATCTGCCCCCTGGTGGTCAGTTCACATCATAGCTACTGGTTGGACGGTCGGATGGTCGCTTAGGCTTTTATATAGATAGCCCTAAATCTGTCCTGTCTCTGGTTATAATTTATTGGAGAGCCAAGGAAGCTTCAAAATATTAACTGTATGAACACTTTGACTTAGGTTTGTGATATAGCTAACTGTGCTGTCCTGGGTGAAAATGTCAATTAGTCAGTTAGACCCACTCCATCTCCACTGTGATGTTAGCTTCAACATTGGATTATTCCTTGGAGTGTTGGAGTGGTTTTGTAGTGAACTGATTATGCGGTTGCCCAGTCTCCTGTATCTGAAGAAGAATGACCTGAAGTCTATGGTAATAGCACTAATTTGCACAAGCTATAACTTTGGCCTATTTGGTACCATGCTTAACCACTTGAGTTGTGGGTTGCAATAAGATCATTTCACTCTGATAATATATCACTCTAGGCTAGATTAGATTGTATTATCTTATTCAACCCTAACAGGATCAGTTTTGTTTTAAATTAGATCTACCATGGATAATTACCTCATTTTCCTACCATTTAATTTTAGAGGTTGCCTTTACTAGTTTGACAGGAAAGATAATTCTATTTTCTATTACTTATCTAATTCTTGGTGAAGACAAGGCAGTTGCCACCTTAAGTTCTTCTGGGAATTACATGGAATATAAATAAGATTGAAAGCATGAACGTGACTGTTTTAAGATCGTTAGTAATCGTTAAGCATAATAGAACTTAACATTTTTGTCTTTTTCTAGACACTGTTGTGAAGGACCAGGCTCGAATGGGCTCATCTAGCATGCCAGGAGGCAGTACGCCTGTCAGCAGCGCCAATATGATGACAGGTCAGTTCATTAGTGAATTTTTCTTTTCTTTTTTTAAAGCAGTAGAAGTCAATTATTCTTCCTTATTTGTGTTTTTGTGGCCTGATTTGGTCCCTGTTGTGACCTGATTTCTTGTGAACCTCCTCTTCTCTCTATTATGATTACCTTATTGATATTGATATACTAACCTGTGCAGCTCTCTCCACTAGGTTTCAGGATGCTTTTGACACCTGATATACCTCAGTGACACTACTTTGAGTAGGCTATCAACAGGCTCTTCTAGGAATCCCCAAGTGTGTCAGAGGGACATGAATGTCCCAACAAGCCATGAAAAATAAAAGGTGATCCTTTTATCTCACAGTTTAGAGTGACAGTAGTTGACATGGTCCTCAGAGATGAGATTAAGAAATTGGGGAGATTCTACTCCTGGTGTGGGAACCAAAAAAAAAAAAAAAGAAATTGGGGAGAGAAGATATGGGGTTTGCACATGGGGTGTATATTAGTAAAAGAATGGTTCTTCGATTTTTTTTTCCCCCGAAGCAATTACCATGTACCTAATAAATTGTAAATATATGAAATTATTTTTCCGTATTGTTGAATCACTACGATTTAGAGCAAATTTTTGTACAGAGTACACAATTATTCTAAAGAAATTATAGGCCCATATTGTGAGAATTATACATATAGGCAGATCCACGTGGGTACACTTGTAGTGAGGTCCTTGACTCAGACACCCTCAAAGAATTACTGTTAATGAGCTAGCTGCCTTCTAGAATTTATCACCTGGGAATCTTGCCTATGTGCAAAATGATGCATGTCCGAGGTCGTAGCCTTATTTGTAATAGCAAGATACTGAAAACAGCTCTCAGTAGGGAACTGTCAAATGAATTATGAGACATCCATTCAGTGGAATGCTATGCAGCCAGAGAAAAGAATGAGTGTTTCGTGTTCTTTTCTAGCTCCAACTCCAAGATAATGTGAAAATAAAATAAGCAAGGTGCAGAGCCATGTCCAAGACCAGGAGTGGGCAAAAGTATATAATCACATTTCTATATATGGTATCCATATGAATATTCTGATAAAATTGTGTTAATGTATATGCATAAAATATTTCTAGAAGGATATACTCTAGAAATGGTGCCATAGTGACAGGGCAGGGGAGATTTATTCACTGTATATTCTTTTGAACTTCCTCAAATAAAGTTTTAGCTTAGAGATGGGAAGTGCTCCTTTCCCCACTAAAAATAACTTTTTTTTTTTTAAATTTTAGCTGGCAGTGTGATATAAGCACATGAGTTTTTACTCTAGCCCTCTGCTGTTCAGTATGGTGGTGACTAGCCACAGGTGGCTATTTAAATTAAGCAAAATTTAATAAATGTTAAAAAACAAAACAAAAAAACAGTTTCGTAGTTACACTAGCCACATTTCAAGTGCTCAGTAGCTACATGTGGTTAGTGGCCACTAGGTTAGCACAGATTATAGAACAGGAAATTTGCACAGTGCCGCCATAGATAGGCCTGGGTTGGAACCCAAGCATAGTTGCCAACTTTACTAGCTGTTTACCTTTGGTCAAACTGCTTAAACTCTCCAAGCATGGATTTCTTTACCTCCTAAATTAATTAGAACTTGCCATTTTAATTTGTGAGGATTTAATTTGAAAGCAGTTTAATTTGTAAATATCTGTCAAAGGAGATGCCTTTAATAAAGAGAATTTTTTTGTGTGTGGAATATAATGAACAACATAAACTGATGAACAAGAATAGATCCAGAGACATAGATGTATCGAACAGACCAAGAGAATTATTTGTGTGTCACTTTTGTGATAGGGGCTATGGAAACTGGTGACTAAGATTCCCATGGTTGGTGTCTCTGACTTACCCTCATCTGTTTCTTTCAGGGATTTCTTCAGTGCCAACCCCTTCACCCCTCGGACCTCTGGCAGGCTCACCAGTGATTGCTGCTGCCAACCCCCTCGGGATGCCTGTTCCGGCTGCCGCTGGCGCTCAGCAATAAAGGCCCCTTCTGTCTCCTGAGGCCTGAGCAGAGGTGGGGGAGTCCACTCTCTCCTTGATGCAGCTTGCGCCTGGTGGGGAGGGTGAAATACTTAAGAAGCACCGTGTCTGAACCGTTGCTTGTGGATTTATAGTAGTTCAGTCATAAAAAAAGAATTACAATAGGCTGATTTTCTTTTTTTTTTTTTCTTTCTTTTTTTTTAACTCGAACTTTTCATAACTCAGGGGATTCCCTGAAAAATTACCTGCAAGTGGAATATTTCACGGATAAATTTTTTTCTCCCCTTCCAAATTCAGTTCCTCATCACTAAAAAACAAAGACAAACCAGCCTCAATTCCTGCTGCTGCATTTGGGTGGAGATTTCTTCCCATGCCATTGTTCACCCACCATCCCACACTTTGGGGCAGGGGGTTTGTATCTCATGCTCTTTTCCAGAGATTACAAAAATGTAGCTTCTTCAAGGGAGGTGGGAAGGAAGGAGGGAGGACCCAACCTATAAAAGCAGTGCACTGCTCGTCATTTACATCACTTTATTCCCAAAGTGCTTCAGTGGGGTTATCCTGGTGAATCTAGTGGAAATATGTCTTAATTATAGTTACATTGAGATGCTGAAAAATCTACCCGAAGTGCTGACAGGTCCTGAAAATTTCTGTTCAGTCTGAATCATGTCTTATTGACCTGACCCTAAATCCAACTCACTTATAAGTTTAGTTTAAAACTTCAATAACCTTCCCTCCCAGGCTCTTTACCTTGGTCCTCTCCCCTCTTGTCTCCCAGCATACTCTATAGTTGGAAGGAGACTTGGCCATTTTGAATTCAGTTAGCTACTGGGTATAATTTATTGCTTTTTACAAAAGAAAAAAAACATTATCTATATAGGTTTTATGTTAAGAATGCTTTAAGAGCTAATGGGAGATGTGGCCACACTTTCATTTTAAGCTTTCCACTTTCTTTCCCTCGTATCTTCCCCTTTCTTCACATGCCATTCAGTGAGAAGGCCTGCCCCTCAGTCTTGTAAATGTATCTGAGAGGTAGGAGCAGAACCACTGTCTCCAGTGAAACTGAAATGGTAGACCTGTAATTGTGGGGAAACTATAAACTCTTGTTACAGCCCTGCCACCCTTTGCTGTGTGTATATATATAATACTTTGTCCTTCATATGTGAAAGATCCAGTGTTGGAATTCTTTGGTGTAAATAAACGTTTGGTTTTATTTATCAAGGTTAGATTTAAGTTCCCTGTGTAAAGGTCTCGCTGGGTGGGTGTCTCACGTTCACATCTGAGGGGCCTGCGGCCCTGTACCGTGGAGGCTTCCTAAGGCCACCATTTTTATACACCCCTCATTTGACCCATGGTACCGGGCAGGGCAGAGAGGCCTTAAAAAAGCACCACAAGCCAAAGCGTCTCTGGGGATTAAGGATCCTTTGCCATAAAATTCACTTTGTGTCTCAGCAGTGCAGGGATTGGGGATGGAAAAGTCGCCAGTTTTGTGTGTTTGTGTGTATGTAAAGTGGATTTTCCACTGTAATCCAACCACCTAAGTTTATCAGGTGCTTCACTGAGGAAGCCTAGTTTTTTAAGCACAATAGCAAAACCATCAGCTCTGTATCTTCTGTTAATTTAATTACAGTAGCTGCTTGTGGGGACTAGGAAAAATTCTTCCAACATATTTTAAGGCCTAAAATCTTAGTTCCCCATTCTCCTACCTTTATAGATTCATAAGCCTTTCTCATCTGGGCATCATAGATAAATGTAATTATTTGAGGAGTTGAATCTAATGAACTTATCTAACTTTGTAACCCAAATTGGCTCTAGTAACTTACTTTATCAAGGTGATGGCTTTAGTGAGTATAATGATGAACTTTAGAGAAAGCTAAAGCCTCCTTGTGTAATGCTTCTCAACCACAGGGAGAACACTCTGTGTGGCAGGTGGTTTTCTTTCTTGTGGCCACTTACAGTGGATATTTATTGTTCTTGACCCTTTTATGCCCTAGAATGCTGTGTGGGTTACCATGTTGAATTTGTGCAGAAGCTAAAAGCACCGGATGTGCCAGAGATGCAATTTGTGATTACGTTTGCACTGGATTGTGATTTGAACAGGACACTATGACTAATAAATTCTTTCTTTTTAGGTGGGGAGGAGGGTTGTTGTAAATCAAGACTTCACATCCTACCCTTGTAGCTCAGAGAATCTAGGTGTAGCAGAGGCTGATGTGAGGAGCTGCAGACAGCTGAACCTCCTAACACGCATCAGACCTTGCAAGAAACTGAAGGTAAATGGAGAGGACTCTGAAATGCCACCCAAGAGCCTTTTAAAAGAAACCAACTTTTTTAAATGCTAATTAAGGAGTCACTGCAAAAGCATGAAAAAAAGACCCAATTGGGTGGGTGGGGGGGCAAGGGTTTACAGAGTAACAACTTCTTTGTTGTAAATTACCTCATCTGTATACCTTGTATTGGGACACTTTATTTCTCAGCACTACCTGTGTCTGCATTGATCAGATTGCAGGAGATGGAATGCCAATATAAGACAGTTGTGTTGGCAATTACTCTAAAAGGTTTTTTAGTATTTTTTAACTTTGTTTGAAGTGGGCTTCCCCCTCTCCCCCCCTTTTTTTTTAAGTTTGAAGTCAGAAGTTCCACCTCTCCCCCTTGATTTATTGGTTGTAATTGTATTGTAATTGGTATAACTAAAACATAACTGTGCTGGGAAGAAGTTGTGCCATGAAGGTCTTTAAATTTTTTTTTTTAATAAAAACATTTAAACAAATGAAATGTCCCTACAGCCTGAGCAGTATGCTTATCCAACCGACACCGTATGTGATAGATGACTTAGTTCTCATGTACTTTGAATTTAATATTGAGTTTATAGGGATGTGAAGTGGGATGACTTAAGATTGGTTGAGGAGCACTAAAGTCTGGGAGTTTTTGACATTGAGATACAGTGAAAGAGAGTGTGATGTTGCTAACCAGGACTGGTTTCATTCCTGCCCTTGTCACGCACTTGGCTACTTGGCAGATTACTTAACTTCTGAATCAGTTTCATCATCTATAAAATGGGGCCACTGCTTCCTTGGAATTGAATCAGTGTAAATGTCAAGTATTAATGCACCTATTAGGCCCTTGATAAACCTAGTTTCCTTGACCTCCTGTTACGGAGGATTAGTCCTTGGTCCTGACTTTGCTAGTAATTTCACTATACAGTCTCCTCTGGAACTCTCCAGACCTCTGTGTGTGTTCAGTCAGGAGGAGACTAGATGAGTTGTCTTCTGAGTTTCTTTTCAGCTCTGACATTGATTTTAGAAAGTTTGAATGATTCTTAAGTGAAAAGGTCCATGGAGACAGCTTGTTCACAGCAGAAAAGACCAGTGTTCAATGAATGGCAATAAGCCCTGTGGAAGGTGATTACCCCAGTCCCTGAGACAATTTGGCAAAGTCTCGATGCCTGGAATGAAGGTGTGCTGGTGAGCACATACTTGGCAGCTCCGATCAAAACTATCAAGAGGGCTGGTAAAAGAGATGAAACTGGGTTTTACTTACTTATCAATGCCAAATAAGTAAATTTTACAAAGTATATACTTGAATTGCCTTTTATTCTTTCTCATTTATAGTTTTTAAAAATTAGTTTCCTTTAAATCTTCACTGCATACTATCTTATGGCATCTACATCTTATCAATATTTGGAGTTGAGAAGTGTGTTTTAAATAAAGTAGTCATTGTGTAATATCTTAAAACTGAAATGTCTAACATGAACTTTACTTTCTAACATTCCAATTTTATACATGATAAATATAGGAAGATAAATTGTTAGAGTGGGCCTGTTAGAGACAGGAATATATTTTGTAAAATTTGATTTTCAGGGTATGGCTAATTATTATAGCCTTAAAGTAGTGCAGAACATTTGAGATTGGTTGACATACTTGGGAATGTTAATTTTCTCTCGATCTTTAAATTTCATCTTGTTTCACCTGTTGTCAAGTGTGGTTATAATTAATACTGACTGTTTGAGCATCTCTTGAAAAATCTAGTTTTGTCATAACTGCCTAAAGATTCCCACCAGCAAATTCTCTCCTAAGACTGGAGTTGGGTTTGAGTAGTTGTTTAATCATTAGTCTTTATCTGCCTCCCTACTGGTATTCCTCCTCCCTGTGCCTCAGCTTTAGGAACTGTATAGCCTATACTCGGTGACATGCATGCTAGAAAAGCTGTCTTCCAGGGCCTTTTCCTCCTTAAGGAAAAAGTTAGCCAAAGGCTTTGAAGTAAAGTAGTCCCTAGTTCCCTCCTCAAAATGGGTCTGAAAACCTTAATGTCAGCTGATGCTCCACCCTATCTAAAGTGTCTCCCTGCTCCTCCCACTGCCTTCACTACCACTATCCCATTGCCCTTTTTCTTAACCTCACCCAAGGATATTTTTTCCATGGCTTTTTAAGTGTCAGTGGAAGGGAGGGAAGAGAAGGAAGAGAAAGAAGACAGAGAGAGAGACAGACAGATAGACAGGCATCCATTGTTTGCCTCCCACAGGAGACCCAACTGGGACTGGGGATTGAACCTGCAACCCAGATACATGCCCTTCACCAAGACCCTTTGGTATGAGGGTCAACACTCTAACCACTGAGTCACACCAGCCAGGGCAACACCTGCACTTTTATGGTATTATTTTGATTGATTTATTTATTGTCTATCTCCTCACCTGCATATAAACTCCCTGATGATCTTGTACGTCTTACTAATCTGTGCTTAATTTTTATATTTAAAAACCTTTTTTTCTTTAAAGTGGGCCACTATCCCTCAGTATTGAAGATGATTGACTGGAGTAGCACAAGGATAATGCTTAGCACCACACCAGACTCATAATAGATGCTCAATAAATGGTAATTTCATCCTCTGTTCTCACCTCCACCTTACCCCTCCCCACCACACAAAAAGTTAATAAAAGTGCTGTTGCATAAAGAGCATCTCAAGGTCAGTAGAAACTTGACCTGAGGCTTGCAAGTGTAATTATGAGCCACAAACCCCAGACTGAATTAACATAAGAAAAGGTTTCTTTAATGAGTGGTTGGTGAAATTATAAGTGACTGGAGGCTAAACAATGATCCTGACCAGATTATGTACAGAAAATGATGCCACATCTAAAGAGATGCTATACTTTTATTCGTGGCTGTAAAGTGTCTTATGCTAGAAAGGGAAAATATGCATACATTAAACGTGACAGGTTCTCAACAAATGCAGGTCAAGGGTCTAATTTGAATTGCCTTGTTCCCACCCTCTACAATTTCCCTCTAAGATTCTATCTGTCTCCTCTGAATTTTTAAATTTTCTACTAAAAGCCAAATATTCTTGCACTATAGCAAACTGCTATCTGGATTTGCCTCTCTGTGGCTATATTCACCAGGGATTCTTACTGGCCTTACTGTAAGAAGCTCTCCCCAGGTACCTCTATATGGGAGTTTATAGGATGGCCAATCTGTTTATTGGAGAACTAAGGTGATTGGGTATTTCTGAGTCAGCTTCATTCTTACATCACTTGCTTTGGCAGTGTTTTCTTGGCTCCTCTAAAAACGAAAAGCAACAGCAGCTGGTAAGTGGTTCCCTGATCCCACCCTGTGAGTCAGAGTCAAACATTTGTAGGCTTAACTAAAAAGGCAGGACCTTGCTTCTGTGTATTGAGCAGTTCTATGAAGGAATCCAAATAGCCACAGCTCACATCTCATGTATACCTCATTCTGTTTCTCATTCACCCACTCAGCTTCTCAACCCAGGGTTCCTTATGTACTCACCTGTAAGATGCCTTTCAACAAACTGTTGTTGTTGTCCATGAGAATCAATCCTGTGGGGTAATGTGTGCTTTTCAAATGCAAAAGCAGGAAATGAAATTGTGTATGAGGAATCATTTTATCTGTGTAAAAAAAAAAACAAACCCAGGGTTAAAAATCAGATTGCCCAGTCAAAATTGTAGTCGGCTAACTCCTCCTGCTCCAAATATTGAGGATGCTGACTAAAATTAACGTAATTTACTTTCAAATAAATAGCCAATTTCAAGGAAAGAAATGGAAATTCCTGGGTGACAGAAACAAATTCAGAATTCATCCTGAAGGTAAGTGGATGTTGAAGTCACAGTGGCCCCTAAGACACCAGGCTTGCAAACAGATGAGCCTTTGGGGATAGGGTTAGAATGCCCCCAGGGAGATAGGAGACAACCTCTGGGCCTTTCAAGGTGGAAACTGAAACAATCCCCTGGCACTTGAAAGGGCTGTTGCTAGAAAAAAAGGATTGGAAGAAAACAAAATATTAATTGTGGTTGCCTTGGGGTTGAGGTTAAAATAGATGTCACAGAAAAACAGTAGGAGAAAGGAGTCCTGAGCTCTTAGGGAAGGGAAAATAGTCAGGGAGTCCTTCCCAGAGTAGGGGCTGCTGGAGCTGGCTAAGAAGCCCACCCTTAGCAATTCAACCTGCCAGGGCCAGCACCTGAGATTAGAACCCATTTCTCCGGGCTTAGTTCTGCTTCCTGGAATGCTTTTGCATACCTGTGCTGCCAGGAATCCTGTTCAGGTTTCTAGCCAGTCAATACAGATAAACTTTTTTCTTTCTCTTGCTTTTGCTCTGTGGTCCTTTGAACAAAAATGTTTATCCTCACAGAAATTTCTAGGTCAGCAGATCTAGGTTCAACTGATCTAAACTAGGCTCAGCCAAGCAGCTGTACTTCAGGTTGAGGAAGATTGGCTGGGCTGAGCAACTATGTTGATTGGATTCAGGTTTGTTCCATGTGGGGGAGGCTCCTTCTGAGTCCCATGCTGAAGTTGCAGCAGCTACCCAAGACATGATCTTTTTTTTTTAATCCTCACCAAGGTTATGTTTTTACTAATCCTTAGAGAAAGGAAGTGGGGGGGGGGGGGGAGAGAAACATGATCATTTGCCTCCCCTACACAACCCAACTGGGGATCAAACCTGCAGCCTTTTGGTGTAAAGCAGTGGTTCTCAGCCTTGGCTGCACATTAGAATCACCTGGGAATCTTTTTTAAATCCTGATTTCTGGGCCTCATCCTCCGGAAATTCTGTTTCTTTGTTACTAATGTTGTGGCCCCACCCCATAACAAAGAAACAGAATTTCCAGAGGATGAGGCCCAGAAATCAGGATTTTAAAACGATTCCTGGGTGATTCTAATGTGCAGCCAAGGTTGAGAACCACTGGAAGGCATGCTCTTGTGGATTGCTGGAGCACAAGAGGCCAAATGAAATCACGTGGGCAAAGAAATATTTGGAGGAATAAATTTGGGTATTTTCCAAAATTGACAGACACCATACCATAGATCCAAGAAACTCAACACCAAGCAGAATAAATTTGTACACAAAAGGCATCTCATGTTCAAAATGCTTACACAGAAAATCTTAACAGGCAACCCAGGGAATAAAGTGGCACATTCAGAGGATACTTAAGAATTACCAGACACCATTCAAGCTAGAAGACAATGGAATGGCTTTAATGCTGAGAGAAAAAAAAAAAACGCAGAATCCTATCTATGCGCAGTACAAACAACTTTCAAAAAAGGAAAAAATAAAGCCTTTCTCAGATAAAAACTGAGGAAATAGATTGCCAGAAGACCTATAAGAAATAGTACAGGAAGGTCTCCAGGCATAAGTAATATGATATCAGACAAATTTAGATCTATACAACAAAATTAAGAATACTGAAAGTGGGCCCTAGCCAGTTTGGCTCAGTGGATAGAGCATTGGCCTACAGACCAAAAGGTCCTGGGTTCAATTCCAGTCAAGGGCATGTACCTTGGTTGCAGGCTTCACCCCAGTCCAGGCCCTGGTCAGGGCTCATGCAGGAGGCATCCAATGATGTGTTTCTCTCACATTGATGTTTCTGTCTTACCCTCTCTTCCACTCTCCCTAAAAATCAATGGAAAAAAATGTCCTCAGGTGAGGATTAAAAAAAGAATACTGGGAGTGGACTAAATGAAATTTTTTAATTACCTTTAACTGAAGTCTAAAGTATGAAGTCGGCAAACTTTCTGTTAAGGAACAGATAAGTATTCTAGGTTTTGCAGGTCATGATCTCTACTGCAACCACTCTACTGTTGTAGCATAAATAAAAGCAGTCTTAGGCAATAGGTAAATGAGCATGGCTGTTTCAATAAAACTTTATTTTTGGACTGAGATTTAAATTTCATATTTTATGTGCCACTAATCTTTTGATTTTTTTTTCTCCTCATTTAAAATTGTAAAAGGCCATAGAATGTCAAGCAGTGGGCTGGTTTTGGTTTGTGAATGGACCATCCTTTGCTAACCCCTGATCTAAAGCAAAAATATTAGCAATGAATTGTGTGTTTATAGCATATGGATAAACGAATTGTAAAACCATACGATGAAATGTTGAGCAATAAAAAGAAATAAACTTGATACATGCAGCAACATGGATTAGTCTTAAAATAATTTTTTTGATTGAAAGCCATACCAAAAAGACGACATTCTGTATGATTCCATCCATTTAAAATTCTAGAAAATGCAAACTATAGCCACAAAACATAGTTAAGTGGTTGTCTGCAAGTGTGGGGTGGGGAAAGCAATAGTAGGAGATGGGGAAAAGGGATTTTAGAAGAAAATAAAAGTATGATAATAACATGAAGACTAGAAGGAAGGAAATGGGAATCTACTGTCGAAGGCAAACTGAATAAAGATGCGTGTTGTAAATCCTAGGGCAATCATTAAAATCTTTGACCTACAAAGCTCCATCCCTGGCTCAATGGTAGAGCATAAGATTGAGCCCTAATGCCCTGACTGGTTTGGCTCAGTGGATAGAGCGTCGGCCTGTGGACTGAAGGGTCGCAGGTTCGATTCCAGTCAAAGGCATGTACCTTGGTTGTGGGCACATCCCCAGT
This sequence comes from Myotis myotis, assembly GCF_014108235.1. Classification (NCBI taxonomy): domain Eukaryota; kingdom Metazoa; phylum Chordata; class Mammalia; order Chiroptera; family Vespertilionidae; genus Myotis; species Myotis myotis. Next base: position 62,308,214 of record NW_023416401.1, on the reverse strand, counting down.
AGGGAGTGTGCAGGAGGCAGCTGATGGATGTTTCTCTCCCATCGATGCTTCTATCTCTCTCCCTTCCTCTCTGTAAAAAATCAATAAAATATACTTTTTTTAAAAAAAGATTGAGCCCTAACCAATGGCCACATGGTGACTACAGTGACTGGTTCAGTCTAGGCAGGTGGCAGAAGACAAACACTCTTCTTAGAAATGCTGAGACAAAGAATTTAAGGTATTCAGTCTGATGTAGAAAGTGTGGTGAGACCAGGCTGTCAGGGTCGTATGTGGGGTTGTAATTCAGTCAACATGAAGAGGTGGGTAGCTGAGAGGTGGAGATAGGGGATGCAGAAGGGCAAAAACTTCAGTTACATGAGCCCATCTTTGCCTGGGCTTTTTGGGGGTGAGATTTTTCAGTCGCTTGCTGTGTAACAAAATACCACAAATTTAATTATCTTGGTTTTGCAGTGCAGGTATCCAAGTGTGGGTTAGACAGGTCCTTTACTCAGGTCTCACCAGGCTAAAATCAAGTCAGGCAAGGCTGTGATCTCAGCTGAGGCTCCATGCCCTCTTCCAAACTTACTGTTGGCCAAATTTAGTTTCTTTTGGTATAGGACTGAGGCCCTCCACTCCTAGAAGCTGCCCGCTATACCCTGTTTGGCCTTCTCCACAACATGGAAGTTCATTTCTTAAAAAGCAATAGGTGCCAAAACCGGTTTGGCTCAGTGGATAGAGCGTCGATCTGCGGACTGAGGGGTCCCAGGTTCGATTCCGGTCAAGGGCATGTACCTGGGTTGCGGGCACATCCCCAGTGGGAGATGTGCAGGAGGCAGCTGATCGATGTTTCTCTCTCATCGATGTTTCTAACTCTCTATCTCTCTCCCTTCCTCTCTGTAAAAAATCAATAAAATATATTTAAAAAAAAAAAAAAAGCAATAGGAGAATTGCTGCTTTGAATTTCTTCAAAGAAGGCCCCCAACTTATTTTAAATGAATCATCTGATTAGGTCTACCCAGGTCAAACTCCCTTTTTAGGGATCCTGGTTTTATCTGCAGAATCCCTTCATCTTTGTCTTACAACATCACCTAATCACAAGAGTAAAATCCCATCATATTCACAAGTGCTGCCCACACTCAAGGGGAAGAGGATATGTCACAGACTAGCACGGGTTTGGTATTCCATAAACAGTTATATGGATAAGTAAAGGTGACTCTTATACTGGAAATGAAGATTAAAGTAGGTGACATCAAAGACCACATTCAGTGCTAAAAATATTTAATTCCACCCTGCCGACTTCATCCCATCCAAACTCCTGAGAGATCCTGCCGAAGCTGCTCCGGCACACATCTCTGCCCTCACTAGTGTCAGGGTCCACTTTCTCTTTATACTGTGCTATAAGAACACTAAAGCACAGTTTCTAGACTGATTTGCTTTCTCTTAGCTTCATGATAGTGCCTGTGCTATTTTCTCAGCTAAAACGCTCTTCCCTACACCAACTGACTGACTGCTACCCAGCCCTCTATAAAAGCTTAGAAATTTTCCTTCATCACTCCTCTGTGTGGTTTGGGCTTCTACAACCCTCTAAGCTTCTTCCCACCCCCGCCCAGAACTTTCCACCTTGTATAGTTGAAGAGGCCATCTCCCTAACCTGAGCTGTCCAGGAAGGCAGAGGAGAAAGCTTCATTATGTTGGGTCCTAGCACTGGCCTGGACTGGTTAATGTCCATGAATATTTGTTGAGCAAACAAATGGGTTCAGTAATCTACATGTTTGTGATTTGGGATCTTCCAAGATACATGTGCTTCCTGGTGTCCTTGGCCCCATGGCAGACCGGCCCAGCAAGCTCTGGCTTACCTACAGGCTCCAAGCTCATGTAACAGCAATGGAAATGACCATCACAATGCTTGAGTAGGCTCATTTCTGTTGCCTCAGGAAGGCTTTTTAAAATTCCCATCTCACCCGGCCAGTGTTGCTCAGTGTTTGAGCACTGACTCATGAACCAGGAGGTCACTGTTCTATTCCCCATCAGGGCACATGCTCCGGTTTGCAGGCTCAATCCCCAGTAGGTGGTGTAACAGGAGGCAGACAACTAATGATTCTCATTATTGGTGTTTCTCTTCCTCTCTCTGAAATCATTTTTTTAATACACATTTTATATAAATAAATGGTAATTCATTATTTTAAACAATTCTCATTTGCCACTTAGATCTCCTTTCAAAGAGAATGAGCATTGCCAAAACCGGTTTGGCTCAGTGGATAGAGCGTCGGCCTGTGGACTGGAAGGTCCCAGGTTCGATTCCGGTCAAGAGCATGTGCCTGGGTTGCGGGCACATCCCCAGTGGTGGATGTGCAGGAGGCAGCTGATCGATGTTCCTCTCTCATCGACGTTTCTAACTATCTCTCTCCCTTCCTCTCTGTAAAAAATCAATAAAATATATTTAAAAAAAAAAAAAAGAGAATGAGCATTAGGAATTACGAGGCAAAATGACTGATCATGCTGACATATAGAGTTCCATGGTAATGAACTGCAATTAGACAATGTGCTGCACACAAGGTGGGTATCAGCCTGGGACAGGAATTGGTTATCTCCATTCATCTTGCTAAGCATCTGGCAGTTGCTTGACCCTCTCTCTTTTCCCTGAGAGCCAGTCACCTTCTTGTGTTACAGAGAATGAGAGCTGGTCCAAGCCTCACAATAACGACATACTGCTTAGCCCTAGAATTGTGATGATGGGGAGGAGAGCAGGTCCTTGTCCCATCATTACTATAGGCAAGAATCCACTGGCCAGCACAGTAACAAAGAAATAAATACCCCAAATTGCTTGAGTGTATTACTCCCAAATTGGAACGACAATTCTTTAGGACAGTGGTTCTCAACCTTCCTAATGCCGCAAACCTTTAATACAGTTCCTCATGTTGTGGTGACCCCCAACCATAAAATTATTTTCAGTGCTACTTCATAACTGTAATTTTGCTACTGTTATGAATCATAATGTAAATATCTGATATGCAGGATGTATTTTCATTGTTACAAATTGAACATAATTAAAGCATAGTGATTAATCACAAAAACAATATGTAATTATATATGTGTTTTCCGATGGTCTTAGGCGACCCCTATGAAAGAGTCGTTCGACCACCAAAGGGGTCGCGACCCACAGGTTAAGAACTGCTGCTTTAGGACAATAAGCATCTTTTAACCTCAACTACAATTTAGAATCACAACTAGAAATGTTTTAAACTCGCAGTGCTAATATTTTTTGCATTAAGCAATCTATGCAAAAATGTGATGCTTTAAATTCTTATAATATTTAAGATAATTTTGGAAATTCTAACAGATTCTTGTACTGATTACAAACATATTTGAATAATAGATTTGACTTGTGATTTTAAGTCGAAGTCTTATTAAATTTGTATTGATACATTTAAAAGAACTCATGACTTAACATATAAGTTTATTTCATTCACAAGAATTACATAAAATCCCAAAAGGCTTTGTTAGAAAATTGTGATACTTAAAAAGAAAAGTGAATTATTAAATTTATAAGTGCAATGTCAAATCTTCAAAAGGAATTTAATCAAGTTTATTAATGGGACCAATGATGTGATTGTTAAAATGACTAGATTTATGAATGGAATTGTAAAATTTGTTCGTTGAAATTAAGAAAACTCGATTTGGGGATTTCTAATTTTAATAAATTGAATATTCATTTTAAAAATCAAGTTAACCTCAAAGTAATCGTTTCTGCTTGTGAAACCTACCCAGAGGACCTTTTTAAAAATGACTTGTAGCCCTAACGGGTTTGGCTCAGTGGATAGAGTGTCGGCCTGCGGACTCAGGGGTCCCGGGTTCAATTCTGGTCAGGGGCATGTACCTTGGTTGCGGGCACATCCCCAGTAGGGGGCGTGCAGGAGGCGGCTGATCGATGTTTCTCTCTCATCGATGTTTCTAACTCTCTATCCCTCTCCTTTCCTCTCTGTAAAAAATCAATGAAATATATTTTAAAAAAAACACCAAAAAATAAAAATGACTTGTAATGGTAGATAGACCATGGAATTAGAATTGAACATGAAAGCAAGGGAGGCCAGGAGTAAACCCAGGGGGCTGGGTGTCTGGAGAGAATAACGAGCTGTTTGGTAGGGGTCACCCCGCAACCAGAATACAGGGAACTTGAGGTGTGTGGCAGTTTCTGGCCTCGACAATAGGGGTGTGACCGAGGGAATGCGTGGCCAGTTGGAGAGAAAGCACTGTCATTGGAGATGAGAAAGTGGTCAAAGATCTGATAAGACATGTTCATCTTGGATGAGTGGCCAGGTTTGTGCAGCTCCAAGGGGGACACTGGTCACATAATCGTCTGTGAAAGGCGCCTCATGGCGCTGTGCAGTGAACAGCCTGCGGAACCACATAACATGGTTCTGATCAAGGCCTGAAGTCGCCAGGTATGATGACAGGAGTGTGTGTGTGGGTGAGATAGAAGGTAAGATCCTTGTAAGCAAAAACACGAGCTTTTCATTGTGAAGTAGGTACTATATGCGTGGTAATATTCTCAGCACTTTCCCAATAACTGAGTTAGTACTCTCATTATTATCAGCATCACTTTACAGATAAGAAAAGCAAAATAAATGACAAAATCTGGTCCGGACGCACTTGCTCTATATACTTCTGGCGGAGCTCTCCCGGGCGCTCCCCGCGTTCTGGGCTCAGAGCGCCTGTGCGCCTGCCCGCCCGGGAGGCGGGCGCTCGTTCTGGCGTCGCGAACGGTCACGTGCCGGTACGGGGGCGGGGCCCGTGCGCAGATGCCGAGGCGCCTGCGCGCAGCGGGCTACCGAGCCGGGCCTGCCGGGAAGTGCGGGCGCGTTTTCTCTCGGCTCCGCCACCAGCCGGGGCTCGGGCCCGTGCCCGGGCCCCCGGGACATGGCCTCCCCAACTGCGCAGGGCGACGTCCCCACCTCCAGTCACTGGGACGACGGCGCGGAGACGGCAGGTACGGAAGCCGGCCGGGGCGTCGAGGGGTGGCCTGCGAGGACAGCCCGAGGGACAGGGGCGACCCAAGGCGACGGGGACAGCTGTCGGCGGAGCGGGTCCCGGCGCCAGCGGCGCTCGACGGGCCACCTGGGTGCGCCCAAAGCCGAGGGCCGGGCCGGGCCGGAGTCGGGACGGCGGGGAGGAAAAGGCCGAGGGAAGGAGAGCCTAGTATAGGGGCCCACGGGCGCGGGGACCAGAGGAGCCATGGTGGCAGAGCCGCATCCCCTGTGGGGAGGGCGGCGGGACTCGGCCCCGGCGCATCTGAACGGGGGAATCGGGTCTGAGAACTGGGCTCAGCCTCCGCCCGGCCCGAAGCTGTCCGGCCACGTCCACAGACTCCTGCCACCTCCCTGGTTGTAGGGCAGGTGCTCAGACCTCAGCGATCGCCGCCTTGACTTCCGTGGTGTGAGTGGACACAGAATTCTTTTCATTGCCATAATATCCAGTCCTTTTAAAGTGCACCGTTCAGTGGTTCTTAGCACTTTCACAGAGTTTTGCGATCATCCCCCCTGTCTAATTCCAGAACATTAATATTCCAAGGAGAAAGCCCACTCCCCAGTCTCCACGGTTCCTGGCAGACACTCATCGACTTTATGTCTCAAGCCTGTCCCACCTGTCTTAATGTTCTTTAATTGTGTAAAAAGCTATTTTCTATTTTTATACTGTTTCACCCTAAGCCATTATTTCTATGAAATCATGGGTTCATTGTGCATTGTTTTCAAATATGTTTGACGTATTAAGATCGGACTGTTAAAAGTAGTCATGTTTATTCTGTACCAAGTAGAATAATCTCTTTTTCCTCTGGGGAAAATAATTAGCTTTCCCACTTTTTGGTGGCAGCCATAGTAGAACCAGTTGACATATTCAACCCACATATTATGATGAAGCACCTAGTATCCACGTCTTGTTTCTCTGGGCTCGTTTTCTGTCGTCCCCCTTTTCTCCTACTCTAGTCCCGGATGGAAGTGGAGCTCACTCATCATATTACTTCCCTGGGCCCTTTGGCCTTGTAACCCTTTGATGGTGTGTGACATCTGTCTTCATGGCATAATAGTCCGTGCCCCAAGTGGTGCAGGTCTTGTGACCTGTTGTAGTGCAATTGTTTTGAGAGACTACCTCCCAGTTTCCTTCATTTTATTTCTCTGGATGCATGGGAAGAACTTGGAAATCAGAGTATTTTTATTTTGTTTTGTTTCGTGGTTTTTTTTTCCTTTTTGTTTTCGTTGTGGTTTTAATCATATTGGAGAATTGACAGTTTTTAACACTGGAAGCTCTCGTTTGTAGAGTTCATGGTTTACGCTCTAGAATATTTTTCTGCATTGTTGAGGTAAAGCAGTCTTTCTTAATGCACACTTGTTTTTATGTTTCAGTAATGAATCTCTGCTAACTCTGGTACTGTTTGTTGAAACTAAATAGGGCCTCCAAAAACAAAGGCTACTATGTATATTTAGATTTTAATAGGAACCTTACTCAGAAAAAGGTAAGGTTTTCTTCTCCCACTGTCTTTCTCCAGTACAGATATGAAGTTCAAGCATAAAATTTTAAGTTAATTTTCTTTTTTTGTTTTTAATTAATTTCAGAGAGGGAGAGAGAGAGAAACATCAATGATGAGAGAGAATCATTCATCGGCTGCCTCCTGCATGCCCCCTACTGGGGATCAAGCCTGCAACCCAGGCACGTGCCCTTGACTAGAATTGAACCTGGGACCTTTCAGTCCGCAGGCCAACACTCTGTCCACTGAGCGAAACCGGCTAGGGCAGTGGTCGGCAAACTGCGGCTCGGCAAACTGCAGCTCGCGAGCCACATGCGGCTCTTTGGCCCCTTGAGTGTGGCTCTTCCACAAAATACCGACTTCTGCGCACGGGCCACGAAGTTTCAATCGCACTGTATGTGCACGCCTGCATGTGGTATTTTGTGGTATTTTATGGAAGAGCCACACTCAAGGGGCCAAAGAGCCGCATGTGGCTCGAGAGCCGCAGTTTGCCGACCACGGGGCTAGGGCTTAAGTTAATTTTCAATGTCAACATCAGGAGTTCAAGGAGGGGCAGGGCAATGTCTGTCTGAGGGGATGGATCTCTCTCTCCCTCTCTCTCTGATTGGTTCTTTCATTGTTTGATTAAGGCTAACATTGCTTAGTTTGAGTTTAACCTCTAAAGACTGCAAAGCTTTCTTGATGTGCAAGCTTAAACCAAATAAGTATGGAATTTTGTACTCTCACATAAGATTCCATTATTAAGTATGTAGACCTTTTACCTGATGTAAGCCATTAATGTGTATTTTGCTGATATGGAAAAACTTTAGAGGAATCATAGCTAGTGTTCACCTTCAGTCCTTGTCCTTTCCCTATATATCCAGTTCCCAAGCCAGGTGTTTTTGGAGATAACCTGTTGCTCTGAGGAGGCAGGAATCTTCACCTGGGTTCTGTAGCCAGAGTTGGGAAATATTTGAAACAATAACAGGCTCATCCATCTTTTATCTGAACTGTTAATAACCGCTGCTTCAGTGCCCTTATTAGAGAGCAGGCCAAGTAGTACCTCTTACCATTTTTTCCTGTGTTGAATGAATTGCTTTTCAGGCATCGAGAATTTATTTATAGTAGTGTCTTATATTTTGCAGCCAATTGTAGAATAATCATTTCATTCTGTAGTGGTTATCGTAGCCAAGATCTCTTACTGTAAAGGAATTTGGAAAGTCTCAACTTTGGAATATGTAATACATCTCTCTTATTAGGGGCGCAAAAAGGAACTGGAGAAGAAAGGATTCGGGAATTGGAATTACATACGTACTACTTCCTGATGAAATGTGGACTTTTATCCCAAGTCCAATATGAGCATTCTGGAGTCAGGACGTGCGTGTCCCACCCCAAAATCCATATATAAAATGTATCTAAAGGAGATAGTAGGCATTAATTTTTTTATTTTCCTGAGCATCCCAAGAATAGTTCTGTAATTTTTCTCTGAGATGAAGAGGATACATGTAAATTAGTTTCAGTTGAGACTCTGCTAACCTTTTTTCCCTCTTTGTGTAATCTAACAGTGGACCTTATCATTCTATAATTTATACATTTCTAGCTTACGTGAGTTTTCTGTTTTCTCTTCCCTTTTTATGTCACAATGAGAGTTTTATACATTAGGTGCAATAAATGGTTGTGGGGTGGGCGCGCACTTAGGAGTGCCTTCCTTAGATTAAGTGCCATTAATACTTAATCACTCAGCTGTGGGATTGAGGAAGGTGATATTGGGGCCTGAACAGACCCCACATTTGAGCAGCATCCTACTCTGGGAAGTACCAGTAGCTTTAGAAAAAGGCCAAAGAGTCTACATCTCTACAGTCATTTGCTGCATAACAGTTTCAGTCATTGATGGACTGCATATACAAAGCCTACCATCTAGGTTTGTGCAGGTGCCCTCTGTGATGCTCACACAACAACGAAATTGCCTAACAACACATTTCTCAGAACGTATCCCCGTTGTTAATTAGCACATGACTGTGTTTAGAGTTGTGCAGTAAGCATATTCTTAACAGTAGTATGGGCAAAATTATGTCATTTATTATAGGCCAGTGTTTCCAAAGGAACAGTAGCTAAGCTAGCTTTTTATTCTATTCTGTACACACTGTGTTCCCACCGAGCACCAAAAACCAGAAGGTAGTAGTAAATTTTGTAATGCAGGATTAAAAATGGAATTGGAACTGTGTTGAGAAAACTAAGTACAGGAGCTGTGGTTTGGGTCTAGAAATAGTAAAAATTCTGGCAGATTACTTACGCAAACCTAATAGAAATCCGGGTGATTGCAAACAGTGTTATTTCCTTCAAGACACAAGCAAGGATTTTCCTTTCCCCCAGATTGCTGAATGAATAGCTTACTTGGAAAGAGGGGCAGGGTGACTATATGTCTAAACAAACGAAGGAAATTTTTCCACACTCTTCGTAAGTAGGTTAACAACATTTCTAAAGTCAGTTTATCTCGAACAGTATTCATATTACCATTTAATTGTTCTTAATTTGTGATGTGTAGAAAATACAAGGAAACTCTAAGTTAAAAAAAAAAAATTACAGGCTATTTTGTACTTTATATTTTTTGTTGGAAATTAATTCAGTTCCTTCTCATATTTTTAAATAAAAAGTCTTCTCACCCTCACTGGGTTTGACTCAGTGGGCAGAGTGTTGGCCTGTGGACTCAAGGGCCCCAGGTTCGATTCCAATTGGGGACACATGCCTGGGTTGTGGGCTCCATCCTCATCGAAGGGTATGCATGCAGGAGGCAGCTGATCAGTGATTCTCTCATCATTGATGTTTCTGTTTCTCTCTCCCTCTCTCTTCCTCTCTGAAATCAATAAAAAATATATATATTTTTAAAAAGTCTTCTCTGTGTCTTGTTTATCTATGGTCCCTCTTTGAAAACATACAGCCTTCTCTTCCAAAGGATGGCCCCTCAACCCTGTCTTTCCTGAGTGTAAGATAAATCCAGCCCACACTCTTCCATAAGCTACATTTTTTGCAGTCCTTCAAGCCTCTGTCCTCTTCTTTTACCAATACTTCAGCCTCAGAATTACCTCTGTGTTTTCTGGACATGATGTGTCTTTCATGTAAAAAGGTCTTTGCACATACTCCTCTCCCTTCAACCACTCTTCCATGTGCAGTTTTCTTTAAGAAGATACCAGATATATTCTTGGCAAAGCCTTTCCTGATTGCATGAGAAGTAGTCATTCTTTCCTCAGGAGTTTCATAATTCTGTTATATCATGTATAATAATTGTTTGTACCCTTCCCTACTGTGAGCCTCTCAAGTGCTGGGAAGGAGTCAAATTAATCTTTATCCTTAGTACAGTGCTTACTATAAATAGATGTTCATTAAATGATAGGCTGATAAGAGTATGGAGTAATGGACAAGTGGATAGATGGACAAATGGATGGATACACTTAAGCCAAGAGCATGAAGCACCTTGTAAATAAACATTTAACTAGTTAGGTGCCATACTGACAGAGGAAATTGGGACATAATTGTTATGATTTCTAGATAGAGTAACCCTTTAATTTAGCATCCAAGCTGGGACATTTTTGAAAGTACAGATAGCAGGAGGGATTTGCTATGAACAGTTATGCCATAATTATAGGTGTGAGCCAGGAATCTCTCAAACCTGAAAGAGATGATCACTCTACTAGGTTACCAGGGAAAAGAACATTCTAGACAGGAGAACAGGTTTACGTAGGTTAAAAGTGACCTGTATTATTTTCCTGTCTGCACCTGCAATTGCATGTGACTCTAAGGCAGTTAATTTATGTCACAGCTCTCATAGGTAGGTAACCATGATCATTAGGTACCAGCTTTCATTTGTGTTAATAATGTGGAGCTTTGTCATGGAAACAGTTTGTAGACTGTTGACTCAGAATAGAAAATTATCGAGGAAGACTGCTTATTTAGAAAGTGTCCCTTCTGAACCTAATCTACCTGCCATTAATCTTCTCTAAAGCCTACCCTACTTTCTAGTGTTTATCTCCCCCCTTATATTACTCCAGTGCCTTACACCTAATATATGCTACATAAATATTTTCAGTGATCTGTTTACTGTTAAAGGAAAGGGCCTTGTGTTTCCTGTCTCCAAGCTTTTTTCTCCTCTCTGCCTCTCTTCCCAGCCTCTTGAAATCCTCCTTTTCCTGTTTTTTAAAATATGTTAACTTTATTATATATTTTTTTAAGTTCTCACCTGAAAACATGCTTTTATTGGTTTTAGAAAGAGAGGAAGGGAGAGAGAGAGAAACATCAATCAGCTGCCTCCTGCAGGCACCTGACTGGGGATAGAACCCACAACCTGGGTATGTGACCTAACCGGAAGTTGAACCTACGACGTTTCAGTGTACAGGATTGTGCTCTAAATAACTAAGCTACGTGGCCAGGGCCCGCCTTTTCCTTTGTAAATTATACTCTTTGCTGATGCTTTCTCAGTTTAGTCTGACTCACAACATTCTCTGAGCTCTTGGTGTCTACACATTCCTTTTGGGGGCCGGGGGAGCGGGGGGCAATTACAGTGCATTTCTTTGTGGCATTTCTTTTATGGTGTCTTGTTTAACTTTTGTTGTGTTTGCTGTTCTTAAAATTAGACATTCTGCCTGAAAACTCTAAAAGCCTATTACTCCATTACTTTAAATAGAATATTTATAACATGGTTAACATTGACCAAAAATTCTCAACCAATTTCCTAAAAAGACAATTAAACACAGTAAAATGCCTATGTATAAATAACAAACTATCACATGAGGATGTAAGATGCTTAAAACATAACTTCCAGATCACAGTAATTAATATGGTTTTTAAAAAACAGTTGTTTTGTGTGTAGCATCATGCCTCTCTTACCACCCACACTGGAGACCCAAGTATACCCTTTGACATTCTGATTTTGAAAATATTTCTGTGATTTCGATATTTTATCAGTAACTAGGAATTTTTGTGGTTTTGTTTTAAAATATATTACTGAATTTTGGTGGCATGTATATACATTTTTCCTCTATAAACAACAGGAAAAATATTAAGAGATATATATTAAGAACGAACAGGCATTCTATTAGGAAAACATTAACAGTAACAGTTAGATATGCCTGAATTTACTGAACACTTATTATAATTATAATTTCTTACTGATCACTTACATGGCATACCTCCTTAGTGTTTTGTACATAATGTGCTAATTAAATATCTGTAGGTTGGCTTTAAATATACCTACCTGTACCTCAGACCAGATAAGGAGATTGAGCCCTGAGTAGAAAATGTACACATGCTGAATATGTGCCTTAATGCCCCTCCAACCCCTCAGTGTGTGTGTGTGTGTTTGTTTTTGCAGGCTTTAACGCCAAAAGGAAAAAGAAAGTGGCAAAGATATACCAGGCTCTGAACAGTGATCCCACTGATGTGGCTGCCCTTAGACGCATGGCTATTAGCGAGGGAGGGCTCCTAACTGATGAGATGAGACGACAAGTGTGGCCCAAGCTCCTCAATGTCAACATCAATGACCCACCTCCTGTATCAGGTAAGATGGGGAGTACTGTGAGGGGAGCTTATTTAGGAGGCAAGGAAAAAAGAATTTCAGAATCTTTGATTTTTATGCAAATGTCAAACCAAGAGTAGATGAGTAAATCTAAAGCATTGAGAATATGATTGGTCCAACTCTGAAAATAAGGCCAAACTAATAAGTAGAATTTTATTCAAAAATGGAATGAGCTTTTATTGGCTAGGTAGAGAAGTTTATTAAAAACGTATATTTCAACCCAGCCCCTGTGGTTCTGTGGTTGAGTTTTGACCCAAGAACCAGGAGATCAGGCTCAATTCCTGGTCAGGGCACATGCCCAGATTTTGGGCTCAATCCCCAGTAGGGGTCGTGTAGGAAGCAGCCAATCAATGATTCTCATTGGTGTTTCTATCCCTCTCTCCCTCTCCCTTTCTCTCTCTGAAATCAATTAAAACAGCGGTTATCAACCTGTGGGTCGCCACCCCTTTGGCGGTCGAACGACCCTTTCACGGGGGTCGCCTAAGACAATTCTGCATATCAGATATTTACATTACGATTCATAACAATAGCAACATTATAGTTATGAAGTAGCAACAAAAATAATTTTATGCTTTGGTCACAACATGAGGAACTGTATTTAAAGGGCCAGAAGGTTGAGAACCACTGGATTAAAACATCCCTAGCTGGTTTGGTTCAGTGGATAGAGCATTGGCCTGTGGACCAAAGGGTCCCGGATTCGATTCCGATCTAGGGCATGTACCTTGGTTATAGGCTCCTCCCTGGCCTGGGCCCTAGTTGGGGTTTGTGCAGGAAGCAACCAATTGATGTGTTTTTCTCACATTGATGTTTCTCTCTGTCTTTCCCTTTCTCTCCCACTCTCCTTAAAAATCAATGGAAAAATTCCTCGGGTGAGGATTAACAGTAACAACAAAAAATAACGTATTTTTTTAAAAATGCATATTTCAGTCCATATTTACTTAGAGATGGGTTGTAGGAATCTGTATTTTAATAAGCACTCCACCTAATTCTGATGTACATGGACTACATTTTTGAGAAACAGGCTATGGGGAAAAATAATATCTTTTTTTAAAAAAACACAAAAGCCCTAGCTGGTTTGGCTCAGTGGATAGAGCGTCAGCCTACAGAGTGAAGGCTCCCGGGTTTGATTCTGGTCAAGGGCACATGCCCAGGTTGCTGACTCAATCCCCGGTAGAGGGTATGTAGGAGACAGCTGTTCAGTGATTCTCTCTCATCATTAATGTTTCTATCTCTCACTCTCCCTTCCTCTCTGAAATCAATAAAAATACATTTTTTAAAAAAACACAAAAGAATTTTTATTGGGAAATATCATCCTCATTTTGGATTCTAAAATTCTGTAGTTCTGTGAAAAGCTATAACTTTAACTAATCTGCAAGGCCTGTGTGGTAAAAGGAGTTCCTTGGAATATAGTGTAGAATACTGATAAAAGTATTACAGAACAATGAACCCATTTTGTCATTCACTCAACAAACATTTATTGCTTTATTGCTATGTTTGGCAAAAGTCCGGCTCTTGGGGATTCTTTCACTCATTTGGCAGATATTAGTTGTGCTCCTGTTGTGTGCCAGATACTGGAGACAATTAAAACAGCCTCTGCCAGTAAAAGTTCACAGTGTCATAGTGCAGCCGAGTAGGTGTTAAGTTGCCACTTGTTTAATCTTTGAAGCTGGCTGCCTCAGAGCAGTACGCCTTTTGTTGGAAGAGAAAGGCATTACCATGTTCACACTCTGAATCCTGAGATGATGTTCTATCAGATTTCAGATTTCCCCGATCTTTATAAGATGAAGTTTGTGTGGGGAAGTTTTGCACAGGCTCCTCTGTTAGCATTTGATTTCGGTTTGTGAAGGAAATGTAGACTTGCTACACAACACTCAATTTGGGTTGAGGGAAATGTGCACTTGTTATCCTATCTAATAAAAGAGAAACATGGTAATTTCCCGTACGTCCGCTACCTTTCCCATTGGCTAATCAGGGTGATATGCAAATTAACTGCCAGCCAAGATGGCGGCCACCAGCCAGGCTACTGACACGAACAGGAGGCTTGCTTGCTTCAGTGACGGAGGACTCCAACGTTCCCCGCCTGCCGCTGCTGGGCTCTGAGCTGCTAAGAAACATTGTTACAAATATAGAAGCTAAACAAAACCCCAGAAACCTGTTTTCAGTCAGCCAGGATCTCAGAGCTGGAGTCGCAACAAAGTTTCAAATACAGAAAGTAAACAAAGCCAGAAACCTGCTTTCAGCAGCAAGGTCTCACAGCTAAAGCCGGCTCTCAGCTCCAGTGACAGCCATAAATCCAAGAATAAAAAAAAAAAAAAGAAAAAAGGAGCAGTTGGGAGCTTCAGTCACCCGCCAGCCTGAAAACAGCCCTCAGCCCCTCACCCAGACTGGCCAGGCACCCCAGTGGGGACCCCAACCCTGAAGGGTGTGTGACCAGCTGCAAACAGCCATCATCCCCTCACCCAGGCTGGCCAGGCACCCCAGTGGGGACCCCCACCCTGATCCAGGACACCCTTAAGGGCAAACCAGCCGGCCCCCACCCGTGCACCAGGCCTCTATCCTATATAGGAAAAGGGTAATATGCCTCCCAGCACCGGGATCAGCGGAGCCACAAGGCCTCCTGGCCCCTGGAGCAGCGTGACAGGGGGCAGCGCCCAAACCCCCTGATCGCCCTGCGGCTCTGTGTGTGACGGGGCAGGGCCACAACCTCCCTATCCACCCTGCTCTGTTCGTGACAGGGGAAGGCACCCCAACCCCCTGATCAGCCCTGCTCTGTGCCTGATAGGGGGGAGCTTCCTAACCCCCTGATCGGCCCTGCTCTGTGTGTGACAGGGTGTGGCCCCCCAACCCCCCCATGGGCCCTGCTCTGTATGTGACAGGGTGCGGCGCCCCAAGCCCCCCCATGGGCCCTGCTCTGTGTGTGACAGGGTGGAGCCGCAACCTCCCCATCGGCCCTGCCCTGAGTGTGACGGGGGAGTGCTCCAACCCCCTGATCGGCCCTGCTCTGTGGGTGACGGGGCGGCGCCCCAACCTCCCCATCGACCATGCCTTGAGTGTGACAGGGGACGGCACCCCAACCCCCCAATTGGCCCTACCTTGAGTGTGACTGAGGGTGGCATCACAACCTCCTGATCCGCCCTGCTCTGTGCGTGACAGGGGGGAGCTCCCCAACCCCCTGATCGGCCCTGCTCTGTGTGTGACAGGGTACGAAGCCCCAACCCCCCTGATGGGCCCTGCTTTGTGTGTGACAGGGTGCGGAGCCCCACAACCCTGATGGGCCCTGCTCTGTGCGTGACAGGGGGCAGCGCCCCAACCCCTGATCGGCCGGCTCTGTATGTGACGGGTGGCACCACAACCCCCTGATCCGCCCTGCTCTGTGCGTGACAGGGAGTGGTGCTGCAACCTCCCCATCGACCCTGCCTTGAGTGTGACAGGGGGCGGCACCCCAACCCCCCAGTCGGCCCTACCCTGAGCGTGACTGAGGGTGGCATCGCAACCTCCTGATCCGCCCTGCTCTGTGTGTGACGGGGCGGCGCCCCAACTCCCCAATTGGCCCTGCTCTGAGCCCGACCAGGGGCAGGCACCTAGGGATTGGGCCTGCCCTCTGCCACCCGGGAGCAGGCCTAAGCCAGCAGGTCGTTATCTCCCAAGGGGTCCCAGACTGCGAGAGGGCACAAGTGGGGCTGAGGGACACCGCCCCCCCCCCACCACCACTGCACAAATTTTTGTGCACCGGGCCTCTAGTATATATATATAACAGCTAGAGACCGCCTCCTTACATTCACACTGTATTGGGCTTATCACCTGGACAGAAATACAATGTCCTATTTGCAGTGTGTTAGCTTTAGAATTTCTGGGTCAAGAGAAGTTAGGTTCTCCTTTATAGGAGTTTATCTTAATACTCCTTTCTGAACAGCTCAGTGCTTCCTAGACTTTACAGATGTTAGAGTTTTTTCAGTGGTCTATGGTTTCCACATTTATGATCTGATTTGATCCTTATAGTAACCTGAGAAGTATATTATCGAAGGGAACAATGCCATTTTTATAGATGTGGACTTTTAAATCCAGAGCAGTTCCCCAGCGATGCCACAGGAGGCCCCTGGCCTCCTGACTTCTCTGCAGCTTTTCCACCTAACTCTGTTACCTCCTGGACAATGAGGTCCTTCCTCTTAGGTCACAAGACTGCCTGTTTGGAACTAAACCTATCTCCAGTTGTTGTATTTTGAGTCATGTTCTTTTCAGGAAAATGCAGGAGTACGTCCTCCTGGCCTTTAGTGTAATACCACAATATTTTGTTCCTGATCTGGCTTCTCAGACATTCCTACAATGACATGTTCCTTTTCCTCCAATAGGGAAAAACCTACGACAGATGAGCAAGGACTACCAACAAGTGCTGCTGGATGTCAGGCGGTCCTTACGGCGGTTTCCTCCTGGTGAGAAGCTCTCTCCGTCTGTCTTGTTATATGGAGGTTTCTATCCCAGTTGCACTTATTTTCTTGTGTTGATGCTTGCCAGTCCCAGGGAGTTTCCATCCCAGCACACAGTGTGACCTAATATCTATTCCCATTCTGCTGAGTCATTCTTTAATTTACTCCACCACACTCAGACCCCCACTGAAAGCCTGAGCCAAAATAATTTCTCTTGGCCTAGAAGTGGTAAATGAGAGAAGTTTCTTCCCCCCTCTCAGAGCTACAGAAGAGACTTCATAGAGATTGCTAGAGCCACCAGTCTGGCTTTAAAGAGCAGGTTGGTTTAAAAGTGGGCATTAACAAGAACTTTTTTTTTTTTTTTTCAAATTCTTATTGATTTCAGAGAGGAAGGGAGAGGGAAAGAGAGAGAGAAACATCAATGATGAGAGAGAATCATCGATTGGCTGTCTCTTGCACACCCCCCACTAGGGATCGAGCCTGCAACTCGGGCATGTGCCCTGACCAGGAATCGAACTGTGACCTGGTTCATAGGTCGATGTTCAACTGCTGAGCCACGTTGGCCAGACTAACAAGAACTTTTAACATCTTCTTTGATTAGATTTATAAATAGTGATATCTTGCATATATGTGTATTAAGGTCCTTGGACTAGAAGGGAGGCCATTCTCTGCATGTTAAAAGAGTTTATTCCTAAAATTGCCTCCCCATTCCAGGAAGAATGAGAAGAATGACCATTGTCTCCATTTTCACAATGAAGGCAATTGGGCAACCAACCGCATGCTTATGTTCTATTTCTCTTCCTTTGCAACTCCACCTTTAGGTCCATGAAGAGAAGAGAATTGCTAACAGAAAATCAGTTGCCATGGCAAATCAGTATGTCCTGAGAAATTTTAAGGGGTTGGGGATGCAGCATGGGGCTCAGTAGTCTGGGTGGAGGCTTAGCATGGGCCTAGAGATGTGGAGATGCCGGTGTCTGCAGTGAGGCCTGGGAGGTGGAGCTGTGCCAGGTATGGCTCTGGACCATGTTGGGGCAGACCTGCTGCTGCACCATCATGTTGGGGGATTTGGGGAGTGTGGCAAGACGGCGCTCCTTCGGGTGTTTGCCAAGGACACCTATCCTGGGAGTTATGTCCCCACCATGTTTGAGAACTACACTGTGAGTTTTGAGATAGACAGGTGCGCATTGAGATCAACTTGTGGGATACTTCAGGTTCCTCTTACTGTGATATTGTCTGGCCCTGGCTTCTCCTGATTCAGACGCGGTGCTCATCTGCTTCCACAGCCAACCAAAAACACTGGACAGTGTCCTCAAGAAGTGACAAGGAGACTCAGGAATTTTGCCCCAGTGCCAAGGTTGTGCTGGTTGGCTGTAAACTGGACGTGTGGACTGACCTGACCACACTGAGGAAGCTGTCCAGTCAGTGGCTTATCTCTGTTACACATGAGCAGGGCACTGCGCTTGCCAAGCAGGGGATTGTGTCCTGCATTGAGTGCTCTTCCCAGTCCTCTGAGCACATGTCAGGGATGTCTTCCATGTAAGGACTCACACCTGGGACTGCAGCAGTCTGCTCAGCTGGCAGAAAAGCCAGACTGTGGGACAGGAACAGAGGCGAGATATACAAGAATCGAGCCAAGTGTTGCAACCTCATGTGCATGGCCAGGGAGGAACAGAGTGTCAGGAGGGGTGGTGAAGGGCACAATTGTTCCTCTGCCCGCGCCTTGGCTTCCTGACCTCTTGACTCTGGCTGGAACTTCAGGGCAGGCTGAATGAGCAATTCTCTTAGGCAAGGGACCCAGAGGCAGAAAGGGTGCCACCATTCCCCATATCTTCATACCCTCCTCTCCATAAGAAGCTGAGGGAGCTAGCAGGGCAGGCATCTGGGCCCGGAGCTGGGATAGGGCGGGGGCGTACGGGAAGCTGGCATCAAGCAGTGACCTTGGTTGAGTCTCAGTATATGAAGGGTGCCGTCCCTCCCCACCCCCAGTCTCCGTATCCGGGTTCAGGCTTCCTTCCCTAAGGAAAGTGTCCGTTCCATGACCTTCCCTTTTCCTCTCCTCTCACTTCTACAGCTCTTCTCACTCAACCTCCAGGCAACATGCACTAATTAAAAAGCAAGTTGAAAAGCCCCTTGCCCTATAAATCCACCAGCCCTAGCTCCTCCCTCTCTTCCCCCAATAGCCCACAAATAAAGCCCATGTCCATGGCAGGGGATATCCATGGCAGGGGAGGAGGATTATTTTTTAACATGCAATAACTGACTATTCAGTCAGGGCCACTGATCTCTTTTTTTCTTAGCATGTCAAATTTTAAAATGACAACAGCTGATACAACAAAAGCCATCTGGTGTGAATAGTCAAAATTATACCTATTTTTATGGGGGGGTGTCAGGTCAGCAAAAAATACAAAATATTTTAGTGATGCCTTTAGCAGAATTTTAATAATTAGTTTATGTGTGCCATGAGGTAAAAAAGATTGAAAATCACTGCTAAACCCATTGCTTCACTCTTCTGAAACCATGCTTTGGCTTGGATTTTGTGTTAAAGAAAGCTCTCTTTCCTGCTTACATCTTTGCTCCCTGGAGGGCTTCTTTTCTCCTGTAGCCAGTGGCCTGCCAACTTGGTTTTTAATGTTTATTTTATTTATTTACTTATTTATTTTTATTGAGGTACTAGAGGCCCAGGGCACAAAATTTGTGCACGGCAGAGGGTAAGGACGTTCCTCAGACCAGCCTGCGCCCTCTCACAATCCGGGACCCCTTGGGTAGGGTCCCTAGGCCTGGCTAGCGATCAGGGCCTATTGGGGCTTTCCTTCCCCCGGCTGCCAGCTGCCAGCAGCTGGCCCCACCCCCGCCGCTGCAGCTGCTTGCCATCTGTGCTGCGCTGCTCCCCCGCCACCTTTGCCTCCCTCTATGGGCGACAGGCATGCAGTGCAATCGGTGCAATCACTTGGCTGGCCTGTGCCTCCCTCTGTGGGGCAATCGATCACAGGGCCCCCAGATAGATTGCTCCGCAGAGGGAGGCCCTGCCCACCTGGCCAGGGCTCTGCAAATCGATCGCTGTGCAGAGGGTGACCTGGGCCTCCCTCTGCAGGGTGATCGCAGAGTCCCCCCACCCCCCGAGTGCCCCAGTGGCCTGGGCCTCCCTCTTTGGGGTGACCGTGGGGCGATGGCAGGGCCCTCCCGATCAATCGCATCGTGCCCGCCTTGGCTGTCCTGGTGCCAGTGTGTGTCATAGCGTGGTCTTCCGGAAGGTCATCTGGATGGTTGTTCTGCTGTTTGGTCATTCGGTCGATATGCATATTACGCTTTTATTATTATAGATAGATAATTGGCATATAACAATATATTAGTTTCAGGTGTACAACATGATGATTCAGTATTTGTATATATCCAACTTGGTTTTAATGAAAACATATGCCCATAGTCCAATCCCCATTTCCCTATCCTGTTACTTTGATTCTTTTTTTGTGTGGGGGGTTTGGTTTTTTTAAAATATATTTTTATTGATTTCAGAGAGGAAGGGAGAGGGAGAGAGAGATAGAAACATCAGTGATGAGAGACAATCATTGATTGGCTGCCTCCGGCGTGCGCCACAGTGGGGATCTAGCCTGCATACCAGACATGTGCCCTGACCGGAAATCAAACCATGACCTCCTGGTTCATAGGTTGATGTTCAACCACTGAGCCATGCCAGCTGGGCTTATTTGTGTGTTTTTAAAAAATAACTTTAATTTAGGTTTTTATGTTGAAGATCAACTTTTTTTTTTTTTTTTTAATTGATTTTTTACAGAGAGGAAGGGAGAGAGATAGAGAGTTAGAAACATCGATGAGAGAGAAGCATCGATCAGCTGCCTCCTGCACATCTCCTACTGGGGATATGCCCGCAACCCAAGTACATGCCCTTGACCGGAATCGAACCTGGGACCTTTCAGTCCGCAGGCCGACGCACTATCCACTGAGCCAAACCGGTTTCGGCGGGAGATCAACTTTTTAAAAAGAAATCTACAGTGACGTTTATTTAAAAAAATTTTTCAAATTTTTAATTGCAGTTTACATTTAATATTAGTTTCAGGTATACAGCATAGTTAGACATTTATATAACTTACAAAGTAATTTCCCTGATAAGTCTAGTACTCACCTGGCACCATACGTAATTATTACAATATTACTGACTATATTCCTTATGCTATACTTTACATCCCTGTACTATTTTGTAACTACCAATTTGTACTTCTTCTTTTTTTTTAATATATTTTATTGATTTTGTACAGCGAGGAAGGGAGAGGGACAGAGAGCCAGAAACATCCATCAGCTGCCTCCCGCACACCCCCCACTGGGGATATGTCCGCAACCAAGGCACATGCCCCTGACCGGAATCGAACCCGGGACCCTTCAGTACGCAGGCAAACGCTCCATCCACTGAGCCAAACTGGTCAGGGCAAATTTGTACTTCTTAATCCCTTCATTTTTTCCCTAGCTCACTGGTAATCCTCCCATCTGGTAAACATCAGTTTGTTCTCTATGAGTCTATTTTTATTGTTCATTTAATTTTGTTTTTTGTTTTTCTTTGGATTCTACATATAAGTGAAATCATGTGGTATTTGTATTTCTCTGTCTGATTTATTTCACTAAGCATAATACCCAACATGATCCATGTTCTTGCAAATGGTAAGATTTCACATTCTTTTGTTATGGCCAAGTAATATTCCATTGTATATATACCCCATATTTTCTTTATCCAATTGCTATGGACATTTAGGTTGCTTCCATATCTTGGCTTTTATATATGAAATGCCCTTCCTTGTCGCTTATTTATAGCCTTTGTTTTAAAGTCTATTTTGTCTGATATAACTATTGCTACCCCCAGCTGTTTTTTTATTTCCATTTGCATGAAGTATCTTTTTCCATCCCGTTACTTTCAGTCTCTGTGTGTCTTTTTTAAAAATTTCTTTTGTTAATAATTCTTTATTCTTGGAAGTATTACATATGTCCCCCTTTTTCCCCCCATTGACCCCTTCAAACCCCCCCATGTGTCTTTTTAAAAAAAAAATACAATAAAGAGAAGAAGGTGGAGAGAGAGAGAGAGAGAGAGAGAGAGAGAGAGAGAGAAACATTGATGAGAGAGAAACATCAACTACCTCCTGCATGGGGATAAGCCTGCAACTCTGGGCATGTACCCTGCCTGGGAATCAAACCAGCAACTTCCTGGTGCATGGGATGACGCTCAACCAACTGAGCCACACTGGCTGGGCTCTGTGTCTTTTGCTCTAAAGTGGGTTTTTGTTGGTAGCATATGTATGGATCTTGTTTTCTTCTCCATTCAGCCACCATGTCATTTGATTAGAGCATTTAATCCATTTACATTAAAGTAAATGTAAATGGATTAAATGTTCCAAATGACATAAGTATATAGTTTTAATAAATGATGGGTATATAGTTATTGCTATTTTATTATTCATACTTTTGGTCTCTTTTTCTCCCTCTTAAAGAAGTTCCTTTAACATCTATAATGATCTATAATAATAAAAGCGTAATATGCAAATCGACTGGACAGCTGAACAGTGGAATGACCATCCAGACGACTTTCCGGGTGAAACCGGGGCTCCAAGGGCCGGCCGAGGCAGCTGGGGCTGCAAAGGCCTACTATTGTGTGAATTTCATGCATCAGGCCTCTAGTTTCTTATAATACTGCTTTGGTGGTGATGACCAGCTTTATCTTTTTCTTTTCTGGGAAGCTGTTTATTTCTTCAGTTCTAAATGATAGCCTGTGCAGTAGAGAAATCTTGGTTATAGGTCCTTGCTTTTCATCACTTTGAATATTTCATGCCAATACTTTCTAGCATGGAAATATTTTGTTGAGAAATCAGCTGACAGTCTTATGAGAGCTCACTTATATGTAACTAACTGCTTTTCTCTTGCTACTTTTTAAATTTTTATTGATTGATTTTTATTTATTCTTCATTTTTTAAAATTAAGAATGAGAGAGAGGGGGGGACCAGCAAGAGAGAGAGAGAGAAATACCAGTTTGTTGTTCCACTTATTTATGCATTCGTTGGATGCTTCTTGTATGTGTCCTGACCAGGGATCGAACCTGCAACCTTGGTGTATCGAGACAATGCTCTAACCAACTGACCTACCTGGCCAGAGGTAGCTCAGTTAGTGTTTTTTGTTGTTGTTGTTAATCCTCACCTGAGGATATTGATTTTTAAAGAGAGTAGAAGGAAAAGGGAAAGACAGAGAGTGAAACATCAATGTGAGAGAGATGCATCAATTGGTTGGGATTGAATTTGCAACCAAGCTACCTGCCCTTGACTGGAACTGAACCTGAGACCCTTCTGTCTGCAGGCCAATGCCATATCCACTGAGCCATACCTGCTAAGGCTTTCTTGCTACTTTTAAGATTCTCTGTCTTTAATCTTTGGCATTTTAATTATGATCTGTTTTGGTGTGAACCTCTTTGGGTTCGTCTTGTTTGGGACTCTTCGTACTTTTTGGACTTGCATGTCTATTTCCTTCACCAGGTTAGGGAAGTTTTTTGTCATTTTTCCAAATAGGTTCTCAATTCTTTGTTCTCTCTCTTCTCCTTCTGGTACCACTATGGTATGAATGTTGTTATGGTTGAACTATCACCATTTAAAAAAAATTTTTTTTTCTGTTCTGATTGGGTGTTTTCTACTTGTTTTCCAAATCGCTGATTTTATGCTCGGCTTCATCTAGTCTGCTGTTGATTCCATCTAATTCTTCACTTTTGACTGTTCCTTTTTTATGGTTTTTATCTCTTTGTGAAGTTCTCACTGTGTTTATCTATTGTTTACCTAAGTCATTGAGCATCCTTATAACCACTGTTTTGAACTCTGTATCTAGTAAATTGTTTGCCTTCATTTTGTTTAGTTTTTTTCCTGGAGTTTTGTCCTGTTCTTTTATTTAGGATATGTTTCTTTGTTTCTTCATTTTGGCTGCCTCTCTATGTTTGTTTCTGTGTATTAGGAAGATTTGCTATATCTCCCAGTCTTGGAGAGTGAGTGACCTTATATAGTAGTGCCCCATGGGGCCCAAGGTTCACACTCCCTGGTCACCTGAGCCAGGTGCTCCAGTGGTGTCCCTTTTGTCAGCTGAGTGTGTCCCTCTGTGGTAGTTGGCCCTTGACTACTGTTAGCACATCAGTGGGTGGCATTGATCCTCAGGCTGACTGACTGTGAGGACTGTCTGTGAGTATAGCAGATGAGCCATTGTGCAGGGACTCACCCCACAGAGCAGGATGCAGTTTAGTGTGGCTCTGGTGCCTGCCAAGTCTATCTTTGGGTGTGTCATTTGTGGAGCTAATTGGGTGGTGCTCTTATGTGGTCTGAAGCTGGCCACTGGCCACTGGGTGTGTTGGTTCTGGGGCCTCTTGGGAGGAGCTCTGGCACAAGCTGAAGTCTGCCACTGCCTGTGCTCAGTTCAGGGTCACCTGGTAGTAGCTATAAAGTGACCTGTGGTTGCTGGACTTGGAGGTACCTAAGAGATGCTGCAAACTGATGCCAGCTGCCACTAGTGCCAGAGCCCACTTAGCCAGAGGGACCGGGCACACCGAGACCATGACTGCTTAATGGAGGTTTGTGGGCCTTTGAGAGGTTTTAGGAAAGTCTGCAGCCTGGGCTGAGATCAGTAGCTTGTGAGGAAGAGCTGCTGAAAGAGGTTGGGGCTGATACACAGGTTGGGTGGGGCACTCAGGGTCTCCCGATCCTGCTGCTTTGGATGAGACCACCTCGTACAGATGCCGCCCATATTTTCCCCCTAAGAACCCTTTATCCTCTTCTATTTATGTAACATCAGCCTGTGGTATTCTTTCTGTAGGCTGAACTTTCCATGTGGTTTCATATTCCTTTTGCATTCATGTTCTCCTTAGCTTAGCTGAGTACTCTTCTACTGAAAATTCAAATGGGGTTTAATGTTTTCTATTATTACTCTTATGACTTAACCTAGTCATAGTACTTGATTTACTTCGTTTTCTTTTTTGTTTATCTTTTACAATATTCCCTTTTGAAAAGGGGTGGGGTAAATATAGGCAAGAGATGAGGTTTGGTTTCACCTTAAACCTTCCATTCAGTTTAGTCTGGGCCCTTACATTAACTGTTTTCTCTCACAGCAACTCTTTAACTGAAAAAGCTAATGGTATAGGAAAACTGTGCTGTGTGCCATTCTTCTAAAGCAGTTCACAAGGTCAAGATTTGGTCTTTTTATACTAAAAGTCAGGTGAGCTAAGGAACCACACTGACCACTGCCAGAACCAGCTGCATGCTCAGAAAGAGCTCCCAAGAAGGCTCCCCTTTTCCAGCCATATCTTTGGAGCAAGGAGATCAATATTTCCTATATTTAGTTTGCTTTAGTAGGGAACATGCAATTAAGTCTTTTTTTATTTTTATATGATTTCATACCTACAGAAAGTTACAAAAATAGGATAATTTCCCATATACCTTTACCCATTTTTCTTATATGTTAGTATCATTATATTTGCTTTCTCTCTTTCTCCATATACACACATATAAGTTATTTTTATTTTTTTAAAATAATTCTTTATTGTTGAAGGTATTACATATGTCCCCTTTTTTCTCCCATTGACCCCCTCCAGCCTCCAATTCCCCACCCCCACCCCAGGCCTTCAGCACCCAATTGTCTGTGTCCATGGTTTATGCATATATGAATACAATGTCTTTGGTTGATTACCGCCCGCCCACCTACCCTCCCCCGCCTCTGAGATTCCCACTCTGTTCCATGCTTCCATGTCTCTGGATCCACTCCATTAATCAGTTTATTTTGTTAATTAGATTCCACATAGGAGTGAGGTCATGTGATACTTGTCTTTGACTGACTTATTTCACTTAGCATCATACTCTCCAGGTCCCATCATGCTGTCTCAAGAGATCCTTTTTTACTGCTGCATAGTATTCCATTGTATAAATGTACCATAGGTTTTTAATCCACTCATCTGCTGATGGACACTTGGGCTGTTTCCAGATCTTAGCTATTGTAAATTGTGCTGTTATGAACATAGGGGTGCATCCATTCTTTCTGACTGGTGTTTCAGATTTCTTTCTTCTTCTTTTTTTTTTTTTAATAAATCTTTGTTATTCAGATTATTACAGTTGTTCCTCTTTTTTCCCCCCCATAGCTCCCCTCCACCCGGTTTCCACCCCACCCTACCCCATGCCCTTACCCTCCCACTGTCCTCATCCATAGGTGTATGATTTTTGTCCAATCTCTTCCTGCACCGCCCACACCCCCTTTCCCCCATGAATTGTCAGTCCACTCCCTTTCTATGCCCCTGATTCTATTCTATTTACCAGTTTATTCTGTTCGTCAGATTTTTTATTCACTTGATTTTTAGATTCACTTGTTGATAGATATGTATTTGTTGTCACTTTGTTGTTCATAATTTTTATCTTTACCTTTTTCTTCTTCTTCCTCTTCTTAAAGAATACCCTTCAGCATTTCATATAATACTGGTTTGGTGGTGATGAACTCCTTTAACTTTTTCTTATCTGTGAAGCTCTTTATCTGACCTTCAATTCTGAATGAAAGCTTTGCTGGGTAGAGTAATCTTGGTTGTAGGTTCTTGGTATTCATCACTTTGAATATTTCTTGCCACTCCCTTCTGGCCTGCATAGTTTCTGTTGAGAAATCAGCTGACAATCGTATGGGTATGCTCTTGTAGGTAACTAACTGTTTTTCTCTTGCTGCTTTTAAGATTCTCTCTTTTGTCTTTTGCCCTTGTCATTTTATTTTATTTTATTTTTTATTTATTTTTTTTTAAATATATTCCATTGACTTTCTACAGAGAGGAAGGGAGAGAGAGAGAGTCAGAAACATCGATGAGAGAGAAACATCGATCAGCTGCCTCCTGCACATCTCCCACTGGGGATGTGCCCGCAACCAAGGTACATGCCCTTGACCGGAATCGAACCTGGGACCCTTCAGTCTGCAGGCCGATGCTCTATCCACTGAGCCAAACCGGTTTTGGCGTCATTTTAATTATGATGTGTCTTGGTGTGGTCCTCTTTGGATTCCTTTTGTTTGGGGTTCTCTGCGCTTCCTGGACTTGTAAGTCTATTTCTTTCACCAGGTAGGGGAGGTTTTCTGTCATTATTTCTTCAAATAGGTTTTCAGTATCTTGTTCTCTCTTCTTCTGGCACCCCCATAATTCGGATGTTGGTACACCTGAACTTGTCCCAGAGGCTCCTTACACTATCTTCATATTTTTGGATTCTTTTTGCTTTTTTTCTTTTTGCTTTTCCGGTTGGGTGTTTTTTGCTTCTTCGTATTTCAAATCTTTGACTTGATTCTTGGGATCCTCTAGTCTGCTGTTGGATCTCTGTATATTATTCTTTATTTCAGTCCATGTATGCTTAATTTCTAATTGGTCCTTCTTCATATCCTTGAGGGTCTCACTAAATTTCTCAGAGGTTTCTAGAAGATTCTTGAGTAACCTTATAACCATGGTTTTGAACTCTATATCCAGTAGTTTGCTTTCCTCCATTTCTTTCATTTGTGACATGTTTCTTTGTTTCCGAATTTTGGTTGCTTCCCTGTGTTGATAGAGTGGCTTTGTGTGCTAGGTGTTCTATAGGGCCCAGTGGCTCAGGCTTCCTAATTACCTATGGTGGACACTCTTGGTGCACCCCTTTGTGGGCTGTGTGCATAGTCTTGTTGTAATTAAGCCTTGATTGCTGTTGGTATCATTGGAAGGAGTTGACCTCCAGGTCAATTGGCTGTGAGAACTAGTTGTGTCTACAATGGGAGAACTGCTGTGCTGGAGACACCCTTATGGGGTAGGATTTGCTTCAGTGGGGCTTTGGCGCTCACTGAGTCTGCCTCCTGAGTGTGTCCCTTATGGATCTTAGGAGTTGTAATCTGGTATGGTCTCACTCTGACCACTGGATACACTGGCTCTTGGATCTCCAAGGAGGTGCAAAGTCAGCCACTGCCTGAGGCCACCCAGCAGGAGCTACAGAGAGATCTGCGGATTCCTCCTCTTTGTTTGGGGTTTGGAGTGCTCAGATGAGGTGCAACTGTGAAGCAATGCAGGCTGCCTTCTTTTGGAAGCTCTGGGGCTCTTTGACCCAGCTGCAATTTGTTAGGTTTTAGATTGTAAAAGGCCAGGCCATTCATATGCAAAAGCCTCTGTGCACAGCTTGGTGGTTTTAAATTGGGTGGGACAGGGCCTCTGGGAATCACCAGGGTGGAGCAGACAGCAATGGCTGCCAGTCAGCCCTGTCCTGGAGAGGTCCCAGTGTCTCTGTGTCCCGGGGCCCCGTGCAGGAACAATGATCGCTGCAAGCACCTCTGTGAGAAAGCCACCCTCATATTCCAGCAGATGCCAGATAGTCCATTTTTTCCTGGTGTGAGTCTGGGTCCCCAGAGTCTCGCCCGGAACTGGAGTTCAGAGCAGTTGGGAGCTTGTATCTCCTTCCCGATTGAAAAGGACAACAGCGTACCCAGTTGCCAGCCCGTTTCTGTGCCCACCTCCGTACCTCTGCCCTTCTGCACCTCAGCACCTCCTGCCAGTCTCAGTGCGCTTTTCTCTTTCCTTCTGCAGTGGGGCCTTCACTTATGAGTTTAATTCGTTCCGTGACGGAGCTCGTAACTCAGATTACTCGTATGTCAAATCATAAAAGTGAACGAGTGAGACACGTGATGCTGGGCTGATGTTGTGGCGTTCACTGTGACGTTCACTGCGCCAACTAGCGGTGGGGTATCTGAAGCTGGCTCGTAACCCGAATTTTAGCTCGCAACTCAAAGCAAAAAATCGGCTGAGAGACGGCTTGTATCTCGAAAAACTCGTTAGTCGGGACACTCGTAAGTCAAGGCCCCACTGTAGTTGTATAGCTTCCACTCAGCCAGTCTTCCCGTGGCTCTGGATGATATCTGTTTGTCTTTTAGTTGTAGTTTTGATATAGTCGTGCAAGGCAGCAAGTTTAGGTGTTTACCTATGCCGCCATCTTGGTTGTTCTGGTGTTTCAGATTTCTTAGAATATATTCCTAGAAGTGGGATCACTCGGTGAATTGGCAGTTCCACATTTAATTTTTTGAGGAAACTCCATACTGTTTTCCATAATGGCTGCACCAGTGTGCATTTCCGCTAGCAGTGCACTAGGGTTCCCTTTTCTTTTTTTTTTTTTTTAATATATTTTATTGATTTTTTACAGAGAAGAAGGGAGAGGGATAGAGAGTTAGAAACATCGATGAGAGAGATTGATCAGCTGCCTCCTGCACGCCCCCCAGTGGGGATGTGCCCGCAACCAAGGTACATGCCCTTGACCAGAATCGAACCTGGGACCTTTGAGTCCACAGGCCGACGCTCTATCCACTGAGCAAGACCGGTTCAGCTAGGGTTCCCTTTTCTCCACATCCTCACCAACACTTGTTATTTATTGATTTGTTCATGGTAACCATTCTGACAGGTGTGAGGTGATACCTCATTGTTGTTTTAATTTGCATCTCTGATGATCAGTGACTTTGAGCATTTTTTCATGTGGCTCTTGGCCATCTGTATGTCCCCTTTGGAGAAGTATCTATTTAGGTCCTTTGCCCATTTTTTAATTGGATTGTTTGTCTTCCTTTTGTTAAGTTGTATGAGTTCCTTTTATATTTTGGATATTAACACTTTATCAGATGTATCATTGCCAAATATGTTCTCCCATACAGTGGGCTCACACACACATAAGTTGCTTTCTGAATTATTTAAGAATAAATTACAGACATGGTGTCCCTTTGTTTCTACACATTTCAGGGTGTAGTTCCTAAAAAACAGGATTCATATATAATCACAGTACATTTATCAAAATCAGTAACAATATTAAAAAATACTGCTGTCTAACCTACAGATTTTATTCAGATTTCATCATTTATATCAGTTATGTCCTTTATAGGGAAAGGAAATATAAATTCATGCATTTTCCATTCAGGTACCATATGTCTTTAGCCTGATATAACCTGGAATAGTTTATTTATATTTTATGACAGTCCAGTTATTTATTGATTTCAGAGAGGAAGGGAGAGGGAGGGAGAGAGAGATAGAAACATCAGTGATGATAATCATTGATTGGCTGCCTCTGCACGCCCCACACTGAGGGTCGAGCCCACAACCCGGGCATGTGCCCTGACCAGAAATTGATCCGTGACCTCCTGGTCCATAGATCCACGCTCAACCACTGAGCCATGCCGGCTGAGCAACAGGCCAGTTATTTTATAAAATTTCCCTTAATTTGAGCTTGGTATTTCCTCAATGTTTAGGTCAGTACATTATTTCATGTGTTTTGTTTGTTTGTTTGTTTGTTGTTTTGTTTTTTTAATCCTCACCAGAGGATATTTTTCCATTGATTTTTAGAGAGAAATTGTAAGGGAGAGAGGGAGGGGAGGGTGGGGGGGAGGGAGGGAGGAAGGGAGGAAGGGAGGGAGGAAGGAAGATGTAAAAGACACACATCAGCTGGTTGCCTCCAACCAAAGCACATGCCAGGGTAGTTTATACATTCTTGATAGGAATACCCCAGGAGTGATGCTGCGTTCTTTTCAGTACATCAGGAGAGACATGCTGTCAAATAGTCACACTTCTGGCCTTGTGAACAGTGGTGACTTAGTTAAGAAGGTGGCTGGACTCCCACTGTAAGGTTGCTAGTTGGTGGCTCTTTTCTGTATGTCACATATTTTATATGTGTGTGGATCTAGAAATGTGTTACTAAGATGCAAATTTTCTTTTATTAAGTACTTTATCTGAAAATCCATTGCTGTCCATATTCCTAACCTCTGTGTTACTAGGCTACTTGCCATACTTAAGTGCATCTCTCCTCCCCACCCAGGCATGCCAAAAGAACAGAGAGAAGGGCTCCAGGAAGAACTGATCGACATCATCCTTCTCGTCTTGGAGCGCAACCCTCAGCTGCATTACTACCAGGGCTACCATGACATTGTGGTCACATTTCTGCTGGTGGTAGGAGAGAGTCTGGCAACATCCCTGGTAGAAAAAGTATCTACCCACCACCTCAGGTACTAGCACAGAGGGATATACGAGACTGGGCATCACTTCCCAAACTCCTCAGCCCATTTTTTAATCAGTGTTTTCAATGGTTTTAGCTCCATTTCATTCTCACCCTTACCTAAGTGTTTGGTCTGATCATACTCATTGAATTGTCTCCCTCTAGGGATTTCATGGATCCAACAATGGACAACACCAAACATATATTAAACTATCTAATGCCCATCATTGACCAGGTGAATCCAGAACTCCATGACTTCATGCAGAGGTATATATGTATCTATATTTATGGGTACACATACACACACACCCCTTCAACTTTTCTCTAGCCTTTATTTCTTCCTCACAAGTCTAGCTCATCATTATCTTACTAGAGGCCCAGTGCACGAATCCGTGCATCGATGGGGTCCCTCAGCCTGGCCTACGCCCTCTCACAGTCTAAGACCCCTCGGGGGATGTCAGACTGCCGGTTTTGGCCCTGTAGGGATCAGGCAGTTCGACATCCCCCAAGGAATATAGTAGTGTACAAAGCCGCAGGCGGCCAGGGAAGAGCTCAAGCCCCAGGCTGGGCACCATGCCACACCCGCTCATCCCAGCTCCACTGTGTCTGCCACCGCCACCATCACAGCTGCGCTTACCACCCTGAGCCTGGCATCTGGTGCCCGTCGGCCAGCTGAGCGGCGCTCCCACTGTGGAACACACTGACCACCAAGGGGCAGCTCCTGTGTTGAGCGTCTGCCCCCCGGTGGTCAGTGCACGTCATAGTAACCGGTTGATCAGTCATTCGGTCACTTAGACTTTCAGATAGATAGATAGATAGATGGATGATAGATATAGATACTGATTTTCTGAGTTTTCTTTTGTTTAAAATATATTTTTATTGATTTCAGAGAGGAAGGGAGAGGGAGAAAGATAGAAACATCAATGATGAGAGAGAATCATTAATTATTCGCTGCCCCACACTGGGGATTGAGCCCGCATCCCGGGCATGTGCCCTGACCAGGAATCAAACCATAACCTCCTGGTTCATAGGCCGACACTCAACCACTGAACCACGCTGGCCGGGCCTGAATTATTCTCTCTAGTTAACCAGCAAGCTGGATAATTCAATTCTGTACACAGTCTTAGAGCACATTTGGGTGCCTGCTCTTTTGGGGATACAAGAGATGTGACAGCTCATTCCTTTAAGGAGTTTACATCTAGAGAGAGTAGGTGGACAAGTTAAGTATGCCAAGGTAGACTTTGAGGTTATTGCCACAAGAGAAGTACAGAGTCCTGTAGTATCCAGAGGTAAGAAAAACAAGGCCATGTGTGGGTGGTAATATTTACCAAGTACCAAGGAGAAGAAATATTTCTTTGCAAATTTCATATGATTTTTATTTCTCTTCTGTTTAGTTGGAAATTTGTCCTTGGCCAATGCCTGACTTTTTAAAAAAAAATTTTTGATTGATTTTTAGAAAGAGAGAAAGGGAGAGAAACATCGCTTTGTTGTTCCACTTACCTATGCATTCATTGGTTGATTTTTGTATGTGTCATGACTGGGGATCGAACCTGCAGCCTCGGTGTATGGAGACAACGCTCTAACCGACTGAGCAACCCGGCCAGGACCGTTTCCTTTCACATAAGAGCTATGTCTTAACATGTTTCAGTCACCACATGTTAACTAAAAAATTCATAGAGTTGTTTTCAAGCCTGAGAATATGTACCTGTGCCCCCCAAAAGAGCATGACTTTTTCAGAAGGAAAATTATGGTATAGTTTCCTGCAAATAGGTACCTTTTGTCCCTATAGTAGACATTTGTTGGTCATTAGAGCAACTAGTGAAGTAAGGCAATCAGGAACCTATTGTAGTATTAATATCATGATGAGGGCTACAATTTAAAGACTTTGTGTTTTTTTGAGGAGAAAATGCTGAATTCCTAGGTGGCTGAATTTCTTATAAAGTGCATTTCCCAAATGCTTCCTTCTCATCGCACTGGGGACAAAGAGGGCCCAGAAAAAGGGAAGGGATGACTCAGCAGGGAACCTAACATCTGCATTTTCTTGTTTCTAGTGCTGAGGTTGGGACCATCTTTGCCCTCAGCTGGCTCATCACCTGGTTTGGGCACGTCCTGTCCGACTTCAGACACGTGGTGCGGTTATACGACTTCTTCCTGGCCTGCCACCCCCTGATGCCCATTTACTTTGCAGCTGTGGTAGGTACAGGCCATAAGCCAGCAGCTAGGTTCACATCACCCATTCCAGCTTGATCATTTTGCCTAAAGGGAAACCTGGTGGTTATGGAAAGATGCAGAAGACAGCATTTCCCAGGCTGGTGTGCCTGGACACCATTTTGTACAATGGGAATGGGAATGTCATGGGGAAAAAAATGTTCTGTGTAACACTAAGGTTGGGAAATGTTGGTTAAATGAAGATAAACAGATTTGTTTATTACGAGACTAGAGGCCCGATGCACAAAATTTGTGCAAAGAGCTCAGCCGTCACAGCCCTCGCAGCCTTGGCCAGCCCTTGCAGCCCCAGCTTCGTCCGGAAGGTCGTTCGGCGGTTCGGTCTAATTAGCATATTAGCTCTTTATTATATAGGATTCTTCTGAACATTTAAAGTGCTCCCCCACACTTGAATTCTGTGTTCTTGTTGTCATCTTCTGGAATGAGTGCAAATTGCCAACTTTGGGTTTAAGATAGGCTGTGGTATTATGATAGAAAATTGAGATGGTTTGGGGGTGCTCCAGTTATGAGAGGGCCTGAATCATTGGGGTAGTGTGGGGGCAGGGGGAAGGTGTGGGCTCACAGGCACTCTTCATTGTTCTTTAATGAGAGCAAGACCATTCTTTCTACTGTTTGAACCATTATTTTCTGTGCTGGCACTCCAGGAATCTTCCAGGAATCCCTCTCCTCTTCTTCCTCCTAAAAGAATCTCCTTCATTTAAAGGTCAGTCTTTCACATGAGAGGGTAGAAGTTTGCCTCCAACAGGAAGACCCAGCCCAGTAGGAAAAGCACTCACATATGTCCATTATATGTCCTAGATGGATACAAGAGTTTGCCGAACATTTGGTGTGAGCCCTGTCACCAGTTTAAATTCATCTCTAAGGAGAATGAAATGCACATGGCCAAGACCTTGTATGTTCTGGTCCCTGATGGAAGGCCTTGCTCTCCACAGATCGTGTTGTATCGAGAAGAGGAAGTCCTGGATTGTGACTGTGACATGGCCTCGGTTCACCACCTGTTGTCCCAGATCCCTCAGGACCTGCCCTATGAGATGCTGATCAGTAGAGCCGGAGACCTTTTTGTTCAGTTTCCCCCATCTAGACTTGCTTGGGAAGCAGCTGCCCAACAGGAAGCCAACAAGTGAGTGGACCCAAGCCACTGGGTGGGGGTGGGAGGTGTTTGTTAGTGAGCAGAAGTGATGGAAGATGGTGTCTCGCCTGGACAGGGCTGGGGATGTTTCCAGAGTTCTAAGCTTGTGCCAGCGGAATCCCTACTTCAGTCTTGATGGGTCTTTATCAAGAAGACTTTCTGAGCAGTGGACGGCTCTGCCCTCAGCCTATGTAATCTAGTTTTTCTTTCCTTCCTTCTCTGTTTCTTTCATATTATTCCTTTTTCCTGTCTCCCTTTCTCCAGAACGGCAGCCTCTACCTTCAAAGACTTTGAGCTGGCATCCACCCAGCAGAGGCCTGACATGGTACTGCGGCAGCGGTTTCGGGGACTGCGGACTGAGAATCGGACAAAAGACGTCCTGACCAAACCAAGGACCAACCGCCTTGTGAAACTGGCGGTGATGGGGCTGACGGTGGCACTTGGAGCAGCCGCTCTGGCTGTGGTGAAAAGTGCCCTGGAGTGGGCCCCTAAGTTCCAGCTGCAGCTGTTCCCCTAAATGCCAGAGAAGATTCTTCCTCTGGCATTACGTGAAGGTCTCGCCCTTCCATGGAAGGATGGGGAGGGGTAGGATGTCCTTTATTAAAAGGGTTTCTGTCAAGGGTTTTGTATTCCTACCACCCTCCCTGCCACTCCGTGGTTTGCCTTTGCTTCAGAGGCCAGTAGCAGAACCTGTGTGACACTGGGCGCTTGGGGCCTGGGCACAGAGCTCTCCTCCCTCACAGTGGCTTCGGAGTGCTCTCGCTGCCTCCTCTTGTGTTGGAGGAAGTGGGGTTTTAGCTCCCAGCTGCCTTTGGAACCTGCTGGGCCTTGTCTCTGGGACCTTTTGGCTGCTGCCTAGTAGTAAGCTGGACCTTTGAATGCCTGCCTCACAGCTCCTCCTGTTGTCTGCTTTGGCCAAAGAAGTCGGACGGTAGATTGAAGGCAAGGGGGCAGAGAAGGTAGCCCAGGAATAAGATTGGCCCCTGTTAAGAGCAGCTCTATTAGCTGGTCAGAAATCAAAGAGACAGATGGGAACTAGGTTACTGGGTAACTCCTACTGCTTTTCAGTCTAGAAATCACAGTATTTTCAGACAAACAGGAAGGAATGTTAAATTGTAGGGCCCAGACATAGACTGGTTTTGCCTACCTTTTTTTTTTTTTTAATCCTCACCCGAGGATATTTTTCCATTGATTTTTAGAGAGAGTGGAAGAGAGGGAAAGACAAAGAAATATCAACGTGAGAGAAACACATCGCTTGGTTGCCTCCTGCATGTGCCCTGACCAGGGCCCGGGCTGGGGAGCAGCCTGCAACCAAGGTACGTGCCCTTGATTGGAATGGAGCCCGGGACCCTCTGGTCTGCAGGCTGATGCTCTGTCTACTGAGCCAGACCAGCTAAGGCAGGGCTTTTT
Source organism: Myotis myotis (assembly GCF_014108235.1). Taxonomy (NCBI): domain Eukaryota; kingdom Metazoa; phylum Chordata; class Mammalia; order Chiroptera; family Vespertilionidae; genus Myotis; species Myotis myotis. The sequence continues at coordinate 62,272,966 of NW_023416401.1, read as the reverse complement.
TATTTTTAGTCCTCACTCTGAGGATTTGTTCCTTGACTCTAGGGAGAGAGGAATGGAGAAGGAGTGAAACATCAATGTGAGAGAAACATCGATAGGTTGCCTCCCTCACTCGCCTTGACTGGGGATCAAACCCGCAACCTAGGTGTGTGCCCTGACCGGGAATCGAATCTGTAACTCCTTTGGTGCACGGGATGATGCTCCAACCAACTGAACCACCCAGCCTGACTTGTCTGCCTTTTTTTTTTTCCACCTATTCTCTTCCACAAGCCACACAAAGTTGCTTTAAAAAAGATACTTTTATTACTATTTTTAGAATTATGTAATACCCAATATATAAAGCAGCCTCGCTTTAAAAATAATAGTTCCTTCTTGGAAAAAAATAGTTCCCATCAGAAGGATGAGCTGCTGTTTGGAAACTGGCCCACACTCCCAAAGTGCCCTCCTGGTGTCTCCCTTTCCCGTTTCCCTCAGATCACCTGTCCAGTCCAAACAGGCACCGACTCACTACCGTGGCTTCGTTTTGGGGTTTGACTTATCTCCCTCACTGCGGTCGCTCCTTCCCGGTTGGAAATGTCAGTGGAGACGTTCAGCACTCAGAAAGGGAAAGGCTGCAGCCTGAGGGCGGCAGGAGCAGGAACAGGCCGCTCCTCACTGTGGCCTGAGGGAGCAGCCCTGGACAGCTTTTCCTGTGAGCCACGCCAGCTGTTGTAGACAAGCTCCGGCTTGGAAAAAAGTGCCTTTTGCTTTAGAGAATCGGGGTGTATAGTGTGAGCAGCCATGCACTTGTACTCTCATGGTCTCTCCAGCACTGTTCTGTCTTGACAAGTGTTTTACTGTGAGCATGCCAGAAGCACTCTAGCCACTCTGCTCAGCCCTCCCCTCCTTCCCGTGTGCCCTGTGTGCCCCTGTGTGCAGAGCGGAGGGCATGCAGCGTGCCAGGCAGCTGGCACGCCCAGAGACATTAGGAGAGGCGTCTAGACGAAGTTACGCTCAGCACTTTAGAACCAAAAAAGCTCAGTGATGGGTCATTCTCCATAGCAGGAGTCCCACCTCGGGTGAGTGTGGTGTGGATGGATTAATCCAGAAAGTGGAAGATACATCAAGACAAAGGAAATTCAGGATCCAGAGGTGATGATGTGACAGATACTCCCAGTCTTCTCCCTCAGCAAGTTTGTCCTCTTGTTACAAATGGACAGCAGCAGCAGCACCTCCTGCCACAGCACTCGGGCCTGTCTGTAATACTGAAGGAATTGATGGGGAGAGGGAAGGAGGTGCACACGATCAGGGTCCCACGGCCACAGCTTTTTGGAACCCAGGAAGCAAGTGGCATTTGCTTCAGTTGTGGCCTAAGAAGGAACAAGTTCATTTGTGTGATAAGCTTTGCTGACATCAGGATTCACCTTGTCGATGAGAAGAAACCATTATCTTTTTACCTTCAGGTGGTTTACTATTCTGTAAAGAATATCTGTAAATACTTTGTACAGAGCCATGTATGAAATACACAGCCATATGTGGTTACTAATCTCTCTGTCCTTCTGTCCTGTCTGCCACTTGGTAGGAGTAGACGCTGGTCTTAGACAAATGGCTTGATGCTCCCCGCCTTCCACCCCGGCCGGGGACTGTGCTCTGGTCTCTGGACTCCTGGGCAGCCTTGAGTTGCCTGGAGAGCTGGGATGATACCTGCAAGTCCTCTTTCTATTTCACCTGCAATGAGTATGATCTGCACACTCCGGCCGCGGCTAGGTGCCCCTGGTTAGTGAAGCAGCAGAAGTGGTGTGGGGTGTGAGCTGGGCAATCTTGACTTTTTCACACTGATCTGGGATGCCCTCGTTTCCAAAGGCTGACACTCGGGTTTGGAACCTAACCAGAGCGTAGTGGACATAACTTTGCCTCCACGTGTAATTCCTGTCCCAGAGGAGCTGTGAGCGCTTTTTCTTGCCAAGCTTTTCCAACATGACACTCCCAGCAGTTGAGTATTGGGAACCAGAACAGTTGCCAAGTGCCTGTTGCCACCATCCTGTGGATAGGCTGATCACAGGCAAGAATCCATGTCGTCTGGGATGTTTATTGATGTTTATTAATATTTCCCTGTCCCAGATGGGGGGAGGGGAGAGTGCCCAAGGCTGAACAGCATCACAGCTCCCTGACCTTGTCCCAGCACTGTAGCCAGCTGCCCATGCTGCCCCCCGACCTGATGCGGAGAATGCAGAGCTGGGACACAGGTCAGGACCCTGTGGCCTCTGGGAGCTCACACCGGAGTTGCATTGAAGGAACAGTTTGTTTGGGTGGCAGATTCACTGGCAGTTTCATGGGAATTGAGTGTAAAAAGTAGAATTTTGAAAATGGGAACATTGAAGGAAAGGTGTACATTGTATGAGAAATATTTGTGTTTTTTCTGTTTCCCTAAAATTCTTGGAATTTCCTGATAGGAGTATCTTTTGTGTTTCATGATTCCCTTGCAGTCCCACCTGAGTTTATGCTAACAAGATGGCTCACAGTGGGACTGCTAGATGTTCTCAGAATGGGGCAGATCCCCGAAAGGCCAAAGTGATGAGTGGGGACTTTTGGCCCCATCCCCTGGCCTCCTAGGAGGAGAGGAAAGGCTGGAGATTGAACTCCACAACTTTGATTCAGATTCTAGGAGCTGCTGGGTTGGTGAACGCATCAAAATGCTGGGAGGGTCTGCATTTTCCAACATAAACCCTCTCCCCATACCTTCTCTATTCATTTCTTCCATTGAGCCGTTTCTGAGTTATATCCTTTATTAAAAATCGGTAAACACGTGTTTTCCTGAGTTCTGTGAGCACTACTAGCAAATGATTGAATCTGAGGGGGAGTGGTAGGAACCCCTGAATTTGAAGTTGTCCAGGAAGAAGTGTGGGTAGCCTGGGCACCGTTTGCGGTTGGCATCTGAAGTGGGGCAGTCTTGTGGGACTGAGCCCTATAATTTGTGGGATCTGACGTTAACCAGGTAGTGTCAGGATTGAATTGTTGGACGCCCGTTGGTGCTGGAGGATTGGAGAAGTGCAAGGCTGAGTGGAAAGAAGTATGAAAATAACAGCTGAGTGAAGTGTGTGGGTGTCTGTAGACAGCAGAGCCCAAGAGGACCGGAGTTTGGGGTCTGTGGATGGAGAGGGCAGTGGCAGGGGAAGGTCCTTAGGGTTCAGGTCCGGGACAACTTTGAGCTGTGGAGGAGAGTGGGACTCTAGGTCCGTGGTCGGCAAACTGCGGCTCGCAAGCCACATACGGCTCTTTGGCCCCTTGAGTGTGGCTCTTCCACAAAATACCACGTGCGGGCGCGCACATACAGTGCGATTGAAACTTCGTGGCCCATGCGCAGAAGTCGGTATTTTGTGGAAGAGCCACACTCAAGGGGCCAAAGAGCCGCATGTGGCTCACGAGCCGCAGTTTGCCGACCACTGCTCTAGGTGATTTGGGGTTGAGGATGGGTCTAGAGAGAATTATTGGTAGCATCATGACAAGTGTGTTACTTCATGGCAGTTTGAGCTGCTGCAAGTTCAACATCTGTGAGACTCATTGTCAATAACAGTAAGAGGGATAGTCCCATCTCACATGGACGGTAATGAAATGATGTTTGGGAAAATGCTTTACAAACTGTGAGGTCATGCCAGTGTTTTGATTCCATTTTGGTGAACAGTTTAAGAGTAAATGCCTTTAGCCAGCCCTGCGCATGGGACCCATGTTCGTTCAGAGATTAAGTGGTGACTAAAAGGAATAGGCCAAAGGCTTTTGCCAAATCGAACCAAGAGATGATGGGCCTGAGGCTCAGCCTGACTGTCCTTTCCCTGCCCTGCTGTCCTTCGTGTTTTCTCTGGCTCCTGCTGCCTTTTTTCCTGTCTTCACAAAGGCCCTCAACTTGCTAGCAGTATTTTTCCCAGACTTGCATATGGTTGGAATTTGCCCAGGAGCCTTTGTGAGCCAGCAAGGCTGTGGGCTTGCCTCCAGCTTCCTGCTTTTGAGCGAGTGGCTTTTATGCCAGCCCAACACTAGAGGTAGACACGTGCAGCTCTGACATGGGCTGTGGCACGTCCTCCACTCCCTGCCCATAGCAGCAGCAGCAGCTCTTTATCTGAGCAGTGGGCTTCCACTTGCCTTTTCCTGTCCGGGAGACAAAGATTGTCACACAAATATATTTGGGGCCTCCTGCTGCTCCTTGGGGAGGTAATTTAAGTCTAAAGCTCATGGGGCTTGGTTTCAAGTCTGCTCTGGCCAGTTGGTGATGGATTCTCAAGAGCTGGGGCCTGGGCCTGGGGTGGCCCCTTGGAAGAGGATGGCACTTCCCCTTGACCCTGCAAGAGAGAGCACTTGTGAACCTCACCCCCTGGTACATTGAGTGTGGCACTGGAGGCTAGAACCCTGGGGCTGCCCTGACCCCCCATTTTGGCTGCAGCAGACTCATTCCCTGTCCGTGCTGGCGTGGATGGAGTGGGCCGAGGGAGAGACAGAGCCAACGAAGCCCCCTGTGCCTGTCTTGTCCTTATTTTGATGCAGCCACAGGTAAATACTGCAACACCTCTTAATATTCACGGGGGAAGGAAAGGCAGGGCATTGAAAAGACCTGTTAGCAGTTGCATCCTCTGAACCAAGAGAATGGTCTGCTTTTCTCTTGTGCCCCAGCCCCTAAGGCAGAGGTGGGGGAACGTCCAGCCCTCAAAATCATCTGGTCTGGCCCTGCCAAGGCATTAGGGGTGAGTTAATTAAATGTTTGACCAAATATAGCAGGCTGATTTTTCAAAAACTTATTTTTATTGATTTCAGAGAGGAAGGAAGAGGAAGAGATAGAAATATCATTGAGTTATCAATCGGCTGCCTTCTGCACGCCCCCCTCCCCCCCACCACCACTGGGGATTGAGCCTGCCACCCATGCATATGCCCTGACCAGAAATCAAACAGTGTCCTCCTAGTTCATAGGTCAATGCTCAACCACTGAGCCACACCGGCGGTGCTAGCAGGCTGCTTTTTAAGTTGCTAGTTTTGTACGGCCCGTGAAGGGTGTTGTATCCAAATGGCCCTTGGCAGAAAAAAGGTTCCATCCCTGCCTAAGGGATGCCAAGACGGACCTGGCAGGAGAGGAGGGAGGAAGGAGGTGGTAAGAGGGTACTCTGCCCTGATCTGGGCCCCACCTTACTCCTGTGGTCCAGGCCTCAACTGCTGTGCCCTCCGGGTCAGTGGCTGTGCCTGTGTCTCGCTCAGAGTGGGAGGCTGCCCGAGCGTGCCCTTGAGCTACCACAGCTGCTGTGAGCCAGCGCTGGCAAAGCAGGAAGGCATTCATGTCCTCTGATAGCTCTGCTCACAGTGCCTGTGGTCAACTCCAGTCCTGGCCTCCAAGGACAGGGTGGCATTGCGTTTCCAGCGGTTAGAATAAGCTCACTGCCCCGAAACCACATGCCCCAACTTCTGGAGCCTGGAGTCTAGGCCCTGGACAGCAGAGACACGCTCTGCCTCTTTGATGACCCATGGCACAGCTCAGACATGTTGATCATCAAATACCAGGTCTCACGGGAAGGGAGTGGGTCTGAGAATGCAGTAAAACTTACAGAATGAACACCCAGAACATTTTTTATTAATCCCTGACCAACACAAAAAGGAGACTGGTAAATATGACTGGACCAATGCTGTGACATTTTTACCTGAGATGCTAAAATTAGGATGGACAGTTTTACCTGATCCTGAATTGCAGCAGTTTTACCTGACCCTGAAATGTTTGTTCCCCGACCTTGGATGCCCACTGAGCGGCAGAGGGAACAGCAAGCCTTTCCTGCCAGCCTGTACCTGCTGCTCAGCCCCTTCCTGCCCCCCAAGCCCACACCGATCTGCAGAACCTGCTTTGTAGCCTCTCGACACACTGCAAACTCAAGAGCATCCTACCCGCTCAAGCTGGGCACAGGGATGCCAAGCGGCTCATACACTTCCTGCTGCAGTTCCTGGAGCGCCTGGGGTCCTGCTTTCTCAGAGTCCCGGCCCATGTCCCTCTCACTCCCTCAGACATCACACTCATCCCTTCCTGGAAAACCATTCTAATGAGCTTACGAAGAGGGAGACGTGGAAGCTGGGCCAGAGGAGCTGTGCTTTAGAAACTGCTAGGTCTCCCTCCTGGCTCTGAACAGGATTAGCAGCAGTTCTAAAAGGCCCCAGGCCGCCAACAGCAAAGCCAGAGAAAAGTCAGCCCGGAGAGCCGACAGAAGTGGCAGGCTGTGAGTGCACGGTGTTGGGGGCGGGTGGGGATGTATGGACTCACACGGGCTCTCAGAGGCTCTCCCCAGCAAGGCCTATGGCCAGGGCTGTGTAAGGCTGCGCCAGGCAGAGGTGGGAGCCACAAAGAAGAGATGAAAGGTCTGGCCAGCAAGCCCCAGGGAAAGGCAAAGGCACTGGGGCAGAGGCGCTAAGGACAACAGCCAGCCCAGGTGGGGCCCTGCAACACCCACAACAAACAAGGCCGCCAGCAGCTCCGAGGCCTCGGCTCCGCTGGGTCCTCCCCGGCCAAGCGTAAAGGCATCTCCCCGGCCAGAATTCTGAGCCAAAGCACCTCCCCGGTCCCATAGCAACTGTGGGGTGGGGCTGGGTCGGCGTGGGGACTGGGCCATCTTCAGCTCAGTGACAGTTCTGACAGCTGGGGTGGCAAGGCACCCCATTCACCCGGCAACGGCAGCCCCCGCTGGTGTCTCCAGGGCCCTACAGAATGAGGGGGAGAGGTCAGGACAGGGCAGACAGTGGCCCCATGATATTCCATCAACCAAAACCCAGTCCACTCCAGGCCCTGCTTCTAAACCAGCCCTCGGCCTCAGCAGTCTGATGGAGGCCATCACGAGGGCCTTTCTGGGCACCCAGTTCCATGGCCTCGCTCTGCCTCCCCGAGACCCAGAGCAGGGAAGGAGCTGGTGTGTCTGCACATTCTGGAAGGTGAGCACATGGGTAGCACCAAGAAGGGCTGCTCCTCCGCCTCCACCGTCTCAAAGCCCGTCTGTGACAACGATCCCCAATCCCAGCAACACACCCCGAATTTGAGAGCTACCACATATGAAGTGCTCACATGACAGGCATCCACTACGCCCATTTCCTACCCTTTTTCATTTGATTCTGACAATAAGCCTAAGTGAGACAGTCCCAGCTATCACCTCCATTTTCCAGATGAAGAAACAGGCTCAGAGAAGGCAGTAACAGCCTAACCCACACAGCCGCGTGTGCCAGAGCCGCGGACCCACGCCCCCGCGGACTCCACACTGAGCCCCTGGTCACTGTCCTCTAGGCCAACGGCTGCGACTCTTTTCTCTGAAGAGCCAGATGGTTATTTCCGGCCTTGCAGGCCACGCAGTCTGCCTTCGGAGCATAAAAGCCGCCGCAGACTACGTGAAAGAATAAGCAGGGCTGTGCTCCCCTAAAACTTCACTTATGGACCAAAAAAATCAGATTCATGTGATTTTCACGTCACAAAATACTCTTTTGATATTTTTTAACCATTTAAAAAGTAAAAAATGTTCTTACTTCACAGGCTGCACAAATACAGGCGGGGGACTGGATGGGGCTGTAGTTTTCCAACCCCCACTCCTGGGCGAGGGCCCCCTCCCCACCTCTCCTGAGCCTCTGCTCCCTAAGGACTCACCCCGGGGCCCCAGCGCGGGCCCTTGGTGACCCAGCAGATCTCGGTGTGGCAGACAGTGCAGCGGATCCAGTCACAGCCGTCCTTCTTCTGCACCACGATCTGGCACTGCGGGCAGTGCATGGCCTCGCCCTGCTGCAGCATGGACTGGGGCAGAGCAGGGGCTGACGTTGGGGCCAGGCGGGCAGCGGCCCGGCCTCGCTCCCTCCCTGCGGCCCTCCCGACGACAGAGGAAAACCCGACTCCGCTGGAGTGGATCTCCCTCCCAGGCTCCGTCTCTGCCGTCTCCTCCCTCCACCCAGACACTTGTCCCGCTGCTGAGCACCTATCCCAAGCCCCAGCTCTGGATGGGAGTGAGGCCAGAGGGGGGCCAGAGCCTCCAGGGCCCATACACCACAGCTTTTCTAGCTCCCAAAACTCAAATCCCCAGGCCCTCAGCCCCTCCCAGCCTCACCCTCAGCATCTCCGTCGTCTGCCGGGCGGCTACGTCGTTCTGAGCCCGCAGGGCCAGGTCGTCCTGGTACTCCCTGCAGTTCATCTGCTCGTGGATGGCCTGCAGGGAGTGGGGGGCTCGAGATAAGGAGGCTCCCGCTGGGAATCTGGGAGAGGTGGGGGACAGCAGGCACCCACACAGTACGTAATGCCTCTAGGTATTGTCACCGACCAGGCCTCACGTTATAAACCACACACGCACTTTACGGAGACACTGAAGCCAGGGAGGTGAGGCCGAGGTCGGCGTGTATGATGATATTTACCCATTTATTTTAAGCCCTGATGGGCACAGACCCTAAACCACCTCTCCCCGAGCTGTGGCCCCTCAGCCCACCTTGCAGAGCAGGCAGTTGACGCGGAAACACACGGGGCAGGTGAACTCATTGACGTCGTCCTCAAAGAAGCACCAGCCCTTGCAGTCCGGGGTCTTGCAGTGGTAGCTGAAGGCGCTGCGGTTCTCGGCGATGGAGACGCCCAGGTCCAGAAACCGCTGGTAGTCCTCGGGGGTCAGCAGCTGCCAAGACCAGAGCCTCAGTCTCCGGGACTCAGAACACCTGCGATGCGGCCCTCCCTGCCACCAAATATGCCCTGGAAGCCCCCAATCCATACAGTCCCACCCAGCCCCAGGCCCATTTCTTCCCGTCAGTATTTAAAACTCCATCAAAAAGTGGATCAATGTTCTGGAGAGGGATGGTGGTGATGCCTGCACAACAGTGGGAATATACTTAATGCCACAGAACTGTGCATTTAAAAGTGGTTCAGATGGTAAGTTTATACACATTTTACCACAATAAGAAAAAAAGAAAAATATGGACAAAAACAGTAACAAGCAATGCTGGGGAATGCGTGGGGAAACCAGCACTCTGGTACATTTCACTCTGAGAAAGCTATGTGGCGGGAACATTTCAACCACCCAGACTTCTCTGATCCTTCGGGACTCACTCTGCTTCTACAAGTTTATCCTAAGAAAACAATATTAAGAAGAAAGAGACACCGTGCAAAATGTTCGTTGAAGCATTGCTTACGAACGCAGACGTTGGAATTATTAAGAGGTATAAACAGGATCTATGCCACAGAGATAACCTTTAGAAAGATTTTGTAGCACAATAGCAAAGGCTGCCCTAGCCAGTTTTGCTCAGTGGTCAGAGCGTTGGCCCACAGACTGAAGGGTCTCGGGTTCGATTTCTGTCAAGGGCACGTACCTCAGTTACAGGCTCAATCCCTGGTCGGGGCAGGGGCAGGGGCAGGGGCAGGTGGCAACCAGTTGATAAGTCTCTTTCACATCAATGTTTCTCTCTGTCTCTCCCCCTCCCTTCTACTCTCTCTAAAAATCAATGGAAGAGATATGTACTACTATCTGTAATACTTCAAACAATAAAAAAATAAACATCAATGGAAAAAATATCCTCAGATGAGGATTAACCAAAAAATAAATAAAATAAAAAAATAGCAAAGGCTATTGTATCTATGCTGGTTATACTAGTAAAAATCATGCCTGGCCAGCATGGCTCAGTGGTTAGGATTGACCTATGAACCAGGAGCTCACGGTTCAATTCCTGGTCAGGGCACATGCCCAGGCTGCAAGCTCGATTCCCAGTAGGGGGCATGCAGGAGGCAGCCAATCAATGATTCTCTCTCATCATTGATGTTTCTCTCTCTCTCCCTCTCCCTTCCTCTATGAAATCAATAAAAATCATGCCTACGTTCTATATCTTGATTGGGGTGGTGGTTACATGAGACATTTGTCAAAATTCACCCAACAGTACACTTACAGTAACTGCATTTTATTGTGTGCAAAGTATACCTTAATGAAGTTGATTTTAAAAAGGAAAAATATCATGTCTGCCCAGAGACACCAAAGTTAACAGGAGAAAAATGCAATCAGGGATCTGCTGGGATGGTGGGGCGTGGCAACGACTATGGCTACCAGGTCACATGGACTGACTCTCCAGGCCCCGGAGAGGAGGCCTCAGCAACCTTCTGGAGGTACCCTTCCCAGATACCCCACAGAGGAAGGAGATGAAAATGGGGCTGCTCTTGGGGTAAGTGTGGGAGTTCTCAAGTTCTACCCTTCTGTCTGCCCTCTTTCCCTTGAAGCAGAACTCCTTGGGCTCCACGAAATGCTTGGTGAAGCCAGAGGGTTCTCAGAAGCAGGGTCACAGGAGAGGCAGGAGTGACGGGGAGAAACAGGGTCTGGTGTATGTGCCTGTGGGGTCCCCCATTTGGACCTCAGCCACCATGCCTCACGTTTTTGCCTGGGTATCCGAAGACGCCCAGTTCTGGGAAGGCCACTGCCCAGCAGTTTAAAAACCTTAAATCAAGCCCAACAGTCCACTTTACAGATGGGGAAATGGAGGCCCAGAGGAGGGAGAGATCAACAGCAGTCAGGGAGAGAACTTGGTAATAGCATTAACAGCAATAGCGTGCGCGCACACGTGCACACACAGACAGCTCTGTGCTAGACTGCACACACACAGGTGCACACACAGACAGCTCTGTGACAGACTGCACACACACAGGTGCACACACAGACAGCTCTGTGACAGACTGCACACACACAGGTGCACACACAGACAGCTCTGTGACAGACTGCACACACACAGGTGCACACACAGACAGCTCTGTGCTAGACTGCACACACACAGGTGCACACACAGACAGCTCTGTGCTAGACTGCACACACACAGGTGCACACACAGATAGCACTGTGCTAGACTGCACACACACACACGTGCACACACAGCTCTGTGACAGACTGCACACACACAGGTGCACACACAGACAGCTCTGTGACAGACTGCACACACACAGGTGCACACACAGACAGCTCTGTGACAGACTGCACACACACAGGTGCACACACAGACAGCTCTGTGCTAGACTGCACACACACAGGTGCACACACAGACAGCTCTGTGCTAGACTGCACACACACAGGTGCACACACAGATAGCACTGTGCTAGACTGCACACACATACACGTGCACACACAGCTCTGTGACAGACTGCACACACACAGGTGCACACACAGATAGCACTGTGCTAGACTGCACACACACAGGTGCACACACAGACAGCTCTGTGCTAGACTGCACACACACAGGTGCACACACAGACAGCTCTGTGCTAGACTGCACACACACACGTGCACACACAGACAGCTCTGTGACAGACTGCACACACACAGGAGCACACACAGACAACTCTGTGCTAGACTGCACACACACACGTGCACACACAGACAGCTCTGTGACAGACTGCACACACACAGGTGCACACACAGATAGCACTGTGCTAGACTGCACACACACACGTGCACACACAGACAGCTCTGTGCTAGACTGCACACACACACGTGCACACACAGACAGCTCTGTGACAGACTGCACACACACATGTGCACACACAGACAGCTCTGTGCTAGACTGCACACACACACGTGCACACACAGACAGCTCTGTGACAGACTGCACACACACAGGTGCACACACAGATAGCACTGTGCTAGACTGCACACACACACGTGCACACACAGACAGCTCTGTGACAGACTGCACACACACACACACAGGTGCACACACAGACAGCTCTGTGCTAGACTGCACACACAAATGTGCACACACAGACAGCTCTGTGACAGACTGCACACACAGGTGCACACACAGATAGCACTGTGCTAGACTGCACACACACACGTGCACACACAGACAGCTCTGTGACAGACTGCACACACACAGGTGCACACACAGATAGCTCTGTGCTAGACTGCACACACACAGGTGCACACACAGACAGCTCTGTGACAGATTGCACACACACGTGCACACACAGACAGCACTGTGCTAGACTGCACACACACAGGTGCACACACAGATAGCACTGTGCTAGACTGCACACACACAGGTGCACACACAGATAGCACTGTGCTAGACTGCACACACACAGGTGCACACACAGACAGCTCTGTGCTAGACTGCACACACACAGGTGCACACACAGATAGCACTGTGCTAGACTGCACACACACAGGTGCACACACAGATAGCACTGTGCTAGACTGCACACACACACGTACACGCACAGACAGCTCTGTGCTAGACTGCACACACACACGTGCACACACAGACAGCTCTGTGACAGACTGCACACACACAGGTGCACACACAGACAGCTCTGTGCTAGACTGCACACACACATGTGCACACACAGACAGCTCTGTGACAGACTGCACACACAGGTGCACACACAGATAGCACTGTGCTAGACTGCACACACACACGTGCACATACAGACAGCTCTGTGACAGACTGCACACACACAGGTGCACACACAGATAGCTCTGTGCTAGACTGCACACACACAGGTGCACACACAGACAGCTCTGTGACAGATTGCACACACACGTGCACACACAGACAGCACTGTGCTAGACTGCACACACACAGGTGCACAAACAGATAGCACTGTGCTAGACTGCACACACACAGGTGCACACACAGATAGCACTGTGCTAGACTGCACACACACAGGTGCACACACAGACAGCTCTGTGCTAGACTGCACACACACAGGTGCACACACAGATAGCACTGTGCTAGACTGCACACACACAGGTGCACACACAGATAGCACTGTGCTAGACTGCACACACACACGTACACGCACAGACAGCTCTGTGCTAGACTGCACACACACACGTGCACACACAGACAGCTCTGTGACAGACTGCACACACACAGGTGCACACACAGACAGCTCTGTGCTAGACTGCACACACACACGTGCACACACAGACAGCTCTGTGACAGACTGCACACACACAGGTGCACGCACAGACAGCTCTGTGCTAGACTGCACACACACACGTGCACACACAGACAGCTCTGTGACAGACTGCACACACACAGGTGCACACACAGACAGCTCTGTGCGAGACTGCACACACACACGTGCACACACAGACAGCTCTGTGACAGACTGCACACACACAGGTGCACACACAGATAGCACTGTGCTAGACTGCACACACACACGTGCACACACAGACAGCTCTGTGACAGACTGCACACACACAGGTGCACACACAGATAGCACTGTGCTAGACTGCACACACACAGGTGCACACACAGATAGCACTGTGCTAGACTGCACACACACACGTGCACACACAGACAGCTCTGTGCTAGACTGCACACACACACGTGCACACACAGACAGCTCTGTGACAGACTGCGCACACACAGGTGCACACACAGACAGCTCTGTGACAGATTGCACACAGGCAGCACTATGATAGATGCTGGAGGAATGGCCCCAATTTGCTCATGTCTCCCTGACTCCAGGCTCATGGGTGGTTCCCTCCTGCACAGAATCTGGGCTTGAGCCTGTGACTTGCTTTAGCCAGTGGAAGAGCAGCAAGTGTGAAAGGAGCAGACCTGAAAAGCACTCCTGCGCTGGGGCCCCCGCTGGCTGCTCTGGAACTCTGAGACCCTACCACGCGAGAGCCTGGCCAGCCTGCTGGCAGATGGGAGACCAAAGTGGAAAGAGGCCCAGCCACCGCAGCCATCGCAGGTAAGACCATCGTAAGCCAGTCCAGGACAGTGACCACCAGCTAAGCCCAGATGAGGTCAGCCAGGCCCAACCTGGACCAGAAGACTCGTCCAGATAAGCCGAACTGAAATTACTAAGTGGCAGATTCATGGGCTAAATAAACGGTGGCTGTTTTAAGCCACTAAGTCTGAATGACCTGTTACACAGCACAAGGCAACTGATAAGGACTTACCATGTGTCAAGCGCTACTCTCGATTCTTTACACAAATCCTTCACAACCTTGACACAGAAAGTAACTCTAACTTTGCCCTGCACTGAGATGAGAGCACTGAGGCACACAGAGGCCGAGTATCTGACTGGAGGTCACCCAGGCCCGCTGCCTGCTTGGCTGTCTTTCCTTCATAAGGGGGTTTCTTGACCAGCTACCTCCCCCAGTTCCTGTCCTGTTGACCACTTGGGCCCGCAGCATCCCACACAGAGAAGGCTCTTGATAAATGTCTGCTGCCCGAGACCAGCACCCTGAGCCAGTTCCCACCTGCCAGCTCGGGGCCCAGCTCCCCGGGACGGGTGTGCCCCTCCCCGCCCCCAGGCTCACCGCCCGGATCTCCCTCTCCAGCAGCTTGCCCGAGCACGAGTAGGTGTTGTCAATGAAGGGGCAGGCGACCTCTGCCTCCTGGCTGTTGCGGATGGTGCCCTGCAGACACTCCCTGGGAGAGGGATGGAGTGGAGGTGAGGGTCATCTGCACCCCACCCACCGGGACCCCACCCTCGCAGGGTGAGCCTGTCCCCAGGTGGGTTTCTCCTCAATGTCTCCCTTCCGTCCCACCAACCCGTCACGATGGTCTCAACGCCTGCCCACCCCACTGCTCTGGTCCAGGTCTCCGGCCCACTCACCTGGAAGACAGCGGGAGCCTCCTGGGCTCCCTGTGTCCCCCGCCCGCCTCCCCAGTGGCTCCCATCCCGTCCTGCTCAGGCTCAGAACAAATCCAGACTCTTAACTGTGCTCCTCAGCACCCCATGACTTGCCCTCCCTAACACCTCTCTGTCCATCCGTCTGCTCCAGCCACACTGACCCCTTTCCCTGTGGAGGCCAGGCACATGCCCACGCCAGTGCCACCTCCAGGGCTCCCTGGCCCCCTGCTGGAGCAGGGCCCTGTTATCATAATCCGCTGGTGCTTGGCATGTCACAGTTACAGTTAACCCGTGATTATGTGACTAATCGGCCTCCCCACTGGAATGACACCCCAGAAGGCAGTACTGAACTTTTTGCTCCCTCCTGGGCCTAGCACAGTCCCTGGCACCCGGGGGCTGCTCACCAAATGTCAGGATGGAGGGGCCGGGAGAGGAGGAGCCTGCCCACAGCCAGGTGCAGGGCGAGGCTGGCTCAGGTGGCCAGGGCTAGGGCCTCAATGCCCTGCATGGGCCTGGGTAGGGGTAGTGAGGGGCACGGGCTCTGGAGCCAGAATGCCTGAGCTGTATGGCACTGAGCAAGTTGCTGGCCTCTCTGTACCTCACATTTTCCCCTGCGAATGGGGAGACAATGCCCGACAGTATTTTGTGGGTGTCCAAGGAGATGTGAGAGCACAGGACCCACCCCCTTTCTGCCTGGCTAACTGGTGGCCGGGACCCATGCTGCTTTGCGGGGGGGGGCCCGCACCTGCAGAAGGCGTGCAGACACTCCCGCAGCACCACGGCCTCACCAGGCGCCAGCACCGAGTAGCACACGGGGCACTCAGCCGGCTCCGTGTTCAGCACCAGGCTCCTCTGGTCCAGCTGGACGTGCTGCAGGTAGTTCCCCTCCTGCTGCTGCTGCTTCCGCTGGGCACAGGGGCGGGGCCGTGGGCAGGTCAGGGTCTCGGGGATGGGTCAGACCAGGAAGGGGGCAGGACAAGGGTCCTGGTCAGATCCCAGAGAGGGGACAAGGCTGGGAGAGTCAGGATTCCCAGGTAGGGGTGGCAGTGGCTGGGCAGTGGGCATGAGCGAGAGCTGCTGGGAAGAGTGAAGCTCGGAGCGGCGCCAGGCAGAGTACCAGGGGCAGGAGGAAGCCCAGGCAGGGGCAAGTTGGGGCTGCAATCAGGAGTCAAGCCAAGCCAGGGAGCCATGGTGGTAAGGAAAGGCCAGGGTCTGAGGAGGCAATCAGAGGTACCAGGGCTCACATTTCTGCCAAGCTGAGCAGGCAGGGCCAAGGGTTGGAGGCGGGGCAAGGTAAGGTCACAGAGTAGTCAGGGGTATGGGAAGGGGGAGTGATGTTATGGAGCAGAGCAAGGCGGGAGAGAGGAGGAATCCGGCCAGGGTTATAGATGGACCAGGGGGGCGGTCATGGCTGGGTGGGTAAGGGCAGCTCTGGGTCCAAAGGAGCGAGGTGGAGGATGGGGCATCCGATCAGAATGGGGACATCAGGGTCAGGTATCTGTGTGATCAGCACTGACAGGACGGGACTACAAGAGGGGCGGGACCACAACCCACAGGGGGCAGGACATGAGAGCCTGGCTGGGGCCCAGGAGAGGGAGGGTCAGTCAAGTGCAGGGGTCAGTCCAGGAGGGGGAGGAGCAGGGTGTGGAGGGCCTCCCTTCCTGGCCTCCGCCTCCCGGTCCCATCCGCAAGTGTCTGCCTGGGGCACCCCTGCCCACCTGCTGGTACTGGCGCAGCGCCTCCTCCTCACTGGCCAGGCGCGCTCGCTCCTCTGCGTCCGGCTGGTAGGTGGCGGGGACCTGGTAGGTCTCGGGCCTCGCCCGGCAGCACATCTCACAGCCCGGCCGTGTGGGCTTATTGATGAAGGTACAGCCAGGGCACTGCCAGCCCACCTGGGGACAGAGGGGCACTGAGCTCAGCACATTGAGGGGCCAGGCAGGTGAGTCAGGGACCAGGGGGCGGCTTACCGGTGGGGGCTCAGGAATGGGGTCAGGCCCCTGACCTGGCTCCTGGGGGGCCCCAGGCTTCGGAAGTGCTGGCTCCTGTGGGCCCCGGGGCTGCAGCGTGAGGTCCTTGAAGCCCAGATCTGGAAAAGAGGGTTAGAAGTTGGTGGATCCATGCAGCCGACTTCACCCACCCCCGCAGCCAGCCAGGACCCACACCCTGCACCCCACTCCCTCCTCCTCTCCCTCCTCCCTGGAGGAGCCTCCAGCTTGGTCCTACCAGGTGGACCCAGGCCTGGCTGAGAGTTCTGGTGCCCACAGGGTCAGAGCCCCTCCTCCACCTACGAGTGCCCCTGTGTCCTGGGGGCTTAAAAATCCTGCCTCACAACCGGCCTCTTGTGCTCCTGCAGTGAGGCACCTTGAGGACAAACAGCACTCCTGAGCTGGACCTGCCAAAATACTGACTCCGATCCCTTCATGAGACACTTGACGAAAAAACAAAACTGGACTCTTAACACATCAATATCAGGAGGGTCAAGGGAAGACTGAGCAGATCTAGGACTGAAGGGACAGAGAGGACAGCCGAATGCCAGGGCCTTTGTTATAAAGGACATCTATACTAATAAAAGGGTAATATGCTAATGAGACTGGACCTCTTCCGGACGTCATTCCAGACGTCCTGCCTGACAAAGCCGGGCCGGAGGAGGGAAGCCCGGGTCTCAGGTGCCAAAGGGAAGCTGGTGCCGGCAGCCAGGGGAAGGAAGACCTACTTCTGCACGAATTTTCATGCATCGGGCCTCTAGCTAGTACATGGAAGTGCCGTATCAATGCTAACTTTCTAAATTTGATAGCTGTATGTGGTAATACAAGAAAATGAGTCTTTTTTTTTTTTTTAAGGAAACACACACAGAAGTATTTATGGGAGAGGGCTATCATGTCTGCAACTTACCCTCAAAACAGTTCAGAAAAAAATTATTTGTACCCATACCAGTAATTTTTATAATGTTATAGAAAGATGATAAAGCAGAATATGGGAATTTGTTATACAATTATTTATACAATTTTGTAACTTTTCTGTAGGTCCGACATATTCAAAAGTATAAAGCAGCCCTCGCCGGTTTGGCTCAGTGGATAGAGCATCAGCCTGAGGACCAAAGGGTCCAGGGTTGGATTCCGGTCAAGGGCATGTACCTCGGTTGCAGGCTCCTCCCCAGCCGAGGCCCTAGTCAGTGCTCCTGCAGGAGGCAACCAATTGATGTGTTTCTCTCAGATGGATGTTTCTGTCTTTCCCTCTCCCACTCTCCCTAAAAATCAATGGAAAAATATCCTTGGGTGAGGATTAACAAAAACCAACAACAAAAAAACAAAAAAACTAAATAAATAATTAAAATATGAAGTAAAAGCCCTGACCAGTGTGGCTCAGTGGATAGAGCATCGGCCTGCAGACTCAAGGGTCCCAAGTTCGATTCCGGCCAAGGGCATGTACCTTGGTTGCAGGCACATCCCCAGTAGGGAGTGTGCAGGAGGCAGCTGATTGATGCTTCTCTCTCATGGATGTTTCTAACTCTCTATCCCTCTCCCTTCCTCTCTGTAAAAAATCAATAAAATATATTTTTAAAAAATAAATAAAATAAAATATGAAGTAAAAAATTTAAACACTAGCAATTATTATCTAATTTACAGAGTTAGAAAAGTAATGAGTAAAGACAGGAAAGGTCTTGCCAAGACCACCCAGCTGATAAACACCAGAGCCAGGGCTGGACCCAGCCCCTCTCCCCGGGGCCGCTGTCCCCACAATGGATCCCGAAACGACTCCCTCCCAGGGTGTCCTTTGTCCTCTCTCCCCCACCACAGGAGGATCCTCCAGGTGGCCTGCCCGAAAGCCCAGGGGCTCTGCTCCCTCAAGCCCCGGGGCCTCGGTGAGGGCCCTGTCACTCAGGAGCGGAGCCTCACCTTCCAGCACCCGCAACTGGCGCTGCCGCTGCAGCTCTTGGGGGTTGAGGGAGGTGTTGCAGGCTGACAGCAGGTAGAGGTAGGCCCGGTCACCGTCCCGCCGCACGCCATGCGAGTGCAGCGTCTCCTGGTCCCGGGCCAACCGCTGCCCAATCACCCACTGCTGCAGCGCTGGCGGGAAGCCATAGTCCAGGAACACCTAGGGGAGTGGGGGGGGCGGGGGACCAGAGAGAGTCAGAGCCAAACGGGAAGCCTCCGCCCTGATGCCTCCCGCAGCCTCCTCACTCACCATGTCCTTGAGGGAAGCCACGGTCAGGTCAGGTCGCACTGTGAGCCAGATGGTGACAGTGTGCATCTGAGCATCCTCCACGCTCACCCACAGCCTGCAGAGGAGAACTGGGGAGTAACACGGGCTCGGGCTGCAGGTCCCACCTCAGCCGCCAGCTATCCGCATGGACATGCTTGTACACCTGTGCATGACATGCACACACACACACACAGGCCCCCTCCCACACCATCCCCCGTCTGTGTCAGGGGAATCTCGCACCCCTGTGCTTCCTCTGTCAGAGCCCACTGCTCAGCCCCTGCCATGGCTGCACAGTGCTCCTGGAATAAACCACTCACCGTGCACACAAGGGCCTGTGACTGCCCCCTCACTGCCTCTCCAACCTCTTCTATCATTCTCTCCCTTGCTCCCTAACAAGGCCACCCAGTCATTTACCATATGCCCAGACTGCAAAGCGCTTGACCTGCATTAACTCACTTAATCCTCTCAACATACTCATCAGCAGGTACTGCTGTTATCCCTAATTTACAGATACAAACACGAGCCCAGCTCTAGCTGGTTTAGCTCAGTGGATAGAGCGTCGGCCTGCGAACTGAAAGGTCCCAGGTTCGATTCTGGCCAGGGACACATGCCCAGGTTGTGGGCTCGATCCCCAGTGGGGGGCTTGCAGGAGGCAGCCGATCAATGATTCTCTCTCATCATTGATGTTTCTCTCTCTCTCTCCCTTTTCCTTCCTCTCTGAAATCAATAAAAATATATTTTTTAAAAAACACAAATGCATAAAAAAACAAAACAAAAAACGAGCCCAGACAGGTTACCGCGACTTTGCCAAGTAAGCAATTTATAACTGTTAGAGGCAGGATTTCAATCCAAACAGTCTAATTCCAAAGAAATGGTTTTAAACACATCCTTTTCAAGGATCCTAAAAGGTCTCTGGAAGACCAAAAGCATAAAAAGGGAAGGCTAAGCCGTAGCCCGTTTGGCTCAGCAGAGAGAGCATTGGCCTGAGGACTGAAGGGTCCTGGGTTTGATTCCAGTCGAGGGCACGCACCTCGGTCCCCTGCCCTGGTGGGGGGTGGGGGGATGCAGGAAGCAACCAATTGATGTGTCTCTATCACATCAATGTTTCTCTCTCTCTCGCTCCCCCTTCCTTCTACTCTCTCTAAAAATCAATGGAAGAATATTAACAACAAAACAAAAAAAAAGGGGGGGGGACTAAGATGAAAAACCAGAAATGAGGCCAGAAGAACCGGATAAATTAGGGTACAAAACAATAACAGTAAAGTCTACTTCATATCTTCTGAGATTTGGGAGAACACTGCATCCATAAAGGAAGAACAGCCAGAAGCAATCATAAAATGAGGAAGAATTCCTGAAAATTTACAAAGTGACTCCGGATTAACCTAGCCTTTAGATCCAACTACAAGTTCACAAGAAAAACGGGAGGTATTAAATGACACCCTGAGGAGGCAATTAATAAATCTAGAATGTAGGAAATTTCTAAAAGTCAAAGACCAATTTTCTTTAAAAAAATTAATGGCATAAAAATAGAGAATAAAAACAGGCTTGGACAATATTAAGAAATGCTATGTGTAGCTCTCATTTTGTTCCTGATTGGAACAAACCAAGTATAAAAAACAGTAATGAGATAATTAGGGAAATTTGAATACAAACAGAGTATTAGGGGATTTAAAGGAATTAGTAATTTGTGAAAATGGTTTTGAGGTTATTTTTAAGTCCTTACTTTTTAAAAGATATCAAATTATTCAGGAATGAAATAATATCTGAGATTTGCTTTAAAATACTCCAGAAAATACTCTCAAAATTCCTCAGGATAATGATTTTCAACACCCAACCATCAATGATGTGAGGGCAAAATATAGAAATTTTTAGACATGTAAAGACTTCAAAAGTTTAGCATCCACTTTCCCATACAAAAAGTTTTTGAAATATAAGAAATAAGAATAGCCTGGCCAGCACGGCTTAGCGGTTGAGCATCAACTTATGAACCAGGAGCTCACAGTTCAATTCCTGGTCAGGGCACATGCCCGGGTTGTGGGCTCGATCCCCAGTAGGAGGCATGCAGGAGGCAGCCAATCAATGATTCTCTCTCATCACTGATGTTTCTATCTCTCTCTCCCTCTCTCTTCCTCTCTGAAATCAATAAAAATATATTTAAAAAATAAAAATAAAATGCTGTTTGGTGCCAAAACCGGTTTGGCTCAGTGGATAGAGCGTCGGCCTGCGGACTGAAAGGTCCCAGGTTCGATTCTGGTCGAGGGCGTGTACCTGGGTTGTGGGCACATCCCCAGTGGGGAGTGTGCAGGAGGTAGCTGGTCGATGTTTCTCTCTCATCCATGTTTCTAATTCTCTATCTCTCTCCTTTCCTCTCTGTAAAAATTCAATAAAATATATTTTAAAAAAAAATGCTGTTTGGTATAATAGGTATAAAATACATTCTGTGGAAGAGGGAAAACAATAACTGTTCTCTTGGCAAGAATACATTATAGCCCACGAGGGTGCAGCAAGCCCTATGTCCCTGGCCAGCCATGCACTCCTCACCTGATGTCCTGTGTTGGGGAGATCTCAGGCTTCAGCTGCACCCTCACGGGTACCCGTTGCTCTGCCAGCCAGGTGGCACACTCCATAGCCACCTGTTCATCCCCACCTGCCACTGCTCGGCTGAGTCTCAGGGCCATCTCCTCGGCTAAAAGTCAACACAGTGGAAGCAAGTTAGCACAGGGTTTGTTTTACAGGATCTGAGGATGAGGGATCACAAAGTAGGTGATCCTTTTACATGCTGCTTCCTCTGTCATCCTGGTGAACTCCTACATATCCTTCAGCACCCAGCTTAAAAATCCCTTCTTGCCTGGCCAGAATGGCTCAGTGGTTGAGTGTCGACCTATGAACCAGGAGGTCAGGGTTCGATTCCCAGGAGGGGACATGCAGGAGGCAGCCAATAAATGATTCTCTTTCATCATTGATGTTTCTCCCTCTCCCTTCCTCTCTCTGAAATCAATAAAAAAAATTTTTTTTAAAAAAAAAACCTTTCTCAAATAAATAAATAAATAAATAAATAAATAAATAAATACCTTTCTCTGGGAAGTCTTCTCTGATACTCCCCAGTCCCCCTCCCTGCTCATTTGGTTCCATTTGTCCTTCATACTCCCAGGTCTCCCATATTTCCATTCATTCATCTGACAAGCCCTTATTGAGCTCCTACTGTGTACCAGCCACTGTCCCAGAAACTGGGATTCAGCCAGTGAATTAGCTAAACACAGTCCCTCTCTTCATGTACGTTTCACCCTGGTAATTAGACAAGTTTAATAAGGGGGGTGGGGGGGGCGGCGGGAATCAGATTGTGATCCACGCTGGCAAGGAAATAAACAGGGTAAGGAGGTCAGAGAAGGCCTCTGGGAGGAGGTGACACTGAAGCTGAGACCTGAAAGAGGAACTGGATATTTCAAGACCCAGTTGGGGAAGAGTGTCCCAGGTAGAGAGAAAGGTAAGGGCAAAGGTCTCAGCGAGAAAAGGTTGGATTAGATCTGAAAAGTGGGGGGGGGGGGGGGGGGCGCTCCAGCAGAAGGACCAAGAGAGTGGCGGAGGAAGACGGCGAGGTCAGCCAGGGCAGCAGCAGGGCCTCCTGGGCCATCCAGGGCCCAGGCTGTTCCAAGAACGCGGGGGCGCACAGGAGGGTTCCGAGCCGGGTGGGACAGGGGCAAGGGGCGAGGCCAGGCCCTTGGTACTGAGGTCAGCGGGGTGCCGCCCCCCCCCCCCCCCCCAGCCTAGGAGGTTCCCTGGGTCCTCCAGGCGCTGCCATCGCGGCTCAGCGCCGGCCCACGGGGCCTCGCGTAAATGAATGACCAGGAGCCCGCGGAAGTGGCCGGGCCGGGGAGGAGATGAAGGGCAAGTGGGCAGTCCTCGCTCCCGGGCCTTTCCTGGCAGCACCCGCCCACGGGAGTCTCCCGGCGCCTCGCCTCCGGGCGGTGCCCACCTTTCTTGGTCTTCTCGTCCATCTGGCCTGGTTGCTCCCATCCCCCTGGCGGGGCCGCCGCTCCGGGAAAGGCTAGTCCCGGTCACCGGGGCGAGGGCGCGCGACCAGGACCAGCGCGGCCCGGCCCGTGGCCTCCGGCGTGGCCCGAGCCCTCTCTGCGCCTCGCGGTCCCCGGCGGCCGGCGGGTGGCATCACCCTCCCGCGCACCGGGGACGGGGCCTGGGGTCGGGGCCAGCCGGGAGCCCGCGCGGGAGGCGAACGGGCAGGAAGCTCCGGCCCAGCCGCAAAGGGCGACAGGAAAAACCAGGCACGCCTGGTGTGCGGGGGCGACGCGCGCAGGCGGGACGCGGGAAGCCCCGGCAGGGCCCCCCTTCTCCCCGCGGCGAGCGCCCCCCGGCGCCCGGGATTTCAGCCAAACTCCCTGCCCTCCGGTCGGGAGGAGGAGAGCAGTTTCGGCGGAAGAGAAAGTGAAAGTGGCGGCCCCGGAAGTGGGGCGGGAGAGTGTCGCCAGATCCGGGACACCTGCCCCGCGCCGGCCCCCCCTAGGCAGGCCGGGGCGGGCCGCCCGCACCCCCCACCGGACTCCGGCTCCCCTCCCGTCAGGCTCCCGCCTGGGCCGGCCGCAGCGCCGAGGGGGGAGGGGCGGGGCTTGAGCGGGGCCTGGGGGCGGGGCCGGGGGAGGGGCGGGGATTGGGCTCAGCTCAGCCGAGCCGGGGTGGTGGGCAGCCGTGATCCTTCGCCTTGTTTGCAGAAGAGGAAATGGAGACTCCGCTACACCGGTTCTCAAACTTCTGGCCCTTTAAACAGTTCCTTATGTTGTGACCCAACCATAAAATTATTTTCGTTGCTACTTCATAACGGTAATGTTGCTACTGTGATGAATCGTCATGTAAATATCTGATATGCAGGGTGGTCTTAGGCGACCCCTGTGAAAGGGTCGATAGACCGCCAGAGGGATCGAGACCCACAGGTTGAGAACCGCTGGTTTAAGACCTGCCCAGGGCCACAGTCGGATTTGAATGCGGGCCTGGCGGGCTCAGGAACCCACCCTTAGCTAGCCAGGCTCTGCCACCTCTCCGCGACCAACCCTCCGCCTTTTGTTGGGCCGCTCATGAAGTTTGCATTTGCTCACCACCAGCTGGACACGCTTTGCATCTGCTAGACAGCCTGTCCCTTCATTTTCCTTCCACCTTCATCCCGTAGATCAGTGGTTCTCAACCTTGGCTGCACATTAGAATCACCTGGGAATCTTTTTAAAATCCTGATTTCTGGGCCTCACCCTCCGGAAATTCTGTTTCTTTGTTACTAATGTTGTGGCCCCACCCCATAACAAAGAAACAGAATTTCCAGAGGATGAGGCCCAGAAATCAAGATTTTAAAAAGATTCCCAGGTGATTCTAATGTGCAGTCAAGGTTGAGAATCACTGCCATAGATCATCAGGTTACCTGTGGGCTCCACCCCCGGAAGAGATCCAGGATCTGTCACCTCTCACTTGGTCTTGCCCGTCCCGCTGTTCCTCCATTTCTCCTCTGGTGTTTCTCAACAGCCTCTCCATGGGACTCCTTGCTTCTCCTCTTGGCCCCTACTCCATCTTCCACCCAGCTGTCAGAGGATCCTATTAGCATGTAAATCCAACTATGCCACTCCTCAAAGCAGTCCCAATAGTTCCCATCTCACTAAAAGTAAAAGCTTAGTAAAAGCCTGTGAAGTGCGTCCTCTCCTTTGACTTCTCTCACCTGGCTCACTGCATTCCAGCCCCACTGGCCTTCTAGGTTCCGGGACAAGGCAGAGTACACACCCACCTCAGGGCCTTTGCGCTTCCCATAACCCAAATATCTTCATGGCTTGGTCTCTCCCTTCATTTTGGTCTTTACCCGAAAATCTTCCCTGTCCACTCTACCTGAAATTCATATACACACCTACATGTAGCATTTCATAGCCTCTTTCCTGGCTTCATTCCTCCCCCTTCCTGCCCCCCTAAAGCATGTATCACTAGGTAACAGCATATTTTATTTATCTTGTTTATTTTGTCTGTTCCCCTCTTCTAGAGGGCAGGGACTTTTGACTGCTTTGCTCACTGCTGAGTTCCTGGTGCTTAAGGATCATATATTAACTAGAGGCCTGATGCATGAATTTTCGTGGACAGGTGGAGTCCCTCCGCCAGGCCAGCGATCAGGGCGATTGAGGCCTTGGGGCCAGCTGGCAGGGTGGCGGGGCTAGGGGCCCTGGAAGATTGGCTGGCCAGGGGGAGGGGCTGCAGGAGGTTGGCTGTGGGAGCACCCTGACCACCAGGGGGCAGCTCCTGCACTGAGCCTCTGCCCCCTGGTGGTCAGTGTGTGTCATAGTGACCAGTCATTCTGGTTGCTTAGGCTTTTGTATAGATTGAATCACTTTCATCTGTGATCGCTTTCCTTTTGCTGAAATGTATTCTTTAAAACCGAGGTTCTCAACTAGACTGTACTTTTGAATCGCCTGGAGGAGCTTTAAAAAAATCCTAAAACCCCGCCCACTGGGTTTGGCCGAGTGGATAGAGCGTCGGCCTGCAGACTGAAAGGTCCCAGGTTTGATTCCGGTCAAGGGCATGTACCTTGGTTGCGGGCACATCCCCAGTAGGAGGTGTGCAGGAGGCAGATGATCGATGTTTCTAACTCTCTATCCCTCTCCCTTCCTCTCTGTAAAAAATCAATAAAATATATTTTTTTAAAAATCCTAAAACCCCACCACATCTCAGGTCAATTGCTTCAGAAACCCTGGGGGTAGGCCCAGGTGTCAGGAGTTTTTACCAATGTCGCTGTCTGGCGTTCCTAATGAGAAGCCAAGGTTAAGAACCACTGTTAAGGAGAGTCTTCTGGTGACAACGTTTCTTGGGTTTTGTTTGAAAATATTTATTTAGAACTCATGTCGTCATTGTTGTTGTTAATTCTCACCTGAGGATATATTTTTCCATTGATTTTTAGAGAGTGTGGAAAGGGGGGCAGACAAAGAGAGAGAAACATCAATGTGAGGGAGACACCTCGACTGGTTGCATCCTGCACATGCCCCGACTGGGGCAGGGGATCGAACCTGCAACCGAGTTACGTGCCCTTGACCCTTCAGTCTGCGGGCCAACGCTCTAACCACTGAACAAGCCAGCTAGGGCTTGACCTCATTCTTGAGAGACGTTTTCACTGGGTATAGAATTCCAGCTGGCATTCCAGCACCTTGGAGATAGCACTCCGCTGCCTTCTAGCTTCCGTGGTTGCTATTGAGATCATCACCTGTCAGTCTGACTGCTGTGAGTTTTTTTTAACAGTTTTATTGCGATGTAATTTATTTTTTTTTCTGCGATGTAATTTATATACCATAAGATCCACCTATCTAAAGTGTACAGTTTAATGGTTTTAAGTACATTTAAAAGTTGTGCAACCATCATCACAATCCAATTTTAGAACATTTTTATCACCCCTTTAAAAATATAAAAAACCCGGTACCCAATTGCAGACACTCCCCATCTGCCACCCTCCAGCCCACAGCACAAATCTACTTTTGGTCTCTATAGATTTTCCTATTCTGGACATTTTATATTAATTAAATCTTACCATACATGGTCCTTTGTGACTGCCCTTCTTTCACATAGCATAATGTTTTTTTGACGTTCATCCATGTTGTATGGCTATTTTTTTGAAAATAATCTGGTTTTCCTTTCTGATTCTTTTAAGATTTTATCTTTGCTCGTTTTGCATTTTCACTATGATGTATCTATGTGTGAAAACATATGGAGTCTCTTGAATCTGTGATTGATGTCTGATTTCTATCTCAGTAATGTCCTTTTTAGCCACATCTAATCTGCTGTTTAACCCATCTTTTGGATTTTTAATTTTGGTTATTGTGTCTTTTATTTTAGAAGATCTGTTAGGTTTTCAAATCTGTTATGCCACTTAATATAATCCCTGGTCATAGTATCAAGTTTGTTATTTATTGAAGCCCTGTTAGTAAACATTTTAGTTTTATAACTTGTGCACAATGATATGCTACCGGAACTCTGAGTGTCTGTTTCTGCTCGTTTGCACTCCTGTTGCCTTGTTTCTCCTGCTGGCCCAGCTGGTGTATGACGGTCATGTTCCCTGCAGCCCTGAGGTCACCTGCACAAATCTGTATTAGGGTAGATATATTCTTTCGGTTGTTCTGGTCTTAGCCTTGGCCCTTCAAGGGCAGACACCCTTCATCCCAGTGGGTAAACTCCAGTCATTCAAACCTGGGTTCAGTCCCACGGTTCACTATCTATGTGACTCTGGACAAGACACCCCCCCTCTCTGGGCCTGTTTTTCCCTTTGTACAACAATAATCATGATGGTCCCTCCCTCATAGGGTTGCTGTGAGGATCTATATCAGTTATTGGTTGTTGATATGCAACAAATTATCCCCAAACTTAGCAGCTTAAAACAACAGTTTCTATGGATTAAGAATTTGGGAGCAGTTTCTTATGTCATTTGACTAAAGGTCTCTCATGAGGTTGCAGTTAAGATTTTAGCTGGGGCCTCAGTCATCCGAAAGCTTGATTGGGGCTGGAGGATGAACTTTCAAGAAAGCCCACTCATATGTCTGGCTGGTGCTGGTCAGTGCAGGATGCCTACGTCCCTTACCACATGTACCTCTCCATGGGGTGACTTGAGTGTCCTAGTCACATGGCAGCTGGCCTTCCCCAGAGCAGATCATATAGGCATCAAGGCAGAAACCACAGTCTATTTTATGGCCTAACATAGAAAGTCATACTTCATCATTTCACAGTCTCCTATTAGTGACATTGGTCAGCCCAGCTCAGGGTGGGAGGGGACTACACGGGGACATGGATACCAGGCCTCAAGGACCAAGGACAAGGCTGGCTATCACATGTCAAATGAGATAATGTATGTAAAGCATGTAAAACCATGCCTGGCATGTGGTATGTGCTCACAGTAAACATTAACCATTCCTAAGAAGTGTCCTGGCTTTGCCATAGGCATGTAGGATCTACACCAGGGGTGGGCGAACTTTTTGACTCGAGGGCCACAATGGGTTCTTAAACTGGACCGGAGGGCCGGAACAAAAGCATGGATGGAGTGTTTGTGTGAACTAATATAAATTCAAAGTAAACATCATTACATAAAAGGGTACGGTCTTTTATTTCAATAGTTTTATTCATTTCAAACGGGCCGAATCCGGCCCGCGGGCCGTAGTTTGCCCACGGCTGATCTACACAGTCACCACTTTCATTCAGTCATTCAGCAGCTGGGTGTCAGGCACTACTCTAGGAGCTGGGGACACAACTGCAAACAAAACATAGTATGAAACTAACACAAACAAACATCTAGAATGTTCTGCCAGGTGGTGCAGAGTGTTATGAACAACCACAAAGGCAGGGAAGGGGAGAGAATGATGAGAGGACGAAGGCTATAGGTCTTTCCCCATAAAGCTGGTGGCTCAGAATTTGACCTCTGATAAAGCCCTCCCACACCTGTGACCCCATCCTAGCCTCACAGGCAGGTAGAATTTATACCCATTTTACACCTGAGCGGGAGTCGCACACAGAAGGAGCGGAAATGAGCTCTGAGTCCCTCAGGAATCAGGATTTCTCCCACTACAGAGGTTCTCCAACTGGAATGCACAGCCATCACGGAGAGGCTGTTAGGAGGCGCGCTCACACACACACACACACACACACCCCATCCCACATCTGACTCACTAGGTCTGGGGAGAGTCCAAGGACCTGCATTTCTTTTTTATTTTTAAAAATGTATTTTTATTTATTTCAGAGAGGAAGGGAGAGAGAGATAGAAACATCAGTGACGAGAGAGAATCATTGATCAACTGTCTCCTGCTCACCCCGCACTGGGGATGATTGAGCCCCAAACCTGGCCATGTGCCCTGACCGGGAACTGAACCTTGACCTCCTAGTTTGTAATAGGTCGACTCTCAACCATTGAGCCACACCAGCCCAGCAAGTATCTGCATTTTTAAGCAAGCACCCCAGGGGGCACCCCAACCACATCTGAGAAACCCTGTTGTGTGGGCTTTGGTGAAGCAGGGCCAGGAAGGCCTGCTCTGACAAGTGCCAGAGGAGGCTCCAGGCCCAACCTCAAGGAAGGGAACAGACTGAGGCCCAGAGACACCGCTCAGCTCGACTCCAAGCACTGAGTTCTCAAGTAGGACAGACAGCGCCACCCTCCTTCTTCCTCCGGGCATAGATGTCTCTAATGTGACAGCAGGGACAACAGAGCAAAGAGGCAGAAAGAGACTGGGAGCCGTTCCTGCATCGGCCAGCCCTGAAACCACCCTCCTGTTGACGTCTTGCTTTGTGTGAAATACGTTTCCTTCTGCTTTAAGCTACTTTGACTCAGGGTTTCAGGTACTTGCAGCCAAAATTGACCCCAGGTGAGACCCATAGCCTCCAGAACAGTGGTTCTCAACCTTGGCTGCACATTAGAATCACCTGGGAATCTTTTTAAAATCCTAATTTCTGGGCCTCATCCTCCGGAAATTCCGTTTCTTTGTTATGGGGTGGGGCCACAACATTAGTAACAAAGAAACAGAATTTCCGGAGGATGAGGCCCAGAAACTAGGATTTTAAAAAGATCCCCAGGTGATTCTAATGTGCAGCCAAGGCTGAGAACCACTGCTCCAGAAGAAAGGGAGGGAGTGCAGAGGACTCGCTGTGGGGCTGGTTTGGGAAAACGGACGATAGACCAGAAGAAACGCCTGGGAGAAATAAAAGTATTCCAGAACTCCTTTATTAGGCACAAGGTAAAAATATATACTCGGAGCATCCAAAACCTATAGTGCTGATGTGGGGTTCTGGACCCCAAGTGTCCCCAGACCTGGACTTAGGACTTTCCAGGAGGCCAGGGGCAGACCCCACCTAATCCTGTCCCCCAACTCCAGTCAGCGGCTCAGGTCACAGCTGCTGAGGCGGACAGGCCTGGACCCTCATTCCCAACCACTCCTTGAGCTGGATGAGGACCCGCCTCACAGTTTGGACTCTTGATCTTCCAGCCCAGACCCTTGGCTCAGGCCTGGACAGAGGATCCTCTGACCAAGAGGACACAGCTGCTGGGGCGGAATTCGCAGCAGGGCCTGGGCTCTGGGCCTCAGGTGCAGGGGAGAGGCCTGAAGGCTTTGGCACAGGACGCTACCCTTTCTCAGAGGTGCAACGTACGAAGGCAGCTGGGTGGGTTGTGAAAGGGACTGTCCGGGACAGCAGTGGGGGGTGCCAGCACGAGTGGACGCCGCCACCTGCACTGGTTGTACCCAGCCCAGTGCAGACACTGGCCTGTGGGGATGGCAAAGGACTGACAGCCCTGTGAGCAGGAGTTCTGTCTCTTGTTCACAGCTGTGTTCTCAGCACCTGGAACAAGGCATACGGTGAGCTCCCAACAGGTGTGTGAACCACACAGGCGTGCCTGAAGCACCCTTCAACATGCCTCCTCTTTTCTCCCTCCTACAAGGCACTTAGGGTTTATCTCGGGTCAAAGAGGCAGGAGAGAGCTTGGGTACGTCCCAAACTCAATCCACAGTTCACAGCTGAGAGTCGGGTAGGGTAGTCCTAGCCATATAGGCCCACTTCCCTTTCTCCCTCCTCTGCCTCAACTTCCTCCAGCCCTGGCCCTTCGGGGACCACCTGGTCAGCCTCCCAGAGGTGGGCTCGGGATGGGACTGAGGGGGTCAGGTTCTCTCGCAGCCAGGGGTGCAGCAGGATCCCCGAGGCTGTGAGACGCTCAGCTGGCTCCCGGCGGAGCAGGCAGCGGACCAGGCAGCGGGCCGGGGCGGAGAGGCCCCGGGGCAGGGCGTAGGTCCCCCTGCGGATCTTGCCAAAAAGCAGGGCAGGCTCCGAGTCCTGGAAGGGGTAGTGGCCGGCCAGCATGGTGAAGAGCGCCACGCCCAGGCTCCAGACGTCCGCCGCCTTGCCCGAGTAGGATGCCCGCGAGCTGAGGATCTCGGGTCCCACATAGGCCGGGCACGCGTGCTTGTCCCACAGGGAGTCGTCCGGCCCAGTCAGCACGCAGGCGTCCTCCAGGTTCTCCAGCACCAGCTTGGTCCTGTGGCAGGGAGAGGGCAGCGGGTCAGCCCCTGCTGGAACCCCCACGCCCCCACCCCACCCGACTCAACGGTCTCAGGTTTCGGGCTCGATCCCCAGTAGGAGGCGTGCAGGAGGTAACCGATCAATGATTCTCTCTCATCATTGATGTTTCTATCTCTTTCCCTCTCCCTTCCTCTCTGAAATCAAATATATATATAATTTTTTTTTCTTTTTTTTTTTTCCTTAAGTAGAATCAGGATTTGAGTCCAGGTTTGTCTGACTCCACTGCCCTTCTCCTAGCAACACTACCAATAGTGTTTCTCAAGCTATTTCCTTGAAAAAAGAAAGAAGCACTTTCTCACCTCTGGGAGATCTGGGGGTGTTGTACCCACCCTTAAGTTCAAAATGATTTGAAGTTGTGCATTAGCTTAAAAATTTTACATTGCACTTCTTATTAAAGGCATTTTAAAATATTAAAATGGGTTTTGGGCTCGATCCCCAGTAGGGGGCGCGCAGGAGGCAGCCGAACAAGGATTCTACATTTTATACATTTTTAGTATAAACTGTAGAAGGAACTAGAAAATCACCCTTAGACAAACATCACAGTGTAACTGCTACACTCGCTACAGGGAAGGTAGATGGCTGCTAAAATTAGTGGGTGGAACTCTGAGGAGAACACACATAATTTCAAAGCGCCTCGAGGTACTTATTAATGACGAGGTATTACTCAAGGCGTTTGTTAATTACAAAGGGTAAAATGGGAACTTGGCAGACACCACCCTAACCAATGATCGATGTTAATATCAGCATCATGCACTTCCTGATATCATGCACTGAGAAGGACCTATCACTTTTTTTATCCTCACCTGAGGATATGCTTATTGATTTTACAGAGAAAAGAAGGAAGGGGGACAGGGGTGGGGGAGAGGAAGGGAGAGAGAGAAACATCGATCAGGGATCAAACCCGAAACCTAGGTTTTTGTGCCCTGACCAAAAATCGAACTCGTAACCTTTTGGTGTATGGGACGACGCTCCAGCCAACTGAACCACCCCGCCAGGGCTTCTGTGGTATTCATGCCAAAGATGTAGCACCTCAACTTAACCGCGAGAAAAACGCCAGCTGAACTCTAATGGAGGGGCGTGCTACACAACGACTGACTGGTTCTCTTCAAAAGTATCCAGGTCAAGAAAGAACAGAAAAGCCGGAGGATCCGTCAGCATGGAGGGCACGGAGGAGGCCTGACTGGCGAATGCAGGGTTGGGCCGGAATGGAATCCCGGACACAAGGGCATAGGGGGAAACGGGGGAAACCTGTGGTTTAGTTAGTAGTACGAAGCCAAGGTTAATGTTTTGGCTTTGGTAGTTATACTATGGTCAGGTAAGATATTTTAACTTCAGAAGAAATGGTGAAGAAAACATGGGACCTCTTTGAACTGTTTTTGCAACTTTTCTAAAAGTCTAAAAGTATTTGAATATAAAGTTTTTAAAAAATCCAATGGGGTCACTCTCCTCCCAAAAATATCTTGAAATGAAATCTGTGTTCTAATGGGTGTGCATGTGCATGTGCATGTGCACCTGTGGCTGGGTGAGCTGACACCCTGCATACTCCCAGGATCTGGGGTGGGGTCAGGGTGCCAGGTCCCTTTCTGTCCCCCTTCCAAAAATCACTGATTTTCAGTTTTAGAGGAAAAGGCTCCTGTGCGGGAAGCTCAGGGTGCATTTTGGCTGTGGCCCTGAGCTGTGTGTGACCTTGAAATCCTGGCGGCATCTTGACAATCCAGCCTTTCCCCTACCAATCGGGAAACGGAGGTCCGGAGACACTGGGCCACCCAGAGACGGCAAGCCACCCAGCCGGGCCTCCCACCTCTCATGCTCAGAGGGAGCTAGGGCCCTGGCTCGGGAGTCATGTCTGGGTTCAGATCCCAGCTTAGTATTTATTCAGCTGTCGGTCTTGGGCTACTGACCTCGCTGGGTCTCGGTTTCCTTGCCTGCCCTGTGGGGACAGTCACGGTGGCCACCTCCTGTTTACCAGGATCCAGGCCACGTCAGGCAGAGCAGCGATGCTCTTCATCACTGTCGCTACTATCACAAAGGCAGCGCTGCCCTGGCCGGTGTGACGCAGTGGATAGAGCATCGGCCCACAGACTGAGGAGTCCAGGGTTCAGTTCTGGTCAAGGGCCCTGGTTGAGGCGCGTGCGGGAGGCAGCCAGTTGACGTGTTTCTCTCACATCGATGTTCCTCTCTCTCAGTCTCTCCCCCTCCACTGTCTCTAAAAATTGATGGAAAAATATGCTCCGGTGAGGATTAACCACAAAGGCAGCGCTCCACCCCAAGGGGCTTCCCGCAGGACTGGGTCCCCTTCTCCCCTGGACCGGGCAGTGGTGCTGTGCAGGCTTCTCCACAGTCTGTGTTGGCTACTTGGCCTTCCTGAGCCTTGGTTTCCCGTTAGGGCCCACCTCCTGGGCGCCTCCTCTGCTGCCACACTCACCTCTCACAGTCGGTGAAGACAAAGCGTCGCAGCTTGAGGTCTCGCAGGACCAGACCGTGCTGGTGACAGTGCGCCACGGCGGCGGCCATCTGGCAAAAGAGCCTGGCGGCCTCGGGCTCGGGCAGGCGGCGGCGGCGGCGCACCAGGCTGTGCATGTCCCCACGGGGCCGCGGGAAGAGGGCGTAAAGGTGGTGTGCGCCCGCCAGGACCTCCGCGGGCCGCGCCACGTGCTTGTGGGCAGGCAGCCGCGAGTAGGGCTCTAGCACCTTCAGGCTCTCGCAGACTGGGTACACCTGTGGGCGGAGCATGGCATGAGCACAGGGGGGACCGCGTGGAGCCCAGGCTGACCTTGGAAACAGTCACCTGTCCCTTACATACTAGTGGGTGCCAGGCAGTGTACCAAGCGCTCCTGCAGCAAGACACTCAACCCTGAGAAAGCCAAGAGGCCACACAGCCAAGTGTTCTTAACTGCCACCTTATATGTTCTTAAACCTAAGAGAACTGAAAAAATAACAGAGCCCAGCCAGTGTTGCTCAGTGGTTGAGCGTCAGCCTATGAACCAGGAGGTCATGGTTCGATTCCTGGCAATGGCACATGCCCAGGTTGCAGGTTTAATCCCCATGCAGGAGACATGCAGGAGGCAGTCGATCAGTGATTCTCTCTCATCATTGATGTTTCTCTCTCCTTCTCCCTTCCTCTCCGAAATCAATAAAAAATATTTTTTTAACAAGAAAAGCAAAAGAATAGGTAACCCAAACAAAAATAAGCCAGAAAGCAGGGGAATCCAAAAGAGCAGATGATGGAGAAGTAGCTTTATGCCCATTATCATCGTCCTCAGAGCTTCCATTCTCTAGAATTCACACCGCCCACCCTTTCTTGCATTCCTACCTGTGCCAGCCACTGGGCATCTAACTTGACTCACAGCCATGGTCCCTGCCCTCCTGGTGCCCATCCAATACAGGATGCAGTAAATAGGCCCCAGAGCGACATATTTATGCACACTAAGCAATCAACGCAATTCTGGTAAGTGTTGCAAAGGAACCAAGAAAGGTGCTCGGAGCAGAACCGCCATCTTCCAGTAATTCGCCAAAATGACTAACACAAAGGGAAAGAGGAGAGGCACCCACTATATGTTCTCTAGGCCTTTTAGAAAACATGGGGTTGTTCCTTTGGCCACATACATGCGAATCTATTGATATTGTGGACATCAAGGGAATGGGCACTGTTCAAAAAGGAACACCCCACAAATGTCACCATGGCAAAACTGGAAGAGTCTACAGGGTCACCCAGCATGCAATGGGCATTGTTGTGAACAAGCAAGTTAAGGGCAAGGTTCTTTTTTTTTTTTAAATATATTTTCATTGATTTTTTACAGAGAGGAAGGGGAAGGGATAGAGAGTTAGAAACATCCATGAGCGAGAAACATCGATCAGCTGCCTCCTGCACACCCCCTACTGGGGATGTGCCCACAACCAAGGTACATGCCCTTGACCGGAATCGAACCTGCGACCCTTCAGTCCGCCGGCTGACGCTCCCTCCACTGAGCCAAACCGGTTAGGGCTAGGGCAAGATTCTTGCCAAGAGAATTAATGTACGTATTGAGCATATTAAGCACTCTAAGAGCCAAGATAGCTTCCTGAAACATGTGAAGGGAAATGACCAGAAAATGAAGGAAGCCAAAGAGAAAGGTACCTGGGTTCACCTGAAGCGTCAGCCTGCTCCACCCAGAGAAGAACAATTTGTGAGAACAAATGGAAGGAGCCTGAGCTGCTGGAACCCATTCCCTATGAAATCATGGCATGATAAGTGGGGAAAAAATAAAAAAGACTTCTGTGCTGATAAAAAAAAAAAAAAGAAAAGAAAAAAAGAAAGGTGCTGGGATACAGAATAACTTAGAAGGGGGCACCTCTATTAGAAAGTGTGGGCCGAAACCGGTTTGGCTCAGTGGATAGAGCGTCGGCCTGCGGACTGAGAGGTCCCGGGTTCGATTCCGGTCAAGGGCATGTGCCTGGGTTGCGGGCACATCCCCAGTGGGAGATGTGCAGGAGGCAGCTGATCGATGTTTCTCTCTCATCGATGTTTCTAACTTTCTATCTCTCTCCCTTCCTCTCTGTGAAAAATCAATAAAATATATTAAAAAAAAAAAGTGTGGTCCTAAATGGACTCTGAGGAAGTGGCCTGAATGATTCAGAAATGCCCATGGGATATGTTTTCCAGATTTGGGGGGGGCGGGGGGAGGGGGGGGAGGGGAGGGGAGTCCAGACAGTGCAAAGGCCCTGAGGCAAAAATGAGCTAGATCAGCTCTAGGAACACAACCAAAGGTCAGGGCGGCTGGGATCGGATAGGGTGGGGAGGAAGGGGAGGGGGAGGGAAGCATGTGGTGAGAGCAGCTCAGCTTGTTGGCTTTAAGGACATGATATGGAAGCCTCCGACGTTCAGAGAAGAAGGTGACTTGTTGGAAGTCATACAGCCGGTCAGCGGCCAAGCTGGTGTACTCCCTTTGGTTCGCCTGACTTTAATCCCTTTGCATGTTATTTTAACTATGCCACACAGAAAGTAAAAGTAAAGTACACACATATTTAATCCACCAGGAATAAAATGCAAGCATATGCCTTAAAAAATAAAGTTGAGGGGCATGGAGGAAATAACCCACAGAGACTTTTTTTAAAAGTTGGGGGGAGCACATCCCTGCCTCTGTGCATTTGCACTTGCCTTTCCGCCGCCAGATGCTCTTCCCTAAAGCTGCTCATGGGGCCGGCTACCCCTGGGGCCAGCTCCCCCAACCCACACAAGTCACTACTCAGATGTCACCTCCTCAAAGAGGTCTTCCCAGACTTCCCTACCTAAAATCACCTGCACCTGCTACCCTCCCGGTTCCCCTCCCTGCCAGCTCCATAGCACCTAGGGTCACCTGACATACATTACTCGCATTTCCTTGTTCACTGTCCAAGCCCCTCACTAGAACCTCCGCTGGATGGAACCTCAGCAGAACTTGGTCTGTTTTTGAACTACAGCATGGTGCTCGCAGGTGCTCACTGGTTTGTTCAATTAATGAATTAGACCACAATCTACAAAGGCAGGTTGTTGGTCTTTCTACAATCTACACCCTGACCAAACGACCCTAAGCATGTGGGATTGACAGGATACAGTCAATGACAGGTCAGCCCTCACAGTTCCTGCTGCTGTGGGGACAAGCAATCCCTGCAGACTCCCCTAGATGTTTCTAAATAATTGGGGCCATATGAAAGCGCGCGGCTCTGGTTCCAGCTCGCTTTAGTCACTCCCCTCAGCATGGGCTTCCTCCCCAGTGGGAACAGGAAAGAACCCAGAGTTCAGGGGCCCCTTAGAGTATCTGGGGCGGAGCACCAGGGAGCGGCACCAGGCAGCTCAGAGCCCTGATAAAGCTGATGATGGACCACTTGTCCAGATCTGTCCCCCTGTCCACTGCACCCCCATCAGCAGGAGCTGGAGCCAGGTGCTGCTGCTGCTCCCAGTTGGAGGCTTAGGTCCTTTTGCTTCTTGTTCATTCCCAAGGGGACCCAGGCCCCCTTCTCCCCCTCCCTTATGTGCCTGGGTCTCCCCTATCTTCCATACCCCTGCCCACCGGGAGCAAATCTGCTCTGCTTGTGTCCGAACCACTTGTCCCAGCATGGGCTCTGGGCTCAGCCTGACAGGGCCCAATCTCAGCTCTGACACCTCCTGGCTCTGGGATGTGGCAAGTAACCGCATCCTTTTGAGCCCCGGTGTCCTTTATCTATAAATGGGCCCAATAACAGTACCTACCTCATAGACTGTGTGAAGATTAGAAGAAATTACGCACACTAAGCAATCAACACAGCCCTGGTGCACAGTAAACACCCATTTTAGACTTCCTCATCTCTCTTTGGGCTGTGACCTGCCAATGTCTTGTGTGGGCCTGACCCTCGTGGGGCCTTGGTCCTGCCTGGTTCCTGATTTCGGCCTAGAACCCTGGACCTTGCCCTAGGAAGCCAGGCCCAATGTTATGTGGATGCATGCATGACCCTTCTCCTCTCTTGACCTCAGTCTGTATCTGTAAAATGGCCATAGGTTAGGTCCCATGGCCTCCAGGATCCCAGGAGTTCTGATGCCTACTCTATTTCATCCTTCTCTTGTGCAAATGTCTTCCATGGCTTCCCACAGGAGGTCCTTTCTAGTGCAGTCATGCCCAGTGGCTGCCAGCCCCTATCTCCTGCCCCTGGCTGCACACCCTCTCCACTCGGCCATGGTGAAGTCCTGTTAACTCCCGGAAGCGCCATGCTCTCCCTCCTCTAGGCCTCTCTGTACAGCTGTTTCCCTGCCCGGATCTCCCTTTTCCTGCTTCTCCCTAGCTAACTCCTCGGTCTTTTCTGACACCCCTTTGTGTGGGGCGCGGCCAGAGTGTTTTGAACAGGTTCAAGCCTTGGACTACTGAGAGGGCACAGTCCTCTCATGGCCACGTGCAAGTCCCAGCGTGGAGGGCAGAGCCCTCCCAGCACAATTAGCCAACAGCTATAGCTGTGAGCTTGAACCTGTGATCCGGACGCGTGGCCCCACGTGCCTGAGTGATAGAGCTCAGGTGCATGTAGTGGAGTGGGAGTGAAACCCACAAGAATGTTGTAAACATCTTGGTCACGCCCTTACTCTGCCTTGTGGCATCTGCTATAAAATAAAGACACGGCTTGTGGGCGCCGGCGCTGTCCATCAGAGGGGCAGCGTCCCACCGAGACCCAGCTTTCATTCTCTGGTCTGTCTTTTCTAAGCCTTTCACCACCCCCACTCAGGGTCACTGAACCAGGCTGAGCTGGCATGGCACATAAGGCGCCCTGGGGCTGAGTATGCCATGGCCGTGCCGGCTCCCCACACCCTTGAATACATTAGAGGCTTTTCCCCTCTGCTGTCATGGTCAGTAAGCTCCACCCCTGCAACCTGTATCCATTATGGGGACCTAAGCTATGAATTCCCCAGGGCTGGGACCATCTGGTTTACTTCTCTGGTCACAGTCCAGCCTGGGGCTTGACAGAGAGTTGGGGGGCTCACTAGCTGCTCCCAATAAACACAGGACGAAATGCATACACGGATCCCTCAGGCCTGACAATCCTCTGCAGCCAAGGCTCTTTCCAGGCCCCTGTGATGCTGGAGGAGGGCCCCTAGGGGCACTTACCTGGCAGGTGTATTCGGTGCCTGTGGGGCAGTGCAGGGCCCGGTAGGCCCGGCCACCCTCCTCCGGTTCCAGGAGGACATAGGGCCCAAGCCGGGAGGCAGTGGTCACAGCAGGGGCACGGACTGGAGCAGGGGGTGGGCTCAGGGGCAGAGGGCAGGGGGGCAGCCTGGGCTGAGGTCCACTTCGAGCTTGCTTCTGGGAGGGACACTCCGTGTCTAGGTCATCATCCAACTTCAACTGCTTCTTCCTGGAGGGACTACCCGTAGGAGCTGCCAGAGGAGTGGCTCGCATCTAGAAAGAAGGAGAGAAAGGCACCAAAGTGAGGCTGCCTGGGGGCTCCTCTCTCCCCCTGATGGGAGGGCACACTGGCACAACTCACACAGAGGGTGACTTGGCAGTGTGCACTACACTGACAACAGCATGCACCCTTGACTGGGTGCCTCACTTCTGGGATTTATCCTCCAATTAAAATACCCCAAAATTAGCCTTAGCTGGTTTGGCTCAGTGGATAGAGCACCGGCCTGCAGACTGAAGGGTCCCAGGTTTGAACTCCAGTCAAGGGCACATGCCTGGGTTGTGGGCTCAGTCCCCAGTGTAGGGTGTGCAGGAGGCAGCCAATCAATGATTCTCTCTCATTTTTGATATTTGTATCTCTCTCACCCTCTCTCTTCCTCTCTGAAATCAATAAAAATATATTTTTAAAAATACCCCCAAATTAAATATGTAAATTAATCAGAGCCTTGTTCTAAGAGCAAAAGGCAGAAAACACCCCCAAATGTCCAGTAGTAGGGGGCTGGTTAAAACATCATGACACAGCCATAGCGAAATACTATACCATTCTGAAAAGGGACCAGGAAACTCTCCATACTAAGGTAATGATACAAGTACAAGGCTATTCCTGTAGCCCATGTAATAGAGACAATCATTAGGGTCCTGATTACATAAATTATATGTCATCGATACACGGAACAATTGTACCCATTTAAACGATTGAGGCAACTCTTTATTGCTAATTGAAAAGGTCTCCTAAGTGATTTATTAAGTGAAACACAAAAGCAAAGTGGAAAGATGGATTTGGTAGTTAATGAGAGGAAGAAAGAGAGACTTTGCATGGCATCTATTGAGTATTAGAGGGTAGGCAGCTGGTACCCATGAGAAGGAGAAAGGGGTGGGAGGCATGGGGAGGAGGGAGGAAGAATGATGAATGGATGAGGTAGGTACGTATGACTGAATACTCTGGAATGGATATACTGTCACGTGAGCAAAGCGAGCTGCCGAACAATACACCTAAGATGACCTCATTTATGTAAAAACCTAGCAGCATATACTACGATGTCTCTCCATGTTTACACAGCGATAGCGGTGGAAATGCACAGGGAAAAGTCTGGAAGGACCCAGGTTTAACTGGCTGCACAGCAGCTCTTGGCCTCCTGGGAAACTTCTAGAAGAGGAAGGGATTTGGTCAGGAGGCAAGTGAATTTTTTATTTCAATATTTTAAAATAAACATTCTATGTTCATTTATTGCTTGAGTATTTCAGAACTGATGAGTGGATTTCTTTTTTTTCAATTGTGAACTTTATGACTGCCTGATGGCCCGAGGGCTACCAGAATCACAGCGTCCACACACAGAGCTCACCCGCTGTCAGCTCAGTTGCATCATGAGGTGAGAAGTGAGACAGGGCGGGGAGGTCTCTCACAGGCCCCAAGAGTTCATTCATTTGAAGGCAGAGGAAGTCACCAGCCTTGCAGCTGTGTTGCTGTGTGCGGGGGGTGGAGGAACAGGCAATGGCATGTCAGGCAGATAGGTTCTCTCTAGAACCCATCTCCCCACCCACTCAGAGTCCAGATGTGGGACAAGGAGGCCCAGGTATAAGGTGTGAGCGGGAGAGAGACTTCGGCCTGATTAAAGACCTTCCCAACAGTTTGAGGCACGATTCATGGGGAAACATCACTCAGAGTCAATTCTCGGACTGACACCCACCCTCCAATCATGCTACTCGCTGGTGCATGGGCCGCCTTGGGAGGGAGGGAGGGAGGGAGGGAGCCCCCACCTTGAGTAAAAGGCCGTAATCCTGTCTTGGTAAGAATGCAGCTGGGGGTGGCACTCATCAAATATTCCCCGACCCTTCCCGGCTGGGTAGCCCTGGGCAAGGTCTTCAACCTTCCTGCACCTCAGTTGCCTCACAGACTGCAAGGCTCATAGGATTTTTGTGGGAAGAAATTAAAACACAAATAGGGTAGTATGGCCCTGTTACACAATAGGTATCAGGAAGTAGTCACTACAGTATTATTATTATTATTATTATTACTATTATTCATAGATGAAGATGGCTTAAGTACTACCTTGGGGGCCTCAGAAATCTCCCTAGGGATGAGGCTAGGACGACACTCCTTACTTCACAGGTTTTTCTGAGTCAAGCAAGGGGATCCCTGGCTGTGTAGATGCTTGTGCCTGGGACTCAGAGACACAGGGAGTGTTCTCCGGGGGCTGTATCAGCACCCCAGGCTTATTGGGCCCTATCCATGCCTCAGAGCCCCGTGGGGCGGTATCTGAGTCTATAGACGAACAAGGGAATTGGCAGGCAACACTGAGGGACCTCCACTGTAGGGTGGGGCAGCACCTAATCCCTGACAGCCCGGGAGGGGGAAAAGGGCAGGTCACACCAAACACACACTTAAACATCAGGGCAGACAGGTGTGCCCGTGCCCCTCAAAAACACACTTTGTCCGAGCCAGCCAGCCCAGACACACATCCACAGCAGAGAGGGGCACACACAGCCTTAGGTGACACAGTCTCCCTCCACGGGCAAGCGCGCACCTACACTCACACAGAGCTCTCCCACCGATCGCATTCACGTCCGCACGACGGATACCAACAAGCCACACACAGTCCGACATCCCCGCCCCGGCCCTCCCACCCCCAGGTCTGGCTGGAGGCATCCCAGCCCCGGTCCTCCCACCCCCAGGTCTGGCTGGAGGCATCCCAGCCCCGGTCCTCCCACCCCCAGGTCTGGCTGGAGGCAGGCCCTGGCCTCGCCCAGCCGGAGCCAGGCTCCTCCCTTGGGAGCGGAAGCGGAGGCTCGGGTGTCCCGGGACAGAAGGTTCATCGGCAACCGAGAGGCCGCGCGGAGACCTGGAAGGGATGAGGCCAAGGGAAGGAGGCTGGGCCCCAGGGTTGGGGGAAGGGGCGCACCTCGCCTCCCCCTCCCAGCCTGTAGGTACAATGCACACCTTCTGCAGGAGCAAAGCACACGCGAGCACATGCAGCGTGTGAACCCGGAGCCGCACCGGAGACCTGTGGCGGCCGCCCCGCACCCACCCGGGTCCCGGTCCGCGCGCGGCATCCGCGCTCCCACGGGCCCTCCACAGGTCCCCTGCCCCCGAGGCGCCCAGCCCTGCCCAGCCGCGTCCCCCGCACAGCCAGCACCTGCCACCAGGTGCTCGGCCATCCTCGCAGCTCGCACCGTCCATGGAGACACAGAGCCCCGAGACACATCCCCACGCAGACCCCACAGACACCCCCACAGTGACAGACCCTGCACACAGTCGTCCGGTCCCCCAAGGCCCCCCACAGTCCTTTACACACGACCGCCTGCACCGAACCACACGGCTCTCACGCCCCACATCACCCAACAC
This sequence comes from Myotis myotis, assembly GCF_014108235.1. Taxonomy (NCBI): domain Eukaryota; kingdom Metazoa; phylum Chordata; class Mammalia; order Chiroptera; family Vespertilionidae; genus Myotis; species Myotis myotis. Next base: position 62,230,899 of record NW_023416401.1, on the reverse strand, counting down.
ACACAGCCCACACCTCTCGGGGCGCCACCCCGACAGCTCAGTGCCCGGCCCCCTCCGCCCCGGGACACAGTTGACACCGGGCGACCCCAAGCCCGGCGGGGCCGCGTTACCGGAGACCCGGCGGGAACACACGGCCCAGGTCGGCCCCCACCTCCGACGGCGGGTTTGTTAAACGGGGTGTGTGTGTGTGTGTGTTCGTGTGTGTGTGTGTAGGGGTTCGCGCGCGTGGGGGTGCGCGCGTGGGGGTGCTCGTGCGCGCGTGTGTGTAACATGCGGCGGCCCGGAGGCTCCCGGGCCGCCCTCCAACCGGTGGCCCCTCCAACCTGTGGCCCCTCCAACCTACCCGCCCCTGGCCCTCCGCCGGTACCTTGTCCTCGTGCAGCACAGGAGCCCGAGCTCAGAGTCTCTGAGCTCCGCTGCGGCCGAGCTCGGGGTCCGTGGGAGCTCTGGCCTCGACCCCCCACGGCCTCACGGGTGCGGAGCCGCCGCCGCTTCCGACGCAAGTTTCTCGGGGACACGGGGCGCCCAGGCTCCGGCTCTGGCCCGGGTGATGCAAACCTGAGCTAATCAGCCGCCGCCTGATGCGCTCCGGCCCGGTATTGCACCATCCCCGGCGCTCCGCCCCTCGGGGTCGTGCCCGAGCGCGCCCCGCCCCGGCCACACCCTCACCCGCCAGGGCACCTCGCCTCTCGGGCCCTCTAGGGGTGTCTCGCCGCCAGCCCTTTCCCTTCCCGCCCCGCGCCCCAAGTTTGAGTGTAGACACCAGCCACGGATTCTCCCTATCATCTGGGAAAACGCATTCTGCTTTTCTGAGCCTCAGTTTCCCCCTCTGTGAAATGGGAGAAAATGTCTTTCCTTCTCAGGATGGTGCTGAGGAGAAAAAGAGCAAACCGTGATAGTGTCCCGGGCGCTTCCCGTTAACAGGCACGTTCCCACCGTTGCATTCTTAAACCTTTGGAGAACCCGTGGCAGCAGGCAGCTCGAGTATTCCCACTTGTACTAAGGTGCAGCTCGAGGCTCAGCTGTGGGAAAGCAGCCCAGGAACTTGCAAAAACCAGACTTACAGGAGCTGATTCGGGCTCAGAAGGGCCAGTGTAGTGCCCTGGGGAGGCCTGCTGTTGGGTGGGCTTCGCAGCATTCATTTGCTAAGAGCAGTGCAGCCCAGTGGTTAAGAGCAAGCACCCTAAAACCAGCCTGCCTAAGAGTGCGCCTCACCTCTGCCCAGACCCACTGTGCTGCATCCGGAAAGCGCTTTAAAACCCTGCTGCAGCCTTGGGAGCTGTGGCTCCATTGGTTGGCTGGGCGTGGCCCCGTGCATTTTAAGATTACCAGTTAGATTCCCAATCAGGGCACAGGCCTTGGTTGCACGCTCTATCGCCCCTAGGGGGCGTGCAGGAGGCAGCCAATCCATGTTTCTCTCTCTCTCTCTCTCTCTCTCTCTCTCTCTCTCTCTCTCTCTCTCTCCCCCCCCCCCCGTGTGTGTGTGTGTGTGTGTGTGTGTGTGTGTGTGTGTGTCTGTTTCAATTTCCTATTCTTTGAAATGGGCTTATAAATAGCACAGCACTCACTTTGCAGGATTGTTGCTTGAATTAAATTAATACATGTGAAATGCTTAGAAGAGTGGATGGTACATTGTAGGTGCTCAATAGAAAGATGCTTAATAGAAAGAGTGGACACAGTGGAGGCTCAGAGAGGAGAAGGCAGCTGTAAGAGGACTTGCACCCCAGGCCTGGCAGGCCCAGGGGAAGCATTGCTGTGCACCCCCAGCATCGGGCACCCAGCACCTTTCCGGGGAAATCCTGTTTGGGTCTTGATGTGGAATAAACCAGTATCAAAAATAACTCCTCAGGCAGAGGCTGAATGTGAGGTGAAGGGAGTCGCCTTTGTTTCCCTGGTTCCAGAACCCCCGGGACCAGCTCACCTGTGTCTCAGAGCTCTCGGGGCACAGCAGGGGAGTCTGGGATTTCATTTAACCCTGGAGACTCCGCTGCCTGGGAGGGATAAATGAATTCATTTTCTACACCAGGACACTCAGGCTCAGGTTGGAAGGACCCAGAGCTTCAAGGGGCAACGAAAGAAAGGGGTTGTTTGCCTGCTGAGCGCATCTATGAAGCCAGCACTCTGCTGGGTTTATTCACACATTCCTAGCTTTGTTTCCTGCTGTGTCATGTTCTGAATGCAGAGGACTTATTGGTGACAAGACTGACCTACCCGTGTCCTCACAGATTCTATAAACTAGTGGAGAGACAGACCATAAAATCAACAAACTAAGGTGATTTAAAATAGATTATGTGTCATGTCTTTTCTGGAATAAAATTGGGTAGATTTGTTCTCTATCACGTATGACCTAGGGGGAGATCCTTTCGGTAGGAATCATCAGGAAGGTGGTGCTTAAAGGAGTATCTTAAGGAAGAAAAGGGATGACGAATGCAAAGATGTGAGGGGGAGACAGGAAAAGGTAAGCGCAAAGGTCCTGAGGCAATGACAGGACTGTGAGGTGGGTGCTGTCATCTCGATTCAAGGTCAGGAATTTGCCCAAGACCACCCAGCTCATTGTGGAGGTGGGCTTGGATTTGAAGCTGGGGCTGCTGGCCCCAGAGCCCACACTTGTAGGGGCATTTCATAATCTTTGCAAACCAGCAGCCTCCACCACACTTGTAGGTGTATCTTCTCTGAAGCATCCTGGGCTTGGCTCCCAAGTTTGAGGCCAATGTCACAGTTGAGGGTGTCCAATCCCAATTCTCTGGATCGGCACTTTCCAATAGAACATAACATGAACCATATGTGTAGCTTCAAATTTTCTAGTTACGCATTAAAGAAGAATAAAAAGAAACGGGTGAAATTAATTTTAATAATATATTCTATTTAATCCAATATATAGCATATTATCCGTTCAACAGATAATAAAATGTTAATAAGGTAATCTAATTTTTCATACTAATGTCTTCAAAATTGGTATCTCGTATTAGTTTGGACACAAATCAGCATGGAATTGGTAACCGTTAGTTGGGCCAACGTGGCTCCGTGGTTGAGCATCGACCTATGAACCAGGAGATCACTGTTCGATTCCCGGTCAGGGCATACACCAGGGCTGTGGGCTCGATCCTCAGAATGGAGCATGCAGGAGGCAGCCGATCAATGATTCTCTCTCATCCTTGGTGTTTCTATCTCTCTCTCCCTCTCCCTTCTTCTATGAAATAAATAAAAATATATTAAAAAGTGAGAAAATAAATGGTGACCAAAACCTTCACACACACACACACACACACACACACACACACACACACACACACACACACACAATTAAATGCAAAGAAATGTGCACTTTCCTGGAGAGAGAGTTCGGCAGAGAGAGTTCTGCTTTCATAGATTCGCTTCTCTCCAGGCCCAGAACATCCTCCCCCCAGGTGTCTGAGCCAAGAGGGCTGCGTTTCCATTGGGTGTAGTTCCTTAGAATGAGCCCAGACGCTGACCCTCGGTGCTGAGCACAGGAAGTTGGAGGGCTGTGCTCCAAGAGAAGGTGCGTGGGGGTCCGAGGGGTGCTATGATAGGAGCCACACCTGCTCCCTCCCACTCCACTCAGGTGTCGCTAGTGACTGCTGCACACCTGAAATCCCACGCCTGGTGTCCTTAAACTTTCATCTTTATAAATTCTCCCCTCTAACGCGTGGAAAGAGTTCTGGTTAGATTTTAGGTTTGGCTGAAGCCACTGACCCTGTGAGATCGGGGGCAAATCATCTCTACTTTGGGGGCCTTAGTTTTCTTGTCTGTAAAATAGGAAGAGAGAGTTGGATTAGGTCAGTGTTTTCCAACATATGATATGCACAGCAATGGTTTTAGGGGTTCCAGATGCTATTACATAACATTGAATCCTATCATGATACGTGTATTTCCTTTTGATTTTCTCCCGGTTCCTCCAATTACTGGGGGAGAAAATCTCCTTTAATAGCTTCTGTGTCTTTAACACTTCACTGGCTAAGGAAGTGAAAGCAGAACTCAGCTCAGAGCTGTCAGCAAGAAATGGGATTTAACTAGAATTTTAAAATTTTGCTTTGCTTCCCTGGTATTTAACTGTTATGATTACTTCACCTTTATGGTAAATGATAGTGGTTTTCCATTTGAGGTCAGTAACTTTCCCCTTTAAATAAATTTTTAGAAAATGAGTTGATCGAAAGCAAAACAGTGTAGAACTAATATATGGATTTGGGCCAATGGACTTGGGAAAGATGGGGGGTGATTTAAGAGTTGCAGCTTTAGCCTCCGCTTGGGGAGCCCTTAATAAGAGACTGGGCACCACCCCTTCTCTGGGGTCTCCCAGGGGCTTTGTAGAAATCCTTCATCATCTGAATCAAGCTCTGGCTGGGCCCCGGGAAAGACGGGCAGGCCAGGGCCCGGGCAGCGTCAACCCAGTGGTAGCCACAGCCCTGCCGAGTGACCTTGCTCTGTCTGCCCTGGAAGCCTGGCCTTTCTTTGCAAAGAGTGTAATTCCTCTGCCGGCGCATCGAGCATGGCCCCGTGTGGGTGCGTCCCTTACACCGTCTCACTCATCCTCCAACCTCCCCACCAAATTGCTGTTTCATCCCTGGAGGAAGATGAGGAAATTGGGGCTCAGAGAGGTGACATCACTGCTCTAAGGCGGGAGGGGGGCTGTGGGATTAGAAGCCAGTTGGTCTGGCTCAAAGCCTGGCGAGTCGTTGGCCACTGCGTTATGCCACCTCCCAGACCTGAACGAGGTGTATGACACTGAGCAAGTCACTCCGCTACTCTGAGACCCAGAGCCTACATCTTTAACACGGAGTCAATAATGGCATCCTCCTGATAGGGTTATTGAACTGCTCATTGTTATTGGTAACTGCTATTGGATTAAATGGAAGTTAAATGAGTTAATGCAGGCAACGTGCTTAGAAAAGTTCCAGGTACTTGATGATAAATGACTTATCTCATTTCCACGGAGCCCAGGCTGCCACCTCTCCCCCAGCTGCCCAAACCTACCCCCCTTGAAAGCTGAGGGTGACAGGAGAAGTAGGGACACATTTCCTGAGCAGCGCCCCTGAGGCGGGCCTGGGCGGTGGCCTTCATCTGCTCTCTCATGTAATCCTGACCACAACCCTAGGAACCAAGGATGAATTGATGCCTTTTTACAAGTGAAAAAAACAGTTGTCAAGGGAGAAGTACCCGGCCGAGATCACACAGAAAGCCATGAGGATCTGAACCAGGTCCCGGTAGTCCCAAAGCCCATGTCAGTCTGTTATTTCAGGAGCCTCCATGAGATCCACTGAAAGTTTCTGGGGGGTCCCATGCCCTCCTCCAGAGTGAGAGGTCCTCTCCCTAACCTGTGGTGGGAGGAGCTAGAAACGGCACAAGGGAGGAAAGCTGGCTTCTGGTCTGACCTTGTCCTGACAGGGGGGTGACCTTGGGCAGCCACTAGGCCCTGCCTGGCCTCAGCCACACCATTGCTGCTGTGTGTGTCAGGGGTGGGGCTCTCCACACTTCTAGGGGTCCTGCTGCTCTTGTTACCTCCCAGCAGGGAGGAGGAGGGAGCCGCTGATCCAGCCCCTCCCAATACTCGCTTTGCTGATGAATTGCTGTCATCCGATCCCTTCCTGCTTGCGGGCCTGCCTCCTGGAGGTCCTGAAGCCTTCCAGGCTAGGGAAGGAAAAGGATTATGTATATTCAATCCAGGCCAAAGCTCAGCCCTTCCCTTTCTGAGAAAAGACTGCCGGTCGGGTAGGGACTAGGAGGAGGGTGTCGAGGTGTTCAGCCAGCAGCCAGTTGCATCAGAAACCTTGCGCAAGGCGCCCCATAGCTCTTACCCCCACCCTCGTCCCCTGAGGTGCCAGAGTGAGGACTGTTAGGCCTTGTAGGGAGCACCAACCCAGGCCTGGTCCTCAGGGAGTGGCTGGGGAGGGCAGGAGATGAAGGGGAGGGTCTGGGGCAGGTGCTGCTCATCTCCTTGGGGGATGGAACTTTAGGCTGCAAGGTGCTGCTCCAGGAATCCAGAGCCAAGCCACCAGCTCAGTCTGCCCCGGGGAAAGAGGACACTAGGCCGGTGCCCTGGACACTGACTGAGCCTATTCCCTCACTTTGGACTCCAACTGGTCTCTGACTTGAAACCTTGGACATAGCCTGGCCACTGAGCCCTGAGCACGGCCCCTAGCCATGGCTAAAGCCTGACCCTGTGCCCAAACTGGGTGCTGACTTGGTCACGGACTGGGCACACTCCTTTTCCCAGGCTGACCCCTGACGTAAGTCCAGTTCCAGCTCCTGAGTTATAATCCTGCAGACATTTAGCTCTAATTCAGTGATTTTCAACTGGTGTACTGCACTTCAAGAATGTTTAAAACATGCAATGCCTGACTATTTATTTAGTCAGGGGCACTGCCCTCTTTTCCTTTAGATCAGGGGTCCTCAAACTTTTTAAACAGGGGGCCAGTTCACTATCCCTCAGACCGTTGGAGGGCCGGACTATAGTTTTAAAAAAAAACTATGAACAAATTCCTATGCACACTGCACATATCTTATTTTGAAATAAAAAAACAAAACGGGAACAAATACAATATTTGTATTTGCATGTGGCCTGCGGGCCGTAGTATGAGGACCCCTGCTTTAGATTGTCAAATAAAAAATTACAATAGCCAACACAACAATAGCTGTCTGGTGTGAATGAAACAAAATTATACCTTTTTTTTTTATCAGCTTGGCAACAAAATATATATTTTGGTGTGCAGCGGAATTTCAGTAATTAGTTTCTATGTACCATGAGATGAAAAGGATTGAAAATTGCTGCTCTAATTCATGAACCTGGACCCCAGTCCCCAGATAAACCCCAACTCCAGCCTCAGGCCTGGTCAGACACTCTCTGGAGAATCAGGAGAGCTGTGCTCAGGCACAGGCACCCAGAGCTTGGCACCTGCTGGTCTCCCTTCGGGCCCTTTCCCCACTCCCAGGCTGAGGGTAGCTCAGGGACTGGGTGGAACTGGAGGCCCCATGGAGCTGTCCTCTGGCCAACCCCACACTGTGACTCAGCAGGGAGCTGGGTGTGGAGTCAGGGCCGTGCTGAGTCAGGACACGGAGGGAGGCCAGACTCTCTGAGGTCCAAGCTGCAGGCGGGGTTTGGGGAGGGCCCGGATCTGCAAATTGATCTGGACGTGGCCGGGGAGGGCTGCATGTGGCCAGTAAGACCATTAAGGCAAAGCAATCCAGCCCAAATTCTATCCACCCCCATCTACCCATTTATTGCACATTTTCCGTCACTCATCCATATGATTGTCTCTCAGAGGATATTGTCCTTTTCCTTCATAGCATATATGGTAATTAGGAATTATATATGTATTTAATGACATGTAATTTTTATATATTAATAATATGAAATTACTATGTATATATATCTATCCCCCACTAAATTGTAAACTCCCTTAGGGTAGGCACCTGCTGGTTTGGCTCATCAGTATATCTCCAGTGCCTAGTATAGTCTTGGGCATGGTAAGTGCTCAGTAAATATTAGCTGAATGGATTCAATCCCTCCACCTATTTATTCATCCCTCATCCATCCATTTATCATTCACCCATAACCCATTTCCCACCATCTATCCATTCAACGTTCTCCGACTATCTCTCCATTCTGGAGCTACCTATATATCTTTTCAGCATCAGTCAACCCATTTATATTTCACTCATCCGTTCAACAAATATTTAATGGGCACCTCTTACTTCCCAGGCACTGTTCTAAAGGCTGGAGATACTGCAGTGAAAATAACAAACAAAAATGGGCCTTACCCCCCACCCCCAGTAAATAGAAAATATGCAAGAAAAAACATAATAAATACTTAAACGATAGGGCATGTTGGAGGGTGATAAGCAAAAAGAGAAGAAGAGTGGGTAAAGAGGATCCGGCGCGGAGGGTGGAAGCAGGCAGTGGCTCTAGTGAGTTCCAGTGGATACCATGGGCTCCCTGGAGGGCAGAACGTCAGGCAGGGGCAATGGCGTATGCAGAGGCCAAGGGGAAGCTTGACTGGTGTGCTGGCCAAGGAGGTCAGTGTGGCTGGAGTGGAGCAAGTCAGGGGAGATGGTAGTAGATGAGGGCAGGGGGGTCAGGGCGGGTTCAGACCATCTGGAGCTTAGGAGGCCTTTGAAAGGACTCTGGGAAGAAGGGAGCAGAGGTTGCAATACTTTCGAGAAAAATCCAGTGGCTTAGAGCAGGGCAGCGGCGGTGCAGGTGTGGTTGGATTCCGGGTATAGCTAAACGGTGGACGTAACAGGATTGCTGATGCTTCAGCTATGGAGGGTGAGGAAATGGGAGGCGTCGAGGACACCTCCAAGGTGTCTTGGCCTGAACAACGGCAAGCGTGCAGCTACCATCAAATGAGATGAGCAAGGTGTTTGGGGGAAGACCAGGGGCTCAGCTTTGGGAGTTTTGAGTTTGCAGTGTCCCTTAGACATGCTAGGGGAGGCGCTGGGTAGGCAGTGGATGTATGTGCTGGAGTTCAGGGGAGAGGTCTGGGCTGAAGATATGAACTGGAGAGCACCAGGGACTGAGTCCGGGACCACTCTAGCAGGAAGGGTTGGGAGAAACAAAGTTGAGGTAGGAGAACAGCCAGGAGAGTAGGAAGGCCTGGATGCCAAGTGAAGAGAGAAGGTGCATTAGGGGGCAGGGGATGGTCAAAGGTGTTAATCAATTTGGAAGATGAAGACTGCAAGTTGAGCATTGGATTTAGAAACAGGGTGACCTTAACAAGAACAGTTTCCGGGGGGGGGGGGGCAGGTAGAAGGGTGACTGGAATGAATTTAAGAGAGAAGAATTAAAGGCAGTGAGTACAGACAATTTTGCAAAGGCTTTGCTGCAAAGGGGAGCAAAATAAATGGGTGGTAGCTGTGGGCAGGGCTGTAGGATCAAAGGAAGGCTGTAGTCTTAAGATCCATCCGTCAGCCATTCATTCATGAATCCATTCATCCGCCATCTGTCTGTCTGCCCACCATTCACCATGCATCTACCTGACCATCCACTCCTCATCGGTAAGCTAAGAGGTCTGTCCTGAACTCCTACAGAGTCCCAGCTAGTGCTAACCAGAGAAGGGCAGGCAGGTTTTCCTCTTCCAGGACGTTCTGTCCCAGGGGACAGAATTTAGCTGGGGACAGGGAATGTGTGGACATGTGGTACTTTCCAGAGGACAAGTTCTAAAATATTTTTACTTATTTATATTTTGGCTCAAAATTCCAAAGGTACAAGATATAGAACTAGAAAGGTCTCCTCCCATTCCTGTCCCTAGCCCCCTAGTTCTCTTTCTGGGGGTAACCGATTATCTTGTGTTGTCCTCAGGACATTAAGCTGTGACTGTTTACTTTCCCTGTGTACACAGATAAGAGCATACACAGTCCTCCAGATAGCTTTTCTCTCTCTATTTCACAGTTTGTCTTAGGGAAGACAAGACCTTCCTGCTTCAGAAAGAAAGACCTTCGGTTCAGAAAGACCTTCCTGACTCTGTGTAGCTTTGTAGTATTCCGTTGTAGGGATGTACTGGTTTATTGAAACCATCCCTTGTCAATGAACAGCTCGTTATTTCCAGTCTTTTGTTATCACAAACAATGGAACAGCGCTGCAGTGTTCAGACACAGGGAGTAGACTAGAATTTCTGGGCTGATTTCCTAGAAGCAGAATTACTAAGTCAAAAGTCTGTGCATTTTCACTTTCGATGGAAGTTGCTGAATGACTCCCCGATCCAGACGGAGCCAAACCGCCTCCTGCGGGCAGAGCGTGAGCGCCACCCTCGGCCGGAGCCTGTGCTGTGGAGGGGTTTGAGCTTCACCGACCCGATTGGGGAAAACAAAAGTGTCTTCACACGGCTTTTATTCGTTTCCCTTGTTCTGACATGAATCTTCTCCCGTTTTACAGCTGCTAAGGCAGAGCAGGAAGAGGAACTTCTCAAGGTCAGTGGCCCCAGGCCGCTGTGGGGGGCAGCGAGGCCCGTCTTGGGAGGTGACTCAGCAGAGGGAAGAGGAGGCCAGGTGGTTGCCTGGCAGGGGCTGTGCTCAGCGCCTCTGTCCTTGGCTTGCCCTCTCCTCCCAGATGTGCCTCTGGGCTGTCATCTCCCCCGAAGTCTGCAGCCCCATGGGCCACTCCAGATCCCACCCCCCAGTCCCTCACTCCCCTACCCCCCCACCACACCCCTCCATGGAAGCCATCTCCCCCTTCCTGCCATTTCAGGTTCCCTTGGCCCAGAGCTTCTGGAAGGCTGAGCTGAGGGGACATCCAGCCCTCCAACGTGGCCTCTTAAGACACCAGGGAAAACGTTAGAATCTTACGTTGTCTCTGCTAGTCTGGCACTCAGTGACGGTCAAGTCCGCACCCCCTCATCATGGGGCAGTGTGCAGAGTGTGTGTGTGCAGAGCTGATGTGCATATATTGGTGTGTATTGCACAGGTGTGTGTCTCTGTGGCAGCCTCGAGTAAAGAAAAAGCACACACCTGGTTCTGGCATTGCAAGCTGGACTTGAACCCCTGCTTAGCCTCTAATCAGTGGTGTGGCATTGGGCCAGTCACTCACCCTCAATGAGCATCAGTTCTCTTGCCTATAAAGTTGGAATGATAGCCCTGGCCAGTGTTGCCAAGTGGTCAGAGCGTCAGCCCACACACCGAAAGGTCTCAGGTTTGATTCCCGGTCAAGGACCCGTATGAAGTACCTGGGTTGCAGGCTCATCCCCAGCCCCAGTGGGGTCTCTGGGGCCTTGTGTTCGGGAAGCAACCAATCAATGTTGCCTCTCTCACACTGATGTTTCTCTCTCTCCTCCCTCCCTCCCTCTCTCCCACTCTCTCTAAGAAGCAATGGAAAAAAACCCTATCCTCAGGTGAGGATTGAAAAAAAAAAATTTGGAATGATAATCAAGGAGCTGACTCCTGCCAGCCTCACTGAGTCATCGCCTTCCACAGTCCCTCACCCATCCTTCCAGCCACGCTCCCTTCTTTCTAGAGCTTGAACAAAACAAATCCTTCCTGCCCCTGCGCCATGGCCCTTGCTGTTCCATTTGCCTGGAATTTTCCCTCCATCTTCCCAGGCTCCCCCTCCTCTTCTTTCAGGTCTCAGGTCAAATGCACCTCCTCCGAGAGACCCTCCCTGAAGGGTCATGCTCCCACCCAGGCTCCTGCAGCCTGCCTCGAATCCATAACTGTCTTGTTTTATTCACAGCACTTTTCAAAGTTTGAAATGATCTCATTTATGTACTAAATGGCTATTGTCTGTCCCTCTTGCCCTGGCTAGGAAGTAAGAACCCTGCTGTATACAAGCCTGCTGTATCCCTGTGTCTAGCAAAGAGCCTGGCACCTCTAAGTGTTCAATTAATTGTTGAATGAATGGATGAATGAATGAATGAATGAATGAATGAAAAGTGCTCGGCACAATGCTTGACATGTAATAAAGCTCAAAATTGCTGCTGATTATTATGACATAAGGGCTAGTGGCTATCACTGTTGAAGAGGAACAACTTCGCTCAGCAGTTCTTACAGCAAGTGCTTATGTGCGTGCTGTGCGGAGAAGTGCGGGGAGAGACACAGGGTCGTGAAGCCCAGTGGGTTGTTGAGGAATAGACCAGGTAGCCGGGAAGACGAGGCCCCTGGGAAAACAATCATGATGCCTGGAGATCGCGATGCATTGAGTTATTCTCACAACAAGACTGAAGTGGCTATTATCACTCATTTTGTAGGTTAGAGATTGGGGCTCAGAGAGGCTGAGATGCCTACGGTCACCCAGCTGGTCAGTGCGTCTCCAAAGCACGTAGGGTACCTGTGCCCAGAGGGAGGACTCAGTGGCCACGGTGTCATTTGCACATCTGTCTGGACCTCCCTAGGGCACTTTGGCTGCTTGGCATGCGCAGCACGTACCTGGGCCCCACACACCTGGGCACAAGGGAGGTGGCCATGGGCTGCACCTTTCCTCACAGGTCTGGGGCTCATGTGGAGAAGTCCATGTGGAGGGGTCCAGGGCTGTGTCTGCAGGGAGGTTGTTCCACTGGGGGTAAAGCCACTGGGCCTCTCTGTACCTCTGCTGAGGTCCAAGTTCTGGGCCAAGGAGGCCTTTGTCCTGTGGTGGAAAAAGCAGCTTTGACATAGGGCAGGACTGGGGCGGTAGAGGCCTGGGACAGGGAAGCAGGAGGTTGTGAGTGTGCTCACGGGGGGACACACAGGCTGTTCGGGCAGACACCAGGCTGTTCGGGCACATATGCACACACACACACACACACACACACACACACACACACCTCTTGCACACACTTGTTCCCCCAGACATGCTGATGATTGCTCACTGGCTGAGTCACGTTGCACCTGGCCTGATGGCATCACTTGAACTCTCAGTTTTGCAAAGGCAGGGCTGTGTCCACCCTGCTCACCAAGCTGCCACAGAGCCCAGCCCAGGGCGAGCTGAGAGCAGGCACTCCAGATTTGTGGAGAAGATAAACCCATGCCCCCTCTATCCATCATTACTCTATCACTCTTCCTCCACTCATTCTCTCGCTCACTGAGGGCCTCCAGGATCAGCACCAGGCGATGCTACGATCCATCCTGCTCCCTCCCTCTCCACCTCTCCCCTGCATGCCTTGGCTGAGTGCCCCATCAGATGCCAAGTCTCGGCAGCTCTTGCCCTGCCAAACCTGGTTCCTGGCTCCTGCCAAGTGCACACCCCAGTGGACATCCTGTTTCCCTCCCTCCTTCTTCCTGCTCTGCCCACATGTCCTGGGCCAGATACTTATGAAATCCTATGAGTTCTTCCATCACCAGGCTCCTGATGGCCTGGTGCCCAGGGCTTGGCTTTGAGTCATCTGCTCTGGGGTTTGGCAGGGCTGGGGCAGGAAGTTCACAGCCCTCGGTGACACTAACCCAGGCTGACTTGGAGGGAGGCCAGAGTCCCTGGTTGCATCACCACACACCCACGGAGCACACCTGTGCACAGATATGTGAGGATGTGGCCTGGGAGAGGATGTGATATGTCCAAGGTTACAGGGGATGTCAGTGTCAATGTGGGAATCCAACCGTGGCACATCTGTTCATTCAGGAACACAACTGCACAGCAATGGAGCCAGGCTGCACTGCCACATGTCGCTGGGCCAGGGTTTGAAGCCCAGCCATTTACCAGCTGTGTGAGCTTTGGAAAGCCACTTCACTTCTCTGAGCCTTATCTTTACTTATTTGCACATAGTAGATGCTCAATAGATGTAGCTGCTGAAAAAGATAACCAATAGCAGGGTAAGTCCAAGTACTCAGTTACCAGTATGTCTACAGTCATATATCATCATAATGTACACGCCTGTTGGTGTGCATGTGAATGTATATGGGTGCACACCTATGCATGTAACATGCTTATCCAAGGGCTTGTATAAGGCCCGCCAATTTGCATATGGATGCACGTGTCTATGAGGTCATTTGGGCTGATCATTTTTTGCCCAAAATGCACACTAGTAGAGTGGTTTTCCGGAGGATTTCCTGAGCTCTTGTCATGGGCAGGATTTGGTGTTTATCTAGGTAGACATGCATATGCTTGCCTGTGTCTCTGTGAACCTGTGTGAGGGGTAATGAGTACGACCCCCATCCCTTATCAGGTTGGTTAGTTGGTAGAATCTGTGAGGATGGTGTCACCTCTGTATGGATGGATGCCAGGGGTTTGGGGCATTCTGAACCCGGATTGTTTGAGTTCAAATCTCACCTGCATAACCTTTGACAAGATGCTTAAACATTCTGTGCTCAATTTCCTATTCTGTGCCTTGGAGATAATGTTAATCACTTTATGGTGGTCTGATGACTAACAGAATGAGTTGTGTGAAGTACTGACAAGTGCTATACCTCTGCGTCTGTCCTCTGTGATAGATGATTTGCCTTCTGATAGGGTGCTCTCACCCTATTAGCTCTCCATTGCCTCTCTGCTGGACTGTCCTTTCCACTAGACTGGGAGTCCCGGGAGGCCAGGGCCATGTCTGAGTCATCCCCAATTATAACCTGTGCATTGCCTGCTAGTCCTGACCCTCAGACTTCTCCTTCATAACAATGGCTGGCATTTATAGGGCTCTTCTATGTGCCAGGCACTGTGCTAAGCTCGTTGGATCTTCAAACAATTCCAAGAGATTGGCATCTTTTTGGCCCTATTTTAGAGAAAAAGAAACGGAGGCTCAGAGAGGTTAAAAATTGCCCAGGCTCACACAGTGGCTTGAACCCGGCAGACCGCCTCACTCTCGGCCTGATCTCTGCATAAGATTTGAGATGAAGACTTTAGGGTGTGAATGTTGCATCTCCTTCTTAGTGTTCTCTCTCTCTCTCTCTCTCTCTCTCTCTCTCTCTCTCTCTCTCTCTCTCTCTCTCCATCTCACTAACACCTGCCCCATATGAATATCCCCACGTTTCTCTTTCTCACCTTGGGGCACCTCAGCTCCCTGCCCAGGCACAGCGTCCCCAGAGGCCAGGCAATGCTCCATATCATTCCTTCTTTGGTCCAGTTGGGGGTGAGGTGGAGGAGCTCCTCTGAGGCTGGTCAGTAGGGAGGAGGGAGGGAATGCAAGACTTAGCAGGAGCAAGGGGCAGCCTCTGGGGAGTGTGGGGTTGGGTGCCCAGGCTCTGGCATAAAAATGGAGCAGAAGGTGCCTCCCTCCCCACCTCAGAGAAGGGAGGGAATGCAGGATAGAGGGAAAAGAACTTCCCTCTGAGGTCGAAGAAGGTGTCAAACTGCTGAGCTGCCATCGTTTTGAAGGACACCAGAGGGTGCCCTGAGGCAGCTAGAAGCTCTGTGTCTATTTAGTCCCCCCATGTGCCCCTGGGTCTCCAGGGGCCACCAAGGCCCAAGGTCTTGTGTATTCTGCCCTTGTTGGGTGGGGCGCCTTATATATGTCAATTAGGTCAAGTTGGGTGATAGTGTTGTTCAAATCTTCCCTAACCTTACTGATTCTCTGTCTACTTGTTTCATCATTTATTAAGAAAGTATTGAAATCTGTTCCACGGCCTGGAAACTCAGGGAAGTTGACTGGAACAACTGTAGAAATGAGGAAAATTTATTCTCATTCATTTATTTCCTGGCCCATTCTTTGGTTCTTTCAAGTGGGAGAATAAGCCTGATTCCTATTACTCCATCTTGGCCAGAACAACTGTATTATTTTTAACTTTATGGGGGAAATAATTTTAGATTTATAGAAGAGTTACTAAGACACTACAGACAATTCCTAGATGCCCTTCAGCCTTGTCTCCTTGCCTTTCCTTATCTTTCGTGCAACAATTATTACTGTGGCATGCAATTTCTTATTTCTCTCAATCTTTCTGTGTCTATTAATTGAAATTCTTCTGTAAGAAAGATAAATCCCTTCTCCCCATTTATTAAATGCATTCAATCAAATATATTATTTTTAAAATTTTAAAGAAATATATTTTAGAATGAAATATGCTCCCATGGTTCAACATTTTAAATGGGTGCAAGTCTCCCTCCCACTCTTGTCCCCTCCCCAGGGACAACCAAAGGCAATAGAGATTTCACACATGCACAAGCAAGGTCCATACATCTTCTTTTTACACAAATGGTTTAGAAGAATTCTAAAAGATGCTGCACCTTGCACCCTTTCACCTAACAGTGTCACTTAGCGAGCAGTGTAGCTCAGTACGTGAGGCGCTTCTTCATTCTTTTACATAGTGTCCCAGTGTGTAACTGTACCGGGATTTATTACTTAGTCGCCTGTCAATGAACATCTAGGTTGTTCCCAAATGTTTTCTGAGACAAACAATGCTGCCATGTCCAACATATGGAATTGAACCTATAGATAGACCCGCCCAAGAGGGAGGGGTCAAAGGGCATGGGTGTTTGCCAGGTTGATATTGCCACACTGCCTCAGGCTGCTCCAGCTTGCAGCCTGCTTCCTAACAGCTTACAGGCTGTACACAGGGCCCCATACTGTGTGGCTTAAAACAACAAAAAATTATCCTCTCACAGTTCTGGAAGCTAGAGGTCTGGAAAATGTTGGCTTTTACTCTGAGTGAGGTGGGAGCCATGGGTGGGCACTGGGCAGAGGAGGGACAGGACCTAAGTTGTGTAATAACAGGATTTACCTGGCTGCTCTGAAAAGGTTAGACTCGGGGGATGGAGAAGCAGGAAGTGAGGGGACCAGGGAGAAGCTGGTAGGTAACCCAGGTGAGAAGTGTGGTGGCTGAGGCGAGGGAGCTAGCTGTGAGGCTGGGCACAGGATGTATGTCCAAGGTTGAGTTGACAGGACTTGCTGATGGTTGGATTCAGGCCGTGAGGAAAGGGAGGAGTCCAAGATGACTCCAAGGTTTTGGCTGGAGCTACGGGGAGGCTGGAGCTGCCATTCTCTAAGGCCGTGGTTCTCAACCTTCTGGCCCTTTCAATACAGGTCCTCATGTGGTGACCCAACCATAAAATTATTGTCGTTGCTACTTCACAACTGTCATGTTGCTACTGTTATGAATCGTAATGTAAGTATCTGATATGCAGGATGGTCTTAGGCGACCCCTGTGAAAGGGTCGTTCGACCGCCAAAGGGGTCGCGACCCACAGGTTGAGAACCGCTGCTCTAAGGTGTGGACAGCACACGGGGTTTATTAAGCACCGAGAGCAGGGCCTGGGCGCTGGCGAGTATAGCTAACCCATGGGTTAGCTGTTCATATGGCTGGAAGAGATTCCATCCCTGAACTGTCCTTGCCCTCCTTCCCTCTCAGGGATGGGGCAGTAGGTTGGCAAGATGGCTGAGAAATTTCCTTCCCATCCAGCAAGCATTTAAAGTCTCCCTCAGGAAGCCTAGGCAAGTGGCTTCACCTCTCTGACCATGAGTTACCTCACCTGTAAAATGGAGATAATAACCTCCTTCCTCGTGAGAAACAAATGAGAAATAATGGACTTCAGTGCCCAGCACACATGGCAGTATCTTCCCTCCCTCCCCACGCCCCAGTGGTCAGGAAGAAAAGACGCAAAATCAGTATCCACCCCAGCTGTTTATTGAATAGGAAGGTGGGATGGAAGAGGTGCAGAATGGGGAGACGATCTGGGGCACAAGAGCAGCAGGGCCTGCTTGGTGGGGGAGGACTGGGGATACCCACCCCCCAAGGTGGCCCCAAGGCTGGTGGTGACAGGGAGCCCAGAGGGTAGGGGCGGGGTCCACGGAGGTCTCTTTCCAGCTGTCTTGGAGCTCCCCCTGGTGGCGGAGAATGGAGATGATGCATCACCTGTGGGTGATGGTTTCTGTGGAAGGGACTATTTTTATTATTTAATGTCTATCTCTCCTTTTTTTTTTTAATATATTTTTATTGATTTTGGAGAGGAAGGGAGAGAGTGAGAAACATCAATGATGAGAGAGAATCATTGATCAGCTGCCTCCTGCACGCCCCCTACTGGGGATGGAGCCTACAACCTGGGCATGTGCCCTTGGCTGGAATCGAACGCAGGACCCTTCAGTCCGCAGGCCGACACTCTAAACACTGAGCCAAACCAGCAAAGCTGGGTGGGGGACTTGAGGAACAAAGACAGCCTAGTTCTCCTGCCCCCTGGCCCTTAGAGGCCATTTAAATGCATGTTCACAGTATTTTCTTAGCCACCTGGGACACCAGGCTTCCAGCTAGTCTCTCTGGGCCGAGCCTGTCCCCAACCCCTGGGGGGTCCCAGGAAAGCCAGAAAGACGCAGGGCCCTGCTACAGCTATAGAACAGGAGCTGGCCCAGGAGGAGTCAGGAAACATGGAGCCTGCAGACGGCCAGCCTCCCTCAGCACCTCATCTGTTCACTGGAGCTAGTAATAGCTCAGGATGGGGTGGATAGGGAGGAAGGCTCTGATGCCAAAACGCATGAAGAAAACAGACTGTAGGGAGCCACTGTTTCTGTGCCACCCTGGACAGGAAGTCCAATGAGCATCTTTGACTCATCCTGAGGCATCCTGTGCAGCTGAGAGAGGGCGGGGTCAATGGATGAGAATGACACCCACGTTTGCCTATAGAGGGTAATGCTTACATCAGGGGAGAATAGGAAAGTCATGGAACTCGAGAATCTGGCCCAAACCCCTTTTACTTCAGAGGCAGGAACTGGTGATCTGAACAGGTAAGGGGCTTGGCCACAGAGAGAAAAGCATGGGGACAGGTTGAGGGAGATGCTTTCTGCCCCTGAAGAGCCTGGGGAAGGAGGGGTGGCGGGGAGTTCTGAGTGGACTTGGGGACGGTTGGCATCTTGGATGAGTTGGGCCCTACCCCTGGGAATGGGCATGAGAATGTGAGCTCCAGACTTCCTGACCTGGAGCTCACCCTTTTGGAGGCGTAGACAGAAGGGTCCCTGCTGAAAGGGAGACATTAGGGAGACGATGGGGTGTGGTGAAGAGGAGGAGGGGTCCGGTCTCTGGGTCTGATGCCTCCTCCAGCTCTGCGGGCAGCTCAAGAGCTCCACTTCGGCTGGATGGTCTGCACGGAGGATTGCCCAAAGGCGCTGGTGGGCGGCGAGAACCAAGAATGGCCACTGGCATCACAGTAGATGGGGGAGAGCTGCTGCTCTGACTCGTCCCCAAAGACCTCCACATGGCTGTCCACTTCAGTATACAAAGGCTCTGCCTTGGTGTCCTGGCTCAGCCAGCCGGTCATGGCCCAGAACAGGCAGATGGCCAGCAGGACCCCGGCGGCCGCGCAGAGTGCCGTGCCTGCCAGGCGGCAGGTGCCCAGAGCCTGGTTGTAGTCAGCTGCCCGCTGATCCAACACCAGGAACTCGCCCTCTCCAATGCCCTCCAGCTTGGGGGGCACGGCATAGCCAGTGGTCAGGGCTGCCACACCCAGCAGCAGAAGCAGGGTCCCCGAGGAGAGGCTGATCTGGAGAGAGGCAGACAGATTGGGAGGCAGTCAGGGCCGGTCGGGGGCCGTAGCCCAAGGGATCCCTAGTGCACCTTGGATCCCAACTGGGTTTCACGGTAAGCCCTTAAGAGATGGGAATCACGGAGCACACCTGCTAGGATGTAACACTGTCGTGTTCTGCTTGGAATCTTGAGACCTCTTAATTTCCTTCCCAGCTCCCACATAGCAGTGGGCTTCCCTTCGCAACTGAGTGCCCCTCCATCATTATGTGGGTCTTATCCCCAGTACCTCCATCTCTATCTCTCTGTCTGGTTAACTCCTACACATCCCTCAGGTATCATCTCAAACCTCACCTCCTCAGGGAAGCCTTCCAGGGCACCTCTGCACTAGGTCAAGTCACCTGCTCTGCACTCTGCAAATGCTCTGCCCATTCACTCTCCAGTGTATCACCTTGGTGCACACTAGGATACGTACTTTGGTTGCTCTGTAAGTGATGTCGGCCTGCCCCATCAAACTGAGAGCATGAGAGCAGGGACTGTGTCCATTCTGGCTCACTAGGTGTCTTCCACGCCTAGCACAGTACTAGTATAGTGTCGCAGCTGAGTGAATATTTGCAGAATAACTAAATGAACCACAGTTAGGAGCTCCTTGAGGACAGGAACCACATCTTCTTCAGTTCTGTGTCCCCAAGAGCCTAGCACACTGCCTGGCAATTAGACGATGCTTTAAAAAATGTGAAAAGGTACTGACTTTCCTGGAAACCTTCCCTGATCACCACAGGTGCTGAGAGCATTTCTTCTCCCGGCATCCTCCGCACACCTGGCCTGAGGTTGTGATTCCCTCTGCACAGGTTGGCACCTCACCTCTCCACTAGAGTAAAGCCTTGTGGAAGCAGAGGGGAGGGACTCTCTGCCTCAGTCTTCCTATAGTGCTTATCAAAGAGCTATGCCCACTGTCAGGACCCTGCTCGCTGCCACCTCCATACCTTTACCCACACAGGGTGCCCTAACTGACCACTCTACCTGGCTGATATGAGTATCAACTGTTTCTCTCACATCTTCCCCTGCCCTGGAAACAGTACCCACTAAACCACTGGGAAGCACAGTAATATTTCAGTGGAACGGACCCCCATCCCTGCCAGTCAGGATAAACAATCCCCCTGGCTACAATAATTATTTCAGGCGTGGGCAAGTGACCCAGTCTGAGCCAATGCAATACTTGCCAGGACTTCTAGAAATAAAAAGCCCTGTTTCTTTTCTGAAGGAAATACTAGAGGGGATTCTGGTTTCCCTTGGATGGTGTGGAGTAGAAGACTGAGGGGCAGCAAAGTAGCAGCTGTTGGGGGAACATGTGGGCAGAACCTGAAGCTAAGAAGTTGCCAGGATGGGGGTACCATGGGAAACCTGAAGACTGAGAGAAATCTTCAGTCCCTCAGTGTGATGGTTTGAACTGCTGGATCGAACTTAGCCTGAAGGCACACAACCTCTGACTTCTAGAAAATAAGCAATATTTTCCCTTTATAGTTTAAACTCATCCGTGCTGGGTTTTCTATTGCTTGAACACGCAAGACTTTTAACTGCTACGCCACCCCTTTTCTTTCTATCCACTGAGTGCATCTTTCCCCTGAAGCCACGGGAAATCACCGGAGTTGCTCTTCCTCCGGCCTTACCTTCCAGCACAGTGAGGGCCAAGGTCGACGGGGACACAGAATAGGAGGCCCCTCGGGGTCATCACTGAGGGCGGTACCTGCACAGTCCTCATAGAAGAGGTGCAAGTAGGAGCGGACCCCGTACCACTTGCCGTCTTCCACATTGGGGCCTGGGCCACAGCCACAGGGACGGTCACAGTTCGGCATCACGGAGTCCTGTGGGATGGGCAAGGTTCAGCGGACAGAGGGAAGGGTCCGTGAGAGCTGCCTGTGGCGACCCTCCCGGGCTCCTGAATCTTTGCGTCCCATCCACTTCTCCCATTTCAGACACGCCACACTCAGAGCACAGCCTGGCCTTCTGGAATCCTGGCCGGGGTTTCCCTCGTATACAGTGAGTGAGCCAGTGCACTGAAGGGCTCAGCCCAGTGCCTGGCAATTGGAGGTGTCAATAAA
This sequence comes from Myotis myotis, assembly GCF_014108235.1. Classification (NCBI taxonomy): domain Eukaryota; kingdom Metazoa; phylum Chordata; class Mammalia; order Chiroptera; family Vespertilionidae; genus Myotis; species Myotis myotis. The sequence continues at coordinate 62,210,009 of NW_023416401.1, read as the reverse complement.
GGTGTGTGTTTGCTCTGGAGGCCACTCGTGGCTGGGGCTGTGGGTTCTGGAGCCTCGCTGTCTGGACTGGAACCCCTGATCCACCACTTCCTGGCTGTGTGACCTTACACAAATGCTTTCACTTTTCTAAGCCTTCGTTTCCTTACCTGTAAAATAGGGCTAAGGATTACACCTGCTTTGTACAGTTATTGTGCCTTCTGGTAGCTGTGGTATCATTAATACTGTAATTTCTTCATTATTTTTTTTTTTATCCTGAACTTTTTGAGCCCCATATCTGGAGTGAGAGGTCCTCATCCCCATCTTCTCTCAAAATCTCCCCCTTTTTAGGGTACCCTTGGGGATAGCTGTCCTGGCTGCAGTCAGAGCTCCACAAACAGTAAGGCCCTAAAAGACCCTTCCCCAGGGCTGCCCCTCAGAAGGCAACAACCTCCAAGTCCCAAGGAATCTTGACTCCACAGGAGGTGAAAGCCAGGGGCCCTGGGGAGTAGGGGCTCGTAGGTTCAACAGCTGTTCGCTTTCCAGAGAACCCTAAGAACCCTCTTCTCACAAATGGAGACAGTGAGGTTTCCGAGGGAAAGGCACTTATCCACACAGGCACAGCTAGAACCAAAGCCGCAGGTGCGGGCAGAGCTGAGGACGCCTGGGCATCTGCCCTCCAAGGTCGGCCCTCAGCCCCCCGGAGCAGCTTCAGGCAAAATAAAGCAGTGCTCTTACACTGAAGGGTGAGGCGAATTTCCAGTCAGATGGGCCCTCCAACCCCTGCACAAACACACACACCACGGAGACACACCAACGCAGACACACAAACACCACAAAGACATACCCAGACAGGCACCCATATTATACCACACAGAGACACATGCAGATAAACACACACAGCACAGAGAAACACACAAAAACATGCAGACACACACAAACGGACAGAGACACACGTGCAGACAGCCACAGTGTGTGCTGGGGGTGACCCTGGGAGTCCCCACGGATCCCTACAAGTCACAGGCCTGCTGTGGTTAAAGCCTGCCTATAGATTGCAGCTCTTCACAGTCCTTGCCCACAAGTCAGGCGAAAAAGAGAAAAAAATAAAGAAAAAAATTGACAGAGAATGGAAAAAGGTGGAGAGTAAAGGCTGAGAAAGGAGAGATCTGCAGGGCGGGCGGGCGGGCGGGCGGGCGGGCGGGCGGCGCTCGGGGGCGTGGCCACCGCGGGACCGCCCCGGGCTGAGCAGCGCAGTCGCGCGGGTGGGACGATGAACGGGCTCCGCGGGACAGTGCGCGTTAGCGCAGCGACCATTCACTGAAGACCCGAGCAGAGGGCAGGGCGAGGATGCGCGGCTGCTCGGCCTGCGTTAGCTCCTCCCCTGCAGCTCACTGTCCTCCTCCCCAAGTATACTGAGTCCCTGAATCCCGCTGGCCTTGGAGAGGAAGGTGACCTTGACGCTGCCTTCCCGTCGGCCTGCCCCGCCCCCCCTCCGCCCCCCTCCATCCCATGCTTGGGTTGCTGGGAGGGGGGCTGGCGGGCTGGGGGGCTGGAGGTGGGAGGGAAAGGATGCGGAGGACACCGCGTGCGCCCGGGACGAGGGTTGCCATAGGAACCTCTGGGGAGGTGCCCCTCGGCGGCAGGGGGCAGGAGCTCGCTGGTAAGGGAGCAGGAAGAGGAGGGGGCTCCAGGGTGCAGGGGGGAGACTGCGGCGGGGTGGGCGCTGGGGGGCGGGGGGAAGGCGCGCGGAAAGGTGACGTGTGCGAGGGCCGGAAGATGGATGGAGTCGCTCTTCTTTGCGGGGCCTCACTCGGAGCTCCCCAGAGCCCCAGGCCCGCCCACTCCAGGGTCCGCACGGCCGAGGCCTCGACAGGGGGCGCCCTGCTCGGGGGCGAGGCCAGGGGAATCAGGCCGCCCGCCCCCACTGCACCAGTGTTTGTGGCCCGCCCACCCATTCCCGGGCTGCGATTCACCACCTCCTTCCCCCAGAGGTAAACTGAGTCCTGCGGGGGGCGATGGGATTTTAGTGGAGGGGTGTCTCGGGGCTGGAGCTGGAGCGACCCCTGCCTGGCTGCTTCCCTGAGACATCACCTCCCGAAGCCCGAGGCACCAGGGCTGGCGCTGCCGTCCTGCCCGACGCGGGCACTGCCCGACCCGAGCTGGGGGTGCGGGCAGTGGGGGGGGTGGGCTCTCCGGGACCCCGGGGAGGGCGGGGTGGGGTCGGGCCGCGCGGAGCAGGGCTGAGCTCACCTCTGCCTGCTGTGTCCACCGAGCGGAGTCAGAGCGCGAGCGAAGCGAAAGCCGGTTGGTCGCGCCTGCGCCGCAGTCGGAGGTGGGGGTGATGCTGGGGTGGGAGCCCCCCCACACCCCCAAGGGCCGGCTCCGCAGGTTGTGGACCCTGCAGGATCACCAGCCTCTGTCCCCCTGCAGGGTTTCCTTCTCTGAGACTCCAGGCCCCTCGCGGAGACCCCACCCCATCCTGGACCACACCCCTCACTCAGTCCCCCAGACTCCTCACCCGACTCTCCAATCCCTCCTCCTGGCTGACCCCTCGCCCTCACCGAGCCTTCATCTCTTACTGCATCCTCAGTCCCTCTGCCGGGCTCATCCCTCTGGGAGCCTCACTCACCCAGTAGACGGACGCTCGTCTACCTGAGTCTCTCTCTCTCTTCCCCTCACCGCCCCCACCCATCATTGAGCCTCACCTCTCTCACTGGGTCCCTAAAGGAATTACCTTCCTCTTATATCAGGGCCCTTATCTTTTCCCCTCTTTGAGCCCCTACTCCTGGCCGGGGATCAGCCGTCCCCCCTCCCCCCATCTTGAGAAGGGAGTTGGGGTTGAGGTGTGTGTTAGAAGGGAAGGAGCCAATGAGGCAGCCTCCTTCGTTCTCTCCGAACCTACCCCTGGTTCTGCCCTGGGCGGTGTGTGCCTATAGCCCATCTCCCTGGAGAGCCAGCCTTTGCCAAGCAAAGGCGTGTTTATTTCATTCCTTGTTAAGTGGCTACAGCCTTGGTTTTGTCCCACGTTTGCTGTGTGGCCTTGGGAAGGTCACCACACCGCCCTGAGCTCCATCAGGCACCACTGCACAAATGTCTCCACATCTTTTTATTTTTTTTTAATATATTTCATTGATTTTTTACAGAGAGGAAGGGAGACGGATAGAGAGTTAGAAACATCGATCAGCTGCCTCCTGCACACCTCCTATGGGGATGTGCCTGTGCGGAGCTGATAGAGGGTTAAGCCTCTGACTGACCTCTGGGCCAAGTCACAAACAATTCCCAGCTTAGAGGGCACAGTCCTCTTAGCATAATTAGGCTTGACCTTAGGAGGTTCTCTAGATCTTATCTGGGAAGCTAATGGGCTGAGGGAAGTGCAACAAGAACAAAAACAAGTGAAACTCACAAGAACAGTGTAACTTTGGTAACCACTACCTTGTTTACCTCTCACTATAAAATAAAGGCTCAGTTTGCCTTGGGATCTTTTTCTGTGGCCTCAACCAGGCACAGGGAAGATCCATGGAGACTAAAGAGAGCTAGAGAGTTTTGAACGCTGTCTTCCGTGTAAAAACATTCTTCTCCGACTCCGTCCACACCTTTGGGAACCCCTGGACCGCTGGGGCTGGCCCCCAGCATGTGCCCACAACCAAGGTACATGCCCTTGATCGGAATCGAACCTGGGACCCTTCAGTCCGCAGGCTAACGCGCTATCTACTGAGCCAAACCGATTAGGGCTGTCTCCACATCTTGAGCGCCCATTCTGCCTCTCTCTATGCTATGGGCGCAGGGGTGAATGGGTTCTGCACATCTTCTTCCTTCACTATTGTATCCTGAGCCTCACACAGTGCTTGGCATTGAGTAGGCAGCTCAATAAATATTTTCTGAACACAGACTGATGAGAATATCAAATATATACTATGGGGCAAAAGTAGATTTACAGTTGTTCATATTAAAAATAATATAATTAATTAATTAATAATAATACAAGAATAAACCCTGCGATTTGTGTACTCACAACTATAAACCTGCTTTTGCCCCCTCCTGTATGATGCTCATTATGTGCAAAGGCTTGTCTAAGTGCTTCGCATGTATTACCTGCTCATTTAGCTCTGTGTGTGTGTGTGTGTGTGTGTGTGTGTGTGTGTGTGTGAGTGTGAGAGAGAGAGAGAGAGAGAGAGAGAGAGAGAGAGAGAGAGAGATATCCTGGAGCTCAAAATGATAGGCCTTGAGAGGCCACATGAGATCTTTCAGGGCCTCATAAGGAGTTGTCCTTGCAGAAGTGGAAAAGTCTAATGCCTCTTGAGCCCACATAAAAAGAAATGAGCTTTTAAAAGGTGCTGGGCACAGTAAAATCTATTCATTCATTAAAATGTTCCAAGGCAAAGATAAGGTTAAAGCAGCGATTTTCAACTGGTGTGCAAGAATGTTTAAAACATGCATTACCTGCCTAGCTGGTGTGACTCAGTGGTTGAACGTTTACCTGTGAACCAACCAGGAGGTCACAGTTAGATTCCCAGTTAGGGCACATGCCTGGGTTGTGGGCTCATTCCCCAGTGAGGGGCATGTAGAGGGCAGCTGATCAATGATTCTATCTCATCATTGATGTTTCTCTTTCCCTCTCCCTTTCTCTCATAAATCAATAAATATACTAGTATATATATATTTTTTTTTCTAGTATATTTTTTATTAATAAAAATATTTTGCAAAAAATAATAAAGCAAACCTAAGCACTATGTATTGAAACATTGTGGGTGTGGTTTTAGTACATGGAACTGGCTAGAGTCAAATGGGTGAGATGACTAAATTATTATTATTATTATTATTATTATTATTTAGAGAGAGTAAAAGGAAGGGGGGGGGAGAGAGAAAAACATCGATGTGAGAGAGCCACATTGATTGGTGCCTCCCACCTGTGCCTCGACTAGGGCTGGAATCTGCAACCCAGGTACGTACGTGCCCTTGACCAGGAATGGAACCTGTGACCCTTCGGTCCTCAGGCCGACACTCTAAACCAGGGGTGGGCAAACTTTTTGACTCGAGGGCCACAATGGGTTCTTAAACTGGACCGGAGGGCCGGAACAAAAGCATGGATGGAGTGTTTGTGTGAACTAATATAAATTCAAAGTAAACATCATTACATAAAAGGGTACGGTCTTTTTTTTTTTAGTTTTATTCATTTCAAACGGGCCGGGCCCGCGGGCCGTAGTTTGCCCACAGCTGCTCTAAACACTGAGCCACACTGGCCCAGGCTAAATTTTTGAGGGAATGCTTCTGCCAAAGAAATCACAAGTCTAGGATAAAAAGCTCATGGTTGTTTGAATCTCAAAACAATCGTAGCACTTACATCCATTAGCATGGCTACTATAAAAAAAAATAAAAATGCAAAGCCAGCCCTGGCCAATTTGATTCAGTGGATAGAGCATCAGCCTGCAGACCTAAAGGGTCCCGGGTTCGATTCCGGTCAGGGGTAGGTCCCTTGGTTGCAGGCTCCTCCCCGGCCTGGGCCCTGGTCAGGGCTCATGAAAGAGGCAACCAATCGATGTGTTTCTCTCACATCGATGTTTTTCTCTGTCTTTCCCTTTCTCTTCCACTCTCCCTGAAAATCAATGGAAAAATATCCTTGGGTGAGGATTAACAAAAAACAACAAATAAAAAGCAAAACCAGAAAATGACAAGCGTTGGTGAGGACTGGGAGAAATTGGAACCCTTGTGTAATGTTAGTGAGACTGTAAAATGGTGTAGCTGCTGTGGAAAACACTATGGCAATTCCTTGACAAATAAAATTAACATATGATCTAACATTCCACTTCTGAGTATACATTTAAAAGAACTAAAATCAGGGTATCTTGAAGAGATAATTTGTACCCCATGCTTATAGCAGCATTACTCACAATTCTTAATGTGAAGCAACCCAAATTTCCATTCGATGGATAAACAAGATGTGATCCTATATAACAAAACCCTAGCCCTGGCTGGTTTGGCTCAGTGGATTGAGTGTTGGCCTGCGGACTGAAGGGTCCCGGATTCGATTCTGGCCAAGGGCGCATGCCCAGGTTGCAGGCTCGATCCCCAGTAGGGGGTGTGCAGGAGGCAGCCGATCCATGATTATCTCTCATCATTGATGTTTCTATCTCTCTCTCCCTCTCCCTTCCTCTCTGAAATCAATAAAAATATATATTTTAAAAAAACCCTAATATGCAAATCAACCAAATGGAAAAACCAGTCGCTATGATGTGCACTGACCACCAGAAGGCAGACGCTCAATGCAGGAGCTGCCCCCTGGTGGTCAGTGCACTCCCACAGGGGGAGCGCTGCTCAGCCAGAAGCCGGGCTTATGGCTGGCGAGCACAGTGGTGGTGGCAGGAGCCTCTCCCTCCTTCCACGGCATTTGGACATCCCCTGAGGGGTCCTGGACTGGGAGAGGGCACAGGCCAGGCTGAGAGACCCCTCCTCCCTCCAGTGCACGAATGTCGTGCACCTGGCCTCTATTATATACATACAATGGAATATTATTTAGCCTTGAAAAGAAAGGAAATTCTGACACGCTATAAAATGGATGCACCTTGAGGACATTATGTTAAGTGAAGTGAGATAGTCACAAAAAGACAATATAAATTCTGCTTATATGAGGTACCTAGAATAGTTAAATTATAAAGTCAGAAAATAGAATGGTTTTTGCCAGGGGCTGGGGGAAAGGGGAAAGGAAGAGTTTTTTAATGGGCACAGAGTTTCAGTTTTGCAAGATAAAAAGAGTTCTGAAGATGGATAGTGGTGATGGTTGCACAACTATGGACTACTTGCCACTGATCTCTGCACCTAAAAATGGTTAAGGTGCTAAATGTCATATTATGTGTATTTACCACAATTTTTAAGCATCAAAATATTAAAAGGAGGAGGAGAAAAAGGAGATCATCCTAAGGTTCTCAAAAGTTTATAGGCAGGAAGTGGACGGGAAATGCCGTGGGCCTCCCCAGGCAGCTCTGGGTCCGGTTGCCTTCCAGCCATTCCTTGCTCTTTGCTCCGGCTGCGTTTCCCAGCCACCCTTGTCAGCGGGCATCCAGCTGAGCTCAGCCAAGAGGAAGAGGCAGGATAGGAGGCTGACAGGAAAAAGGGAGAAGCCACAATTTTCCTGCCCTTCTTCCTCAGCTTCTCTAGCCTCGCCTGACTGATGCAACCACCTCATCTGAAACAGCGGCCGCTCCTCACACTTCATCCCCTTCACCACGTGACATTATTATATACATTTACATATTGACATATTGTGTGTTTTCATCCACTAGCGTGTAAAGCTTCAGAAAGGCAAGGACTATGTCTGTTTTGCTCACTGAAGAATTCCCAGTCCTTAAGACAGTGCCTGGCACAGAGCACTCAGTAAAGATTTGTTGAAAGAGTGAATACATTTAGCAGTTGGATAAAATACACACAAGAGAAGGGGGAACGCCCTAAGGAACACCTGACAGGTATTCAGAATCTGCATTCAAAGCAGAGAGGGCAGGTAACTTAAGTCACACAGTCAATCCTTCAATGACCTCAACCCCAGACTTCTTCCCATTCTGGGTTGGTATCCAGGTTTCTAAAGAGATCCTTAGTGTAAGGTATTTTTTTGGCTAGAAGAAGCAGAACTTGACATTCATTTAGTTAACAGGAAATCCCGAAAACAACCGAGAGTGAAAAATTAAGTTGCTAAGAAACCTCCGAGGATTGGGGAGAGGGTTGGAATTTATTGCTAGGCAACCTGGAAGAAGCTAGACAGGCAGGTTTGGCGATAAACACCTTCCTCCCACACTTTTATGGGCTCCTACAATGCCAGGCTGGGTATGCTCTTAAAGACCGCTAGTCCAGCCACCTAACTGTACAGACGCGGACCCTGAGGCTCCAAAAGGCAATGTGATTGGCCCAAAGTTGCTCCGACTTCTCAACAAGAGCAAAGACGAACGGTATGGGAGGCCCTTGTCATGGAGAGTGGCCTGGCAGGGCTGAGGCAGAGTTTTGGAGCAGAGATGGTAGCTGAAGAAGAGTCTACAAAACACACTGCAAAAGGCCTTGAACGCCGCCGGGTCAAGAACTTCAGCCTTTACCCTGGGGAGCCACCGAAAGGTTTTCCGTGATGGTCAGATTTGTGTTTTCAAAAGACCCCTTGGGTTTCCGTGGGGAGACTCTGGAGCAAGTCCAAATGCCTTCAAGGACCTTCATGCTCTTGCCAGTCTATCTCCTCTCTCCCTACCACCGGCCCAGCCACAGCCAACTTCTTCCCATGTCAGCCCCTCGGGATGAGTCTTCCCACTTGCCCTTACTGGTGTCTGGAAAGCTTTTATCCTTCATCTGAATCACCTCATCCTACTGTTCTAGTTATCATTGCTGCCCCCAAACTCAGTAGTGTGAATAACCACCATTCATTTGCTCATGAGCACTGTGGGTCAGGAATTGAAACAGGGCAAGAGGGGGTGGCTTGTCTCTGCTCCATGATGGCTGAGTCTCAGCTGGGTAGACTACAACAGCTGGGAGTGACTTGAATGACCGGGAGCTGGAAACACCTGGAGCAGTGGTTCTCAACCTTCTGGCCCTTTAAATACAGGTCCTCATGTTATGACCCAACCATAAAATTATTTTCGTTGCTACTTCCTAACTGTAATGTTGCTACTGTTATGAATCGTAATGTAAATATCTGATATGCAGGATGGTCTTAGGGGACCACTGTGAAAGGGTCGTTCGACTGCCAAAGGGGTCGCGACCCACAGGTTGAGAACCGCTGTCTTAGGGTCACTGGGCTTCTTGCATGATAGTTGGGTGTGACCTAACCTTGGAAGCGTGCAGCATCATCCCACCGTATCCTATTGGTTACAAGTGGATCACAAAGGCCAGCCCAGATTCAAGGGGAAGGACATCCATGGAAGGAATGTCAATGAACTTGTAGCCATTTTCTAAAACCATAACTTACTGAGGTCTCACAATATAAATATCCTGGAGGAAAATATATATTTTTAAAAAAATTTTTAAAAATATATCCTGGAGGAGGTGACCTGACCACACTCTGTTCCATGTCTGGGCTAAGTGCCTCCTCTGTGGTCCCTCAGCCCTGCTGTCCATCTCATTGGTGCGTTTCCATCCCCGTGTTTATGTATCTTTCTCCTCAGATCTGTCTTTTTCATCTTTGTATGTCCAGCGTTTGGCATAAGCAAGCCCTTAACAAATGCCTGTTGAATGAATGGGTGAGTGAATGAGAGATTGAATGGCCTAAGGCACAGAGTCCAATGCAGAAGTCATTCCTTCCTCATGAAGTTTACATACTAATTGAAAAGACAGACACCGGGAACCTACATGTTCATGTTGACCAATGTCACCCCCATAAATTTAATTTAAAAAATAAGTGGAAAGATACAAAATAAAAACTCTATGTGATAAATGCTATTAAGAAAACTAAAGCAAAGGAGATATTATAAGGGGTGGTGGCGATCCGTTGTATAAATGGTTGGGGAAGACCTTTTTGAGGTAATGGCATTGGAGCTGAGACATGAAGAAAGTGAGGGAGTATGTCATGGAAGTATTTTGGGGAAGAGCATTTCAAGCAGCGTGAACAGCGTGTACAAAGGGCCTGAGGCGGGTGTGTGCTTGGCCGTTTGGAGGAGCAGCAAGGGAGTCGGTATGGCTAGGGCACGGTGAGAAACGGAAAAGGCAGCTGGAAACAAGCACCAGGGTGAGCCACAGCCAGATCACACAGGGCTTTAGAGGACATGCTGGGGACTGGCTTTGGGCCTGAACGAGATGGAGACCATCAGAGAGTTCTGAGCAGAGGGAGGACATGGTCTGATTGACAGTTTAACCAGATCCCTTTAGCTGCTGTGTGGACAATAAGAGTGTGAACAGGGCAAAGAGAAAGCAGAGTCCAGTGAGGAGGTCAGTACAGGACCCAGAGCCGATAGCAGCCAGGACCAGGAGGGGGGCCATGAGAGAGGTGAGAAGTGATAGGACACAGGACACATTCTGAAGGTAGAGCCAAGGGATCTGAAGCCATGAGAAAAAGAGGAGCCAGGGACGGAGAGGTTTTTGGCCTTTTAGTGACGTGTGGAGATGTGGTGGACTAGGCAGCAGGTTGGGAGCTTTGTGGAAACAAAAACTTACTTTCGGACAGGCCAAGTTGGCGGACCGATTAGCTACCCCAGTGGAGATAACAAGAAGGCAGCTAGACAGACAAGTCTGGAAATGTTGGGATGGAGACACCCCTGAGAACCCACAGTTGAGATAAGCACAATTCTAAGATGGCCCCCAAGATGCCCGCCCCCTGCTGGGCATGCCTGACGTAAGCTCTTCCCCAGCGTGGGCCGGACCAGTGCGCATCATGACTGTCAGTCGTGTGATTAGGTTAAAACGGCAAAGGTGAAGGGATTTTGCAGATGTGCCTCAGGTCCCCGATCAGTTGATTTTTAATTAATCAGAAGGGCGATTTTCCTCGGTAGCGTGATTGGATCAAGCACGTCCTTAAAAATAGAGCCTTCCTGAGTCCAGTGGCTGGAAGCGGAGGAAGGCTCTCCTGCTGACCTTGACAAATAGGCTGCCGTGCTGGGAGAAGGCCTGTGAAGAAAGGAACGGAGCACCAGCTCTCGGGAATCAAGCGTGGCCCCAGGTGACAGCCAGGAAGAAGACAGGGACCCCATTCTTAAACACAAGGACCTGGACTCTGCCCACCACCACGTGAATTTGGAGGGAATGCTGAGCTCCGGAAAGGAATGCAGCGCAGCCAACACCTTCACTGCAGCCTGGTGAGATCCTGAGCAGAGGGCCGAGCTGGGGCATACCTGCTGGCCTCCTGTGAAACAATAAACACGTGGTTTTAAGCTGCTCAATTTCGGCAGTTCATTATGTAGCAATAGAGAACCAACAGATCAGCGTGTACGTGTCTTTACGCCTTGGAACCAAGATGGCTCAAAGATCCCAGGCAAGGGACCTGACTGTTGAGTCAATGACTGCACGAATGCAGTGAGCTTGGAGATGGACACACCCCCAGCCCCAGCCCCAACCGCGTCCTACTCCGTTCAGCCACTAGGTGTCCCCAGAGTCCACACAAGCAGATCGCCCCACCTTTCTCAGGTCAGAATCCATTTCCTTCTGAAATGGAAGGAACCAAATAATAAATGGTCTCTCCTCGATTCCTAACCCATCTTCTCCACTTTACATATGCGGAAACCAAGGCCCGCAGAGGGAAAGAGCCTGGGCCAAGGCTGACGCTCTGGCACGGGAAACAGCCAGGCATTTACCCTCCCCGCCCCCACCCCACCCCCGCCTCCTCCCTGAGGACTCTGAAGGGCAAACACAGACTGAGGACCGCCCTTCCTCAGCTTCGACCAGGAGGGACTTCACGTGAGAGTGACATCAGCAGAGGGCTCCGGAGTGCCTTGTGGCTGACGCTGGAGTGTCTATGGGATGCCTACTGGAAAGGGTACGACCTAAGGTTGGGGCCGTGTTGGTGAGTGAATAGACTCCTCCTGACACCAACTCGCAAGGGGTGGCGGGATCAGAGGTGCCAGGCCAGGGTTGCTGAGTTAGCTACCCAAGGCCCTTTGTCCAGCCCCTCGCATCCTCCATTGCAGACTGGGTTCTCCAGAAACAGACACAGAGCCTGAGTTTGGGGTGCAAAATATTTATTAGGGATAAGCACCTGTGAAAAGAAAAGGGAGGAAGCAGGATTGGGTATAGGACGTCAAATGGCCCTGCAGGCCTGGCAAAGCCTCCCCCACCCCGGAGGGGCCTTGGGGGAGTGTGGGGGGAGGGGCAGCACAGTACTGTCTGCCGGAGTCTGTCCCACCCTGAACCGAGAAGGCCAGGCAGTCACTCCTGATCTCACTCAGACACCACACAGCAGCCCTGGGTGAATGGCGCTCTGCAACTGGAGCGGACCCTCAAAGAGCTGACGGAGAGGCTCTCCACTGACCAGACTTCCCGCAGCTGGGGAAGTCCTTCCTTGAAGGGCGTTATGGGGAACACGCATCTGTCTTCCACAGTCCTTAGCTCTTTCTTATAGCACTTGGGGGGCGGGGTATCTTGTTTCCAATTAGGGAAGCCGAGAAACTGTCGCTGTCATTTCTGCACTGCCCCAGACCACCTTCCTGTACACACCCAGCCCTCCCAAACTGTGCCCTAGTCCCCCTTTAAGTCACCTAAGGGTATCCCAGCCCCGCATACCCTCTCTAAATGAGGTCTGCACACACAGCCTTGGTTCTCACTGGGGAAACAGGCTTTGTCCAACCTTAGGAATTCACAGGATCTGGTAGAGGAATAATTAAGGTGCAGGGGTGTCCGGGGGACAAAAGAATTTTGAAAGCCTTGGTCTCAGTTTCCAAAACACATGGTGAGAATCTCAAGGGTAGGAATCATTGTTGCTTGCTGCTTTTCTTTACTCATTTAATAAATTTATGCTTTGGGCCGATTATGTGCCAGCACTGGGACCAACACCACCACTCTAGGCTCTGAGCCATGTGCAGTTTCCCATGGGAAGAGGTAGCGCCCTGAAGTAATACAGAGACAGACCCAAGATTTGGAGCCCCGTCTCTGATCTTGGTTGCTCTTCGCCACTCTGACCCTCAGGTTCCTCCTCTGGACAAGGGAGTAATACAGTTTCTGGAGCACCGTGTTAAATGCGTCTCACTTCGAACTCCATTTCACCCTATGAAGCAGGTTCTACTATCATCCCCATATTACACATATGGAAAGAAGAGTCAGGGTCAAGTGAACTTGCTCAAGATCACACAGGTAATGGAGCTAGGCTTTGAGCCCAGCACTGCTTCTTAATCCTCATTAAGATCAGGGTCAAATTGCCCCCCCTTGGACCAGGTGTGTCTCACACATTTCATTTGCTCCACAAGGATTTAAAAATATCTGAGTTGGCTTTCATTTTGAAATTGAGATGATCATAGAAATAGACTCTTTCCACTTTCTCTTGAAAAATCTAGCCACCTGGCCACTGTGGGCTGCAGTCCCACAGGGTCACAACTGACAGGTGAGCAACCCCCTCTCCCCCCAGTGGGTCATGAAGCCAATGTCCACCCAGACTCCCATTCATTTATGTTACCTGCCTGGCCCCTGCAGGAATGAGTTTGCCATCCTTAACGAAGCCCAGGGCATCCTGAGATAGAGGGAGACAGAGGCTGGATGGGCCATGCCTTGCCCTGGAACCCCCCAGCTCTTCCTGAATGGCGCTAACAAAAGACTTAAATCTGGCAGACTGTTTGGGAAGGGTTGAGGAAAGGCACAGACATGTAGAACCACAGGGCGAGGTAGGGGCAAATACACTTTATTCAGTCCTGGCATCAGACTGGCATCAATCCTGCTGTGGGTGCCAGTGCCCCAGGTGGGAGGGATCCCTCCCTTCAGCTACTAGACTAGTTCTCCAAGACCACAGACAATGACATCTCTTCACTCACATGACGTTTTCTGGGTTTTTTCATTGTCTTTTTGTTGTTGTTTTACTTAAAAAAAGAGAGAAAGAGAAAGAGAGAGAGAGCGCGAGAAAAGGCCCAGAGCCGGAGCACCAAGCGTAAAGGAGGCAGCTGGTGGCTTTGTCAGCGACGGGAACGCGTGGGGCAGAGACCAGCAGAGACCCTGGGCAGGGGTCCCGGAGGACTCTGGGACCGTTTGTTCCTGAGATTTGTGTGTGTGAATGAGTGTGTGTGCGCACCTGGGAGGGTGAACACACGCCGGTGAGATACAGGTAGTGAGGGCAAGGGGGGTCGGGGGAGGCCGGAGGGGCGGGGCTTGAGCCAAGAATTGGAGTAACGGGGGTAACATCAGGGGCAGGGTCCCGAAGGCACCCGAACCTGGACACAACTTCCTCCTACAGCAGCTCTATCCCTATTTTTCATGGAAAAACTGAGGCGCACAGGGCACACCTGCACTGCTCTGACCGCCCTTCAGTCTCACTGGTCCAGTCGATGGACTCTCTCAAGTCAGCTGCTTTAACACGAGGCTCTTCTTGCCACTCCGTCTGCTATCATGCCTCAGTCTCAACCCCTAGTAGCTTCGTGCCTCGGTTTCTCCCACTGAACACGATCACTGCGGGCACCGAGGAGCTTGGGTGATAGAATGGGGCTGTGGGCTTGAGGAGCAGCCCAGCTGGGAGTGCCCTGGAGTGACAGGGCACTTCCGGGGGAGGAGGGGAGCAGCAGGGACCCTGTCCCCACACAGCCTGGTCTGTGTCGTGGTTCTGAGTTTTCTTGGTAGGTGGCCCCTTTTGTCTCCTGGTGCATTTCCAGGAAAAGACCCTACCCCCAATTCCCAGGTGGGAGAATAAAAGAGGTTTCTGGAAACGGCTATAGAGGCATTCACGCAGTCGGTGTGTGTGTGTGTGGAGGGGGTGGGGGGCTTGCATGTGGGTCTGGGCGACCCCGTAAGCAAAAGGGGGTTATGCCCCTTGGGGCAGTTCCAAGTTCCAAACCAACACCTTCGGACCAGCTAGGGCTAGGCCCTTCCTCCCCCTCCTGAGTGCTCCTCCCTATTAAGGCAGTGACGCCCCGTCGGGTTGAAAGGGAGCCGCAGCTCCCGAATCAGAATATTTCTCAGGATGGCTCCACACCCACCCCGCTCCTCCCCAGCGCTGGACAGAGGGACCAGCCCCCTCCTCCAAGAAGCACTAAGCATGCGCGAGAAGGGGGCGGGCCCAGCGCTCCCGGAGCACCAGGAGCGCGCCCCTCCCCCCGCCGTGGGAGGGGAGGGGCCTGGGAGAAGCGCGCGGGGCCGCCGGGCCCCAGCGCCCCCTCCGACGAGAGAGGAGGCGGGCTGGGCGAAGGCGGAGGGATCCCAGAGCAAGGGCAGGGGCGTGTCCTCCGGCCTCGAGGAAGGGCAAGTGCATAGTGGGGGAGGGGCACAGGTTTGCAGGCAAGGACGGGAGGTGTGTCGGAGGGGGGCTGGCTGCTGGTGGCTGTGCAGGAGGGGGCAGGACGGGGAGGGGCTTGGATGTCAGGGGGAGGGTGGGGGTTGGGCTCTCCTGGGGTGTGTCTGCGGGGGAGGGGCATGTCTGGATTCGAGGGGGATGGGCACGTCTAGGAGGGGGGAGGCTGCGTGGGAGTTGGGGTGCCAGCCTCGGCCTCCGAGGGGCCCCAATACCTGATTCCTGTATGTAAACAGCTGGTTTGGGGGCTTGCGCGCCCCGCTGACGGTGGGCTCAGTAGGTGAAAACCAGGTCGGCGATGCTAGACGGGCGCCAGTCCCCCGCGATCATCTCGGTGACCTCGGGGGTGCAGTAGTCCGGGAACTCGAAGTGCGACGTGCCCGAGGGAGGCTGCAGGTCCGGGTCGCGGTCGAGGGCGCTGCAGTCCAGGCCGGCTGGGCACGGGGGCAGTTTGGACAGAAAGCCCAGCGTCTCCTCTCCCGAGGCCACCGTCTCTTCCTCGCCATCCTCCGCCGCCGCCGCCGTGGTCTCCTCCTCCTCTTCCTCCGGCTCCTCGTCCTCCGACGGATTCGGGGAGGCGGTGGTGACAGCCGCCCCCTCGCCCGACGGCCCCTGGGCGCGCTCCGCTGGTCCCCGGGCAGCCCGCCCCGCCGGGACCATCTTCCACAGCTCCCGCCCGGGGGTCTCCACCAGGCGCACTTCCAGCAGCTCCTCGTCGTCGTCCTCTTCGTCGTCCTCGGGCGCCGCCGCGCCGCCCCCCAAAGGCCCTCCCGCCGCTCGGCGGCTCCCGCGGCCAGGCAGCTGCGGCCCGGACTTGAGCCGGCTGCCGCCGCCGCCACCGCCGCCGGGGGGGCGGGGCCGCGCCTTGGCTGGCGCCCCCTTGCTCTTTTTGCGCGGCCGGTACTTGTAGTCCGGGTAATCCGCCATGTGCTTGAGGCGCAGCCGCTCCGCCTCCCGCACGAACGGGATCTTCTCCGAGTCCTGCAGCAGCTGCCAGCGGCGGCCCAGGCGCTTGGAGATCTCGGCGTTGTGCATGTCGGGCCACTGGTGCATGATCTTCCGCCGCTCGTGTTGTGACCACACCATGAACGCGTTCATCGGTCTCTTAATGTGCCCGCTCGGGGTCTTGCACCAGCCGGGCTCACGCGCCCCCTCTTCGGCCGGC
The DNA here is from genome assembly GCF_014108235.1 of Myotis myotis. NCBI lineage: Eukaryota > Metazoa > Chordata > Mammalia > Chiroptera > Vespertilionidae > Myotis > Myotis myotis. Next base: position 62,193,993 of record NW_023416401.1, on the reverse strand, counting down.
CCGGGCCCCGGGGGCGGCGGCCCGCCGTCCCGCTTGGCCCGCGTACCCCGCTGCTGCACCATCGCGCCTGGGCCCGGGGCCGCTAGACGCCGCCGGGGGCCGTCCGCATCCTCCGCGGCTGAGGTGGGGGAGGAGGCAGCAGCGACGGAGGGGCGGCCCCGCCCCACAACTCGGCCCGGCCCCCGCGAGCTGAGGAGCGAGGAGCTGGGCGCTCCGGCCCAACGGACGGCGGGGGGAGGTCAGCGGCTCAGTCTCAGGCGGGTTCGGCGCGCCCCCGCCGCCCCCCGCAAGTTGCGTCCCGCTGCACGCTACACATTGTTTTGCGGGGGCGGAGGAATGGTATCCCCCGGGCCCCCGCAGGCTCTCCTAGCAGCCTCCTGCTCAGCCGCGGCCCGCGCGCGCCGCTCCCCGCCCCGCCGCCTTCCAGTGTCTTTCTCCCCGCGCGGCCCCGCCGGCGCGCGCACCGCCCCTCCCCCTCGCCGTCTGCGGGCCGCTGCGGCGCGCGCGGGGCCGCCCCGTGTAAACACCGAGGTGCCCGCTTGGGCTGCGGCCGGGCCACGCCTCGCGCTCGGGCGGCGCGTCACCCGTTGCTGGGCAGAGAACCCGGTATTTGCATCTCCCAATCGCTGGCTGCCAGTGCGGGGCGGGGCGGGGCGGTCTCGCGTCTGGGATTGGGGGTGTCGGATGAGATCGGTTTCTTTTCTTAGATTGGGGGCTGGAGCGGGTGAGGGGGCGGGGGGCGCCGATCATGCTTCCCCTCTGGCTCCGAAAGCTAGTACCCGCCCCGCCATGCCTTTGAAATTTTAGTTTATTCGAGGACACCTGCTGCCAGGTGGGACCTCCGCCCTCTCCTCTTTCGGGGTGTGTCTTCGAACCATCCCAGAACAGAATGTTGGGGAGCCAGGCTTAGAAAAGCTCCTTAAGGGGACAGACTCATCGTGCCATAGATGTAGTCCCTGCCAGTACAGACAGGGTCCAGCCACTCGGGCTCAACGAATGCTTTTGGTCCCAAGGGGCCCTTTCATATTTCTTATCTTGTGCGAGGCGCCAGCAGATCTGAGAAAGAAGGAATATTACGCTCACTCAGTGTACTAAACACTGAGGATGTGTGGACTAGGGCTCCAAACCTAGGCTCGCGGTGCCAGCCTTTCCTGCTCAGCGCACAAGGGCCCGGGCACCTCGCCTACCAGCCAAACCCTGAGCAGGCGGGCTTTCCGCTTTTCACAGTCCTCGGGCGAGGTTCGAGGATGTGTGGGTGCCCTGTCACCGGGTCGCAGCACACACCGCAGCCCTTGTGCTGCGGGATAAGGGCGCGACGCACCTCCGAGGTCCGGAGTGGCGAGCGCGTGCACAGGGGCGGCGCCAGGCCGAGGGGCGTGTCGGGGACGCACGCTCGAGGCGCGTGGCGGGGAGGGGCTGCGCGCTCCCCGCTCACCACGTGTGAGCCCGCGCGGGCACTGCGGGGTGTGTGCTCACCCCGGGGGAGGTCACCTTCACCGCGACCCGCACCAGGGCGAGGAGAGAAGGCGTTGAGGCCCAGCCCCTCGGAATAGGTTGCTGGAAGGGGTGGGAATTAGAGGCTCTAAAATGGCATTCTGCTGGGGCGCAGTGGGTGGGCACCGTCCGAGCGGAGGGAACTGGTCTCTGGCCGCAGACCTCACCCTCCACTCGGCGGGTTGGGGCTGAGAGCCCAGCCCGAGGGTGTGGGGCGTGGAGGAGGGGTTGCTACGCCGAAGCGGGGGGCGGGGTGATGCTCTGGGTGCCCTGGAGGGAAATTGGAGCATCGCGGGCGGGAGGGGGTGACTCTTAAAGGCACAGGACACTCCAAAGGAGCAGGGCCTGCTCTCTACCAAATGCTTCCTTCGTCGACTTACTGGACGACGATGAAGTCATTCTATTCCCGAGTTTGAACATTCACAACAGCAGCCTGGCCGGTTCAGTGCTCGATGGAGTCAGAATTACTGTATTCATATCTTGGTACCTCCTTTGCTTATCTTAAAATGGGGAAAAAGCAGTTTCTCTCTCATAAGGTTGTTTTACAAATTAAGTGGGATAATGGATGTAAACACAAACACATTCCTGCCTGACCCCAAGTAAAGGTATCAAAGAGTGGTCATGGGGAAAAGAAAAGCTTTAAATTTTTTTCTAACACTTTTCCACTTTTTCCATTTAATATTAATTTTATTTTTATTTTTATTTTTATTATTTTTTTTAAAATATATTTTATTGATTTTCTACAGAGAAGAAGGGAGAGGGATAGAAAGTCAGAAACATCGATGAGAGAGATCGATCAGCTGCCTCCTGCACTCCCCCCAGTGGGGACGTGCCCGCAACCACGGTACATGCCCTTGACCGGAATCGAACCCGGGACCCTTGAGTCCGCAGGCCGACGCTCTATCCACTGAGCCAAACCGGTTCGGCTTAATTTTATTTTTAAATGACATGATGGATACAGCCATCTTTTAAATGCACAGCGCTGCTCAAATGTCTTACTCTGGTCCTGTTGCTGCTGCTGTTGTTGTTATTATTATTATTATTATTATTATTATTATTATTATTTATAAGCGTACTGGCCTCCTGGATGTTCCTCAAAGACAGGAGGCTTGGGCCCACTATATGGCCTTTGTACACACTGTCTCCTCTGCCCAGAAAAATTTTCATTCCTATCCCCACATGGCTGGACCATCTCATTGTAGCCTCAGTTTAAATAGGACTGTCCAGAGAGGCCTGCCCTGACCACTCTCTATGTGGTCTCCTTTCTCTTCTTACTTTTTAAAATGTTTTTCTTACAAATATATTCTCTAGCTTTACCAAAGTATGCTCTATGCAATATTCTGGTATTTACTTTCACTCTCATTATTATAGTGCTAAAATTCATCTACATTATCACACCTGTGTGGGGTACATTCATTTTCCTACTGTGGGATATACACAATTTTCCTATCCATTCTCCTGTCCACAGACATTTGAATTATTGCCAGATTTTTGCTCTTATGAAGAGTGTTACTGTTAACAATCCTGGTGCCCAAGGGCAGGAAGTTCTCCCACGGATATCATGGAAAGTATTGGTTGCACATCTGAAGACATATGATTGCTAACTTTTACAAGGTAATGCCAAATATCCACGTTGTACCAATTTACTTTCCCACCAACAACATACAAGAAACCCCATTCATCCACATCCTGTCCCAAGTTTGGTATTACCAAGGGTCTTTGCTTTGGTTGCTTTCTTCCCTTTCGCCACCCTTCCCCTCTTCTTCATAACATCTACCACATCTGCAATTATGTTACTTGTTTTCTTGTTTTTTGACTTCTCCTCTACACCAGAATGTCAGCTCCAAGAAGCAGAGATGTTTGTCTTTGATTACTGCTTTATCCCTAGGAGATTCCCTGGCACACAGTGGGTGCTCAATACCCATTTATTGAATGGATCAAAGTCAGTGTTCTATGATGAATGCACTCAGATTTCTATGGAAGCCCAGAGAAGGAAGTACAGTTTTGGAAAAGAAAACCCCAAACTGCAGCCTGCCACTGAACTGTGTTTGTCCTTACACACAGATTACCCCAAGTCCTTTCAAATGGGTACCCAGAGTCTAAACTTTACAGGCCACAGGAATTCAAGGCTGGGCTCACCACTGAGCTGTTCAGTCCAGACTGTAGTAGATAGATGATGAGGTTCTTGCCACCATCATCTCTCATCTGGGCACCTGCCCAGCCTCCTTTCTCATCCCTGAACCTACCAGGTCTCCTTCCTGCAGCCAGAGTGATAGGACTTGTAGTCACAGATTTGATTATGTCTCTTGCCTTCCTAACACCCTTCAATAGTGTCCCCATTACTCTCAAGATAAACAGCAGACTTACCTGGCCCACCAGGATAAGCTTGGTCTGACTTCTGCTCCCCCACTTTCTCTGTTTTGAGCCGGCTTCCATTCAGTGAGGCCACTGAGTCCCCACACAGGGGCTGTGAAATCCCTTCTCCCACCCTTTCCAGCATCTCCACCTCTGTCTGCCTCCTCATAGCTCTCCTAATTCCCTGTTCCTTTTCTTCAGTGCATGAGTGGCCTACCTAGCTTATTTGTCACTCGGAACAAATCATTTTCAAACACTCACCTCCTCTAAGTAACATTATTTTCAATAATAGTCATGAAATGCAATGAATAACACTAATAATAATCTCAAGAAAAGAAATGCAGACAGTGAAAATATTCTTTTATTGAACTTTCTGTATGTAATCATCAGTAAAAATAAATAGTATAATACAAAAGAGGAAAAGAGTGTTGAATCAATAATATGCTGTTCCATTAATATATTTCTTTGAAAAAATAAAAACATATCTATATAGCAGTTTGTTGCAATAGTGACATTACATTAATCACATTACAGTTTAAAAACAAGAAAACAGCCCAGCCGGTGTGGCTCAGTTGGTTGAACCCAGGCTCCCAGAGGTCCAAGGTTTGACAGGGCACATGATCCGGTTTGTGGACTCTAATCCCCAGTGCAGGGCATGCAGGAAGCAGCAAATTGATTGATGTTTTTGATGTTTCTTTCTCTCCCTCTCCTTTCTTCTCTCTCTCTTAAAAAAAAAAATTAAAAAGACATTTTAAAACAAGCAAGAAAATACTTTAAAAATAACACTCAATTTCAATATTAAATATATTACTTATATCTAAAAATTTTACTAAATAATAAAATTTTAGCCGAAACCGGTTTGGCTCAGTGGATAGAGCGTCGGCCTGCGGACTGAAAGGTCCCAGGTTCGATTCCGGTCAAGAGCATGTACCTTGGTTGCGGTCACATCCCCAGTAGGAGGTGTGCAGGAGGAAGCTGATTGATGTTTCTCTCTCATCGATGTTTCTAACTATCTCTCTCCCTTCCTCTCTGTAAAAAATCAATAAAATATATTAAAAAAAATAATAAAATTTTACTAAATAATAAAATTTGCAGTTACCACACTTTGCAGTTTGTTCTGTTTTACTGTTTTATTTTTTAAATATGTTTTTTATTGATTTTAGAGAGGAAGGGAGAGGGAAAGAGAGATGGACACATCAATGATGAGAGAGAATCAGTTATCGGCTGTCTCCTGTACACCCCCCACTGGGGATCGAGCCCACAACCCAGGCATATGCCCTTGACCGGAATCGAACCCGGAATCCACAAGCCAATGCTCTATCCACTGAGCCAAACTGGCTAGGGCATGTTTTACTGTTTTAAATTTTAAGTGCAAAAGCTTTAAGTGGTTGCATGAAATGAGAGAATTGAAGCAACTCAAGTTCTGGTTCTTCAGCTTCATAATCACTGTGCTTTCATTGTTTATTTGGAATCTATTGTTTAAACACAGACATATGTTGTACCAAAGGGTCTGGAGACACAAGTGGTCAGGAAAAGAGCTTTAACAATTCCAGACTGTTCTAGACTTAGTCTCAAAACCAATTCGTGTAGTTCTGTCTGACTTGGCATGTGGTAGGAGCTGAGTTAAGGAGTGCTCTGAATTAACTTCCTTGTAGAATATAATTTATAGTAGTGTATAAGTAATTAAAATATCCTGATTTAAAGCTTATAAATATATTATTTAGACTCAAGTTAGGTCAACAACTTGATCTTTGGGGAGGGGAATTTTGTCACTGACATGGTTTAGAATTATGGGCACTTGGTGATAATAAAATGCAGATTAGCCCTGGCCAGTATGCTCATGGTTGGAGCATAGGCCAGTGCACTGAAGAGTCTTGGGTTTGATTCCTAGTCAAGGGCATCTATCTGGGTTGCAAGTTCGACACCCCCCCCGCTCCAACCCCCAACGGGGCAAGTGTGGGAAGCAGCCAATTCATGTATCAGGGACACATGGACCTCTTTCTCTCTCCCCCCCCCCCCCCCCCCCACTTTCTGTAAAAGTCAGTGGAAAATATCTTTGGGTGAGGATTAACAAAATAAATGCAGATTGACTCTCAGTCAGTTTTTTATTGTTTTAAATGCTCTGCAGACACAGCCCCACTTGGTATGCCATAGCAGAGCTGAAGCTCCATGAAATCCAAGGACCCACCTGATTTCCACTCTCACCATTGTATCCCCAATACTCAGCAGAGTTTGGCACAACATAGACTCTGAATATCTGTTCAATGAAGGGAGGAAGGAGCCACTCAGGTACCATTCACCCACCCCAACTGTCTAGCTCCAGGCATCAGTCTGCAAACTGGCATGGTCCTTAAGGACATTCATAATAAAGAACCAGAACAATAAGAACAAGATAAGTAATTTTTGATTCATGATTCATCTAAATATCTTTAAAAATTCAGAGATTATGGCCCTAACCGGTTTGGCTCAGTGGATAGAGTGTCAGCCTGCGGATTGAAGGGTCCCAGGTTTGATTCCAGTCAAGGGCATGTACCTTGGTTGTGGGCACATTCCCAGTAGGGGGTGTGCAGGAGGCGGCTGATCAATGTTTCTAACTCTCAATCCCTCTCCCTTCCTCTCTGTAAAAAAAAATCAATAAAAAAATATATTAAAAAAAATTCAGAGATTATGTGTACGTGTGTGTGTGTGTGTACTGTGGGGCTCTTTATCGAATAATGGTATAGAACTGTACATGTGGTTCTCGAGCACTTAAATATGGCTAATGCAAATTGAAATGTGCTGTACAAAATTCTCACCACTTTTAAAGGCAGCATAAAATGTAAATATCACATTAATATTTTTTCTGTTCATTATATTTTGCGATAATACTATTTGGACATATTGGGTTGAATAAAATATGTTAAAATTAATTTCACTTGTTTTCTTACTTTTTTACCTTTTTAAATATGGCTTCCGGGAAATTTAAAATTGCACCTATGGTTTGCATTATATTTCTAATAGACAGTATTAATATAGAAGATGGAGGTTTTCCTGGTCTTTACCTGGCAAAATAAAAAGTTGGCAATTCTTTTGTCCATTCCCAAACTTTAAAACATGTTCTTTTTGCAGGGGCGGAAGAGGATTATTTTTAACTTCTTTGTGAAGTCTCAAAGTCTCAAAAACCCGTCAAATGCTGGGTTGCCAATCCATGAGATATAGTTTGAGACTCAGAGAAGCGTGAGGCAGAGAGGAGAGACCAGAACTGGGGGCACATTCACAGTGAGAGGAAGACGGCATCAGAGTCATTTTAGCAGCATCTGCACGACTGGTGGAACTGGTGCGTAATCAGACTGGGAGAAGGAAGGGGAAGGTGACTAGATGGGAGAGAATTTTATCTGGATGATGGGTTCCATCTGGTGATTCTGAAATCACACCCCATTGGTCCATGTCTACATCTCCTGGAGTATAATCCTTAGCCCCCACCATCTGACTCTGAAGTTCATTAGACTTTTCTCTTTGGGGCTGACTAATTTATCATAGGAACGGACACTGTTAGTAATTATGCTGGAACAACAGAAATAAACTGAGACTGCCTGGGTAAAGTGGGAAGTCATCCTCACCTTATTGACTAAATTATAGCGGATTCTCATATTTCTCAGAAGTCAAGAATGGAAATACTAGGCAGGGCTTTAAACAATCAACGCAACCAGGATGTTAAGTCAGACTTTGTTCAGTGTTATGTCTTTAGGGAGTTTCTTTATCTCATTTGCCTCAGTTTCCTCATCTGCAAAATTGAAAGAGCATAATAGGTCAGGACATGGGACATGGTAAAGGTGTAATGAGCGGTAGCTATAACAAGAGCAACAACAAAAATACTGTGTGTGTGTCTTCTACTTAAAAAAAAAAAAGAGAGCAAAAAAAGGCAAAATTATAGAGACAGTAAAAAGATCTGTGGTGGGTGGAGCTTGGTGGGGAGAGGGTTGAATGGGTGAAGCACAGAGCAGTGAAACTCTTCTGCGTGATACTGTAATGGTGGGTAGAGGGCATTATGCATTTGTTAAAACCCGGAGAATTTAATGCATGAAAAAATTTAAAAAATCATTTAGGACATCTGGAGAATCCCAAGACAGAGCGTAGCATGTGACAAAACAATGAACTGTATTACAAAGGTATGAAGCAACCTCACTAAAAGGGACCGGGGAAAGGCTGCTGACTTACGTAACTTAGAAATGAGCGGAGTGTGTAAAACTAAGAGCATAAGAAAGTGCCCAGAAGTATTACATTCTAGTTGATAAAATTTCCCACGGGGGTATGGGTTAGCAATGCTGACACTGCTCTATATGTATACCGTAACTGAACAATTAAGTTGACAGATGGTGGTTCGGGGGAGCCAGGTTCCTCCCTGTTGGAGTAAGAATTTACTGATAAGCAAGAGAAGGAGGCTAGAATGATTCATGTAGTAATGGATGAGAGTTGGAAATATAAATATGAACTCGTGTTTACCTTAATATAGATACAGGTGGTTACATACAGAAATATGTATAGATATGTGATAAATATGGATTAGTATATATACATATATTTCTTTGTTCTGTTAGTTGAGAAGGTTTCAAAGAAGCAACACCCCAACAATGAGCACACTCAGGTTCAGATCTTGGTTTCTAATGTCATTCTCCAATAGGAGGAATCAGGGCTGAATTCATTGAGAAACGGCTGATTCTAGGACTGGGGCAGGAAATGTGTAAGATGAGCCTGGGGCATCATATAGTGCCAGAAAGTAAGAGGATATTAAGGAACAACAACAACAAAAGAAAAAACATAGAAAGATGGGGGCATGTCAAAGGACACAGGAGCCAAGTGAAAGAGCTCGCAAGGCCAAAGATGGAACAATTTTTTTCTTTTCTTTTTTTAAATTGATTTAGAGAGGAAAGGAGAAGGAGAGAGAGAGATAGAAACATCAATGATGAGAGAGTCATTGATTGGCTGCCTCCTGCACGCTCCTTACTAGGGATCGAGCCCGCAACCCAGGTATGTGCTCTTGGCAGGAATCGAACTCAGGACCCTTCAGTCCGCAGGCCAATACTTTATCCACTAAGCCAAACTGGCTGGGGCCAAAGCTGGAACAATTTGAGCAACAAAATTTAGAACTGAGTTATAACGTAAAGTGTGAAATAAATACCTATGAGTCCATAGTGATATAAATAAAGAACTGAATAAAAAACAGAGGAAAAGACAAATCTGAAGTGTGGGCTAAGCATCATCACTTCCTTCCGAGGAGGACAGCATGAAAAGGGGTAAAAGAAAAGAGCAGAGGAGAAACCTGACAAACACTGCCTTAGCCAAGTGGTCCAGGTCAGCACCCGCAGGGATAACTCAGGTGGCTGGCTGTCTGAGAGGCTGCCACAGCCAGGAGGAGCCTACGGAGACATGAGATCCACACAGTGTGGCATATGGATGGGATCCCGGGGTAGAAAAAGAACATTAAGTAAAGAAATCTGAATAAACGGTGAACTTTTGTTAATACCAATGCATCAATATGGATTTACTGATTGTAATTAATGTAAAATGTTTAAGAATGGAGAAAACGGAATGGATGGGAGATCTAGGAACTTTGTATTGTCTTTTCAGTGTTTATGTAAATCTAAAACTGTTCTATAAATACAGGTTTTTAAAAAAAATGGCATAAGGTTTTACAAAAAGACATTCAGTATATCTATACTTTAGAGCATCAAAGCCATTACACGGCCTACCTTAAAAATGGAGTTTCTTCAATGGATTAAGAGAAATATTCATTTATCCTACAGTTTTAATATGCTCTGAATCCAGGAGTTAAACTGTCCAGTAAAAGTCAGCTACCAGTTACTTAGGCCAATGTCTCATGAACTCAGCATCAGCAACTCAGCAGCTTTAATTTGCATGTATTTGAAATACAAACAAGGCAAGATGACTAGTTCTTTACTTTAAATTAAATGAAAATACCTATAATGAAAGAAAGCCATAGGACAGATATGGATTGGCTAATTCTTCATTGCCTAAAATTGCTTTAATAGAGAATGACATATATTGTGTAATTGGAAGTTTTGTTCTTCTTAAATAAAATACCAGCCAAAGATTATTCAAGGTACAACGGACAGAGGCGTTACTGCTGGTGTCTTCTAATTTGGAGAATTCCTTTTTTTGAAAAATCGAGTCTGTTGCTACTTTGAAGCTAGGAAAGCAGGATCGAAGCTCATTGGTAATGTCCGTGGGCCGAGGGCGGGCTCTAAGCTAAGGAACGTGCCCATTGGTGGGCTGCCGGCAGCCGGAGGGCGGGGGTGCCCGGGATGGAGCGCGGAGCCCGGGACGGAGCTCGCAGGCCATTGGCTGCGTCGCTGGAGGATGGTGTAATGGACCGCCAAGGCCTGTGCAGCCCGTTTCTACGGCAACGGAGTCTTGAAAGAGCCACTCAGATTTCGGCGTTCGCCCCCAACTCCCCCTTCCGGAGGGGGCAGGGCCGCCTGGATTTGAGGGCCGGTGCAGGATGCGTGGGGGCTGGGAGTTAAGGGGACAGGGCCTTCTGCAAACCCATCTAGCCAAGCAACGTTTGAACTGGGTTCGAGGAACCTGGCCTGCACGGTCCCTGGTAAAAAAAAAGCCAAGCAGGCGTAAAGAAGAAAGAGAAAAATGACATGTAATTCCACCCTTTACTGCCCTCTGCGCTGGTAACGCTTCTCATGCGAATGAACACAAAGCCTGGCACAGGGTAGTAATTTAATACTCACTGGGAGGAGGACAAAAAGGAGGAAAAGGAGAGAGGGAGGGAGGGTCCAGGATGCGGGCAACGTGGCGTGAGACCAAGTGCCCGCCCCCTTGGGCGGAAAGTCCGTAGACAGACCCCCAGAGCGGGCGGAGTATGACGGCCTTGGGGTGAGCGATTGAAGGAGAGGGGTCGCCTGTGCACTGCGAGGAGGGCGGCGGCGGCAAACAGGATCGCGACTCCAGGTATCGGGGAGACCTGCCTCAATTGTCAGACCCCCCGAGTTCGCATTCCCGCTAGCTCTGCCACTCACCGGCTGCCGGTGCTTCAGCGCCCCGGATCCCAGTGTCTTTGTGTTTGGGGAGAAATAAACAGTACCTACTTCATGGAGTTGGCGTCAGAACTGAATTGAGATAATCCACGTCAAGTTCTTAATACGATGCCTGAAACAGTAAACGTGCCCTCACGGGTAGCTATTATCATAATGTTCGAAGGGGTAGGATTCGCCCGTGTGGAGGGAAGAGGGAGGTTATCACTGGTGTAGGTGAGGAGGGAGGAGCAGTGTGGAAATCCTACAAAAGACACCAGTTTGGATGTCATGTCATGTCGTACAGAAAAGCATGGGAGGTGATAGCCAGGGAGCAAGAAGGAAAAAATAACGATGATAGTTTACTGAGGGCCTGGCCCTCTACCAAACCCTTTACATGAATTAATTGTTTCATTTCATTTTTTCACCCGCCCTGTTGAGGCAGTTGCCATTAAACTCATTTTTCTGGTAAGAAAACAGGCCTGGAGAGGTTATGTGGCTCAGAAATGACACAACCGAACAGGGGCCTGTATGGAGCCCAGGACAAGAATACAGCTGGAGTCCCATAGACTGTATGTCTCCAAATAGAAGTTATATATCAGTCTACAGCAATGTGTTAAATGAAATATGTTCTGCTCCTTGACGAATATACCTTCATAACAACCTGGAAGGCCAGGTTCAAATTAGAATTCCAGGACCCTTGGAGCTCTGGGCCGGAATGTGTTGGCCTGAAACTGGACAACAAATGGGTCCGGGCTGCCTGTCACTGCCTGAGCCAATTCAGCAGAGCAGGGTTGAATCATGGGTGAGCGTTTATTTCAGTAACGCCAGCGGTATGGGAGAGCAGCCGCTTATTCATGAAAACCTGCTCTGCATCCCCCATAAATCAGCCGTTTATATGAGGTAGAAGGACAAAGATTACATGGGGAAGTAGGCAAACGGAATAGAATGGGTGTAATGATTACAGATTACAGGCAATGTGGGTTGGGAGAGGGGGCTGCAAAGGGCTGTAACAAGGTTGTTAATCTTTCCATGATAATAGGCAGTTCTTGGATGAGAATGGACCACATTTCGAAGTTAACTCCCAGATCCCAGCCAGATCAGAATATGCTTTTTTAAAATCAGAACAAAACAATCATGGTTAACAGAGCATGATTAATATTTCTCATAATTATAGCTAGTCCCCAGTATTCTATTTCTGCTCCTAACAAGCCCAGGAGAGCTACCCTCTGGGTCCTGCATCCAACCTTTGTCCAGCTACCCCCCACCTCATCAGTGAGGGACGTCATGTCCAAGCTGTCTTGCAAACAGCTACTTTGAGACCTAAGCCTCAGGTCTATAAGGTGGTGCATCAGGTGGTGCAGCTTGCCCTCAGCCGAGATGGACCCAGGAATGAGGCTCATGGGAGGCAGCTGTCATGTGCCCACAAAATCCTCTCCCTGCGCCCTGGGGAGAGTTACCGGGGACTCAGGGCAGGGGCTACTCTTGCTAGGGGTAAGGGAGTGTGGAACCCAGGCATTCGGAATCCAGGAGCCTGGTGCTCACCTCTGTGGGTGGGGGTGGGCCTGACCTCCCAGGCTGAAGGGAGCCCTACCAAAGGCCAGAAGACTGAAGGAGTGAATTAACTTTTTAAAAATATATTTTATTCATTTTTTACAGAGAGGAAGGGAGAGGGATAGAGAGTTAGAAACATCGATCAGCTGCCTCCTGCACACTCCCCACTGGGGATGTGCCTGCAACCAAGGTACATGCCCTTGACCGGAATCGAACCTGGGACCCTTGAGTCCGCAGGCTGACACTCTATCCACTGAGCCAAACCAGATAGGGCTGAATTAACTTTTTTAAATGAATGGATAAGTCCTTCTTCAGTGTAGAGTCAGTGATGACTGTGTTTAAGGGTATTATTAAAGGACAAGTAGCCTACCCAGGTAGCTCAGTTGCTCAGAGCATCTTCCTGGTACACCAAGGTTGTGGGTTCAATCCCTGGTCAGGGCACATAGAAGAATCAAACAATGAATGCAAAAATAAGTGGGACAACAATAATAAATGTCCCTCTCCCCTTCTTCTCTCTCTTAAATCAATAACTAAAAATGCTTTGTTTTTTTAAAAAAATATATTTTTATTGATTTTAGAGAGGAAGGGAGAGGGATAGAGAGATAGAAACATCAACGATGAGTGAGAATCATCGATCGGCTGCCTCCTGCACAACCTCCACTGGGGATCGAGCCCACAACCCAGGCATGTGCCCCTGGCCGGAATCAAACCTGGGACCCTCCAGTCTGCAGGCCGATGCTCCATCCACTGAGCCAAACCGGCCAGGGCTAAAAATGTGTTTGTTTGTTTTTAAAAGAAAAGTAGACATGTCATGATCTGTAACCTCAGCTAAGTAATTTCTAGATCATTCATGCCATAAATATTTATCAGGCTTCCACTATGTGCAAGGCACAGTCCTAAATGCTGGAGCTACAGCCAAGAGCAAAAAAGTGATGATTCTTGCCCTCTCTCTCAAAGCTCAAAATTGAGAGGCAAAGGCAGATATTAATCAAACCATGGCATAAATAAACCCTAACCCTAACAGTAAGCTAAACTGTTGGAAGGAGAGGAGAATGTAAGAGAGAGGGTTTGGTCTAGAAGATTAGGGAAGGCTGCATTTAGGAAGTGGCATTAGAATTGAGCATCAGGGAAGGGAAGGGTTAACCACATGCCAGGGAGGGTGAATTCCTGGAATGACTATCAGGAGCCCAGCCAGGGTTAGGGGGTGAGACTGAGGAGGCAGGCCTGATGGGCCCCAGGGAGGACACAGAGTCTTTGAAGGTCTTCAAGCTGGGGAGTTAGTGATCACATTTCATTTTGAGGACTATTTTTTTGGATTGAAGGAGACCAAGCTTGGAAGCAGGGAGCCCGGAGTTGGTTGCTGTAGTTAGAGTATTAAACTTTCCTATTAACGTTTCTTATTTTTAAACATAGAGGAAATGGATTCCTGTCTTTGCAGAGTCTACAGGAATTTCTTTGAAGTCGTGTTGTGCTTTGCATTGATTTTTGTTACTTTTTTTTTTTTTTTTGGCCAGAGATAACATATGAAATAGTTAAAACAAAAACAAATTCAAAAAGCAAAATAAAAACCACAGGAATATACCACAGAAAATAAGTTTTCCTTCCATCCCAAACCCCAAATATGTAGATCTTCTCAGAGGCTACAACAGTTACCAATTTCATTAATATCCTTACAGAGTTATTTGTACATAAATAAGGATATATATATTTATTCCATCATTTAAAAATTGTAATACATGTATAAATAACATTGAACACTTTACATCTTATGATTTTTGTCAAGTATACCTCAATAAAACTGAAAGGTAAAATTAAAATGTAAATAATAATATACCATATCTTGCTTTGTTCACTTTAAAATGTTGTCCCACTTATTAGAGCCCACCCGACCAGCATGGGTCAGTGGTTGAGCGTTGACCTATGAACCAGGAGGTCATGGTTCAATACCCAGTGAGGGCACATGCCTGGGTTGCAGGCCTGATCCCCAGTAGGGGGCATGCAAGAGGCAGTCAATCAATGCTTCTCTCTCATCATTGATGTTTCTATTTCTCTCTTTCTCTCTCTCTCCTTTTCTCTCTGAAATCAATAAAATAATATTTTTAAAAAGATGTGTCTTAGAGACTATTTCATATTAATACATAATAGAATTGTTCCTTTTAACAGCTGCATAGTGTACCACTATTTGGAAGTGCCATAGACTATCTAATAGCTCCCTATTGCTAGACAATCAGATTGCTTCCTGTCTTTGGTACCCAAAGTAATTCTTCAGTGAACATCCTGGTACATTCGTCTTTGTTCACATGTCCAAGTTTAGCTATAAATGACTGCTGTATTAAAAGGTTACGTGAATTTTAAAATTTGATAGATAGTGCCAAATTGCTTTCCAAAGATATTACTCCATGTTTTATTTTAAAATGCTGCAAAATTTCCATTCTCTATAATATATCTGTATTTTCATGAAACCTGTCCTCCCCAAATATTCTTAGTTACACTGACAAGCCAGCAAATATGCTGTATGGATGGGTTCATTGGCTTTGCACAGCCTGGTACACTCCCATGGAGCTACTTTCAACTTGGTATGATCTGACCACCACTCATCATCCGCCACTCCTTACTCCACAGTACTGAGCTCCGCTGGCTGCCATGCCCGCACTGACATGCAGAGATGGAGTCGGCACCCTGGCTGAGCAGGAGGTCCCAAAGGAGCCCAGGAGCCTCCTGTAAAAGGAGTTGAATTCACTAAAATTAGGAAGATTAGTTGTTCCTTAGTCTGTCTCCTGCTCCCTCATTCTACTCTAAAAGGCCCTCGCTGCCCTGACCGGTGTGGCTCAGTAGATAGAGCCTTGGCCTCCGGACTAAAGGGTCCCAGGTTTGACTCCGGTTAAGGGCATGTACCTTGGTTGCGGACACATCCCCAGTAGGGGGTGTGCAAGATGCAGCTGACCAATGTTTCTCTCTCATCGATGTTTCTAACTCTCTATCCCTCTCCCTTCCTCTCTGTAAAAAATCAATAAAATATATTTTAAAAAAATAATAAAAAGGCCCTCGCCAATAACCTCTACATTACTCCATCCAATGGGTACTCTTCAATTCTTCGACATTTCTCCGTCAGTTTTACTTGACCTCTTGCAGCACTCAGTACAGTTAATTCCTGCCACTTGTAACTCTTCTCCCTGTTTATAAGTCTTTACACTTTTGTTTTCCTTCTCCCTTCCTGGCTGTCCCTTATTAGTTTGTCACAATGCCCTTTTCCATCAGGGGAAACTCTCGCACAGAGTTGCTTAAGGCACAATCCAAGTTGCTATAATTTTTCTCCCCTCTGCTTTCTCTCATGACTCATTAGGAGAGTGTAAAATAAATTTAATGGGTCATATAAGTATTTAAAAAACAATGAAGCAATAGAATAAAAAAAAATATCAGGGTACCCACCCAGACTGGCTCAGTTGGTTAAGTATCGTCCTACCTCTTGCACTGAAAAGTTGCTGGTTTGATTCCCAGTCAGGGTACATGCCTGGGTTGCGGGATTGATCCCTAATGGGCAAGTGTACGTAAGGCAACCAAGATCAACGTTTTTCTCTCACATCAATATTTCTCTCCCCTGCTCCTCCTCCTCTAAGCATGTCCTGGGGTTAGGATTTAAAAAAAAAATCAGGGTGCACTACCCACAGTTTAGTATTATATATATATCAAGGGTGGGGGAGCTTTTTTTCTGCCGAGGGCCATTTGGATTTATAACATAATTCGCGGGCCATACAAAATTATTAACTTAAAAATAGCTGGCTATATTTGGTCAAACATTTAATTAACTCACCTTGGCAAGGCCAGACCAAATTATTTCTTGAGCCTTATATGGCCCATGGGCCAGACGTTCCCACCCTTGATATATATTGTTTACATATTGTTTTTTTTAATATATAAGCACACACATGCATACATGTCTCCGATGGCTGCAAGGTAAAAAGTACGTATTAATGTGGGGGGTAGATAAAGAGTGTGAAAGCTATTGTTAAAAGACTCATGTATGTTTATTTCTCAAGCCCAGTACTTTTCTTAGAATTTAAGACGGTGCATATTGAACCACCTAATCCGCACCTTCTCTTAGACATCCTCTATGGAGACCTCAAACTCAACACAAACTCGAGGCTTTCATCCCAAACTTGGTTATTTTCTCCTTTGTTCTACATCTCAGGAAATGGCCCCACCATCTTTCCAATTGCAGAAGCAGGAAACCTGGAAGTCAATTATGGTACTTACCCTTTCCCAGCCCATGTCTACCTTGTTGACTTAAATGTCTAAATATATCTTTACCCTGACTGCTTTTTGCTATCTGCATCATCCAGGTCCAATTGACCCGTATCTCTCATCTGGGTAAACTGTACATCTTTCTACTTGGGCTCCCCTCTGACCCATTCTCTACAATGTCTCCTGAATGGTATTTAAAAAACACAGCCCTGATCATGTCACCTCCTCGCTTAAAAATCCTTCAATGGCTTCTCATCATTCCTAGACTCAAATTTTTAGAGTCTCTCTCTCTCTCTCTCTCTCTCTCTCTCTCTCTCTCTCTCTCTCTCTCTCTCTCTCCCCTTTCCCTAACCCCTTCCCGCACTTCTTTGCCTCTCTCTTTCTCCTAAGCTCCAAGGGCCCTTCTTTTTCCTTTTGCCTCTGTAACTTGTTCCCTGAGTTCACTCATGCAGCTCAGCTGGCTCATTTCTTAAAGAAATAAAAAAAAATCTAAACATGGCTGACCAGACCCTGTGTGAGACCCCCAGCCTTATTTCCTACCATCATCTCCCTCCCCGCCTCTGTATTATAGCCACACCGGCTGGGCTGGATAAGGTTGGTTGGCAAACAACATCCATTCCCACTCTGTTTATATGCCTTCCTGTGCTACACATATGTGCTACATATTTCCAGACTTCTCTTCAGGTAGGGCTCCAGCAATTAGATATACTTGCATGAGATTTGGAAGGTGGAAGGAAGGCAGAAGTCACAGTTTTGGCTATTTTTGCTTGTAAGCTTGTGGAAACACCAGCTAATGGTCTCTGGCTTCAAGAACTTGACATGTCGCTGTCCTGGCAGTAGGTTTCTGGTCCTAGCATCCTGCTCTTGGGTGGCAGGTTCAGCGGTGTGTTCTCAAACTCAGCCTTTCCAGTGGTGAGCTCCTGGTTCCTTTCTGACCATGAGAGGTAGTAGCTCCCCCGGCAGGTCAGTTTCTATGGTGTTCTAGGAGTCATTCCTAATCCTCAGCGAGGGCCCATCACTTTCTTCACTAACTACAATGGTTTCTGTTGCTAAACCTGGACTCCACTTGATTTCTGGATTTGGCCAGGGCTCCTCCCATTACAGCAGTGGTTCTCAATCTGTGGGTCGCGGCCCCTTTGGGGGTGGAACGACCCTTTCACAGGGGTCGCCTAAGACCATCGGAAAACACATATATAATTACATATTGTTTTTGTGATTAATCACTATGCTTTAATTATGTTCAACTTGTAACAATGAAAATACATCCTGCATATCAGATATTTACATGACGATTCATAACAGTAGTAAAATTACAGTTTTGAAGTAGCAACGAAAATAATTTTATGGTTGGGGGTCACCACAACATGAGGAACTGTATTAAAGGGTCGCGGCATTAGGAAGGTTGAGAACCACTGCATTGGGTCGTTATTCTTGTTATCCCCTTTGTCTAGACTAATACCCGTCATCCCTTTACCCTCACCCCATCTCTCAATTAACTCCTTATATATCCTTTCAATCTCAGTTCAAACATGTCCTCTGGGTTGCTATCCCTGACCCCTAAGACCAGATCAGTTTTCCTTGTTAAACACGATATCCCTGCATGTTTCTTTGAATGCATTATCATAGTTTGTAATTAATGTACCTATTTGTGTGATTCTGGAATTTGAGCCCCAGGGGACTTGACTATTTTGTTTTATTCCATTGCCTAGAAAGAGTTAGTGCCTAACATAACATGTTGAATGAATGAATGAATGGAATGGAGGCCAGACTATAGGGCGTTAAGACAAAATCAAACCTCTTAAATAGCACTGACAAGGGACGTGCCACCTCCTCTTGGCATTTTTCCAACCACATCTTCTCTTACTTTCCAGATTGAACATGCTGTGTGTTCCAGGTCTCTGCACAGGCTGTTTCTGTGCTTGGATCTCTTCCCTCTTTACTTGGCTCTTATTCATCCTGCAGGTTTTAGAGGAGACATCATCTCTGCTAGGAAACTTGTACTTCACACAATTCTGTACGTACTGTATCCCCCCCCCCCTCCGAGTATTTAAAAGCACTTATTATTTTTAAATTGCTTGTTACTTATCTGTATCTCCTTCTGCAAGTGCACTAGTCTTGTTCATGGGTATACGCAGAGCAGCGCCCTGCACGGGGCCTGGCAGCTAGTCCGCCAGCCTCAGTCTAGGATCTCAGCACACTCCCCTGGAGCCCATGAACAGTGAGGAATTGTAATTTGGGGGCTGCTAGATGGGGAGAGGAAGCTGGGGGAGGTTTGTTCCGCTCCAACCCTTGGCTCAATCCCCAGAACGCTAGGCAGGAGGCCCTGGAGCGGGTTCTGTGGGGGATGGGCAGGGAAAGTTTCTTCCTCCGCTCCCTCCAGGAGAGTTGCAGGGAGGGGCGGGGAGAGGGAAGATCCTTCCTAAGAGGCTCCTTGGCACAGTGCCCGCCAGGAAGAAGGGGGAGGGGAGCGTGATGAATGCAGGCTTTCTCCTGCCCACTGGCCTCCAAGCGCTGGGAGGGAGGAGAATGCAAGGCAGAGAAGAGAGAGATGAGGGGGGCGGGGGGGGGGGGGGGGGGGGGGGGGGACAAGAGGGAGGAATCCAGGAGGGAACGGTCTGTTTGCTTTGGGAGACAGGAAGGAGAGGGGCTGAGCTAGCTCTGAAAAAAAGGGTTCCCCAGAGCCAACCAGGCCCCAACTACACCAGATCAGCTCTGGAAATATCCTGAAAGCATTCTCAGAGAAGCAATGCACTGGGAACTTTCTTAGGATCATAACATCTCAGAGCTGAAAAGTCCTTCAGAGGTTTGGGGCTGGGGTCAGGGGAGGGAATCTCCAGGATTAGATCAGTTTGGAGGTCCGAGTCAGCTCTCTGCTCGAGTCCGTGGACTCTCTCTTCCTCCCTTACAGCTAGACGAGATGGCATTTTTAAAAAGCCCATGAATACTTTGCATCCAATTCCTGGCACTTACAACTGTAAGATGACGAAACTGACATCTTCCCTGTCCTCCCACTAGTTTGTAATTTCTCACGGACAGAGTCCCTCTCACTCATTTTAGTACCAATCGGAACTGTGATTCTCAAAACTGCCCGCTCGTCAGAACTGCTTGGGGATGCTTGCTGAAAACGTTTCCCTCGCTCCGGTGATTCTGATTCTTTGGAGCCGAGTTAGGGACTGCAAACTTGAGTTAAGTGATTAGCACACTGGGTTTAGGGAGCAACTCCAAAGGGCCTGGTTCCACAGGGTAGGTGCTAAGTGCTGGCCTGCAGGGGCTGGAACTGTACGTGCAGGGTAAACAAGTGGTGTGAAGGAGGAAGCACGTTGAACTAGGGTCTGTGTACCCATGCCTCTAATACTTTGAAAGGAAATAGTGCAGCAGAATTAGCAATACAAAAGATAAATATTTATTCAGAACAAAACTTTTTAACAATGGATTTTACATTCCAAGCCACAAGGAAATAGCAAAACTGAATGCAAAGGGAAGACAAAAACCCCAAGTAGTGTATTGTCTATTCTCCTTTAACTTGGTAACAGCTGACCCAGTGCTCTCTCGCATGGCCTATTTCACAAGTACATTTTAAAGTTCACAACTCACAATTCTGGGTTAAAACAGCCTTTCTCCTGAGAGTCAGGAGTTTGCAGATGAACTCCATTAGCTGCTTCTCTGGGGTGTCTAACTATTGAGACTAAGGTGCAAATGTAAACCTTTACGAGGTTTCCTTACACAGGAGCACCCCCATTTCTCACTGGTGGCAATGAATGGGGAAGGGAAAGGCCCCCAAAGGACCAGGCACACTGTAATCCAGGTGTGATACCCCAGGGAACAAGTGCACCCTGGATTATGTTCTTTTATCCCTTCTCTGTCTCCCAAGTATTCAGAAGCCCCTGCGACATCTTTTTCTGCTTTCTGGCCCAGATGGCACATTATTCTGGAGAGATCAGACTTTCCGGGCCCTCAAGTGTTGAGGAAAATGTTGTGAAGTGTGAGAGGTAGTGGAATGAGCACTGGCCTTGGGGTCAGGGAACTCTAGGTTGGCTCGGGCACCAGACAGCTATGTGATTATGACCCAGTCATTTAACCTCTCTGGGCCGCTTTCACTGTTGGAAAACCAGGGGATTGGTGTAAACCAACTTCTAGGTTCTTTCCAACAGGGAAATTCTAGATTCCATAATTGTGTGGCTCTTCTAAGCCACTGAAAGAGCTGTCACAAAGTCCATGTATTTTAATGCCATAAGAGAGGCCCTTGGCCACCATGCAGAGCTTATTGGACTCAGATTACATACACTTCTAACAACACTGGTTTCACAAATTCTCAGACCACACAGATTAGAAGCAGCAAATTATAAGGGGGAGGGAAAGAGCTGCACAAGCTGGACATCCTGACAGAAGTCACAGTCAACAACGTTTTCAAGTCAACAAACACTGATGGAGCGCAGTGTCTACCACGTGCTGGGCCCTGTACTTAGTGCTAGGACATCAAGATGAGCAAGGCAGCCCAAAGGGCGAAAATTCAGGGAGAAGACAAGACACAGGGAGTAACAAGTACAAACCACCCCCTGTCCCCCAATTACAAAAAAACGAAAACAAAATTCAACAGAGGGACTGGCGACATAACTGCACACTAACAGTTGTCGGTAGTCACGACTGATGAGAGCCACCAATTCAGAAAAGGCTGAAATGGAGTACACTCGGCTTAAGAAGGCAGAGAGAGAGACATCTCTTGTTTAAAAAGATCTCTTTCAAACACGATAGAAAATGGTTTCAAAAAAGGTTTTGGCACTTAAGAGGGGTAAACTGGCTCTGTCTTCACCCTGGCAGGCAGGCAGGCAGGCAGGCGGGTGCTCAGTGCCCGGCCACCCCGGGCAGCGGAGGTGCCACGGAATTGTGAACCGCTTTGGGACACTGGGCGAAGGCGTGCCCCCGCTTGCCACAGAGGTTGCACACGATGCCCTTTCGGCAGTAAGGGCTCAGGTGCCCCTCCTCCCCGCACCTGAAGCACCTGTCCTGCGTGCAGCTGCCGCTCAGGTGGGTCCGGGAACCACATTTAAAGCACGTCTTGGGCTGCCCCTTGTACCAGCTGTAGCCCCGCTCGGCCCCCAGAAAGAAGGCCCCCGGCAGGTGCCGGACGCCGCCCTCGCCCTGGCGCAGCTCGATCTCACACTTGTACTCCCCGGTCCAGATCCCGAACCTGTCGGTCACCTTCACGGGCACGGCCAGCACATCGCAGTGGCGCTTGAGCCAGGTCACGATGTCCTCCACGTCCACCGTCTCGTTGCGGAAGAGGATGAAGAGCGTCTTCAGGCTGGACCGGCTGCGCCCCAGCACCACGAAGTTGTCCCAGCAGTCCTCCCGCTCGCGCTTCTCCTCGTAGACGCGCAGGAACAGGGCCAGCTTCTCGGCCGAGCGGAAGCTCACGTCGAACTCGCGGCTGCCGGGGATCTGGATGACGGCGTAGATGTCGCCGGGCTCCATGCCGATGGAGCGCAGGATGAGCGCGCCCACCACGAAGTCCCGGGTGGGGCAGGCGCTCTCGTCGCCCTGGAAACAGATGCGCACGAGAAAGCGGCCCTTGCCCGGGCCGGCCGCGGAGCCCGCCGCCGCCGCCGCCGCCCCCGTCCCCGCCCCCGGCTCCTCCGCGGGGGACTCCTCCGCCGGGTCGTCGGCCGCGCCGAGCCGGGACGGGGTGGCCATGGCCGCCCCCTCGGCCTTCTTCCTCCGGCCCGCCTCCGCGGCGCCTTTCTTCGGGCGAGGGTCCGCCGCCTCGCCGGCCTGCTCTCTCCGGCGGCCCTTCGGGTCCCCGCGACTGGCCGGGGGGAAGTCGCCGAGGTCCGCCGCCGCCAGGCCCGCCGGGGCGCCCAGCGCGCCGCCCGCGCCGCCGCCGCTCTCGTCCTCGCGCCGCGGCGGCCGCGACTCGCGGAACTCGCCCTTCTTCCCGGCCAGGTTCTTCACCACCTGGGCCCAGCCCAGCTTCTCGCGGCCGCCCTCCTTCTCCTCGGCGCGGGCCGCGGGGCGCGCGGGGGCCAGCAGCTGCGGGCGCCCCCGCTGCCGCTCCTCCTCGGGGCCGCCGCCGGTGGCCATGTTACCTCTTTCCCAGCATCCTCCACTCGCTCCCGCGGCCGAAGGGCGCCCATCGCGCGCCGTGCGGTGGGTTTTGGAGGCTTTTTTTTTTTTTTGAAATTTGATGCCGCCTCTCCCCGCCCCGCCAAAAATATTTACATGCGGCGCCCGGCCGGCCGGGGCCCTGGTAACGGCCGCGCGCGCTTCCTCCCGGCGCGCCCGCCCCGCCCCGCCCCCGGCACCGCGCGGCCCTGGCTCCGAGGGCTTGGCAGCCGCCGCCTCGCTCTCGAGGATTTGGGGTTTCGCAAGCGGCCCGCGGCGGCGATGTCACTCCGGCCGCGCTCCCCGAAGGCGGGGCAGGCGGAGGATCCTTTTCCATCCGACGGAGCGAAACTCAGCCTCCCGCCCCCGCAGCGGAGCGGACCGCCCCGCGCAGGTTTTCCGCGCTGGGTCAGGAACATTTCAAACACAGAAAGTTGCCTCTTACTGCGAACGTTTTGCCTTTGGACTGTTTTAACTGTCTGGCATTAAATTTTACTGCACTGCACCCCTAGCACACGACCCCTCTGTCCACCCGTCCTTATTTTTTCATAGTAATATTTTTCAAGTAAGTTATACGGCGTCACTTTAAAAAAAGATCTCCGGCACATGCATGATACGGATAATACACTGGGCGCCGGAGCGCAGCGCCCGGGCCGTTCCAAGCGCAGCGCAAGCCGTGCCACGTGGGATCGTCCAAAACAAAACGCTGCCTTTACCGTTTTCCGGGACAGACCTTATGCGGCCCAGCGGCAGAGGTAATGGGGGCTCCTAATTATTAACAGGTGGCTCATATTTATTTATTAAACCGCCTTGTGTCTGACGTTGTGGACCAAGGACTAGTTGCATCTGACTCTCCAGGAAACAATCTTAACACAGATTCGGGGCTGAAGTCAGCACTGGGCAGGATCTTGCTCTCTCGTCCATCTCAAACGGTGTTTTGGAAATGTTGAGAACCTTTGGGGGATGGAGGGACGGGTTTAACATGACCTTTTTGTCAGGTTTGTCTTTCTTCTGCGTATCTGTACATTTCAGGGTGCTTCCGTGACCTTTCCCACTTCAGTGAAAGGAAAGGCGGGTGTGGAGTCGGGGAGGCCCGCGTTGCAATCTGAGAGCTTCACATCTCAGCCTTGTCCCCGGGGCCGGGGACTTCAGTTTTCATAGCTCCAATTTGCTCCTCCTCAACAAAGCGATATTATATCTGCTGTCAGAGGAGGCATGTGGGAGTGCAAGGAGATAACGTGTGTTAAAGACCTTGATCCACGGTGAGTTTTTTATTTTTTTAAAGCTTTTTAAAATACATTTTTAGCCCTAGCCGGTTTGGCTTGGTGGATAGAGCTTTGGCCTGCGGACTGAAGGGTCCCAGGTTCGACTCCGGACCAGGGCACATGACTGGGTTGCGGGCTCGATCCCCAGTCGGGGTGTGCAGGAGGCAGCAGATCAATGATTCTCTCTCATCATTTATGTTTCTCTCTCCCTCTTCCTTCCTCTCTGAAATAAAAAATATATTTAAAAATTTTTAGAAAAAATATTTTTATTAATTTCAGAGGAAGGGCAAAGGAAAGAGAGATAGAAGCATCAATGATAAGAATCATTGATCATTCCACAGTGGGTTTTCCAGGATTGGTTAATTTAATTCCTCAACGATGCTATCAAGGAACAGGTCCCCTCCACTTTCCCCTCTTCCATTCCACCATTTAGTTAACTCCCCTCACAGTTCCACAATTCTGGGAATGCCACACAGATATGACAGTATCTAGTAGCAGATGAGGAAATGTTTTTCTGCAATGTCTCTCTTAAAAAATATATAGATAGCCCTAACAGGTTTGGCTCAGTGGATGAAGCGTCAGCCTGCGGACTGAAAGGTCCCAGGTTCGATTCTGGTCAAGGGCATGTACCTTGGTTGTGGGCACATCCCCAGTGCGGGGGTGTGCAGGAGGCAGCTGATCAATGCTTCTCTCATCGATGTTTCCAACTCTCTATCCCTCTCCCTTCCTCTCTGTGAAAAATCAATAAAATATATTTAAAAAAAATAAAAAAATATACAATTTATTTCAGAGAGGAAGGGAGAGGGAGAGAGACAGAATCATCAATGATGAGAGAGAATCACCTATTCCCCCCCCCCGCCCCCCCCCCCCCCCCAATCGGGATCAACTGCAACCCAGGCCGGACCAAACACATAGGTTGAAGCTCAACCACAGAGCCACCGGCCTGGCTGTAATGTCTATTTTTTTAAAGTGTGATGAAAATCTTTCCCAAAGTCTCTAAATAGACTTTTCACCCTATTCTTTGACCCAGCTTTTATCAGATAACTATGACTAAACCTAAAACTGGCAAGAGAAATGGACCCACCAAAGCCAGCTCAGACCAATCATGACTCTGGAGAGGGAGCTGGGACTAGGGCTGGGGCCTGCCGCCTCTAAAGACAGTGCCTGTGGGAGTTAGATCAAGCCGAGATGGAGGGGAGAAATGGCTGTTGGGTAGGCAACCACCCAGGTCTGCCACATGTTGCTGCCTCCTACTGTTTAACTGTTTTATGGCACAGTGGGCTTTGTAAAAGGGGCTGCCTGACAGTGATTCCTTCAGCCCTAGGGGCAGCCAAGAGGGGCCGGGATGGCCAGGGTACCCAGCTGATTGCTTTTACCATACCAGTCTCTTCTGTTTACCATAGTGTGCGGTGCAATTTAAAACATTTTCCTACGATTTTTAAAAAATATATATTATTGATTTCAGAGAGGAAGGGAGAGGGAGAGGGAGATAGAAACATCAATGATGAGAGAGAATCATTGATCGGCTGCCTCCTGCACACCCCCCACTGGGGAGCGAGCCTACAACCCCGGCATGTGTCCTTGCCCGGAATTGAACCTGGGGCCTTTCAGTCTGGCTGATGCTCTATCCATTGAGGCAAACCGGCTAGGGCTTCCTATGATTTTTAAGAGGAGGAGAAAGTGGGGAGCTCTGGCCTAGTATTCTTTAGTAACATTCCCCTATTCAACGTTAGGTGATTTCAAATTATTTGCTCCCTCCAAATTATTTTTTAAACTGGAATGCACTTTTATTTTATTTTATTTATTTTTAAAATATTTTATGGATTGATTTGAGAAGGTGAGAGAGAGAGATTGATTTGTTGTTCCACTCATCCATGCATTCATTGGTTGATTCTTTTTTTTTTTTTTTTTAAATATACTCTATTGATTTTTCACAGAGAGGAAGGGAGAGAGATAGAGAGAGTCAGAAACATCGATGAGAGAGAAACATCGATCAGCTGCCTCCTGCACATCCCCCACCGGTGGGGGATGTGCCCGCAACCCAGGTACATGCCCTTGACCGGAATCGAACCCGGGACCTCTCAGTCCGCAGGCCGACGCTCTATCCACTGAGCCAAACCGGTCTCGGCCATTGGTTGATTCTTATATGTGCCCCAACCAGGGATCAAACTCACAACCTTGGCCCTAGCCAGTTTGCCTCAGTGGGTAGAGCATCGGCCCATGGACCGAAGACTGAAGGGTCCTGGGTTCAATCCCTGTCAAGGGCACATACCTTGGTTGTGGGCTCAATCCCTGGCCCTGGTCAGGGTGCCAGGGTGCGTGCGAGAGGCACCCAGTTGATGTGTTTCTCTCACATGGATGTTTCTCTCTCTGTTTCTCCCCCTCCCTTCCACTGTCTCTAAAAATCAATGGAAAAATATCCTCAGGTGAAGATTAACAAACAAACAAACAAGGAAGACACACTCACAACCCTGGCTTATTGGGACGGTGTTCTAACCAATGGAGCTACCTGGCCAGGGCCGGAAGGCATTTTTTGTTTATGCTGTATATGGCAAATCTGGGGTGTGGAGAGAGAACTGGAGTGGGGCTAGAGTGGGAGCTGATACTGGAGGCCAGGCACGAGAGGAAAGCAGGGTATGTGTGTGGGTGACGGTAGTAAGTGGCCTGATTCCAGACATACTTTAAAGGTACTGCTGACAGACTTGGATGTGGGATGAAAGATGAGTCAAGGATGACTTCAGGAAGAGCTGTCATTTTGAGAAGGGTGAAAATGTTTCTGGGGAAAGAATGCATGCTAGTTGCCTATTAGGTGTCCAAATGGAGATATTGAGCAGACAATTGGCTGTGTGTGACAGGAATTCAGGGAAGAGGCTGAAGAGGTGAGGCTGGGAAGCATCTGGGTAGATATGGCATCTGCAGTCATAAGACTGGAAGGGAGCACATGGAGTGAAAGCAGGTATTACTGGGGCAATCCAGTAATAAAGGGAGAAGGGGAGGGGCCAGCAAGAGAAGAAAAGGAGGTAGGAAGGAACCCTGACGTGGTTTCCTGGATGCCAAGTTTAGAAAGTGTGCCAAGGAAGGAGTGGCCCACTGTGCCAAGCGCTGCACATAGGCCAGGTAAGAGGAGGTTTAGCAAAGTGGAGGTCACTAGTGGTATTGATTGACAAGGGGAGTTTCCGTGGAGACGGGGAAAGTGAAAGCCTGGCCGAAGAGGCAGAAAGGAATGGCAAACAGTAGGCAAACCTCTAAGAGTTTTGCTGTGAAGTGATGCAGAAATGGGAGGGGAGCTGGATGGAAGTGGTCACTTAAAAAAATTTTTTTAAAATATATTTTTATTGATTTCAGAGAGGAAGGGAGAGGGAGATGGAAACATCAATGATGTAAGAGTATCATTGATCGGCTGCCTCCTGCATGTCCCACACTGAGGACTGAGCCCGAAACCGGGGCATATGCCCTGGCTGGGAATTGAACCATGACCTCCTGCCATAAGTTGACACTCAACCACTAGGCCATGCTGGCGGGGCATATTCACTTTTTTTTTTCAATAGAAGATATTAATATATGTTGGTGTGACAATGAGAATAATACAGAGAAAAGAGTGATGGGAGAAAACGGGGTGAATTGCTGGGGAAATAGAGAAAGTAAGAGAATAGGATTCAGTGCATAATTGTAGGAGTTGGTCTCAGTAGGCAGTTTATACATAGTCACAGGAGAGAGGCAAGTAGGTGGGTAAATAAGGTGATGTGAGCTTTTGAGTTTACTGATCCCAAGATTTTCTTAGTGAAATAGGAAGCAAATTCAAGAGTGAGGATTTGGCCGAAACCGGTTTGGCTCAGTGGATAGAGCGTCGGCCTGCGGACTGAAAGGTCCCAGGTTTGATTCTGGTCAAGGGCATGTGCCTGGGTTGTGGGCACTTCCCCAGTGGGGGATGTGCAGGAGGCAGCTGATTGATGTTTCTCTCTCATCCATGTTTCTAACTCTCTATCTCTCTTCCTCTCTGTAAAAAATCAATAAAATATATTTTTTTTAAAAAAAAAAAGAGTGAGGATTTGTTCCTTCCTCCCTTTCTTCCTTCCCTTCCCTTAAAAAAAAAAGTAAGGATGGGGAAGGAAGTCATGGAGGTTTGATGAGAGTAAAAATATGACATAATTCTCCAGGCTGTTGGGCGAAGCCAGCTGAGGGATATTTGAAACCAAGTTGAAAAGAATGTGTCCAGAGCTACATTTGCCCTGCGAGATTGGTCCCTCTGGGCACTCCGTAGTCTGCGTCCGTTTCCTTGGAGACGGAGACCCAGCTGAAGCGTCTGGTCTCTAAGGGAAGTCTGAGTAGCCTGAGTTGCCACGCGATCCACGCTGAGTCTAGGAAGTTGGAGAAGACGAATAAGTAGGAACCCCAAGAGATCGGTGCCCCGCGGACTCCCCCGACTCTTCTTCCATTTCCCATTTCCCCCAATGGCGCATGTCTTTCCAAAGTAGGTAAAAGAGTACCGCGAGGTGGTGAAGTGCGCATGCATCGGCCTCCCGCCCACGGGGGGCGGGCGAGGGGGGTTCTCCGCGGTCTTTTGCCCCCCCCCCCCCCCCCCCCTCGCCCACAGCTCCCGAGCCCCGCCTCTCCCTGGCGCTCTCTGGGTTCTGGCTTGGCTGCGTCCCTAGGAAACTGCGGTTTTGGATTCGAGACCTCACGCCTGTTTCATGTTTGCTGCTTGCACCCCCACGGGCTGGCAGTGATGGAAGGTCTTTCCCGCCCTAACTCTTTTCAGACCTACCGACTCTAGGAGTCGCTCTACAGTCCCCAAGTCCCAGACTCCGGTGAGTACGGGAGGGGCTGGGGGAGGAGGGGAGAGGTTCGCTGATCCCGAGCCCGCAGTCCTCCTGCTCTCCATTCCCGTGGAAGCTACAGGCTTAGGTGGTAGAGTCCTGAGATCTGAGTTCCAGGCCCGATGTGTCACACATTTGCTCTGGGACCGAGGCATGCCTTTGAACCGCAGTTTTCTTACCACCTTATCAGAATGTAAGGGTGTAAGTGTATTATGCTGCTCCCTTATTTATCTATGATTCTATTCTGGTTCCCGTTGGGTCTTTTTCATGCCTTCTGTTTCTCACAGTTCTGAGCACCTCACAGCCTGGATGTGCTTAGGAAATTCAGGCTGGCTGATAAGAGTGATAGCTGACATTATGGAGCACTTACCACATGCTTTACAAATCTCTCTCAGAATTCTCACACCAACCTATGGAGGTAGGTTTATAATGAGACCCAGTTTACAGATGAGAAAATTGAGGCTCAGAGAGGTAAAGTCACTTGCTCAAGGTCACTGATATCTATAAAGGGGGAAGCTGGAATTTTTTTAAAAAGAGATATATATTTTTATTGATTTCAGAGAAGAAGGGAGAGGGGGAGAGAGAGAAACATCAGTGATGAGAGAGAATTACTGATCGGTTGCCTCCTGCATGCTCCTTACTGGGGATCGAGCCCACAACCCGGGCATGCACCCTTGACAAGAATCGAACCTGTTAACCCTTAAGTCTGCAGGCTGACTCTGTATCCACTGAGCCAAACTAGTTAGAGGGCTGAAGCTGGAATTTGAACCAACAAGGCTGTGTGACTGATTTTTTTGTCTGGTAGGATTATGTTTCAGGGCAGCAGTCCAAACATAAAGTCAAGCCCTCCGCTGCGCTTCCAGTCCTGCAAACCAGTGTTCGTAAGAAAACCAAAATGAAGCCTTGGATGAGTGACCAGCCAGGTGAGCAGAGGCACTTTGGGCTGGGCTGGGAGCTGGGGATCAGGCAGAGTGAATGCCCTTGGCCCTTGGTGACTCCATTTATTTTAGGGGAGGCTCACTGCTTTAACCAACAATCCCCAGATATCAAGTATTAATTCAGAAGCGTATATCTCATATATGTCAAGGGACATTTGTGCAACTGGGCAGGAGGAGGTAATCTTTTCTGCATGATTATTTAGGGACCTGGGCTCCTTTGCCTTGTGGCTATGACATTTTGTAAGGCCTTGACATTCTAAGCAAGAATATGGATGATTTTGTGGGCAGTTATTTTTTTCCCCAGGGCCCAGATTTGAAGTGACACAATATCACTTCCAGGCAGTAGCCACAACTCAGTCATCTGACCACTCCTAACTACAGAGGGAGATGGGAAATGTAGCCCGGCTGTGTGTCCAGGAGGAAAAGCAAATCGGGTTTGGTGAAGTCAGGGTCATCTCTGCCACGTCATTGTCATGCCTTTCCTGGGGAGTTCAAGGCCTTGCCAGGCAGACATGCCTTCAGATCTTGGCTCTGCCTTTTACTCTCTTGGGAAAATCATTTATTCCTCTGTGCTCACCTGATAGGATTGTTGTGAGAATTAAATGAGATGATCTCTTTAAAGCATTGTTGCTCAACCTTGCCAGACCCAACCCTCATTTTAATAACAAATATTTTGTAATATTCCTATCCTGAAATAAACTTCATAGATAATATAACCTACCTACAGATATAACAAAGAAATAATATAATACCCTAACTGTAAAGAAAAAGTAAAATTTTTTATTGTTTAATAACGTATTTCAATATGTAAATGCTCAGGTTGGACTCCACTAGAAGATATGATAAAGTCATCAGAAGCTTCCTCATAGATGTAGAGCAAGCATGTCAAACTCAAAGGCTAACACGGGCCAAATAAACAAGGTTTAAGTTTATGTGGGCTGCAAAAAAACAGAAGCTTCAATTTTCATAGAAACGTAGGATTATTTCGATAGAGACATGCTGAATACAAAGGGCTGAAATAAATGAGTCATTGTTAACATAAAATAATAGAACATTTTAATAAAAATTAGTATTTTTTCTTTTTTTTTTAAAATATATTTTATTGATTTTTTTACAGAGAGGAAGGGAGAGGGATAGAGAGTTAGAAACATCAATCAGCTGCCTCCTGCACACTCCCTACTGGGGTTGTGCCTGCAACCAAGGTACATGCCCTTGCCCGGAATCGAACCTGGGACCCTTGAGTCCGCAGGCTGACGCTCTATCCACTGAGCCAGACCGGTTAGGGCAGTATTTTTTCTTGAACATTAACCTAGCAGACACTGAATAACTGCACAAATTAATAAGCGTAATGCAAATAAACCTATTGTTCTCTGAAAGCAAAATATTTCCTGTTGTGCACACCAAACAGGTTAGTCCAAGACTAGTGACATGGCAATCAGCTGTTCAAATATTCGCTGCTAGTATTAGTGGAGAGAAATGGTGCGCCTGCATGTAAGGCTTGTAAGAGAAATGACTGCAACACGATTATAGTAATCAGTCATTAGCGAACGTTGTAGTTCATTATTAATAATTACGTATAACAGGGTATTGTAAAAATTAAGTTATGAAACTTTTACTAAAACGTTTCTTACATACCGTTATATTGTCTGGGCTGCAAAAATATTCATTGTGGGCTGCATGTGGCCTGTGGGCCGCGAGTTTGACATGCTTGCTGTAGAGTCCTGGTGAATGTAACAATTGCAAAGGCAGACTGACATGTGGTAATACCAGGGCGATTTTTCATTGCTGCCGTGATTTACAAAGTGGTACCCATCTTTTGGTAAATTCCAAACAAAACAAAGCATGATCTTTCTCTTGATTATAGCTGCTTCCTTGGAAAATTCAGCATTAGAGTAAACCTCTGCAAAATTCTCTCTTTCTCTCTCTCTCTCTCTCTCTCTCTCTCTCTCTCTCTCTCTCTCTCTCTGTCAGTCCTCACCCAAGGATATTTTTCATTCATTTTTAGAGAAAGTGGAAGGGAAGGGGAGAGACAGAGAAATATCAATGCGAAAGAGACACATTGATTGGTTGCCTCCGGCATGTGCCCAGATCAGGGTTGGGGATCGAGCCTGCAACTGAGGTATGTGCCCTATACTGGTATTGAACCAGGGACCCTTCAGTCTGCAGGCTCCTACTCTATCCACTGAGCCAAACCAGCTTGAGCGCAAAATATTCTTTGTGTTTATATGTGGCCCACAGTCAGGTTCTGGGATAAGACCATTATAAATAGCGTTTTCACCTCGATATCTGAGAGGACTTTGGAAAGTCAGGTAGAACCTAGGGGAATTCTGTGTTCTGTGGGGCTGTCCTGTTCTGGGGGATGTCTAGCATCCCTGGCTCCCACCCGCAGATGCCAGTTGGGCCCCCCAGTATTTGTGAAAACTCTGCCTAGGTACCTAAAACACCCCTTTTGAGAGTCATTGATGTAAAGTGATGAGCTAAGGCCTGGTGGTGGTGATAGGATTTTTGTCTAGAGCCCTAGACTCTATTCAGACAGCATCTGTAATGAAACTCTTGCCCTTTTCTTTCACTGAGAAGCCAGTGAGATACATAACAGACACAACCACAACAAGAACAAGAGTAGTTAACATATGCCAAGCACTTATTACGCGCCAGATACTGCTCTCAGCACGTTGCAGGTATCACTTCATTTAATCTTCCGAACAAGCGTGTGAGGAGGGTGCTGTTATTGCCACCTCCTCTACAGGTGAGGCACAGACAGGTGTCACTCCCAAGATCACTCAGTGAGGAGGGGCATAGCCAGGCTGTGACATCTGACAATTTGGCTTTAGGACCCACAGTCTTTCTTTCTTTCTTTTTTTGTTGATCCTCACCCGAGGATATTTTTCCATTGATTTTTAGGGAGAGTGGAAAGGAGAGGGAAAGACAGAGAGAAACATCGATGTGAGAGAGACACATTGATTGGTTGCCTCCTGCATGTGCCCCGACCAGGGCTGGGGTTGGGGAGGAACCTGCAACCAAGGTACGAGCCCTTGATCAGAATCGAAAACTGGGACCCTTCGATCTGCAATCCGACGCTCTATCCACTGAGCCAAACCGACCAGGGCAGGACCCAGGGCAGGCACAGTCTTAAACCTACATATAGCTGGAGAGAGTGTGAGCACTGGAGAGATGCAGACCTGAGTTGGTGTTCCAGTTTCCCTTCTTGCTGGCAGTTCCATCTAAGTAACCTGTCACAACCTCAGTTTCCTTTCCTGTGGAAATAGGCACCAAGATTCCTGTCCTATGCAACTGTATACATAATGCTAAAAATAGCTACCATTTGCTGAGGATTTATTTTGTGCCAGGCTCTGTAGTAGAGGCCCCATTCATTCATTCATTCATTCATTCATATATTCATTCAGCGGCAGCTTTTCAGAGCCCCCATGTGCCTGGCATCGCTCTGAGTGTTGTTGACTCATAGTGAAGGAGACAGATTGGGTTTCTAGTCACAAAGAACTCATGGTTCCAGTCTCAAACATGTAACTACACAACATTTTACCCTTGACATAGGAGATCATCATCTAGTTCACTCCTTACAATGACAGGAGATGATGTTATCACCATTTTACAGACGAGGAAACTGAAGCTTAGGTTGGTAACACGTTCTGAGCAAAGTCCTGTCCTTGAGGACAGTTTTGTGTATTCAAGGGAAATCGATCATCTCTACCAAGATGGAGTAGCCCTGTTCCTTTCTGTTCCTCCCTTTTACAACTAAAACATGTTGGGTATAACACACAAACAGAGAGACTCTGAAAACTGGAAAGAAGAAGGTGGGCTCTTAGGGTGGTGAGTGGACACAGTCATCTGGCGTAACAATGAATATGTGGAAACCAAATTTAAGACAATACATTTACAGTCACTTTAAAGAAATGATTGGCCTGGCTGGCATAGGCATAGCTCAGTGGTTGAGCATTGACCTGTGAGCCAGGAGGTGACATTTTGATTCTTAGTCAGGCCATATGTCCGGGGTCGCAAGCTCAATTCTTAGTGTGGGGCATGCAGAAGGCAGCTGAACAATGATCCTCTCTCCTCATTGATGTTTCTGACTCTCCCTGTCTGAAGTAAAAAAAGAAAAGAAAATGATATTTAGGTATAAAATTAATAAAACATACAGGATCTGTATGCTGAAAATTACATAATGCTGGTGAAAGAAATCAAAGACCTAAGTGAATATAGAGACATACCATGTTCATGGATTGGAAGACTCAACATAGCAAAGATATAAATTTCCCCCAAATTGATGTATATGTTTAATACAGTTCCTATCAAAATTCCAGCAATGTTTTGTTAGACAAAGACAGGTTTATTTTAAAATTTATATAGGAAAGCAAGGCCCTAGAATAGATAAGACAATTTTGAAAAAAGAAGAATAGCATGGGAAGAATCAGTTTACATGATTTTAAGGCCAACTATATAGCTATAATAATAAAGACAGCATATTATTGGCAGAGAGACACATTGGTCAATGGAACAGAATAGAGAAACCAGAAATAGAGGCACACAAATATGCCCAACTGATTTTTTAAAAAATATATATATATTTTATTGATTTTTTACAGAGAGGAAGGGAGAGGGATAGAGAGTTAGAAACATCGATGAGAGAGAAGCATCGATCATCTGCTTCCTGCACACCTCCTACTGGGGATGTGCCTGCAACCAAGGTACATGCCCTTGACTGGACTCGAACCCGGGACTCTTCAGTCCCCAGGCCGATGCTCTATCCAGTGAGCCAAACCGACTAGGGCCCAACTGATTTTTTTGTTTTGTTAATCCTCACCCGAGGATATTTTTTCCATTGATTTTTAGAGAGAGTGGAAGGGAGGGAGCAAGTGGGAGAGATAGAGAGGGAGAGAGAGAAAGGGAGAGAGAAAAACATTGATGTGAGAGAGACACATCAATTGTTGTTCCCACATGAGCCCTGACCAGCATCAGGGATTGAACCTGCAACCCACGTACTGCCCTTGACCAGGAACCCTTGACCTTTCAGTGTGTGGAGAGACACTCCAATCATTGAGCCACATTGGCCAGGACCCAACTGATTTTTGGCAAAAGTGCAAAAGCAATTCAGTGGAGGAAAGAAAGCCTTTTCCACAAATGGTGCTGGAGCAATTGGACATCCATAGACAAAAAAGGAACCTCAGTTTAAGTCTCACAACTTACACAAAAATTAACCGAAATGTGGAGAAATAAAAATTAAATGCAAAAGTGTAAATCTTTTAGAAAAAATCATAGTGGAGAAAAATCTTTGAGCCAAGGAAAGAGTCCTTAAACTGTACACAAACAGCTTGATCTATAAAAGAAAAATGAAATAATTAATAAATCGGGCTTCATAAAAAACACACCCTTTTGTTCTGTGAGAGACTTTGTTAAGAGGATGAAAAGACAAGCTTTAGACTTGGAGAAAATATTGCAAACCACATAGCTGACAAAGAACTGCTATGTAGACTATATCAAGAATTCTCAAATTCAACAGAAAAACAATTCAGTTAGAAAATGGGCAAAAGATATAAAGAGACATTTTACTGAAGAGGATATACAGATGATAAAACACATGAAAAGCTGCTCAATATCATTATCCATTAGGAATATGCAAATTAAACTACAAAGGGATGTCACTGCATACCTATCAGAATGGCTAAAATGAAAAATGGTGATAACACTAAAAGCTGGCAAAGGGGAGATACTCTATCATGCATTCATTGCTAGTGGGACGGTAAAATGGAACAGCCATTCTGGAAAAGAATATAGCAGTTTCTAATGAAACTAAACACGCAATTCCAGCAATTGCACTCTTGCACATTTATTCCAGAAATGAAAACTTACGGTGCATGAATATTTCATAGCAGCCTTATTTATAATACTCCCAAACTAGAAACAACCCAGATATCCTTCAATGTGTGAATGGTTAAACAGTCTATGATCCCTCCATACCATAGAACATCAGTTTCATGCAATGAAAAGGAAAGAACTATTGATAACATTCAATGATTTGGCTGAATCTCCAGAGAATTTTGCTGAGAAAAAAAAAAAAAGCAGCTAATCCCAGATACATACCATGATTGCATTTATATGATGTTCTGGGAATGACAAAATTATGGAAATGCAAAAATGATTAGTGATTGCTAGCAGTTAGGGACAGAGGTGGGAAGAGGATGGTAAGGCAAGGGAAGTGGGCGTACCTGTAAAAGGCAGCATGAGTGATCCTGTGGTTAGGGAACTATCTTGCCCTTTTAAAAAAAAAGTTTTCATTGATTTCAGAGAGGAAGGAAGAGGGAGATAGAAACATCAATGATGAGAGGGAATCATTGATTGGCGGCCTCCTACGCACCCCACACTGGGGATGGAGTCCACAACCTGGGCATGTGCCCTGACTGGGAATTGAACTGTGACCCCTTGGTTCATAGGTCGACACTCAACCACTGAGCCACGCTGGCTGGGCTATCTTGCCCTTCTTCTTCTTTTTTTTTTCTTTTCTCTGTTTAATCTTGCCCTTCTTAATGTTAATATCCTGGTTGTGACATTGTACTTAGTTTTGCAAGATGCTGCCATTGTGAGGAACTGAGTTAAGGGTACATAGGATTTCTCTGTATTCTTAAAACTGCATGTAACCTGAACTTATCTCAAAATAAAAAGTTTAATTAAGCCCTACTTGGTTATGCTCAGTGGATAGAACGTCAGACTGCGGACCAAAGGGTCCCAGGTTTGATACTGGTCAAGGGCACATACCTCGGTTGCAGGTTTCTCCCCTGCCCGGGCCCTGGTCAGGGTGTGTGCAGAAGGCAACCAATCAATGTGTTTCTCTCACTTGGATATTTCTCTCTGTCTTTCCCTCTCTCTTCCACTCTCTGTAAAAATCAATGGAAAAATATCCTTGGGTGAGGATTAAAAAAAAAGTTTAATTAAAAAGAAAAGATAAATCAGGGCTGCTACCATGAATGAAAAGAAATACCCATTATTAAAGCTACAGATCTTTCTAAGCACTTAAGTTCAATTTACAAATCTTATTATTTTTATAAATACTTATAAGAGGGATTTTGGAACTTGGTTAATTAAATTCCCCTATGTCCTTTAAGTCCCATTAAAAAATTTAGTATATTTATTTTCATTTCTAAATAGTTCACTTATCTGATTAACAAAAACCATTGGGTATTTAAACAATTTTTGTACATCTAATAAAATAAACTTCTAAATATGGGTAATCTTATGTTTTTTTATATATACATATATTTTTTATTGATTTCAGAGAGGAAGGGGGAGAGAGAGAGAGATAGAAACATCAATGATGAGAGAGAATTATTGATTGGCTGCCTCCTGCATGTCCCCTACTGGGGGGAGGCGGGTTTTGTGCCTGCAACCCAGGCATGTGCCCTTGGTCAGAATCAAACCTGGGACCCTTCAGTCTGCGGGCTGACGCTCTATTCACTGAGCCACATGAGCTAGGGCATTATCATTGATGTTTCTATCTTTTCCTCTCCTTTCCTCTCTGAAATCAATAAAAATATATTTAAAACAAAACAATAATTACTACTAATAAAGTAGAAAAGTCAGTGACCAGCAGCTACTATGGTGAGAGGCAGCTGCCTGGCTGGGTATTATCATGACAAGCAACTACCAGTGCCAGAGTATGTAGCAAGCTAGACTGTGTCGCAACACAGCTACGCACGTGGCCATTCCCATGATAGGTAATAATAAGGGACAAAACACAATATGGTCTTGAATGGAAAGAGCCTAATTATTATTTTTTAATATATATTTGTATTGATTTTTATTTTATTTTTATTCAGAGAGGAAGGGAGCGGGAGAGAGAGATGGAAACATCAATGATGAGAGAGAATCATGATCCGCTGCCTCCTGCACGCCCCACACTGGGCATCGAGCCCACAACCCGGGCAGGTGCCCTGACCGGCAGTCGAACCGTGACCTCTTGGTTCATAGCTTGATGCCCAACCACTGAGCCATGCTGGCTGGGTGAGCCTAATTGTTTTTTAACCCCATATTTATTTACTTATATTTACTATGTCAATGCATAGCAAAAAGTTTGTAGGAAAATGCAAAAAAAAGAACCCCTAAAATCTGGAGGAGTTGGAAGCAGAGTCAGAGGCCAAGGTGACCCCTGTCCACCCCGTCCCTGACAGGTGGACACTAGACCTGCATGGGAACTGCTGCAGGGATGGGAGCCTGCCACCCACCAGTGCCTGCCCTCACGTGCGCAGCCCGTTCTGGGAATAGACAGCCCTGTGATTAGAAGGATCTTTGTTTTATTGCGACCAAAATATCATTCCCTGTAATTATGACCTTTGGGTCATGATTTGCCTTAAGATAAGGTACATATGTCTAATCCTAAGTGTATACATTCAGCTGGTCCTTACTTAGCCAAGGATTAGCCCCTGAGGGACCTGGAAACTGGATTGGGTGATTTTCCTGAAAAACGCAGAGAATGACTACGCTATGAAAAAAGAAAACAAAGGTGAACAATCAAACAATATACTGTATTAAAAGTTATGTGACTGTGGTCTCTCTCAGATTATTGACCCTTCTTTCTGTGATAATGTGAGATGATACAGTGCTACGTGATGAGGTGCAGTGAGGTGAGTGAAGTAGGCTTTTTGAGGTAGCATTTGGCTACTACTGACCTGATGGTGTGTCAGGAGGAGGATCATTGAGCCACGATGATGTCATGTCTTCCACCCCCAATTTAATGCCTTTTCCATCTTGACTAAGCGGTTACCATGCACAGTGGCTGTACCTTGTGCAGTCTGAGGTGCGACAGCAAAACTAGCACAGATTTATTTTTTCTTCTTCACAATTTCATGGGTAGAAGATTCGTTGTTATAGACCTTAGCAGCCTCAGCGTACGATTTTTCTTTCTTTCCTTGATGAGAATTTTCATCTTTTCACCTAAAGGAAGCACTACATGGCTTCTCTTTGGCACATCTCAATCGGCAGCATCACTTCTAGTGCTTTGGGGCCATTGTTAAGTAAGGTGAGGATGACTTGAACACCCACAGTGACACCTACAGTGGACCTGGTAGCCCAGATGGCTGCTAAGCGACTAACGGGCAGGGGGCATGTACCGTGTGGAGATGCTGGGCAGAAGGATGCTTCACGCCCTGGGAGGGATGGTCTGGATGGCGTCGTGAGATTTCATCACGCTTCTCAGAACAGTTGGCACTGTAACACTTATGAATTGTTTATTTCTGGAATTTTCCATTATATATTTTTGGACCCCTGTTGACTGGGTAGCTGAAACTACAGAAAGTTAAACCGTGGATGGCGGCGGAGGGGTAGGGGTACTGTACAGATAATTCCTAATGTTCACACAAAATTATTTTAACTTC
Organism: Myotis myotis; assembly: GCF_014108235.1. Taxonomy (NCBI): domain Eukaryota; kingdom Metazoa; phylum Chordata; class Mammalia; order Chiroptera; family Vespertilionidae; genus Myotis; species Myotis myotis. The sequence continues at coordinate 62,154,827 of NW_023416401.1, read as the reverse complement.
ATTACTTTAATACTTAATATTAAACTTTCCCAGGGCTGAGGTATTGATTCATTAAAGAAGGAGTATTTTTCTGAAATGAACTGTGCTGCACGGAGGCAGGGGCTCTGGTAGGGGCTGCAGCGTTCCGGTGACCTGTCTCATGCCCTGCGTGCAGGACTTGCCGAGAGGACCCAGCGACTCTCAGGACATGCCCTCCACATGCCCTATTTTGGTCAGAATTATTCTCCTATCTTCCTTTTCTGGCAGGACCACACAGCTTTTATAGGTATTTCAGAGACAGGCAGTTGGAGTTCTGTGTAGCTTCTGTGCTGATGGCGTGGTCCTGATCCCAGTGCTCAGGTCATTATAACAGTGACAGCTAATGATGTGTGTTCAGTCCTCAGTGCGTGTTAGGTGCTCTTCCAAACACTTCAAAATGCAGTAACTTCTTATTTAACTTCCATGACAACCCTATCAGGTAGGCATGGTGGGGGCAACTGAGGGACAGAGAGATCCTGATTCATGCCCAAGGTCACACAGCTGATACGAGGCAGAGCCTGGGTTCAAACCCAGGCGGCCTGGCTCATTAGTTCTTGCTCTTGACCCTTGCCCTGTTTGAGCTTGCCTTTGGCCGGGTTGGTGGGAGAGATTGGGGGCACATGGTTGATTCCTGTTCCTCTCTCCCCCCTCTGTTTGTACCCACGGTCACTGGGTATGTGGAAGTTGCCTGGGCTTTCATGAGGGATATGAGTTTCATCCTTTGTCTCACTGTCACACATTGTAAAGCTGTCTGTGGCTCGGGCTGGGGCTTGGACCATCTCTCATGGGTGGTGCATTCCTTGGGACCTGACCCAGGCCTGCTTATACCCCCAACTCTCTCTGCCCTGTACCGTGCCCTAGGGCATTCCAAGTCTCCCACGTTGAGGACATGCCAGCTGGGGAATCCACAAGACCTGTGCAGAGGGAAGGTGGACTCTGGGAAGATGAAGCTCCGGCTAATGAGGGTATTTGGAGCACCCTCCCAAGGTGCTGGGGCCCCCGGGCAGGGGCATGGGGATGGCGGTAGCAGACCTGCGCCGGCCACTTGTGGAAAACCATCAGAGTCCCTTTTCATTTCCGGGCATTAGGAATGTGGCTTATTCATTTAAACATTCCTAGTAAATTACTTTCATGGAATACACTGCATTTTGAAACAAGGCTTAGAAGCTTACAATTAATTTTTCTACATCAGCTGACACAATTTTGGATAATTAATTTTCTCATCGTCCATTGTTTTACATGGTTTGGGACAATGTTCCAAAATATTTGAAATGACTAAAAGAAGGAGGGGGCTTTCATGTCTACAGCAAGAAGTGAAATACTAAATACTGTAAGTACTATCGAATACTATAGAAGAATTCTTACCTTCTCCAGGAAAGTGTTTAATAGCTCAATGAGCAATGACTGCTGTACAAAGAAATAGGGGAAAATGTATTTGCTTTGAGACCTTTTTACCCCTTTAACCTTCAGTTTTGCAAAATGATTTAGAGGCCGCCCAGCATTCTTAAAGGAGAAACTCATATTTCCGGTGTTATTTTTTCCTGACTTTAGAAGTGTTCATGTATTTTTGTTTGATAAAAAACGTGAACTTGGACAATTTGGCTCTAAAACCTGTGCTACCAATTTCTGATACTGTCTCTTGTAGTCATTCATTTGTTTACTTAGTCAACAAATATTTATGGAACACCCATGTGCCAAGCCCTGTTCTAAGTGTGGGGATTCACCCGTGATGTGGCCTCTGACATTAGGTAGCTCACATTCTACTGGGGGAGACAGACAGTAAACAACACAAATATATAATACTAGAGGCCCAGTGCATGAAATTTGTGCACGGGTAGGGTCCCTAGTAGCTGCCAGCCGTGGCCTCCCTTCCCCAGTTGCTGGCTGCCGGCCATGGCCTCCCTTCGTTATGCACCGCCCTCTGGTGGTCAGCGCAAGTCATAGTGAGCGATCAAACTCCGGGTCGGTCAAACTCCCGAGGGGACACTTTGCATATTAGGCTTTTGTTTATATAGATGTGTGGTGATGCTAACTGCTATGAAGAGGCATAAAGATAAGGTTAGAGGGCTAGAGAGGCACAGAGGAGGGAGTGACTGTGACTGTTTTAGATGGGGTGGTCAGGGAAGGCTGCTAAGGTGGTAATATCTGAGGGAGGAAGGTTTCAAGTAGAGGAACCTCAGTGCAGAGGCTCTGAGGTTGGTGTGAGGTCAGTGTGGCTGGGGCAGTTGATGAGGGGGAAAGATGTTGGGATGCGAGGACAAGGGGCAAAGCTTGTATACGGCCCTGTAGTCCATGATTGCACTTGGTGTTTTTACTCTGAGTAAGACAGGAAGACCCAGGAGGCTTATGAGGAGAGCAGGGAAGTGATCTGACAGATTTTCACAGGAGTCCTTGGGGCGCGGCTGCGTCCTTGGGTATTTTGGTGTGGAGATGTGGAGGCAAGATAGTGGCTAGAGCATCGGTGCATGGGTTTGATTCCTGGTTAAGGGCACAGGGACTTGGGGAGACAAGGGGAGACAGGAAGGGAGCACAGACTACCCATTGGTTTGTTCTTGGAGATGGGTAGGATCCTACTCTGCCTCTTAGCCTCAGGACAATTACATATTCAATCCACAATGCTTGAGAAAGTGCCTACTGTGTGCTAGGCACCGTGGCTGGTGCTGGGGACCCAGCCATGAGCATGGCACTAAGAATTAGTGCTGTTATGGGGCCTGACCTTTAGTGGGGAGAAACAGTAAGTGGATTTTGCTTATTTTCTAGTTGTGGTTAATCCTCACCTGAGAATATCTTTTCCATTGATTTTTAGAGAGCGTGGAAGGGAGTGGTAGAGACACAGAGAGAGGAAACATCAATGTGAGAGAGACACATCGATTAGTTACCTTTTGTACTTGCTCAGACCGGGTGGAGGATTGAGCCTGCAACAGAGGCATGTGCCCTTGACCTGAATCGAACCCCAAACCCTTCAGTCTGTGGGCCAACGCTCTAACCACTGAACAAAACTGGCCAGGGTGACAAATGAATGTTAAAAACCCAGGGAATAGGTCCCCATCAGTGTATTCAACCCATACTTCTGGAGCTCTTGGTAATGTCCCATGTGCTGGCTGTCACATTTTATGTTATTTATTTTTATTATTTTTATTTTTTTAAATATACTTTTATTTATTTCAGAGAGGAAGGGAGAGAGAGATAGAAACATCAGTGATGAGAAAGAATCATTGACCGGCTGCCTCCTGCACACCCCACACTGGGGATTGAGCCCTCAACCCGGGCATGTGCCCTTGACTGGAATCGAACCCGGGACCCTTCAGACTGCAGGCTGACGCTCTATCCTCTGAGCCAAACACTAGGGCTGGCTGTGACATTTTAGTGGGGGATACAGGAAACAAGGTAATAAGAAAAATACCTGTTATGTTGATTGGTGATAAGTCCTAGGACAAAAATACATTGGAAAAGGGGAGACATAATTATAAACTATAATTAGTAATTACAGATTGGAGTAAGGGTCAGGAAGGAGGCAAAGAAGGGTTTCTACTCTAGATCTGGTGGTCAGAGAAAATCGATTTCTAGGGCAGAGGTCTGTAGTGTATCTAAATCACTGGGAGCCCTAGCCGGTTTGGCTCAGTAGATAGAGCGTCGGCCTGAAGTGGGGTGTGTTAAAAGTAAGATTCCTGATGCCAACCCCAGTGATGCTGGCTTAGTGGACCTGAGACTTGGAGACCGGCATCTTTCACAAGATGCTCTGGTCCCTGTGGGCCATCTTTGGGTATTTTGGTGTGGAGATGTGGAGGCAAGATAGTGGAGTGGGTCCCGGCTGGTGTTCTCAATGGTTAGTGCATCGGTGCCTGGGTTTGAGTCCCGGTTAAGGGCACATAGTGAGGTTGCAGGATCATCCCCGGCCCTGGTCGTGGCATGTGCGGGAGGCAACCAATCGATGTGTCTCTCTCACATCAATGTGCCCTCTTCTTTCTCTCTCTGTCTCTCCATCCCTTCCTTCCACTCTGAAAATCAATGGAAGAACTCCCCTCGGATGAGGAGTAAGAACAACAAAAAGATTGTGCAGTGGTTAGGAGCCAGACTTCAAGGACAACAGCTCTGCTGTGTGTGACCTTGGATAACTTACTGACCCTCTCACTGTTTCTGCTTCTGTAAAGTGGGACGCATAATAGTGCCAACTGAGATAGTGTGTATAACGTGCTTAACACAGTGTTGGGCACATAATACGTACATAGGTTTGCCCTATTACTCTTTTTTTTTTCATTTTATTTAAAAAAATATTTTTGTTGATTTTTTTACAGAAAGGAAGGGAGAGGGATAGAGAGTTAGACACATCGATGAGAGAGAAACATCGATCAGCTGCCTCCTGTACACCCCCCACTAAGGATGTGCCCACAACCTTGACCGGAATTGAACCTGGGACCCTTCAGTCCGCAGGCCAACGCTCTATCCACTGAGCCAAACAGGTCAGGGCCTATTACTCTTTTTTTAAAAAAAATATATTTCATTGATTTTTTCCCCCAGAGAGTAAGGGAGGGGGAGAGGGATAGAGAGTTAGAAACATCGATGAGAGAGAAACATCATCGATCAGCCGCCTCCTGCACACTCCCCACTGGGGATGTGCCTGCAACTAAGGTACATGCCCTTGGCCGGAATCAAACATGGGACCTTTCAGTCCACAGGCCGATGCTCTATTCACTGAGCCAAACCGGTTAGGGCTGCCCTATTACTTTATTATTATCTGAGGAATATGAAAGCTGAGGATAGGTAAGGGAGGGGGGTTCTAGCAAAGGACAGAAAAATAAGGAAAAAGAGAAGGAATGAAGAAGAGGGCACATAGGTATGGCAGAGGGGGAGGGTGAGAGCCAGTGAGAACAGCATCAGCTCCTGTTCACTGAGTGCTCTCTGAGTGTGTGAGACTTGCTACTAAGCGGCTTGATTGTGAATATGATCTCGCTGATTTTTTTTTTTACAGCAGCTCTCTGAGTGGGTAGCAGTTATCTATGTTTGAAATCAGTATAGGGGGGCTCTGGGAGTCTAATGTGCCCAGTTTCCCTTAGGTGGTAAGTGCCAGAGTGGGATTTTTGTTGTTGTTAATCCTCACTTGAGGATATTTTCCATTGATTTTTAGAGAGAGTGGAAGGGAAGGGAGAGAGAAAAACATTGATGTGAGAGTAACATTCCTTGGTTGCCTCCTGCAGGAGCCCTGACTGGGGGGCCTGGAATAGAATCTGCAATCCAAGTATGTGCCCTTGACCAGGAATTGAACCCAAGACCCTCGGTGTGTGAGCTGTTACTCTAACCACTGAGAAACACTGGCTAGGGCCAGAGCTGGGATTTGAAGCAAAGTGTGTCCTGGCCTAACATACACGTCTTAATCACTTTGAGGTTCAGCCATGCCTTGCAGCTTTAAGCCCATTCAGTTCCTTGTCTTAGTGTAGTGAAAAGACAGGCATAGTCAGAAGTCTGCCTTTCCAGTTCTGGTGACCCCACGTCCTGGCTGTGTGACTTTGGGCAAGTCACTTAACCTGTCTGAGCTTACACCTATCAATAAAATAGAGTTGTAAACATAGGGCTGTTAGAGGATGAACTGATACCATGTGCCACATGTACCAAATGAGGCACACTGTGCAACCCATAGTAGGTCTTCAACAATTGTTACTGCTGTTATTATTGTAGATTATTGTACTTGCTGGGGGTGACTTAAGCCCTTAGTAAGGGTTCGCGACCCCTGAAAATACATCCTGCATATCAGATATTTACATTACGATTCATAACAGTAGCAAAATTACAGTTATGAAGTAAGTATCAAGGAAAATAATTTTATGGTTGGGGGTCACCACAACATGAGGAGCTGTATTAAAGGGTTGCGGCATTAGGAAGGTTGAGAACCACTGCCTTAGACCCTCACTGTTTCCCCAGGGGCATTGTATGAAATGAGAGATTACTCAGTTCAGCTGCCTGGTGAAAAATGTTAGCGATCATCATCCACTCTGCCTCCCTGCTTCTCCAGACATGGCCCATTACCTCTGCCACCTCCTTACCTACCTGGGGCATTTTCTATTATAATAATTACTACTACTATGTTTCATTGATTTTAGGCAGCTATTGATAATAAGTCGCACCTTTATTTTATTTATTCACTAATAAAATATCAATTAGATTGAGACAGGCATCAACTGTGAGATGCATCGCCACTTTAGAGAAGTAAAATTATGGGAAAATGGGCATTTCAGAATGGATGAAATAGTTGGCGGTGCTGTGACCCGCTGACAATGGGGAACCGCCTCCCAGCATGGGTTGCATTTACCAGTCGAGGCCACTAGGGGGCGAGCGTGCAGCCGGAGGGAATTGGTCCCTGAGCTCCGGGATGCGCAGGCCGCCACGCCCTGCGCAGCACCACCTCACATCCTCCTCCCTCCGCGCGCAGGCGTTGCTCAGGAGCCGGCGAGCCGCACTCCAGGAGCTCTGCAAGCAGGAGGGCTTTCTCACCAAGCTCAGTCAAGACCTGATCACGACCATCAAGGACATGGAAGACAGCTCAGCCCTGAAAACACGCGGGATGCTGCAGCAGCAGGACATCTTTGGGGTGAGGCTCCACCTTGGCCCTGCAGCCCCGCCTCCGCCATCTGCGCCTCGGTCCAGCCCACCATGCTGCTTCCTGAGCGCTTTGGCGCCCTCTCCTGGTCTCCTGGCCGATTGCACAGCTGCTGCTTCCATCTGGAAGATACATCTCTTACACACTTGGCCCCACCTACCAGGGCTTCGGAATCAGACCTGGACTGGGGGGCTCATCCTAACGTCAGTACTTATTAGCTGAGAGACTTTGAGTTAACCTCTGAGTGGTGTAAAATGGCTCAATAGCACCCATTCCAAGGCGTGGTTGTGGTGTACTTGGTACACACCCAGTAGATGTGCAAGAGAAGGTAGCTGCTGTCATCACCAGCAGCACATACTTACAAAGTGCAATACTAAGCGCTTGTCTATTCTCAAGCAGCCTTACAACAACCCTGTGGGCTGGGAATTACTATTATCTTTATTTTACCTATGAAGAAACAGAAACATAGGCTAGGTGACTTGGTCAAGGTCAGTTTAAGGTCACCCAGCTAGCAGAGTGATCTCCAGCTCTCATTCCAGTGGGGCCCCAGGCAGTCAGAAGGCTCTCTGTGGGTACTGATGGGGCTGAGGGACTCAGAGCTTAGGGGATCTGTCTAACCCAGACATGGGAGGATCGGGAAGGCTTCCTGGAGGAAGTGGTGCTTGGGTTGAAACATGCAGACATAGGTGTTAACTGTAGAGAGCAGAAAAGTGTCCCAGGCAGAGAAAATGGGCATAAAAGGCCTGGGGTGAGAGAAGCATAGCCAACTCAAGGAGCCACATGTTGCTTAGTGTGGCCAGACAGACCGGAGGAAGGGATCAGGGAGAGAGGAGGTTGGCCCAGGCCGGGGGGAGGAGGCTTTGCCACACAAGGTAAGGGGTTTGGATCTTGTTTACAGTGCAAAGGGGAGCCGTTGGAAAGTTCTAAATAGGAGAGGGACAGGTCACTGTTTTTTAAAGAAAGGTCCTTCTGACTGCTGTGTGGAGCATCACTCAAAGGGGAGGACCAGTGAGGGGTAGCTGTTGTCATACTCAGACAGGAGATGGAGAAAACCTGAGTAAGGTAGTGGCAGCCGGGATGGAGAGAAGGGCGTGGCTGCGAGTGCGTTTGGGGTGTGACAGCCGGACCACTTGGTGACATGTTGAGTGAGAGAGGGGAGTAGAGGCCGCTGCCTGGGTTTGGGCCGTGTGCCTGGGTGTGGTAGGGCCATTGGCTGATTGGGTGGTAGGAAAGGGCAACGTTGGGAGGGGGTAGGTGACTGCTTTCTAGCCGTGGAAAGGTTCCTGGGCCTGGGAGTGGGACTGGGTTTGAGGACTCCTCGGCGGCAGTGCTGAATTCCCTGAGAGGCCATGCTCTTGGGGAGGGGGGGGAAGCGAGCTCACCCCACCACTCCCACAGGCCATCATCAACAGCTTGGGGTACTCCAACAAGAAGAAGCTGCAGCAGATGACCCGTGAGCTGCAGGAGTGGAAGGAGAAGGAGGAATCCAAGATGAGCTGTAAGAATCCACGAGGCAAACTCCTCGATCCTCCCCTGGCCCGCTGGGGGGGTCAGCTGCAGGGCCCTCACCTTGTACCTACTGTTCTGGAACCAGCAGGCCCATCTTCTCCCTGCTTAGGCAGATGGAATTGTTAACATCCGGAGCTAATGGCTTGCTATGGAGTGTTCAGCAGGTCGAGGTCCCACGTGTCTTCATTTTTATGAGCGCACACTCAGTCACTGCAGCTATCTGTGAGGGAGGGAATAGTCTCCCATTTTACAGATGAGGAAACGGAGGCTAAGAGAATTGAAGCAGCCTGCCGAAGGTTATACAGCTAACGGCCAAGAACCAGCCCAAGCCTGCCTCTGTTTCCTGCCAAGTTCGCTGTGGGAGTTGGGGCCCGGGCCAGGTCCCAGGTCTCCCGCTCTCTCTCCTGCTGAGCCTGTGGCTTCATTCCCCTGAGCAGATTAGAAGCCTTCTGAGCAGAGGGACGGTGTGGCGAGTCAGAAAGCATCAGCTAGTGGGGGTCCCCGCCAAGGAGGACGGCAGGACAGACTTTGTCTTAATCTGACTGTGGCTGCGTCTCGGGAGCCAGTGTTGCCCCATCTCCCGGGGCTTGTGTTGCAGGTGTGAGAACGAGGAGGCTGAAGTCCAGGGAGGGAGGTCTTAGTGAGGGTCACATAGCAAGTTGTCGACAGAGCTGGGACTAGTCTCGGGATCGTGCACCAGTTTAGTTTCCCCTTCCTACCCCGTGTTGCTTCTTCAGTGGGTGGAAGACTCTCTGGGGCCTTAGCTGAGAGTCACCACCTCCCAGCCTCGTGTGAGCTCGCATCAGCCCAGAACCCAATCCACTGGCTAAGGAGAGCTTTGCCTCCTGGGATCCTGGGAGGGGTCCTTGAGGGAGGATCCTGCCTCCTGCTCCCCCTGACTTCTCCAGACCTGAAGCAGCAGGTGGAGCAGCTGAATGACAAGATCAAGAAGACCCAGGAGGAAGTGAACTTCCTGAGCACTTACATGGACCACGAGTATCCCGTCAAGTTGGTCCAGATTGCCAACCTGCTGCACCAGCTGGAGCAGGTGAAGGACAACCAGCAGGTAGGTGAGCCCCTGGCTTTGTCCTGTTGGCCCCGGGGGGAGGCAGGGCCGGTGGCCAACATGCTCCTGCTGCCCCCCAGGATGAGTTGGATGACTTCAGTAAGATATGCAAAATGGTCCTGGGGTCTTTGTCTGATCAGATTCAGATGAAGAGAAAAACGCTGCTGGGCTCTCTGGTGGTGGTGAGTAGCCAGCGCCGGCACCCAACCCTGCTTGCCTTCCCATCCTCGGCCTCCAGGCCCCCTGCATGCACTGCTTCCCAGGAAGAGGCATGTGGGGCCAGACTCTCCTTCATTCACAGAAAATCCAGCATCCCATTCAGGGCGTTCTTCTGCAGAAGACCCGGGAAAGCCAGAGCATGGAGAAGTACATAGACAAGTACAGAAAAGTGAGTGGCCAGGGTGGCGATGGTTCCACCCCCGCCTGCCCCCCGAGGGAGCAGAGGGGTGGGAAGTCCTTGGCACCTGCGGGAGACAAGCTTGTCCTGACCTGGTGCTCAGGAGTCTTGGACTCCGGTGTTGGCCTCTCTCCTTGCAATGCCATCATTGTCACTTGCTCCTCCTCTGAGAAGGGGATTTGTGGCGGCTTAGGCCTTGCCTCAGAGACCAGCATCGCTGGGCATGACCCATTAGCAACATCACCAAGCATTGCCTACTCAACCACATTTTACTGTCACCAGCCACCCCTGATCATCACCCCTTAATTCTTGTCATTGACCACCTCTCGTAACGTCACCATCACCACCCTTTTGTGTTAATTTTCATTCCCGTCGTCAGTTACCTTCACCATCCCCATCAGCCCTCATTAATCCTCATCACCAAGCACTGCCCTCTGCTCTGCAGCCTGTCTGCGTTCTCCAGGGTCCCCTCACTTTCTCAGGACCATCAAGCATTGTCACTGATCTGTGAGCCAGCCCTGTCCTGCCAGAGAAGCCCCTCTCCGGGGTCCCGGAAGTCCCTACTCCTCACCCATTTTGCCCTTCCCTACCTTTGGTTGGGGTCGTGTGGATTCTCAGTTTCCCCTGCTGTGTCCCTCTCTCAGTTTGTCAACGAGTTTGAGGAGGAAATACCCAATTTAAGGGCCGAGGTGGAATGGCTCCGAGTCCAGACCCAGGAACCCCGAGAGATCGCATTTGCAGACGTTCTGCTTCGGAGACCCAAGTATGTGATCATTCTGCTACTTCCTGGGCATCTTCCCTGCCTCTTGCTACTGTATGGGAAGAATAATGCCTGTCCCTTACGAGCATTTATTGCATGCCAGCCTGGTCTCATTTGTTCCTACCAGTGACTGAGGTCGGAATTATTACCCCTCCCCCTTTTTCTTTAAAAAAAAAATATTGGTGAAAGATGAATGAATGGACTAGTTAATTTTATTTTGATATATTTTGTTGATTTTTTTACGGAGAGGAAGGGAGAGGGATAGAGAGTTAGAAACATCAATGAGAGAGAAACATCGGTCAGCTGCCTCCTGCACACTCCCCACTGGGGATGTGCCCGCAACCAAGGTACATGCCCTTGACCGGAATCGAACCTGGGATCCTTGAGTCCGCAGGCTGACGCTCTATCCACTGACCCAAACCGGTTAGGGCATTACCCCCCTTTGATCGAGGAAACTGAGGCCCACCTGGTGTCTGTCACATAGTGAGTGCTTGTTACATAGGCGCCGACAGGAGGACTGAGGGTCTGAGAGGGCAAGTAGGAGACACAGGTGACACAGAGCCAGGTTTCCAAAGGAGTCATCTGACTTCAAAGAGAGCTCACCTGAGGGGCCCCAGCATCTTAGAACTGAGCTCCTGCTCCCTCTTGACCTTAGACCTCTGTAGGGGAACACCAGTCCTGTCCATTCCTTTTTCATTTTTGAGTGTTTGTGTGTCTGGGCTGTGAGGCTACAGATGGGGCTCCCCAAATAAGTACCAGTGTTCTCGAGAGCAGGGCTCCCCTGAGGACAGGCTTCCCCACCTACAACCCTGGCACCCCGACTTGGCCTCTCACACCTCTCGTTGCTCTTCCTTACCAGGTGCACCCCAGACATGGATGTCACCCTCAACATCCCCGTGGAAGAGCTGCTACCCTTCTAGATGGCAGGGCCATGGCCACCCTTCCCTCCCTGCTCTCCTCCCCACACCCGGAGCCTGAGTCGTCTCCTTCCAAGACCATATTCCCATTGGTACCCTCCTCGTCTGCCTCTCCTTTCCTCCCTCCATCCTTTTGGTTTGGGGCTACCACTTGGGCCAGGTGGGAATTTCCAGCCAAGTCCACCACTTCCTTTTACTAATAAAGCTGGATTTGCATTTGCTCTTTGCCAGTGCCTGGGGGAATGGACTTTGTCTTAATATGAGGGCAGCTGTGCTGGCTGCATCTGGGGCTCAAAACTTCTCGAGAAATGCCAGACTGACCCCCAGCCTGAATCTCCCTGGCTCTGTGGCTCCAGGCTGCCCCCTTCCTGGTTCAGTGGAAGCCCAGGTTCCGTCCCAATTTATGTCCAGTCCTGTTAGGACCAGTGTCAGGGTGAGTTTAATACACTTGGGAATTTGCTGGGCCTTCATTGACAAATAAGCCCCAATAAAGCTAAGCATGACAAAAAGGCCATACCATGACAGTTCGTGGTCATGGCCATTGTGGCTGAATCCCACCATTGTAGGTGTGTGGGAAGGGGGTAGGGGGGAGGGAGTTGCCCATGGGTTAGCAGGAGTGTAGGTGTGGGTGACAGCACTTGGTAGGGAGGGACCAGTCCACATACATTTGAGGATATTTCTCATGTGTGTCCATTAAGTTACTCTGCCCATGATTCACTGTCCACACCAGCCGTGGGCAAACTACGGCCCGCGGGCCGGCCCCGGCCCGTTTGAAATGAATAAAACTAAAAAAAAAAAAAAAAGACCGTACCCTTTTATGTAATGATGTTTACTTTGAATTTGTATTAGTTCACACAAACACTCCATCCATGCTTTTGTTCCGGCCCTCCGGTCCAGTTTAAGAACCCATTGTGGCCCTTGAGTCAAAAAGTTTGCCCACCCCTGGTCCACACCATATTGTCTGCTAGTCTGGGTATAGTTACCTCCACCTCCTGTGAAAGTTCATCATTATTAGCTATGAGTTGGCTCTTGTATCCGTGGAATTTTGGCAAAGTTTCTGCCTTAGGCAAATTAGGATTATCAGGATTCCAAATCAGCATAGTTGGGGTCATGCGGGGGGTGGGGGGCACTAGATAATGAAAGGATCCCATCCAGTTATCTGTCCTTAGTCTGTCCACCACCCTTTATTGGAGCATTGGAGGGCGGCAGGAGTGAGAACGGGTGTATGGGGATGTGGAGGAGGGGGAAATCGGCGTGCTGTTGCCTTTACTGGCAAGAACAGGTGTCTTCAGAGCATTTTGCAAAGGTGTAGAATGCCCCATAGGTGGAAAATGTAGCATAATAAAGGTTGTGGGCAGGCATGACCCAGGCATTATTTTTAAATTTTAGTAGGGGATGTTTGAAAAACCATTCTGGCATCAGGGCCAGCTAATCGAGTAAATGTAAGTTTCTTGTTCTAAGGCCAATTTCTGTGTACCTTGTGAGGTTCCTTGACCTATATCTAGTTTAGGACACCAGTAGGAACTAGGAGGGCTTTGGTCTGGTCCTGGGCAGCGGAGTCACCCATTGTCGGGTGTATGCCCATGTTAAGTGTGTCGACTTTGGTGTAGGCATACCGCATATAACCAGAAGGTGGCAGTAAAGGGCTAATAAAATTAACCTGTCAACAACTTTAAGGCCTGGCTCCTGGGGAATGGCGCCCCTCCCCCCCCCCCCTTAAATCTCCAGTGGTCTATTTTATTGTAGAGTTCACAATCGGAGACGATAATTTTGGCCGTTAGTGTGTGAATGGGAGGCCGTTGTTTTGCTCCTATTGCTATTCCTTGCTCCCTGTCCACCTGAGCTGGCCAGCCTCCCACCTCATCTCACCATTCTCCTCCTGTTCCTATTTCTTAGTCCCGTGGTCGGCAAACTGTGGCTCGTGAGCCACATGCGGCTCTTTGGCCCCTTGAGTGTGGCTCTTCCTAAGCCTTAGGAGTACCCTAATTAAGTTAATAACAATGTACCTACCTATATAGTTTAAGTTTAAAAAAATTTGGCTCTCAAAAGAAATTTCAATCGTTGTACTGTTGACATTTGGCTCTGTTGACTAATGAGTTTGCAGACCACTGTCTTAGTCCAAGGAGCCCTCCTTACTCTGCCAAACCATCTCCTTTCCTGCTCAGTCTTTGCAGTGGCTGGTCCCCTGCTCTGAAGACTGTTCTCCAGGTCTTAGTGCAGCCGAGTCATCATGCCCTCTTAGTGCGAGTTTCCTTTCTCAGGGAGGTCTTTCTTGACCATGTCTTAAAAATAGATTTTTATTGATTTCAGAGAGGAAGGGAGAAGGAGAGAGAGAAAAACATCAATGATGAGAGAGAATCATTGATTGGCTGCCTCCTGCATGTCCTCTACTAGAGATTGAACCCCAACCTGGGCATATGCCCTGACTGGGAACCTCCTGGTTCATAGGTCAACGCTCAGCCACAGCTGGCTGGGCTGTCTTTTCATTTTGTTGATGGTTTCTTTTGCTGTGCAAAAACCTTTTAGTTTGATGTAGTCCCATTTGTTTATTTTTTCGTTTGATTCCCTTGCCTGAGGAGGTATATCAGAAAAAATATTGCGCCCTCGCCAGTTTGGCTCAGTGGAGAGAGCATCAGCCTGTGGACTGAAAGGCCCTGGGTTCAATTCCGGTCAAGGGCACATACCTTGGTTGTAGGCTTCTCCCCAGCCTGGGTTCTGGTCAGGGTCTGTGTCGGAGGCAACCAATCGATGTGTTTCTCTCACATCGATATTTCTCACTGTGTTTCCCTCTCTCTTCCACTCTCTCTGAAAAATCAATGGAAAAATATCCTCACATGAGGATTACAAAGAAAAAAATATATTGCTATGAGAAATGTCTGAATGTCTGAGATTTTACTGCCTGTGTTTTCTTCTAGCAGTTTTACGGTTTCGAGTCTTTCATTTAAGAATGTAATTCATTTTGAGTTTATTCTTGTATATGGTGGAAGGGTGTGGTCTAGTTTTATTTTTTCACGTAGGTTTCCAGTTTCCAACCATTTATTGAATAGAGCCTCTTCACAAAGCGGTGTCCCCGTTACCCATTACATCATTTGTGCAGCTTTTTCCTGGTTGGATTGAACCTGCAAATTGTCTCCTGAGAATACAGCAGAAGCTAGTGTCCCATCTCCTTCCCCTTCCTGCCCCCACCCCCACCCCCACATGAGCAGGATTCAGTTGCTTCCCTTTCCTGTGAAAGTCCATCATTGTTATTAGCTATGAGTTGACCCTAATACCCATGAAATTTAAGCAAAGTTCCTGCCTTAGGCAAGTGAAAATTTGCATAGGGGAGATAAATAAGGGGGGATAATGCAAGAAGGTCAAAAGGTACAAGCTCTCACCTTCAGACGGTGGTTTGGTTATTAGGTGACACCTTGGGACTGGGGTGAATTTTTGTTAGTACAGGCATATTCAATTACAAGTTAACATGTTTAGGTAACTATATTAAACTTACACAGATTTGTGTAGTTACGGGCAGAGTCATTTTGAACAAGCCAATGAGCACACTGCTATAACAGTGACTAAACATTTTTTTCTTTTAAAATGTTTACTGTAAAAGTAATTCTTTTTTTTAAAATACATTTTATGCCGAAACTGGTTTGGCTCAGTGGATAGAGCGTCGGCCTGCGGACTGAAAGGTCCCAGGTTCGATTCCGGTCAAGGGCATGTACCTGGGTTGCGGGCACATCCCCAGTAGGAGATGTGCAGGAGGCAGCTGATCGATGTTTCTCTCTCATCGATGTTTCTGACTGTCTATCTCTCTCCCTTCCTCTCTGTAAAAAATCAATAAAATATATATATTTAAAAAAAAAAATAAAATACATTTTATTGATTTTTTACAGAGAGGAAGGGAGAGGGATAGAGAGTTAGAAACATCGATCAGCTGCCTCCTGCACACCTCCCACTGGGGATGTGCCCACAACCAAGGTACATGCCCTTGACCAGAATCGAACCCGGGACCCCTCAGTCTGCAGGCCGACGCTCTATCCACTGAGCCAAACCGGTCAGGGCTGTAAAAGCAATTCTAAATTAAAAACAAATCTGAGCACATGGCGCTCATGGTCCTGAGTCATTCCTGAGAGCGGAGGGTGTACTCCACCGCGGTGCATCAGTGCGACTCCAGACTCATTCTCTAAGGCTGGCTCTCAGCTTTGTTTTTTAAAAATATCTTTTTATTGATTTCACAGAAAGGAAGGGAGAGGGAGAGAGATAGAAACATCAATGATGAAAATCATTGATTGGCTGCCTCCTGCACGCCCCCTACTGGGGATTGAGCCTGTAACCTGGGCATGTGCCCTTGACTGGAATTGAACCTGGGACCCTTCAGTCAGCAGGCCGATGCTCTATCCACTGAGCTAAACCAGCTAGGGCTAGTCAATTTTTTTTTTTTTTTTTTTTTTTTTTTTACAAATGGTCCAAGCGAGCCAGTCACTCAAGAAAAATAACCGATAGTATTTTTGGCAACGATAAAATAAAATTCAAAGTGTATCCATCACTGAGTTTGAAGCTTCTCGGGTTTTAAAGACTTTTCTGATAAATGGTGATATTAATGAACATGATATTTTGATATTGTATAATGAAACGTCAAATTCTGGAAGATCTGTATAACTCTGAATCAATATTTTTTAAGGAATCAGTGCAGGAAGTGACTAAGCCATGGATGGGTAATAGATTTATTTAAAGAGCAATATATGCCAGTGCATTTTAATGTAACTGAGTACAAGGCAGTCCTTTGACATGGTTTCAAACTCCTTGTTACAATTAACCTTTAAGGGACTACCACATGCTTGAGTTTTGGTGTAATATCAAAGAAGACTATCTACAAATATCTGAAAAGGCTATTAAAATACTCCTCCCTCTACACACATTTCAACCATAACAGCATATGGCAGCAAGATGAATACAGAAACAAATAGGAGAACACTGATGTCTTCCATTAAATCTGTGAGATTTGCAGAAATTAAAATAGCCACTTTTCTTATTCAGTTTTTTCAAAATATACTTATTTTTCATAATATATTTATGTTTGCATGTAATGAGTTTATTACTGCTATTTGAAAATCAGTGAATAGCCCTGGCTGCTGTGGCTCAGTTGGTTGAGCATCGGCCAGTGCACCGAAAGGTCACTGGTTTGAGTCTCAGTCAGGGCACATACCCAGATTGCAGGTTTGGCCCCTGTTTGGGGCATGTACAGAAGGCACCTGTCAATGTTTCCTTCTCTCCCTTTCTTTCTCAAATCAATAAAAAAATTTAAAATCAAATAAATATTTAGAATTTCTTAGTTTTAATTTCAAATGTAGTAATTATTGATAGATATAACCTACATAAACAAGCTCTCTAAGGTCCCCGATAATTTTTAAGAGGATAACAGGGTCCAGAGACCAAAAATATTTGAGACCAGCTGTCCTAGTTTATTCTACCTGTAAGTTTTAGCTACATTGTTTAAGCATTCTTTTATTTGATCATTTATGTATTAATTCAACAAATATTCATTGAGCACCGCTACATGCCAGTTATTCCAGGTCCTGGGATTTCAGCAGTGAATTAAAGACACAAGACCATTCACAAAGGAAGCTTACATAGTGTGTTGGGGGGGGACGGGACAAAAAAACCCCCAAATAGACATGTAACATTTGTAACATGTTAGATAGCATTGAGCCTTGGAAAAGAGAAGAGGGGATTCCTGGGAGGAGGGTATTCGATTTTAAATATAAGCAGTCAGGGAAGGCCTCACCTGGGGACATTTGATGGAAGACCCGAACAAGGCGAGGAAGGGAACCATGTGGACGTGCAAGGAAAGGTCACTTTAGTAACGAGGAATTGTTACCGCGCAAAGGCCCTGAGCAGGAGCGCATGCGGGGTATGTTCATGGAATATCCAGGGACACGGTGCGGCTGTTTTGGTGTATTGCAATCAGCACTATAGGATAGATGTGGATCCTAACTTTTTATCTGGCATAATTGAGTGGATATAGGCTATTTTGCTGGATAATTTTGGTTGGTATCATCTTCAGAATGTGACCTATAATGTTTGTTTATTGCTCATATATTGAATTATCACTCATATTATCTCAGACAGAAGTATGTCCTAGTGAGCATCTATCCCTAACTATTTGCAAGGCCCTGTTCTAGGCTCTTGAGGTATATCTGTGAAAAAAACAAAGATCCCTGTCCTGGGGAAGTTGGATTATTAAGTAAGGGGAGGTAAGGATAAGCAATAAATGTCACAAGTAAGTGAATTATATGCTATATTAGAGGGTAATATGTTGGAGAAACTTTTTGTTGCTGTTGTTAATCCTCACCTGAGGATATTTTTCATGGATTTTTAGGGAGAGTGGAAGAGAGAGGGAAAGAGAGAGAGAAACATTGATGTGAGAGAAACACATCGATTGGTTGCCTCCTGCACTAGCTCCCACCAGGGCCCGGGTCAGGGAGGAGCCTGCAACCAAGGGATGTGCCCTTGACCAGAATCGAACCTGGATCCCTTTAGTCCGCAGGCTGATGCTCTCTCCATTGAGCCAAACCGACTGGGGCTATGTTGGAGAAAATTATGGCTTTGATTGTGGTGATGGTTTCACGGGTGTGTACTTATCGCCAAACCCATCAAGTTGTATATATTAAATACCTACAGCTTTTTGTATGTCAATTATACCTCAATACAGTGATTTTAAGAAAAGGGAACTGATAAGTGCTATGGGAAAAAAGCAGAGTAGGGGTCCTGACTTAAGTCTTTGTAATTTTTACACATAAGTTCATAATGAATCAATTTTTAAAAATTTTGTGGCAAATGCTCTTTTACTTTCAAATTTAGACTCACACAACCTACCTAGGTAGTAACCTATGAGGGTGGATGTGGCCCCTGATGGTTATCAGGCTAATTGTTTTTCTCTGTCTCTAGAAAATTTTAGTGCCTGTTTTTGAGTCTCTTCTTCGATGAAGGCGAGGTTAGGATTGTAAATAATTGTCTCTATTTCTTGTCTATTTCTTGGTAGTAGGTCATATAACAAACAAACGTTCCAACTCAGCTGTTCTCCCTAATCGTTGACTTCTCACATACATTCCAATCCATAGTGTGAGGTGTGGTTTGCTCCTCCGTGAAATTAGTCAGAGACCCTTCCCGATGGAGGCCCTGGCACCTTCTACATGTGTCTTCCAAGATCACACTGGCCATTACTGTCCCCCTGAAGGATGTTCAGTGAAGGAGAATGGGATAGTCTGCGGAGGATTTTCTAGGTCACCAAGAAGAGGCAACTCATTTCCACCCACATTCTGTCGGCCAGAAAGAACTCAGTCACATGACCCCCTTAACTGCAGGTAAGTCCACGAGATGTAGTGTAGCAGTGTATTGAGGAGGGAAAGGAATTAGTTTTGGGGACCAGCTACCCCGGTTCTATTACTTGCCCTGTGGAGAAAGGCCATTGTCGTATCCTCAGTAGGGAAAGAAGGGCAGTGCATTTTTTCTGCCCTAGAAGCTGTAGTCTCACGTTCAGCTGCCTGGTGGCCAAGACCATGCTAGTACCTGGGGAAACAGATATGGAGGTGACGACATTTCATATGGTCAGAAGCTGCAGGTGGCTCTAGTTGTCCCATGTAAAAAGGTTTGCCATTTTTACCTTGGAAAAAAAGAGTACCCAAACTATTGGTTACAATTTTAAAAATTATCCAAATATTAAAGCTTATCAATTACTTTTTTCCCTTTTCTGATTTTTCTCAGGCTTCCTCTCACTTATAACTGGTATGACAATCTTAAACCTTAGTTACTACACTACACTTAATAATATTAAGATAATCTTAATATTACCTATATTGTCATATCAAAGTATGTTTAAATTGTAACATTATTTAAAACAAAGACAATCTTAATTAAAAACACCATTAAGTCTAACTTAAGTATATTATTAAGATTTTTAGATATACATGGATACTTACCATTATATTAAAGTCTCAAAAGGCATTTTTAAATTATCAGAAAATATAACTTGCCAATGCAAAGAATACCAATGTTAGAAAAATGTTATTCTGTTAAATCCACATAGAAAATTTTAGTAGAATTTTAGTTCACAAATTTTTATAATATAATCTGGGTATAACCAGTTTGTAAATCATTAATTTGTAAAATCAAAACACATTTTAGTTGGAAATCTGTATTAGGTTCCCAGTGCTGCATAACAAATGACCACAGAGCTAGCAACTTATACACCACATATTAGCTCACAGCTCTTGGGTCAGAAGTCCTGGTGGGCTCAGCTGAGTTCTATGCTTAGGCAGCCGTGGGCAAACTACGGCCCGCGGGCCGGATCCGGCCCGTTTGAAATGAATAAAACTAAAAAAAAAAAAAAAAAAGACTGTACCCTTTTATGTAATGATGTTTACTTTGAATTTATATTAGTTCACACAAACACTCCATCCATGCTTTTGTTCTGGCCCTCCGGTCCAGTTTAAGAACCCATTGTGGCCCTCGAGTCAAAAAGTTTGCCCACCCCTGGCTTAGGGTGTCACAAGTCTGATATCAGAGTGTCAGCTGGGTTGGGCTCTGGGACAGTCAGCTTCCAAGATCATTCAGGTTGTTGACAGAATTCAGTTCCTCGGGTAGGACTGAAGCCCCGTTTCCTTGCTGCACTGCTTTCAGCTTTTAGAAGCCACCCACGCTCTCGGTGCTGGGTCCCCTCCGTCTTCAAGCCAGCAAGGGGGCATCAGGTCTTTGTCATGCTTCAAATCTCTGATTCCTTCTAACCAACCAGAGAAAACGCTGCTTCTAACGAGCTCCCCTGATGGGGGCAGACCCATATGGATAATCCCTGTGTATTAAGGCCAATTGACCTGAGACTTTAATGATATATCTGCATAATCCCTTCACAGCAGTACTTGGATTAGTGTTTGATTGACTAACCAGGGACAGGAATGGTGAGGATGGGGCAACGTTAGAACTATTCCTACCACAAAACAGATGTTTACATTACACTTCTGTGTCTTCAAAGTAATGGAAGATTAATGCTTTCTAGAAAGGCAAAGGAAGTTAGAATGTTTATAGACAGATTTGCTTTGGTTTAAAAAGCTCATTAAAAAAATAAAGTATGTGATGTCTGTATTTTCAAAATTTGCTACATTATGTAATCAGTGCATTATTATAAAAGAATTGAAGCAGCTCTATATTCATTCTCTCAAAACAATTACAACTGTGTACCAATAGATATTCTTATTTCTGCTAATTGGTAATTTCAAGTATTGAAATTCCCAAACTGAGTGTTAGCCACTGAATGTTTCTGTCTCCCCCAAACTCACATGTGTTGGTTCACAAACTTAAGAGTTCCCAGGGTGAAATCTGAAACCGGCCTCCTGAACATGGAGGGCAAGGAGAGATGGAAGAAAGACGCAGACCACTTTAGGTTGGTGGGTGGCAGTTTATTTTGTTTTTAATATATTTTTATTGATTTCAGAGAGGAAGGGAGAGGGAGAGAGAAATAAAAACATCAATGATGAGAGAGAATCACGGACCGGCTGCCTCCTGCACGCCCCACACTGAGGATCCAGCCCACAGCCCGGGCATGTGCCCTGACCCAGAATTGAACGGCAACCTCCTGATTCATAGGTCCATGCTCAGCCACCGAGCCACACCGGCCAGTCGGTGGGTGGCAGGTTAATAACCGAGGGAACTTGCAAACGATGCTTGTCTTGGGGGGGTCACAAGATGAGACCCCTTCACCCAGCCGCCAGGATCTTAACTGATTAAGATTCTGTTTAATAAAATAAATAAAAAATAAATAGACTTTTAATAAATAGGGACCTTGCCCAGCTGGTGTGGCTTGGGGGTTGAGCATCAACCTATGAACCAGGAGGTTGCAGTTCAATTCTGGCAGGGCACATGCCGGAGCTGGGGGCTTGATCCCCAGTGTGGGGCGTGCAGGAGGCAGCCGATCAATGATTCTCTCTCATCATTGATGTTTCTATCTCTCTCTCCCGCTCCCTTCCTCTCTGAAATCAATAAAAATTTTTTAAAAAAATAGGGTCCTTAATGGGTTCAGTCACACAGTTTTCAGATGGTCTGCGCAACATATTACTCTTCCAAGGCTGTGTCCTTGAAAATGGCTCCCGCTATGGAACCGGTGGGCGGAACGTAAATCCCAAGGAACATATATTCCGAGGACTCGGCAGGGAGTGAGGAGCCTCTGATTGCGGGGGTCCAGCGTCCGGGTCAAGCTGGGGTCACATCCTCGGGGCGAGGAGCCGCGCGCGCGCTCTACCATTTGAGGACCCACCAGCCAGGGAGCGAGCTCTCACCTTAAACCCACCCTGCCGACTCTTTGACCCAGGACCTCCAGCCCCCAGGTCTGTGAGCAAATATATTTCTGTTGTTTACACCCCCAGTCCATGGCGTTTTGTTAGCCTGAGCAGACTGAGGCACTGAGAAATATTAAAATTTACAGTATGATTATTTAATGAATTTTATCGTTCGCCTTTAAACTTGGAAATAAGATCACTGTTAAAATTTAAAAATCAATCCTCATATAAGTTATACTAGAAGAGTGGTGGTTTCATTCGTTTTAGCTTAATAATTAGGGCCATCAGATTTATTTTCAAAAAAGGAAAAGAAACATTTTATTTTATTTTTTAAATATATTTTATTGATTTTTTACAGAGAGGAAGGGAGAGAGATAGAGAGCTAGAAACATCGATCAGCTGCCTCCTGCACATCTCCTACTGGGGATATGCCCGCAACCCAGGCACATGCCCTTGACAGGAATCGAACCTGGGACCTTTCAGTCCGCAGGCCGACGCTCTATCCACTGAGCCAAACCGGTTTCGGCTAGAAACATTTTATTTTAAAAAGCCCCAGGGTTTCAGCCTTGGAAAAGAATGTCTTGACAGAAGCCACTGTGCCATTTTTCTGGGCATAATGCCATGGTGCATACGCTATTTTATCAATTTCATCACTGTCGGCCAGTTTGCAGTTTTGATAACTCACAAGTTCACTTTCCCCGGTGAATACGATTATGCTTAAAGATAGAATATTAAGGACAATTTAATTTCATAATAGCATTTGGTTTTATTGGTTAAAATTCCTGTTAGAGTGGGCTGATAGTAGCCTGTTAGCATATTCCTCCCCCCCCCCCCCCCCTCCCCGTCTCCCCTTTCTCCCTCCTTTCCTTCTTGGCCAAGAATACAATCATCTGAAAATTAGCTTTGAAAGAACAAGATCCAGAATTGTTTTTCTTTTTCTTCTTTGTAAGAAAAACAACTAGTTAAGAAACAGGAGCAAGCTAAGCACATACCTATTAAAATACTAATTGAGACTGGGCGTGTTTACAGCAGTGCGTTCATCTTTTTCAGCTGTACCTGCTCCTCACAGTCACTGTTTCAGTTCAGCTTTAGGAAAAACGAGAATGGGAGAGGAAGAGAGAAGGAAAGAGTCGTTCTTCTCGTGGAGAGTTGTTTACTTAAGTTATATGATGGAGTTTGTCATAGTTCTTGAAAGTTTAGATTTTAATATTTTATATTAACATTTTATTTTATGAGAGCCAAGTTTGTATAAATTAAAAGTTCTCTATTATCTTGATATACTGAAGAAATTTTTCCTGTGATAATGAGATTTTTGTGTTTGTATATTACTTTTTTTAACTTCTAAAATACAGTAAAATGGACTATATTTTGGGTGGACAGTTGCATGAGTTTTTTTTTTTTACTCTTGTCAAAAAGGTTTATTAACATGGAATTACTTCAAATACAGATAAATTCTGTTCAAGTTTGAATATTTTCAATATACAGGAATTTAAAAGAAAAAATTCTGAGTCTTCATGTTGCAGTTTTATTTCATTTTAATTTTTACCTTTTAAAAAGTATTGGCACTGCCCGGCCGGCATGGCTCAGTGGTTGAGCATTTATTTACCTTTGAACCAGGAGGTCACAGTTCGATTCCCCGTCAGGGCACATGCCCGGGTTTGGGGCTCAATCCCCAGTGGGGGGGCATGCAGGAGGCAGCCGATCAGTGATTCTCATCATTGATGTTTCTCCCTCTCTCTTCCTCTCTGAAATCAATAAAAACATATGTTAAAAAAAGTATTGGCACCATAAGGTTCTGTAAAGAATAGAAGTGACAAATTTAAAACACATGAAAATCTTTTCTTAGATGAGTTTTAACTACCACGGAAATCAGGATGCAGAAGAGTTCTATCACCTCCCCAAATACCCTTGGCATCCCTGACTACCACAGAAAGGAATTCTTTCATCTCCTGCCCAGGAAATCTAAGCCTGGCTGGCAGCCTATTTAAAGCTGAGAAGGGGAAGGAACCAGCCGTCTTATAGTTCAATAGATGTGTCCTTTTTTTCTTCTTTTTTTAAAAAATTGAATTGATTGGGGTGACATTGGTTCACAAACCCATACAGGTTTCAAGCGTACAACTCAACAAAACATCACCTTCACACTGCATCTTGTGCTCATCGCCCAAAGCACAGTCTCTTTCCGGCCCCAATTGTCCCCCTTTGCCCACTCCACTTACCCCACCCCCTTTCCCTGTGGCTATCACTACACTGTTGTCTGTGTCTGTGAGATATATAATTTTTTTTCCTTAATTCCTTCACCCCTCTTCTCTGATAGCTGTCAGTCTGTTTCATACCTCTGTTTCTAGTTTGTTGGTTTATTTTGTTCATTCGATTCCATATACATGTGACGGCATAGGGTATTTGTCTTTCTCTGACTGGCCTATTTCACTAAGTATAGTAATCTCCAGGTTCACCTGTGCTGTTGCAGAAGGTGTGTTTGTGTGGCTTTCATTTGACCTGGTGTCCTTGAGTCCAGCAGCTCCTTTTCATACTTTCAACGGAGAAGACATTTGCTTTTCTTTTTATAATAATTTCTCTTATTTTGCTCTGAGTAAAGACTGTGTAGTATTGAATTTATGCTTTTAATTTTTAAAATTAATTAATTAATTAATTTATTGTTAATCCTCACCCGCGGATATTTTTCCATTGATTTTTAGAGAGAGTGGAAGGGAGAGGGACAGACGGAGAGAAACATCAATGAGAGAGAGAGACATTGATTGATTGCCTCTCATGTGCTCCCAACCCTGGTATGTGCCTTTGACCAGAATCGAACCTGGGACCCTTCAGTCCGCAGGCTGATGATGCTCTGTCCACTGAGCCAAACAGGCGAGGGTTTAATTTTACTTTTAAACATTTTGATTCCTACCTGAAACTTTGCTAATTTTTGTGACTCTTTCATAGGTTTTTCAAAGAAATGCTTATTTTTTCTAATCATGCAGAATGTTCTTTCTCTGGATTGATTACTTCAAGTTTGTTGATTGTTTAGAAGTTCTCTGTGTTCTTATTTTTCCCTCCTTGTGCTTGATTTATTGATTTCTAATAAAAGTGGAGGTCATTTACTGGACGAAATTTTAGGAGAGACATTCTGGCTGGGAAAACTTTGTAAGTATAAATATTACAGCACCTTTTTAGTATCCTCTCAATTCTGTCTTTCTCCCTTCTCTGTGGATGAAGGGGATAAAAGTGAGGTGTGGTATTGTATCTTTTCCAAGGGTTCTGTTTCATCCTTTGATAGTTCACCATTGATAGCACCACAAATAATTTTGGGATTGTGCCTTGAAGGAAACTATTTACCTAAATTTTATGTATCAATGGAACTGTTTCTTTTTTTTAGTTATTTTTTAAAAATCTTTATTGTTCAGATTATTACAGTTGTTCCTCTTTTTTCCCCCCATAGCTCCCCTCCACCCAGTTCCCACTCCACCCTCTGCCCTTATTCCCCTCCCCACACTGCCCTCATCCATAGGTGTACGATTTTTGTCCGTCTCTTCCCGCACCCCCACACCCTTTTCCCCCTAGAATTGTCAGTCTACTCCCTTTCTATGCCCCTGATTCTATTATATTCACCAGTTTATTCTGTTCATCAGGTTTTTTATTCACTTGATTTTTAGATTCACTTGTTGATAGATATGTATTTGTTGTTCATAATTTTTATCTTTACCTTTTTCTTCTTCCTCTTCTTAAAGAATACCTTTCAGCATTTCATATAATACTGGTTTGGTGGTGATGAACACCTTTAGCTTTTTCTTATCTGTGAAGCTCTTTATCTGACCTTCAATTCTGAATGATAGCTTTGCTGAATAAAGTAATCTTGGTTGTAG
Source organism: Myotis myotis (assembly GCF_014108235.1). Classification (NCBI taxonomy): domain Eukaryota; kingdom Metazoa; phylum Chordata; class Mammalia; order Chiroptera; family Vespertilionidae; genus Myotis; species Myotis myotis. The sequence continues at coordinate 62,129,395 of NW_023416401.1, read as the reverse complement.
GTTCTTGCTATTCATCACTTTGAATATTTCTTGCCACTCCCTTCTGGCCTGCATGGTTTCTGTTGAGAAATCAGCTGACAGTCGTATGGGGACTCCCTTGTAGGTAACTAACTGTTTTTCTCTTGCTGCTTTTAAGATTCTCTCTTTGTCTTTTGCTCTTGGCATTTTAATTATGATGTGTCTTGGTGTGGTCCTCTTTGGATTCCTTTTGTTTGGGGTTCTCTGCACTTCCTGGTCTTGTAAGTCTATTTCTTTCACCAGGTGGGGGAAATTTTCTGTCATTATTTCTTCAAATAGGTTTTCAATATCTTGCTCTCTGTCTTCTTCTGGCACCCCTATAATTTGGGTGTTGGTTCGCTTGAAGTTGTCCCAGAGGCTGCTTACACTATCTTTATATATTTGGATTCTTTTTTCTTTTTGTTTTTCCGGTTGGGTGTTTTTTACTTCTTCGTACTTCAAATCTTTGACTTGATTCTTGGGATACTCCTGTCTGCTGTTGGATCTCTGTATATTATTCTTTTTTTAAAAATATATTTTATTGGTTTTTTACAGAGAGGAAAGGAGAGGAATAGAGAGTTAGAAACATGGATGAGAGAGAAACATTGATCAGCTGCAGCTGCCTCCTGCACACCCCCTACTAGGGATGTGCCTGCAACCAAGGTACATGCCCTTGACCAGAATCGAACCTGGGACCCTTGAGTTCGCAGGCCGAGGCTCTATCCACTGACCCAAACCGGTTAGGGTTGTATATTATTCTTTATTTCAGTCAGTGTATGCTTAATTTCTAGTTGGTTCTTTTTCATATCCCCAAGGGTCTCACTAGACTTATTGAGGGTCTTACTAAATTTATCGGCAGTTTCTAGAAAATTTCTGAAAAACCTTATAACTGTGGTTTTGAACTCTATATCCAGTAGTTTGCTTTCCTCCATTTCTGTCATTTGTGACCTGTTTCTTTGTCTCTCCATTTTGGCTGCTTCCCTGTGTTGATAGAGTGGCTTTGTGTGCTAGGTGTCCTATAGGGCCCAGTGGCTCAGCCTCCCCAATTACCTGAGGTGGATACTCTTGGTGCACCCCTTTGTGGGTTTTGTGCACAGTCTTGTTGTAGTTAAGCCTTGATTTTAGTTGGTATCACTGGGAGGAAATGACCTCCAGGCCAATTGTCTGTGAGAATCAGCTGTGTCTATGGTGGGAGAACTTCTGTGCTGAAGACACCCTTCTGGGGCAAGACTTGCTTTAGTGGGGCTTTGGTGCTCACTGAGTCTGCCCCCTGAGTGTGCCCCTTATGGATCTGAGGAGTTGTAATCTGGATGGTCCCAATCTGACCACTGGGTACACAGGCTCTTGGATCTCTAAGGAGGTGCTAATTTAGCCTCTGCCTGAGGCTACCCAGCAGGAGCTACGGAGAGATCTGCAGGTTCCTCTTCCTTGTTTGGGTTTTGAAGGTGCCCAGATGAGGCCCAGTTGTGAAGCAGTGCAAGCTGCTGTGGGGCCTTGGGCCTTCTTTTGGATGTTCTGGGTCTTTCTGACCCAGCTGCAGTTTGTTAGGTAATTTTAGATTGCAAAGGGCCAGGTCATCATATGCAATAGTCTCTGCGCACAGCTTGGGTGGGGCGGGGTCTCAGGGAATCAACAGGGCGGAGCAAACAGCTATGGCTGATCCTCAGCCCTGCCCTAAGAGGTTCTGGGTCTCAGTGTCCTGGTAATCGCTGCAAGCACCTCTGAGAGAAAGCCGCCCTTGAGTTCCACCTGTTGCCAGACAGTCCAGTTTCTCCCGTATGAGTCTGGATCCCCAGAGACTCGCCCAGAACGGAGTTCAGGGCCGTCGGGAGCTTGTGACTCCCTCCCAATTGAAAAAGACGACCGTGTCCTCAGTTGCCAGCCCCATCTGCGTGCGCCTCCGTACCTCTGCACTTTACTTCCGCACCGCCTTTGAGTCTCAGTGTGCTTTTCTCTTTCCTTTCAGTTGTAGAATTTCCACTCAGCCAGCCTTCCTGTGGTTCTGGATGATGTCCGTTTGTCTTTTCATTGTATTTTTGAAGTTGTTGTGCAAGGCAGCAATTTCAGGTGTTTACCTATGCCGCCGTCTTGGTTTCTCTGGAACTGTTTCTTTTTTTTTTTAAATATATTTTATTGAGTTTTTACAGAGAGGAAAGGAGAGAGATAGAGAGTTAGAAACATCGATGAGAGAGAAACATCGACCAGCTGCCTCCTGCACACTCCCCACTGGGGATGTGCCCGCAACCCAGGTACATGCCCTTGACCGGAATCAAACCTGGGACCCTTCAGTCCGCAGGCCGACGCTCCATCCACTGAGCCAAACCGGTTTCGGCTGGAACTGTTTCTTTTTATAGTTATATTCTTTAATAAATTATCTATATATATAAAAGGCTAAGAGACTGTCTGACCAGCCAGTAGCTATGATGTGCATTGACCACTAGGGGGAAGATGCTCAACACATTAGCTGCTGTGTAGTGGTGATGCAAACCTTCTTCCCTGTCTTCCCATATCTTTGGTAAAACATTTATTTCTCATGACTTCATTGTGGAGTTGACTCTGTTTTGGGATACATTGCATTTCTTCTTTGAGAAGGCCATGGAGCAAAAAGAGTACATGTAGATAGGGCCCCAGCATTTTGGGTATCTGACTATGTGTGTGCATGTATTTTTATTATAAAATGAGATTAACCACCATGATTCTAAAATTGTTTTTTGAATTGATAACATGACTAGATTTTTATTCTGTATGATTGAAGAAACTCTAAACTTATATTTTTTAAAGGAATGCATAGCGTTCCGTTTTATGAATATATTTATTTAACAATCCCCTCATATCTGGACATTTAGGTAGTTTTTAGTTTTAAACTATGCTGTTAGGATTATGTTTGTGCATTATTTTTTACATGGGTTCTGCTTATTTCCACAGAATACATTTATTCCTAAAATTAGAGTCTCTGAGCAAAGAACATCAACATTTTTAAGGTTTTTGAAAAGTGTCTTCCAGAATTTATCCATTTACTCCTAATTAGGAGTGTTTGATGACAAGACTTGTTTCTGTTTATACCCTGTCAAACTTCGGTTTGCAAATCTTTTGACTTTTTGGAAGTCTAATAGATAAAAAATGAGATCTCATAATATTTTTAATTTGCATTTATTTAATTACAAGTAAGACAGATTTTATTTTTTTGCCCATGTTTTTTGGGCATTTTAGTGGTTAAGTTGCTACTTCACGTCACATTCATTTTCTACCAGAGGTTTCGTGTTTTCCTTGCTACTTTATGTTAACTTGTTAACTTGTTATGTTTTTAGGGTATTAATACTTCATTTTAAGATTTAAAAAAAAATTGATTTCAGAGAGGAAGGGAGAGGGAGAGAGAAATAGAAACATCAGTGATGAGAGAGAATCATCAATTGGCTGCCTCCTGCACTCTCCCAGGGCATGTGCCCTGACTGGGAATCAAATCATGACCTCCTGGTTCATAGGGTGATGCTCAACCACTGAGCCATGCTGGCTGGGCTCATTTGTTTTTTAACTATGACACTTCAAATTTTCTGTTTCACTTTGAGGTTTATTTTAATAGCTTTTATTGAGATACTAGAGGCCCGGTGCATAAAATTTGTGCACAGGTAGAGTCCCTAGGCCTGGTTGGCGATCAGGTTCCCTGCCTCCTCCTTCCCTCACCACATGCCGCCACCGCGAGGTCCGTTCCCCGCAGCCTTCCCACCTCCCTAACCCCTCCTTCCTTCACCACTGCATGGTTCCCCCGCCTCCCTACCACCAGGTCTCCTCCTTCTCTCGCTTGCTCAGCGCTCCGCCACCTGCCGTGTTCTGAGCTGTCCCCTGGTGGTCAGCTCATGTCATAGTGAGTGATCAAATTCCTGGTCGAACTCCCGAGGGGACACTTTGCATATTAGCCTTTTATATATATACTAGAGGCCTGTTGCACAAAGAGATTCGTGCAATAGGCCTTCCCTTCTCCTGGCTGCTGGCACTGGTTTTCCTCTGGCACCTGGGACCCAGGCCTTCGCTCCGACTGGAGCTGCCTTCTGTCCTCCGTCTTCACGGCCCCGGCTGGAGCCGCCTTCCGTCCTCCATCTTCACGGCCCCGACTGGAGCCACCTTCCGTCTTCCATCTTCGCGGCTCCAGCTCACCTTCAGTCTTTGCTCCGCCGCTTGGAGCCTATGTATGCAAATTAACCGCCATCTTTGTTGGTGGTTAATTTGCATATCACGCTGATTAGCCAATGGGAGGCATAGCGAAGGTACGGTCAATTACCCTGTTTGTCTATTATTAGATAGGATATAGATAATTGACATACCATAAACTGCACACATTTAAAATTTGGTAAATTTTTGACTTACTAGTACGTATATCCATGCTAAGCCATCACCACAATCAAGACAATGAACATATCCATCATCTCTCAAGGTGTCCTGATGCCCCTTTGCAGTTCCTCCCGCCAGTTGTCTCTACCCACCCTCATATCCACAGGCAAACTGCTTTCTGTCATTAGAGCTTACTTTGAATTTTCTAGAATTTTATATGAATGGAATCATACAGAATACACTGTTTTGGGTAGTTAGTTATTAAAGAAATGCAAATTAAAAAATCACAATGAGATACCATTACACACCTATTAGAAAGGTTAAAGTGAAAAAAACTGATTGTACCAAATATTGGTGAGGGCGAGAAGCAACTGGAATTTTCATATGCTGCTGGCGGGAATGTATAGTGATACAACCATCTTGGAAAACGGTTGAGTATTTTCTTAAAAAGTTAAATATTCACCTACCATATGATCTAAACATTCCACGCCTAGGTATTTACCTAAGAGAAATGAAAACGTGGACCCATACAAAGACCTGTATATGAACGTTCATAGACACATTGTAATAGCTCCAAACTGGGACCAACTAAAATGTCTATCACCAAATCAGTGGATAATAAAATTGTGGTATATTTATACAATGGAATAGTATTCACAAATTAAAAAAAAGGACTATTGATACATGCAAAAATATGAATACATTTAAAAATGGTATCTTCTGACAGATAGAAATTTATGCTATGTAATCAGTTTATTCTTACATGAGTTTTGCCTTTTTTGCCATACCTACTTAGAACTTCCTTGCTCCCAAATTAAATATTTAAGTATGTAATCTTTTAATACTTTATTTTTCACCCTTTCATTTTAAAACTACCTGGAATTAATTTTGGTCTTGTAGGGAATTGGTATTTAAATTCTTTTTGGTATGGTTAGAATGTTTGCAGGATTGCTTTAAATTGTTTAGGCTAAGGTGTTCTGATTTGTTCTCAGGTTGAATTTGGTACCTGTGACACAAATGTCATACAACATCAATGGATATCAAACTTTAAGAGGAAATTTATACATGATCTTGCTTTCCCACTAAATAAGAAAGTCATAATTTTCATGAGTTTTGTTGTATTGCTTGAAGAGACAATTTTGCCATAATAGCAACCATATTATAAATGCCATTTTGAATAATGTTATTAGTGTGTATCATTATTCTATAAGCATTTCTTTTCCATTTGTCCATAATTATACATGTTACTTATATATAATATTTCATCATTCAGAATGTTCTAATTTTCTTGCCATTTAAATAACATTGCACTGAACCCTTTTGTGCCCATAACTTTTTGCTTCTTTGGAATATCTTATGATGCATAGAGCCAGAAGTACTGTTAACTGGATTGAACAAATAGAAGTTCTGTTTCTTTGTCCTTATTTCCACTCTGCTTTCCAACAGGGTATGCCAACTTTGCGGGTGGGCACATATGAGTCACCAGCATCTTTCAGCCTTGCTTTCAGAGTGTTACCAATGTTAGTTCTATGTACAGTGTGGGGCAATGGTAGATCTACAGTTGTTCGTATGGAAAATAATACAATAATTAATAAATAGTAATGCAAGAATAAACTGTTTTGTATACTCACAACTGTAAGCCTACTTTTGCCCCATCCTGTATTTTGTCCAGTTTATTACACGAATGAGTAAATGAATACCTCATCAGTCCATCCACTGGTCATGCATACACTTGCAGCTCTTTTCTCTCTCTCCTAATGCTCTGTGGCGGCCTTGAGGGTACACCACTCAGGTCTCCTTTCAAGAGAAACTGTTGCCAGGATGTAATTGGTGGACAGCCTCTAGTTGCCAGAACTCGAGAATTCCGGTAGCATTCACGCCAAGGCCATGCTCTCCCTGAGCTGCTCCCAGCCGGTGACAGTGGGATGCTGGGGTCTGGACATTCCTTCCCGGTGGTGGGGCTCCTCTGAGGGACAGTTCTTGCTTTGGGCCTCCCCACCCCGTCTCATGGCTGAGACTTCCTGAGATCTGCAGCCTTAGCCTCCTCCTTCCCAGGCCTCCTCCTGTCCTCTCTCCTTGTACAAGTATCAGCATCGCAGTCTGAAGACTCTCCTTGCCTACTGTTCCCTCTCACCTTTGTCGTCACAGGCGTCTGTCCTCAGTCAATCTTTCCCGGTCTAATTCTGTTTGGCATCACTCTCAGGGGACTCAAACTGGCATACCCTGTGGATGAATCCACATGGCGTAATTCCTGTAGGGCCGATACGAACTCCAAATTCTTTTCTAAGTGAATGACAGACTGATGTAGAAGATAGGAGCTTTGAGGTTGGCCATAAGTTGAAGCCCCAGAGGAGGAAGCCCCAACAATTTACTGGTAGGTGATCTGATGATGTATAGTTCTCTGAGTCATTGGAGAGGTTTTGGTCTTATACTCATTCCTGGATGCTGCTTTTTGCTTTTTGTGGTTTGTCTGCATGGGTACCTATAGGCAGGTGGTGGCTTAATGGGCTCTGGCACCAAGCCATTCATGACACAACATAGTTTGTACCTGTCACACATGAACATAGATCTTTCAGAGGAGTGACAGCGTAGCCTGCAGTGTCCGGGGACCTTACGCCCACATCTTGTTCCGCCCCCACTGGCTGCAGGGAGAGAAAAAGACCAGAGAAGTCAAAGTTAGAAGCAGCATAGGAACTACCAAGGGATGGGGGCCAGATGGGGACATTTGGGTTTTTATTTGGAGACGTATGCTCGAGATATCCGGTGAGTGAGACTTGGGAAGGGCAGTGAAGAGCAGACACAATCTCCCTTGATTGACGGCCTCTGGGAACTCCGAGAAGCTTTTTCTTTTTGTCAGTATCTGCATCTTTGCAGCTTATGAAGACCTAGCTGGTACTGCAGAATGTATGGGTGAAAATGGGGAGGTGGGGAGAGCCAGGTCGTCATTGTCGGGGAGGCGCACGGACACAAACAAGGGAGAACTGGAGCTATTCTTACCCACCCACTGTCTCCCCTTTTATGGTGTTTCTGCTTCATTTGTTCTCACGGAATATAAAGCTATAAATATCAGTAAATCCAGGCCAAAAAAAAAAAGTCATATCATTCTCCAAGAGCATTAAAGGGCAACTAATAGTTGCTACCAACAGTTTTTGTGTGCATTCAGACACTGCCCAGCACCAGAGACCACCTTCTAGTTAAACCTGGGGCTTTATCTCAGCTGTGTCTGCCATCAGCTCACAGCACTGGCATCTTCTGAACACCCCCTGTCCTCTGGCTGACTTCACACCCATTGCCTGGCTCTCTGATCTCTTTCTCTCTTGGATTCTTCATTCTCTCCTTGTCCCAGGGTTTGAGCTGAGCACCTTGTTTGCCATCCCGTGTGGAACTTGCCCGCTAAGAGGTTTCGTCACCCTGCCTGCCAGCCCTGTGGAAGGGACCCTAAGTCTCTTCCTCCCAGGCTCATTCTCACCTCTGAGCACTAACCAGGGTTGGTCTCAAAGAATGAAAATTGTGAAGAAAAATGCCTTCTCAGTGTCTTGGGAGATAAAGGGAGGGTGCAAAAAGTGAGGAAAGTTATTTTGGATGAGGTTGAGGCCGACCCTTGCTTTAGAACAGGAAAAATGTTTTGGGAACTGTGTTTTTTTTGTTTTTGTTTTTGTTTTTGTACAAGGTTGTATAGGATGGTGGCTGGGTATGGGGTATGAGGCCAATGGTGGATGTGGGGAGATCCTTAGCTTAAGTTGGAACTGAGTGGGGTGAGCCCTGCCTCCTTCCACCCTCACTTGTCTGTTACCAGAGCTACCACATCTAGTGTTTCTGGCCCCCAGCTCTCCTTTTCCCTCCTCCACCCAGTTTACCTGGAGTCACCAGGAATCCAAGGGCTGCAAAGACCAGGAGCAGGAGCTTCATGGCTGAAGGGATGGCCTGGAGAGCAGGTGGAGTTTTAATGGAGTCGGGGACCTTTGTGTAATGTGCTTGGAGCTGCTGCCTTTATAGGATCCACACGATGCCAGGATACTTGGCAGTGAACCAGAGGGATGGGTCTCTGCCACCCAGATCAATCCGATTAGATCAGATTGTCTACTAGTGTGCAGCCTGGATTGATTTATTGGGCACCTGTATTCTCGGCTGTTAGGAGGGAGAGAGGCAGAACAAAGACATCAGTTCATAGTGACCCCTCTTTAAAACTGTGCTTCCAAGCCAGTAATGGTGAGGCTGTGGGGAAATTCGTATTCTCTTGCACTGGAGCTGGGAGTGTTAATTGGTAACAGTTTTAATTCTGGAGAGCAATTTGACAATATACATCAGAAGTAAAAAGTGCCTGCCTTTTTATTCAGAAACTCTATTCCTTGGGCTTTTGTCTAATGGAAATAATTGAACAAGTACACAAAGAGGATTCTCTCAGCATTGCTTGCACTAGCAGAAAACCAAAGCTACCTAAATGATGCTATAACATAGATACAATAGACTATAACAGAACACTATACAGTCATTAAAAATGATCAAAATGTAAAAATACAGGCTACAAGATATACATCTAGCATGATTTAATCTCTGAAAAAGAAACATCTGTGCTTCTGGTCAAGATGGCGGAGTAGGTAAATGTGGTACTTTCATCCTTCCACAACCACATAAAAATTACAATTAAATTATGAAACAACCATCATTCAGAACCCCTGAAGTCTAGCTTAACAGAAGTCCTTTAACAAGGATATAAAGAAGCCACATAGAGACCGGTAAGACGTGGAGACTTGGAATGGGCTGGTCACACACCCACGTGTGGCTGTTAAAAATCAGTAGGGATATCTCAGCTGCGGGGACCCCCCCACCCACCTGAGGAGTGAGGACTCCCAGCTCCACACCAGGCCCCCCAGCCCAGGGTTCCAGTGCTGAGAAGAGAAGTCCCCATAACTTCTGGCAGTGAAAACCAGCAGAGATTGTGGCTGAGTGAGACAGAGGGCTGTCCCAGGCTTTCCCCTTAAATGGCCCATGCAAGGGCTTACTTGCTCTGAGCCTCAGTGCTGGGGTAGCAGCTCAAAAGGCACCAGGGACATATGGGGAAAGACTGGATTGTCTGGAATCAGGGTGAGGGCTTGAGGGGCAGCTTTCTCCCAGGCAGAAGTGCTGGCAGAGGCCATTGTTGCTTTGCTGAGCCCTCCCCTCACAGAACCAGCTGGCAGGCGCCATATCTGAGTCTCCATCAACCTGGCTAACACCATTTGCCCCACCCTGGTGATTCCCTGAGACCCCACCTCACCAAACTTGCAGGCCACTGAAGCCTTTCCAGTGGGTTTTTCATACAAGTGGCCTATCTTGGCTCAAGCTGTGGACTTTTCCTAAAATTTCTCAAACAAGCAACATCTGGCCTTGGTGTGCCCTGTACCTCTTGCTAAGTGGCCACCAGTCTTGGTTTGCAGCTTGGCCTCTCTAGGGCACCTGTAAGCCTCGCACAAGTATCAGCCATTTGCAGATTGCTCTATAGCTCATGCTGGGTGCCCCTCGGCATGGCACAGGTGGCTGCTGAACTTGGCCTGCAGCTCCTGGGAGGCCCCAGAGCCAACGTACCTGGTGGACAGCTTCAGACCACTGTCAGGCATCACCCAACCACTTCCATGAGTGACACATTCATGGAGTGACCTCAGAGGGCATTAGAGCTCTATCTAACACATTGGAAGGAGCGCAGGGAGGCAGCCAAAATGAGGAGACAAAGAAACACGGACAAATGAAAGAACAAAACAAACTCCAGAAAAAGAACTAAACACAATGGAGGCAAGCAATATACCAGATACAGAGTTCAAAACACTGGTTATAACTTAAGGGAGGAATAGATGAACTTAAGGGAGGAATAGATGAACTTAGAACTTCAACAAAGATATAGGAAACAAAAAATGGAGATAGAAAACATAAAAAAGAACTAGTCAGAAATGGAGAGTACATTAAATGAAGAATATATTCCATGGACTCAACAGTAGAGTAGATAAAGTAGAGGATCAAATCAGAGATTTGGAAGATAAAGAAGCAGAAAACACCCAATCAGAACAGCAAAAAGAAAAAAGAATTAAAAAATGAGGATAGTTTAAGGAGCCTCTGGGACAATTTTAAGCATACCAACATTCACATCACGGTGGTGCCAGGAGAAGAGAGAGGGCAAGAAATTGGAAACCTATTTGAAAAAGTAATGACAGAAAACTTCCCTAACCTGATGAAAGAAGTAGTCATTCAAGTCCAGGAAGTGCAGAGAGTCCCAAAAAGATGAACCCAAAGAGGCCCACACCAAGACACATCATAATTAAAATGCCAAAGGTTAAAAAAAATGCCAAAGGTTAAAGACAAAGAATTTTAAAAGCAGCAGGATGCAACAGGTAAAGTGAACACAGCTTTTTAATATAATACTTGCTTAAACGTTCCAATTTTCACAATCCTATTAACCATTACACTTTCACATTCTTTTGATCTAATTACAGCCTGAGTTAGGGCTTCACCAATGGATTTTTGGTACCATAGTTCATGGGATTTCTGTATCAAGGAGTTCTGGAAATTTCTCAACCTCTCAACCATTTTACCCATTCTTGTGCAAAACAAGAGGTGGAACCAAGGGACCCTGTCTCCCATTTTTTAAATAGAAAAAATTGCTATTGTGGTTGTCTTTTTTTTTTTTTTGAGGGTTTGCTATTATTTTTATATAATTTTTTATTTTTCAACTACAGTTGACATACAATATTATCTTAGTTTCAGGTGTATAGCATAATTATTAGACATTTATATAAATAGAGGCCCGTTGCACAAAATTTGTGCACTGATAGGGTCCCTAGGCCTGGCCAGCAATCAGGGCCGATCTGTGGGGCGACCCATGGGGTGATCAGGGCAGGGCCCCTGCTGGCAACCACCTTGGTTGGCCTGGCACTGCCTGTTCACTGGCTCCGCCCCCTGCCACCGCCACTGGTAGCCTCTCTCTGCGGGGCAACTGGCAGGGTGATTGGGGGGGGGCTCCTGCTGGCACCTGCCTTGGAGGTGGCCGGCGGGGCAACTGGGGGGTGGCACTGGCCCGCTTGCTGGATGGCCCCCCACCCCCGCTGCTGCCGCTGGCTGCCTCCCTCTGCAGGTGCGAGCGGGGCCGGCACTGGCAGTGGGTGTGAAGGGTAATCACTGGCAGTGGGTGTGAGAGGCAGCTGCTGGCCCCAATCTCCCCTCAGGAGCAGGGGGAGGTGGAGAAGCCCTGAGGGGCAATTGGGGCCTGCAGCCACTGCTCTCACCCATTGATGGCACCGAGCGATCGGGGCTGGTGCCGGGCGCCAGCAGTGGGTGTGAGCGGTGGCTCCGGTGCTGGCAGTGGGTGCGAGTGGGGCCAGTGCAGGTGGCAGTTGTGAGTGCTGGGTGGGACTGTGACGTGCGGGAGCAAAGAATTTTCAGTAACCATCACAGGCTTGCTCCGATGACAGCAGCCGTGCCCTGTCTTGGTCTGGTGCTCCTGCTCACCTGCTCCACCATCCCACCATGTTCCATGCATGCCCCTGGTAGTCAGTGCATGTCATAGCCACTGGTTGTTTGGTTGTTCCAGTTCTACTGTTCAGTCTATTTGCATATTAGGCTTTTATTATATAGGATGTAAGACCCCAGAGGGGAAGTTGTGACAGCAAATTTGATTTTTAGTTTTTCAGTTTTGCAACAATAAGATTATATGGGGTGTCCATGTGAAAGGGGCCCTCTTAACAGCATTTACCATGACTTGGATAAAGGGCATTTTCACCAGGTGACTATCCTGGTTATCATAAAGCTAGTCCCACATGGCTTGCATACAAAGCATAGCAGCTGCTTCATCTGGGTGTTCCATCTGGCATTCACAGGCGGAGAGGAATAGTCCACGTTCTCAGGGTAAACATACCTACTTTTGTCCAGTGCGTTAGGCTGGCTGTTCCCTCAGGAATAACCTCCTGTGTGTTTGAGGCATATATAGTCATCTGTGATTGTTTCATAGTGAGCTGTGGGCCCTGAACAAACCCAGCATGCTTTTCTACTCTGCAGCATTCAAAACCAAAGAAACAGCCCCCAAATTAGTTACTCCCACAATCCATGTTAGTAAAGGTTCTTCAGGAAGCTCATGATACTAACCCAAAGTGAAACAACTCCCTCTCATTGATAACCAGGTTTCTTTTCTCTTTCCGCATGTTGATTACCTTCTTGTTCCTGCATAATTGGAGTCAGTTTTGAGGCTAGTGGTGGAAGGTCAGACTCACCGAAATCTGAGCTTGGCCTAGCATGAAGGTCTAACACAACTTTTTTTTTTTTTTTTTGAGAGAGAAGAGAGAGAGAGAGAGAGAGAGAGAGAGAGAGAGAGAGAGAGAGAGAGAGAGAGAGATATGAGAGAGAAACATTGATTGGTTGCCTTCTGTATCCGCCCTGCCCAGGGATCAAACCCACAACCCAGTTATAAGCCCTGGCTGGGAATTGAACCCAGTAACCTTTTGGTATACGGGATGACGCTCCAACTAACTGAGCCACCCAGCCAGGGTTTTTCAACTTTTAGTTTAGCTATTATAGATAACGATAACCAAGGGATTGACTATTTTGCTTTTTTCTAACTTGTTTGCATTTCTTTATGCATCCAGTGGGACCAACTTCCCAGGAGTTGGAATCATCTCTAAATTCCATTGGTAACTTTTACCTTGACTGATTGCAGCACAGCTGCTGCTCCATACCATGGGGGACCACATGGTCACCCAGGAATCAAAGGTTCCTCATCCCATGCCCTTTCGTCCATTTTCTTCCCAAACTACACGTTTCCCTGAGCGAGGATAGTTTGAGCATATCCCAGTTCTGACACTGATTTGACTGTGTGTTTTCCAACACCAACAAGCTATCAACTCAATCTGATGCGATCTCCTCGGAGATAGCATCAGACCCCACAGTTTAAGAGCTCGGTCTAAAAGACTGGCCCTCCACCCCCATCAGGCATCAATCACAAGTGTAGGTTGTCACCAGTGCTTCTGACAAACTGGCTAGACATCAGAGGTTTCCACAACCTCCTCCTTTGGTTCAATCAGTTTGCTAAAGTGGCCCACAGAACTCAGAGAAACATTTTGCTTACTAGATTACCAGTTTATTATAAAAGGATATAACTCAGAAACAGCCACATGGAAGAGATGACTAGGGCAAGGTATGGGGGAAAAGGGTGCAGAGTTTCCATGCCCTCTCTAGCCATGCTAGTCTCTCTGAATCTTTAAGTGTTCACCACCCGGAAGCTCTCTGTTTCTAATCTTCTCACAATGCTGGAGGCTGGCAATCCAAGATCAGGTGTCAGCAAGGTCAGTTTCTGATTAGAGTTCTCTTCTCGGCTGTTAAAATAGTTGCCTTCTGAAACCAAGATGGCGGCATAGGTAAACACTGGAGATTGCTGCCTCACACAACCACTTCAAAAATACAACTAGAGAGAAACCAAGATGGCGGCATAGGTAAACACCGGAGTTTGCTGCCTCGAACAACCACTTCAAAAATACAACTAAAAGATGGAACGGACATCATCCAGAACCACAGGAAGGCTGGCTGAGTGGAAGTTCTACAACTAGGAGGAAAGAGTAAAACATACCGAGACTCAGAGGAGGCGCAGTGCTGAAGTAAAATACTAAGGTGCGGAGTGCATGCGGAGCGGGCTGGCGGCTGAGGGCGTGGTTGTTGTTTTCAATCGGGAGGGAGTCTCAGACTCTGAGCTCTAGCTCCAGGCGAGTCTCTAGGGACCCAGACTCATACGGGAGAAGTGGGACTGTCTGGCATCGCTCAGAACCCTAGGACAGCTTTCTCTCCGTGGGGCTTGCAGCAATTACTGGGTCACTGAGAAGCAGAGCCTCTGAGGGCAAGACTGAGAGCAGCCATAATTGCTAACCCCGCCCTGTTGATCCCGTGGGACCCGCCCCGCCCAAGCCCTGCAGGGAGACTTTTGCTGGATAGCCTCAGGCAAAGGCTAGATTAGCACCTCCCTAGAGATCCAGGAGCCAGGAAGCCCAGAGGTCAGAATGGGACCATCCAGTTTGCAGCTCTGTGGAACCATAAAAGACACACTCGGGGAAGGCTCAAGTGAGCACCAAAGCCCCATTGAAGCAAGTCTAGCCCCAGAGGGGTGTCTCCAGCACAGAAGTTCTCCCACTGCAGACACAGCTGATTCTCACAGCCAATTGGCCTGGAGGTCAATTCCTCACAGTGATAACTACAACAATCAAGGCTTAATTACAGCAAGACTGTGCACAAAGCCCACAAGGGGGTGCACCAAGAGTGTCTACCTCAGGTAATTGGGACACTTAGCACAGAAAGGAACTCTATCGACACAGCGAAGCATAAAAAATGCTGAGACAAAGAAACAGGACACAAACGACAGAATTGGAGGAAAGCAAACTGCTGGATATAGAGTTCAAAACCACACTTTTAAGGTCTTTAAAGAACTGTATAGAAGCTGCCGATAAACTTAATAAGGCCCTCGAAAAGACTGGTGAGACCGCCGATAAATGTAGTGAGATCTTCAAGAAGACTGGTGAGACCGCCGATAAATGTAGTGAGATCCTCAAGAAATCTAATGAGACCCTCGATGTTGTGATAAAGGACCAACTAGAAATTAAGCATACACTGACTGAAATAAAGAACATTATACAGACTCGCAACAACAGACCAGAGGATCATAAGAATCAAGTCAAAGATTTGAAATACGAAGAAACAAAAAACACCCAACCGGAAAAGCAAAATGAAAAATGAATCCAAAAATACGAAGATAGTGTAAGGAGCCTCTGGGACAGCTTCAAGCGTACCAACATCCGAATTATAGGGGTGCCAGAAGAAGAGAGAAAGCAAGATATTGAAAAACTATTTGAAGAACTAATGACAGAAAACTTCCCCTACCTGATCAAAGAAATAGACTTACAACTCCAGGAAGCGCAGAGAACCCCAAACAAAAGGAATCCAAAGAGGACCACACCAAGACACATCATAATTAAAATGCCAAGAGCAAAAGACAAAGAGAGAATCCTAAAAGCATCAAGAGAAAGAAAATCAGTTACCTACAAGGGCATACCCATACGACTGTCAGCTGATTTCTCAACAGAAACTTTGCTGGCCAGAAGGGAATGGCAAGAAATATTCAAAGTGATGAATACCAAGAACCTACAACCAAGACTACTTTATCCAGCAAAACTATCATTCAGAAGTGAAGGCCAGATAAAGAGCTTCACAGATAGGAAAAAGCTAAAGGAGTTCATCACCACCAAACCAGTATTATATGAAATGCTGAAAGGTATCCTTTAAGAAGAGGAAGAAGAAGAAAAAGGTAAAGATACAAATTATGAACAACAAATACACATCTATTAACAAGTGAATCTAAAAATCAAGGGAATAAATAATCTGATGAACAGTAAAAAAAAAAAAAAAAAAAAAAATAGTTGCCTTCTCACTGTGTCCTTACATGGCCTTACTTGGTTTGCATGCATGGAGAGTGAGTGAGCTCTCTGGTTTCTCTTCTTATGAGGAGACTAATGCTATCAGATCAGGGATCTATATTTATGACCTCATTTACCCTTAATTACTTTGAGATCTCATTTCCAAATATATTCACACTGGGGATAGGACTTCAAAATATGAGTTTTTGGGAGACACATATATTGAGTTCATGACACCCAGTAAGACCTATTTCAATTTGTTTTGTCTCTTTTACTTCCTTTAATTTGGAATATTTATACATCATTTCTTTGTCTTTATGACATTGTAATTTTTTGAATAATATAGTCCTTCCTATTTTGCTTTAATAAAATGTTCCTCATTTGTTTTTATCTGTTGTTTCCTTGTGATTAGATTGCGCTTATGCATTTTCAGTTGGCATTTAGCATAGATGATATTGTACCCTTCTCAGATGGCACATCTAATGTCCATCTGTCCCTTCTAGGCAATGTTAACTTTGATCAGATGTTGAAGGTGTTGCCCAGTTTCCCCACTACTTTATATGTATAGTACTGTGATGTTTCTCTCATACTCTAAGACCTTGCAAATCTCTGCCCATGATAAAAATATCATCCTAGATTTAGCAACCATTGGAAATTCTTGCCTGATATAATCTCTACCCTGATGGTTGCAAATCGCCCTATCTACTTTTTTTTTTTAAATATATTTTATTGATTTTTTACAGAGAGGAAGGGAAAGAGATAGAGAGTTAGAAACCTCGATGGGAGAGAAACATCAATCAGCTGCCTCCTGCACATCTTCCACTGGGGATGTGCCCGCAACCCAGGTACATGCCCTTGACCGGAATCGAACCCGGGACGCCTCAGTCCGCAGGCCGACGCTCTATCCACTGAGCCAAACCAGTTTCGGCCCTATCTACTTTTGAATGTGCTCAGTCTTTATGACTTATGATCAGAACCTTCATTTCCTTAGATTTCTTCACTCACATGTGAACATTAGAAGTTCATTTTTTAAAATTGATTGATGAGAGAGAGAGAGAGGTCAATCTGTTGCTCCACCTATCCATGCATTAATTGGTTGCCTCCTGCCATGTGCCCTGACCGGAGTCGGAATCTGAAATCCCAGCACGTTGGGACAATGCTCCAACCAACTGAGCTACCTGGCCCAGGCCAGAAGTTCATTATTTTTTGAAGTTATGTTTCATGAAGAAACACAATTTAAAAGTCAGTTCACAAGAGTTATCATGTTTGTGTAAGTAGAGAATAATAAAGCCACTATCAACTGAGGGCATCAGCAGTTGCCTGGATTTCTCCTATATTGGTAACCTAAATATGTGCCTCAGAAAAATGAATAAAAGCACAAATTTCAGTGGCCTGTAGGGTTGCCCACAAATTATGGAAGGACAATTTTAATGTATGAATTTGAAGAGTAAAGTATCTCTGTACTTTTATTAGTAAAACCTAAAACTTCACTTCCTTTTTTACTGGCTACTCCTTGTTCATAAAAACTCTAAACATTTTGCAAATGGGCTACTAATAGAAGTCTCCTTGTCTTCGTGTGGATTATTTTTAGATCAAAGGCCATGGGCATTTCAATTATTCTCTTAATTTTGTTGGGTTCAGTCCATTGCTATAGCTAGTTGAAATTTCCAACTCTGTCTTCTTGTGTATTTACTGTTCTGTCCAGCTCCATGTCATCATCAAATTTTGTAACCAGGCTTATTTTTGCTTCTTCCAAAAAACTAATTAAAAGTGAAATATATAGGTATTTCAGGCAGTTCTGAATGATGGTTGTTCAGTATTTTAGTTGTAATTTTTTTTTAAAATATATTTTATTGATTTTTTTTACAGAGAGGAAGGGAGAGAGATAGAGAGTTAGAAACATCGATGAGAGAGAAACATTGATCAGCTGCCTCCTGCACATCTCCTACTGGGGATGTGCCCACAACCCAGGTATTTAAATTCTAAAAAATACTTTTGGGATCTCAATATATAAGTTTTCTCCCCCCCCCCTCCCCCCCCCATACATCAAGACTGGTAGGAGGGGTGGAGGTGCGGAACAGGCTGGTCCGAAAACCAAGTGTAGTGTTTTCTTAATCGGGAGGGATATGTCTGCTGCAGAGGCCTCTTGTGAGAAGCAAGGGGTCCCAGCCCCATATCAACCCCTGAGCCCAAGGTTTCAGAGCTGGGAAGAGAAGTCCTTCATAACTTCAGGCTGTGAAAACCAGCAGCAGTTGTCTCAGGCAATTCCTCTTAAAGGGCCAGTGCATGAACTTACATGGATGGTCCTGCTCCCTCTGAGCTCCAGTGCTGGGCAGTGGCTTTGGGGAATCCAGGGCCATATAGGAAGGAACTGGATTGTCTGGCATTGGAGCAAGAAGTTGGAGGCAGCTTTCTACCAGACAGGGGTGCTTGCAGAGGTCATTGTTCCAATGCTGAGACTTCCCCCATTGTAGAGCTGACTGGCAGCCATATATGAGTTTCCTTCAGCGTGGCTCACACTTTTTGCTCTGCCCAGGTGATTCCTCGAGACCAAGTCCCATCCATTTTGCAGCCTCAACCAAGCTGTTGGCAGCAGCTTTTCCATAAGAATAGCCTATTCTGGCTCAGGTTTCAGACTCCTAAAATCTCTCAAACAAGCAGCAGCTGGCATCAGTGTGCCCCATACCTATCAATAAGAGGCCCAAGACCTGGTACTGGCACCAGCCTGCCTAGATTCACAGCTTGGCCTCACATGGGGACTTCCAGATTACAACTCTACACATCCACAAGTGACACATTCAAGGGGCAGACTCAGTGAGCACCAAAGCCTCACTGAAACGAGTACTGCTCCATAGGGTTGTCTCCTGCACAGCAGTTCTTCCACTGCAGTCACAGCTGGTTCTCACAGTCAATTGGCCTGGAGGTCAATTCCTCCCAGTGATACCAATAGCAATCAAAGTTCAACTACAACAAGACTACGCACACAGCCCACACAGGGGCTCAGCTAGAGTACTCAGCTCAGGTGACTAGAGAGGCTGAGTCACTGGGCCCTACAGGACACTTACTACACAAGGTCACTCTACCAATTCCAGGAGATGTAGCAGCTCTGCCCAATATATAGATACAAACACAGGGAAGCAGCCAAAATGTGGAGACAAAGAAACATGTCACAAATGAAAGAACAGAAGAAATCTCCAGGAAAAACAAAACAAAAACTAAATGAAATGGAAGCAAGCAAACTACTGGATACAGAGTTTAAAACAATGGTCATAAGGTTGCTCAAGGATCTAATGAAAGCTTCAAGGGACTTAGTGAAACTTTCAAGGATCTTAGTGAGACCTTCAAAGACATGAAAAAGGACCAGTCAGCATATACCTACTGAAATAAAGAATAATTTACAGGGATTCAACAGTAGAGTAGAGGATTCTGAGAATAAAATCAATAATTTGGAATATGAGGAAGCAAAAAACACCCAATAAGACGAGCAAAAAGAAAACAGAATAAAAAAATATGAAGATAGTGTAAGGAGCCTCTAGGACAGTGGTTCGCAACCTTCTGGCCCTTTAAATACAGTTCTTCATGTTGTGACCAACCATAAAATTACTTTCATTGCTACTTCATAACTATAATGTTGCTACTGTTATGAATCATAATGTAAATATCTGATATGCAGGATGGTCTTAGGTGACCCCTGTGAAAGGGTCATTTGACCGCCAAAGGGGTCGCGACCCACAGGTTGAGAACTGCTGCTCTAGGACAACTTCAAGAGTACCAGCATTTGCATAATGGGGCTACCAGAAGGAGAAGAAAGAGAGCAAGATATTGAAAACCTATTTGAAAAAATAATGATAGAAAACTTCCCCTACCTGGTGAAAGAAATAGACTTACAAGTCCAGGAAGCACAGAGAGTCTCAAACAAGAGGAACCCAAAGAGGCTCACACCAAGGCACATCATAATTAAAATTCCAATGGTTAAAGACAAAGAGACAATCTTAAAAGCAGCAAGAGAAAAGCAGCTAGTTACCTACAAGGGAGTGCCCATATGGCTGTCAGCTGATTTCTCAACAGAAACTATGCAGGCCAGAAGGGAATGGCAAGAAATATTCAAAGTGATGAATAGCAAGGACCTACAAACGATTACTTTACTCAGCAAAGCTATCATTTAAAATTGAAGGTCAGATAAAGAACTTCATAGACAAG
Source organism: Myotis myotis (assembly GCF_014108235.1). Taxonomy (NCBI): domain Eukaryota; kingdom Metazoa; phylum Chordata; class Mammalia; order Chiroptera; family Vespertilionidae; genus Myotis; species Myotis myotis. Next base: position 62,109,458 of record NW_023416401.1, on the reverse strand, counting down.
AAAAAGCTAAAGGAGTTCATTACCACTCAACCAGTATTACATGAGATGTTGAAGGTTATCCTATATAATAAAAGCCTAATATGCTAAGTGTCCGGTTGTCCGTTCAACCAATCAAAGTGTAATATGCTAAGGATATGCTAAGGCCGCTCAACTGCTTGCTATGACGTGCACTGACCACCAGGTGGCAGTCAACAGGACGACCAGATGCTATGATGTGCACTGATCACCAGGGGACAGATGCTCTGGTCAGTAGGTTAGCTTGCTGCTGGGGTCTGGCCAATCAGGACTGAGTGAGATGGGCCGGACACTCCCTGGAGCCCTCCCACGGTCCCTCCCTGGCTGGCCAACCTCCCTCATCCCACCCCGGCCCCAATAGTGCACTGGTCCCTCAGCCTGGCCTGCTCCCTCTCGCAATCTGGGACCCCTCGGGGGATGTCGGAGAGCTGGTTTTGGCCCGATCCTGGATCTTGCAATCTGGGACCCCACTGGTGCACAAATTTATGCACCAGACCTCTAGTTCTTTAAGAAGAGAAAGAAGAAGGGGAAGGGGAAGAGGAAGGAGAAGGAGAAGAAGAAGAAGGGGAGAAAGGGTCTTTATCTGACTGCAGCCATAAGGTAAACCAAGATGGGTGCTTACAAATATATCCAGGAGCTATGGAGAAAGTAGCAGTCTGATGTAATGTGTTTCCTTCTCAGGTGCATTGCTAGCAGTATTGCCAGCTCTCTGTGCTTCATAGGACCCCCGCCCAACTCAGCCTGAAAAAGTGTGCAGGCTGGGATACAAGGCTAAGCAAGGTTACATCACATATCAGATTTATGTGCGCTGTGGTGGCTGCAAAGCTCTGTTCCTAAGGGTGCGACCTACAGCAAGTCTATCCACCTAAAGTTTGTTCAAAGCCTTCAGTCTGTTGCCAAGGAGTGACCTGGACGCCACTGTGGGGCTCTGAGGGTCCGGAATTCTTAAGGGTTGGTGAAGATGTTACGTACAAATTCTTTGAGGTTACCCTCATTGATCCATTCCATAACGCTATGAGAAGGAATCCTGACACCCAGTGGATCACCACACCAGTCCACAAGCACAGGGAGATGTGAGGGTTGACATCTGCAGGCTGCTTGGAAAGGGCCTCAGGTTCCGCTCCACCACTGGTGGTTCTCATTGTGCAGCATGGAGAGGGCAGAGTATTCTCCAGATCCACTTTACCACTAATATAAGTAATGCTTGTAAAATTCTTTCCTACAGAATGGCAATAAATACTTATCTATCAACAATTGAATTTAAAAATAAAAATAAATGAACAAGGGATCTAACGAACAAAATAAACTGATTACTAAAATAGAACCATGCCCGGCTGGTGTTGCTCAGTGGTTGAGCATCTACCTATGGACCAGGAGGTTACAGTTCCAATCCTGGTCAGGGCACATGCCCTGGTTGCAAGCTCAATCCCCAGGGTGGGGTGTGCAGGAGGCAGGCGATCAATGATTCTTTCTCATCACTGATGTTTCTATCTCTCCCTCTCCCTTCCTCTCTGAAATCAATAAAAATATATTAAAAAATAAATAAAACCAGAGGCATGGAAACATGGAACAGACTGACAAATATCAGAGGGGAAGGGGGTGGGAAGAGATTAACCAAAGATCTTATATGCATTACCTATGGACACAAACAATAGGGTGGTGAAGGCCTGGGGCGAGGTGGGAACTGAGTGGAGGGGCCAATGCGGGGAGATAAGGGGGGTAATCTGTAATACTCCCAACAATAATAAAAAATAACTGGAGAAACAGGAAGATGGCGGCGGTATAGTCAGACGCGTCCCAGGTCGTGTCCCTGAGCAAATGGAGTGAGCAGCTGAAACTAGTAACATCCACCCCGAATTGGCGAAATTCCTCAGCTGGCGAGACGGTTTGCAGCCGGGAAGAGCAGAACTCCCCTGGAAAGGTAAAAAAAAAACCCAGGGATTTGGGCAGGAAAGTTTGCCAGACCTCTGAGCCCAGAGAGTCGGAGGGAGACCGCGTGGCAGACAGCCGCGTCCCTTGGGACAGGCACAGCCCCTGACAGGGGAAAGGAGAACCGCGGGATTCCTGGCGCTGCCGGGGGAATTGAGAGCTCGGTCTGTGATCACAGAGGACTGAGCCTAAAGGGGGCAGCCTGAAGAGCTGACCAGACCATGCAGTCCCGGCTCAGTCACTGGCAACAAAGAAAAGCCTCGTTTGCACAGCTGTTGCCCTAAGAACTGAATAACAAAGGGCTGAAACTTTAAATTGAATTTGGGTTGGGAGGGGAAGCAGGGAGTCAACTGACTGAAAAAAAAAAAAAAAATCAAGTATCACAGAAGTCAACAAAGAAGCTAGAAAGTTTGTGAGATCAGGAAGAAGAATAACCTAAAGGCTAAACTTCCAGTGAGCACCAAGGAAACTCGCCCGTCTGCTGAGTACTCGGAGTCTGATAGAAGGCCGGGAGGCGGAGCTCTGAAAGCTCCCATCAGGCACAGTCACTGGTGTGATGCTGGCTCCACAGCAGGGAGAAATCCATTGCCTGGGGCTGTGCAATGGACAAGGCAGCAATTTTTTTCAGAGTTCTGAAACTGGAGACCCATTTGGTTCTCACTATGAAGAGCTAGGGCCTACTGAGGGATAACGACAAGAAAGTGCCTGTCTGATATTATTTCCTGTAACTTCTGGCATCCCCCTTAGAATGTGACCCTGTCAAGGGGAGAGGGAGGATCCAGAAAAGACAAAAGGGGTGGTAGTTCATTTGCATCCTCTTTATTTTAAATACTTTTGTTGTCCTTTAAAAAAACACACACACAATATTTAGTCTCACACAAAAAGGCAATGTTTTACAAGTAAAATCTTTTAGGAAAACAAGCAATATGCTATTTAGGCTATGCTATTTATTATTTATAAACCACCAATTTAAAAAAAAAAAAGGTGGAGGCATTCACACAACAGAAGGTGAAAACACAAGCAATTAGGACATTAAATCAGGAGTCAAAGAACAAAGTGGTGGGATCTAATGGGGGGTGGCGCAGGGAGGGAGAAAAATTAAACTATAATAAGAGCTTTGCTCTTTTGCCATGACAGCTGTGATATGCAGAACTGAAATTAAAGTTCAATTGCAATGAAAAAAAAACACAAACAAAAACTGAAAGATTACATTGTGACCTAGTCATTTCTTAGACATGCATGAGGCATGGTCACTATTTATTTACAAATTCAGGACAATACAAACTCCACCCAATATGCAGCCATTAAATAGCAATTGTAAGCTTATTGCACAAAACAATAGAATTTGAATTTAAGTAGGGAAAGAAATTTCTCAAAGAAGGAACTTCTAAAGAAAGATTAAACTTGTCCAGAATTAAGAAAATATATGAGACCATTACATGGGTAAGATCAATAACACAATTTTGGTGAAAATACCTATTTTTCAAAACAGAAAGTTTAGTGAGAATAGTGGCATTATTTTACATTTTCTCTAATCTCTTTAAAAACCTGGCTAAATAGCTCTGGCTCAGTTGGTTGGAGTGTCGTCCCATACACCAAAAGGTGGGTTTGATTCTCAGTCAGGATACATAACCAGGTTGCAGATTCAATCCCTGAGGTGTAGGCAGGAGGTAACCCATGAATATTTCTCACATAGATATTTCTTTCTCTCTTTCTCTTCCTCTCTCTCTCTCTCTCTCTGTCTCTCCCTCTGTCCCTCCCTCCCTCCCTCCCTCCCTCCCTCCCTCCCTCCCTCCCTCCCTCCCTCCACCCCTCCTTCCCTCCCTCTCTCAAATCAATAAAAACATATCCTCAGGTGAGGGTTAAAAAAAAACAAAAACAAAAAAACACCTGGCTAAATAAAAGACATCCGGATTCTCGTATCCACTTCTGCATTATAATTGGTTGTGACATCATATGCCATGCGGCCCCTGGAAAATGCACAGGCAGAGGATGAGAGTGAAAATGACAAGTAATGTTTTAGTATTCTTATGAAAATAGTTTTAATTTCATGGGCCCCTTGAAAGTGTTTTTGGAACCCCCAGGAGTTTCCAAACTAGACTTAGAAGAGAATTTTTTATTCATAAAGAAGAGAGGTCTGTCTTAAAAAGTATTACAGACATGCGTTTTGGATCATGATATCCATGCTAGTCAGATTCATGCAAGGTCCACCAAGTTTTAAAGGTAATTGTACAAGCAAAAAACACCAACTAGGAGGAAAAGAGACGAGAGTGCAAAATGAAAAGATTCCTCTAGCACTGCAACGCCCTATAGGCAGAAAGCAGGATAAGCAGCTGCAAACACTGGCCATTCTTCTATCTCACCTGGTGGAGTCACGTGCCCAGGGTAAATCCAAGAGCCAAGTGAAAAAGTGAATTAGGGAATCATTCCTAGGGCATGGAAGTGCTTACTAATCAGAGAACATTCTCTGTCCCCAGAGCACAGGGAACTGTCAGTGTAGGCCTGACTGGATTTAAGAATTATTTTGGACCAGTGACTGTTACGTATGTCCCCGCCTGTTCCCCATCTTCCTCTTTTGAACAGGAGTGTTAATTGTTGCTATTCCACCCCTGTGTCTCCATTGTACTTTGGGTGAGATGTGTGTGTGGGGTGGGCAGATAACTTACTCTTTTAGTTCACAGGTCTCTGGCTCAAGAGGATCAAGTTGAAGGCGTTTCACCTATATTTGGACCCAATTTAGATGATGGGACCTTAGTCTTCAAACCTAAGCCCGAGGTCATGATATGATACGAGTTGGGAGTCATGGGAGGGAGGGAGTATATTTTGTATGAGAGAAAGGTATGAATTATTTGGGGCTAGAAGAAAGAATGTAGACTGTTGGATGGTCTCCACTGAATCCTGTCTCCCAGTGTTCCCATCCTTGTGTTGTCACTCCAACATTGAGAGCAAGTTTTGGCCCTGATGCCACAGACTCCCACAATCTCAATGAGATATAGTAGATTTTCTTAAATAAATGCTTCTTGTATTTGCTGTATATACTTAGGTCTGTTTCCAGAGACTTTAAATGGTTGTTTATAATTCTCCCCCTCCTATAGATGTCCATTAAAATTTATCCCTTCACTTAAAAATAGATGTATCTAATGCTTTTGTTTCCGTCTCCCCTCCTCTCCATCACTCTCTTCTCAATATGGAGAATTTCAAGTTACTTAAGGGCATTGAAGCCAGGAATAGGAGAGCAGCAAAAGCCAGAGGCAAGAACTTCATGCCTGAAGGACAGGGACATGCCTGGGGGATGCAGTGGGCGGATGGGACAGAGCTACTTGTGTCACTTGCCCGGAGCTCTAACTTAGACTTTAAATGAGATCAAAAGTTGGGCAGTGAGCCAGTGATAAAGCAGAAATTCCTGCCATCAGGCAAACAGATTTGGTCAGAGTATCTAATTGGCTATTGCCAAATTTCCTGAGTACTTACAGAATACCTGAAAGTCTAGCCCCCATTCTTTGAAAATAAGCTTTCGAGCTACTGTTAGCAAGGGTGAGGCAAAACAGGAACAACTGTGCCTGTGATGTTAGTATTTTGGTACAGTATATTTTGTCAATATATATTCAAAGTCTAAAACAAAACTATGCTTGCCCTTTGACCCAGAATTAATACATTGAATAAATGGATAAGTTCACAAGGATATAAGTACTATATCCCCTTCTTAGCGTTACTTATAATAAGGGTTTGAAAATCTCAATGTCCATCAACACTTTGCTAATTTATGGTACATTAATTAGAATTTAATGCAGCTTTAAATGATAATAACTGAGGATTTAATGACATAAAAAGCCATCAATGATGTATTAGGTGTAAAAGGAGAGGAAGTATGCATTGTAAGATTTATTTAGTCTTTGTTATTTATATATACATATAAAATTTTTTAAAAATTTGGTAGCATAGATACCAAAAATTTTAAGGGTTTTCATCTTTGGGAAAGATTATTTGTGATTTAAAAAATTATATGTATATTTTATCTTTACCCAAGGATATGTTTTTACTTATTTTTATCTTTGGAGAGGGAGAGATCGATGTGAGAGAGAAACATCGATTGGTTTCCTCCTGTATGAGCCCTGACCAGGGATTGAACCTGCAACCTAGGTATGTGCCCTTAATAGGGAAAAGGCACATAATAAGAATTGAACCACAGTTGTTTTTTTTTTTTTAAAAAGTATTTTTATTGATTTCAGAGAGGAAGGGAGAGGGAGAGAGAGATCGAAACATCAGTGATGAGAGAGAATCATTGATCGGCTGCCTCCTGCATGCCTCCTACTGGCGACTGAGCCTGCAACTGGGGCATGTGCCCTTCAGTCCGCAGGCCAATGCTCTATCCACTGAGCCAAACCAGCTAGGGCTGAACCACAGCTTTTTAATATTTATTTGCTTTACTAAGTATAGATAACAGGTTTTCTTACAGACCCTGGGAAACTGGAGGATGTGCTGCAAGAAGAAAAACAGGACTGTAAAAAGATTACATGTCTTGGAGCCCAGATGGGTCTATTACTTAGGAGAAAAAAACCCATATTTTAAAAGTAGACCAAGGACAGGACATGCTTTGACTTGGTTGCTGTGCCCGGACTCTGACCCCCTCCGGGAGTTTGCCTCAGGAATGCTGACCGTTCTCCAGCACCAGGAACAGGCTGAGCTCTTTGTAACATCATAGAAGATTAGCCACCTTGCTATCAGACTTCGAGCTCCTGGGAGGCCAGACTGCAGACCTTCCCTCCCCTTTCCCTGTTACGCTCGCAGCTTGCAGCTGCACGCAGCTATCTTCCCTATGTAATCAGCCAGCTGGCAGAAAAAGGCAGAGCAGAATTTTCAGGATAATCTGAGGCTCTCCCCATACTGCCGGCATTACTGGAATAAACATTCATATATGATTCAATCCTCTCTCTGCTTATTTGACTTAAGTAGTGTCAGGCAACCTCAGACCCGTTTAATGTCCGATGTCACCCTGACTGGAAATTGAACCTGCAGCCTTTTGGTGTACGGGACGACGCTCCAATCAACTGAGCCACCGGGCCAGGGCTGTGATTTTTATTTTATCTAATAATTTTGTTTAATCTGAATGTTATAAAATGACTATATGTAACTTCATAATCAAAAAAGTCAATTAAGCTATTATGTAGGGAGAACATCTTGTTTAAAAGTTTTGAGATGAATATATGCACAGAGGAATATTTGATTTCTTTTTCTGATGAACACAAAAGATTGATCAGATTCACAGGAATCAGAGATCTATCCCATATTTAGCTTTAGTAATAATTTCAAAACTATAAGTAATAATGAAGCACAGGTAAAACATGCACCAGTGTGGGTGTCCATACCACTTCCTGGGTCCTTCCTTACCTTATCAAAATGAGCTGTGGGTTGGAATTAGTGTTCGATCCCTAAGTAATGTCCCAGTGATACCCACATCACTTACAAAGATGGGGCTGTTTCAGTGAGAAACTCCTCTATTTTATTCTCTGAAAATTACATAGCTTGATAAACACACGAGATCTCCCAAGGAAGCATGGCCTGGACATCCGTAGTTTCTAGGTTTGTTTATCAGGAACAATTCCGGAGGGAGCAGATGCATCCTGCGAGGAAAAGGCCATGATGCTGGTGACATTAGTGAGTTCTCCAGCTCGCTCATGTTTATAAAGGGGATCTGATGGTGTCAGCTTTGTTCTTTTCTTTCCTTTTAGAACAGTGGTTCTCAACCTTCTGGCCCTTTACATACAGTCATGTTGTGACCCAACCATAAAATTATTTTCGTTGCTACTTCATAACTGTAATGTTGCTACTGTTATGAATCGTAATGTAAATATCTGATATGCAGGATGGTCTTAGGCCACCCCGGCAAAGGGGTCGCGACCCACAGGTTGAGAACCGCTGTTTTAGAAGCAATGCTGGTAAAGACAGAAAATTAAGTATAGGGACTGTTGTCGACCTTTTCTTTCCTTAAAATGAAAGCATTGAGAGGTATTATCACTGAATTTATGACTTATAAAGAGTGTGTGTGTTTTTTCTTTTTAAATATGTTTTTATTGACTTTAGAGAGAGAGGAAGGCAGAGGGGAGAGAGAAAATCATCGATCAGCTGCTTCCTGCACACACTCTGCTGAGGACTGAACCTGCAGCCTGGGACCAGGAATCAAACCGGCAACCTCTCTGTACACGGGACAATGCCCAACCAACTGAGCCACACGGGCCAGGGCGTGTGTGTAAGTGTGTGTGTGTTTCTTAATTGGAATTTTTTAGTATTTTCATTATCATGGCTCCTACTCTGTACTCTAATTCCATCTGTCCTAAATTCCTTTTACAATGTGGTAGTCAGAAGCAAAGGCAATAATTCGAATGTGAGTAACCAGGTCACTTAACTTTGGCAGTTGCAGGGGTTGTGGAAGCCTGTCAGGATAGGCATGCTCACTCCTCCTTCTCCTTACAGTGTCACCAGCAGATGCAGTAATCAAGTCTTCTAGAGCTTCTTCCAAGCCATTGCTAAGATTCTAAGATGAGGTTATCCACAGAGCTGGCCTTGTTTTATATCTGGCACCGGGTACGTGCTCCAAAGCTGTTGCCACTGGGAGTCAAGGTGGCATGGCAACTAAGGGGCTCTGGTGTTAGACAGGCATGGATTTAAGTCCTGGCTCTACTTACCTGTGACCTTCAGCAGTTCAACTTAAACTTCAGTTGTATTAGTTATATAATGTGTATAGGGTTATTCTAAGGACTAAATGAGATAATATATTTAAAGCCCTCAGTGCTATACTTAGCACTTAAAAAGTGCTCTATCACTCTTAAATTTTTGCATTATATAGCTTTTAAGTAGATCCTCATCAAGGTTGCTATTTTTTTGTTTAATACCCTTTGGTAATGTCATGCATCACTTATTAATTCATTGGGTTGCTTTTGAATTGATTTTTATTTACTGATCTTGTTCACCAGGATCAATGCTTAATTCCCAGATTCTCTGAGAGTTAGAAGGCATCAGTGGTAAGCCTTGGATATGTGAAATCCAGAGCTATACGAGATGCTTTGTCATAGATGCATAGGATCTCTAAACCCAAGGTCCTTTTCCGATTAGCATCAAATGGTACTTTCATTATGATTGTTAGTTTTGGGGATTGTGCTCAAAAGTTGAAATCTGTGGTGGAGGACAGAGAGCAGAAAGCAAAGTGAGTCTTGTTTCCTTTCTTTGCCCAGATTCACCGAAGAGAGGAAGCAGCAGCCCACGGTATCAATTACCCGTCATGTAGTTCTTAAGCAAATTGTTTTCACCTAGTAGACACTGCAGTATACTCTCAGCATCTTGTCTAATGTTGCTTCCATAATTTGGATCCACAGGGAGCTTGACAATTTTATCAGCCCACAGAATATTACACAGGTTCACAGTGAAGACCTGGTGAAGAGAAAGTTGTTGTACCCTAGTGACTGCTAGTTATAAGCCAGAGGATGCCGTAAGAACTCCAGGAAAATAGTGGAATCTTCCATTTCAGCAGAGTTGTTGTAGATCCAGAGTCTGGGGTTCAGAGAAACAATGGCCTTATCCTGTACACTTAGATGCCAGCTGTGTCTTTTTGAATTTTTGAGGCATATGAGAGTGTTCTCTGGCCTGTGCCTTCAAGATTTTACTGGGGCCAAGAGCAGGCAAAGCTTTTCAGCTGGTCCAGGCCACAGTCCAAGCTACTCTCTCACTCCCACTATTTTTTTGATCTGAGCTATTGAATTGGTCATTCTCCCCCATTTGTGACAAATCAGCTAGGGCTCCCCTCCCTCTTGTTCTAAAGAGTTTAATGACTTTATTTTATATGTTCCTTTAAATGTATACTTTCTGCATATATTTTTAGTTATATAAATGGCATTGTAGGTCTGCGTTTTCTTTTTCACTCAGAGCTATAGTAGTTAAGATCCACTTGCATAGCTATGTGTACGTTGACTCTGTTGCACCTAACTTATGCATGGTATTCTAAAATGTGCATCCATATACTTTTACTGACCCAGCACTCCAGAATGGCTATCTAGATTGCCTTAGATTGATATTGGTCTTACCAATTGGGTAAGATTATCTGAGATATATTTATAAGTAGAGTTCTTGGGTCATAAAGATAAGTATCTAATGAATTTGACTAAGAAGTAGCAGATTGTGCAAGAAATAGGAACCGTCCATACTTCTATAAACAGTATTAGAAAGGTTCCTGTATTCTTACATCTTCCCTAATCTGTGCCATTGTGCAGCTTTTATTATTATTATTTTTGAAATTTTACTGAATTTATTGGGTGACATTGGTTAATAAAATTATATAGTTTTATAATAATCATTTGTATGTTGTATTGTGTGTTCATCACCCCAACTCAATCACCATTTATTCCCCCTTACCCTCTTCTGCCTCTCTTCACCCCCTTTCCTTCTGGTAATCACCATACTGTTGTCTGTGTCTATGTGGTGTGTTTTTGTCTTTGCTTAATCCCTTCATGTTTTTTTTTTTTTTTATTGCTTACAGTATTACAAAGGGTATTACATATGTGTCCCTTTTTTCCCCCCGCCCTTGACAATCCCCTTCATGTTTTTTACCCAGTCCCTCAACTGCCCGTGCAGCTTTCTAATTTTACAATACCATTGTTGTTTTGATTTGCTTTTCTCTGATACCAGTGAATCTGAGCATCCCTTATATTTTTTTGCCTATAAGGGTCAACACAATTCCTATAAAAATTTGAGCAGGACTTTTCAGCAGAAACTGACTAGCTTATCATTTATGTAACAAGGCAAAACATAATACAAACATTTATTTATTTATTTATTTTAAATATATTTTTATTGATTTCAGAGAGGAAGGGAGAGGGAGAGAGAGATAGAAACATCAGTGATGAGAATCATTGATTGGCTGCCTCCTGCATGCCCTCTACTGGGGATCGAGCCCACAACGTTCACTAATGACTGATTACTATAATCGTGTTGCATTCATTTTCCCTTATGCACCTTATGCGCAGGCGCACCATTTCGCTCCACTGATACTAGCAGTGAATATTTTAGCAGCCAATTGCCACGTCATTAGTCTTGGACTGACTTGTTTGGTGTGCGCAACAGGAAATATTTTGTTTTCGGAGAACAAGAAGAATAGGTTTATTTGCATTACACTTATTAATTTGTGCAGTTATTCAGTGTCTGGTAAGTTAATGTTCAAGAAAAAAATATCACTTCTTGCAAAAACAAGATGGCGGCATAGGTAAACACCTGAAATTGCTGCCTTGCACAACCACTTCAAAAATACAACTAAAAGACAAAACGGACATCATCCGGAACCACAGGAAGGCTTGCTGAATGCAAATTCTACAACGAGAAGGAAAGAGAAAAGCACACTGAGACTCAGAGGAGGTGTGGAAGTAAAGTGCAGAGGTACGGAGGCTCAAGCGCACACGGAAAGGGGCTGGCAACAGAGGACGCAGGTGTCTTTTGCAATCGGGAGGGAGGCACAAGCTCCCGACAGCCCTGACTCCAGTTCCGGGCGAGTCTCTGGGGCCCCAGACTCATACGGGGAGAAACTGGTCTGTCTCGCAGTGGGTGGAACTCAAGGGCGGCTTTCTCTCAGAGGTGCTTGCAGCGATTACCAGGACACTGAGACCCTGGACCTCTTAGGGCAGGACTGAGGATCAGTCATAGCTGTTTGCTCCGCCCTGTTGATTTCCTGAGTCTCTGCCCCACCCAAGCTGCTAGCAGAGGCTTTTGCATATAAATGGGCTGGCCCTTTGAGATCTAAAATTACCTAACAAACTGCAACTGGGTCAGAAAGACCCAGAACATCCAAAAGAAGGCCCAAGGCCCCACAGCAGCTTGCACTGCTTCACAGCTGGGCCTCATCTGGGCACCTCCAAAACCCAAACAAGGAAGAGGAACCTGCAGATCTCTCCATAGCTCCTGCTGGGTAGCCTCAGGCAGAGGCTAAATTAGCACCTCCTTAGAGATCCAAGAACCTGTGTACCCAGTGGTCAGATTGGGACCATCCAGATTACAACTCCTCAGATCCATAAGGGACACACTCAGGGGGCAGACTCAGTGAGCACCAAAGCACCAAAGACTTGAAGCAAGTCTTGCCCCAGAAGGGTGTTTCCAGTACAGAAGTTCTCCCACTGTAGACACAGCTGATTCTCACAGCCAATTGGCCTGGAGGTCAATTCCTCCCAGTGATACCTACAACAATCAAGGCTTAACTACAACAAGACTGTGCACACAGCCCACAAAGGGGTGCACCAAGAGTGTCCACCCCAGTGTCCCAGTCAGAGCCACTGGGCCCTATAGAACACCTAGCACAGAAGGCCACTCTATCAACACAGGGAAGCAGCCAAAATGGGGAGACAAAGAAACAGGTCACAAATGACAGAAATGGAGGAAAGCAAACTACTGGATATAGAGTTCAAAACTACAGTTATAAAGTTTTTCAAGAATTTTCTAGAGATTGTTAAGGGCAGGGAAAAAAAGGACAGATATGTAATACCCTTTGTAATACTTTTAGCAATAAAAAAAATAAATTAAAAAAAAAAGAATTTTCTAGAAACCGCCGATAAATTTAGACCCTCGAAGATATGAAAAAGGACCAACTAGAAATTAAGCATACACTGACTGAAATAAAGAATAATATACAGAGATCCAACAGCAGGCAAGAGGATCCCAAGAATCAAGTCAAAGATTCGAAATACGAAGAAGTAAAAAACACCCAACCGGAAAAGCAAAAAGAAAAAAGAATCCAAAATCATCAAGATAGTGTAAGGAGCCTCTGGGACAACTTCAAACGTACCAACATCCGAATTATAGGGGTGCCAGAAGAAGAGAGAGAGCAAGATATTGAAAACCTATTTGAAGAAATAATGACAGAAAACTTCCCCTATCTGGGGAAAGAAATAGACTTACAAGTCCAGGAAGTGCAGAGAACCCCAAACAAAAGGAATCCAAAGAGGACCACACCAAGACACATCATAATTAAAATGCCAAGGGCAAAAGACAAAGAAAATCTTAAAAGCAGCAAGAGAAAAAAAGTCAGTTACCTACAAGGGAATACCCATACGATTGTCAGCTGATTTCTCAACAGAAACTATGCAGGCCAGAAGGGAGTGGCAAGAAATATTCAGTGATGAATTGCTAGAACCTACAACCAAGATTACTTTATCCAGCAAAGCTATCATTCAGAATTGAAGGTCAGATAAAGAGCTTTAGTGATAAGAAAAAGCTAAAGGAGTTCATCACCACCAAACCAGTATTATATGACATGCTGAAAGGTATTCTTTAAGATGAGGAAGAAGAAAAAGGTAAAGATAAAAATTATGAACAACAAATATCTATCAACAAGTGAATCTAAAAATCAAGTGAATAAAAAATCTGATGAACAGAATAAACTGGTGAATATAATAGAATCAGGGGCACAGAAAGGGAGTGGACTGACAATTCTCGGGGGGGATAGGGGTGTGAAGGGTGTGGGAAGAGACTGGACAAAAATTGTGCACCTATGGATGAGGACAGTGTGTGTGGGGGGGGTAAGGGCAGAGGGTGGGGTGGGAACCGGGTGGAGGGGAGCTATGGGGGGAAAAAAGAGGAACAACTGTAATGATCTGAACAAGAAAGATTTATTTAAAAAAAAAGAAAAAATCAATTTTTATTAAAAAGTTCTATTATTTTATGTTAATGATTACTCATTTACTAGTATTTTAACTCTTTGTACTCTGCATGTCTCTATAGTAGTAAACCTGCGTTTCTATGAAAATTGAAGCTTTTTTTTTTTTTTTTTTTCCCACATGAACTTAAACCTTGTTCATTTGGCCCGTGTTTGAATTTGACATGCTTGCTGTAGAGGCAGTGATAGTGGGATGTGCATGGGTGTGTAATTTGATTATTCTGGTTTCGAATATTAGCTCTGAGATTTGAAAAATTCAGAGTCACACAGCTTCTGAATGGTGCTGTGTGGGGGCAACACTGTATGTGGCAGCATGAATCCCAATCTCATAGACCCTGAGTAGCAGAGTCTGGGGGTTGCACTAGGATGTGCTAGGGAGAATCCCAAGGGAGAACTTACAGTCACTGTGGGGCTCTCAACGCTTAGAAAAAGGCCCCTCTTTGTCCCTCAGAGGGAAGGCAGGGGTGGGTGGGAAGAGATCAACCAAAGAACTTGTATGCATATATACATCACCCATGGACACTGACAATAGGGTGGTGAAGGCCTGGGGTGAGGGGTGAGGGTGGGCTAAAGGGGTCAATGGGGAAAATAAGGGGACATATGCAATACTTTCAACAATAAACATTAAAAAATAAAATAAAATAAGACTCTTTGAAAAAAATAAAAAGGAAACTCTATGTTCATCAATAATATTAATGCATAATTTCGAGAGTGGCCAGTTCTGGACTTTGCATAAAAGTATGGCTGTTCCACTTGGTGAATGTAGCTTTTACTCTGGCTGGCCTTGGGCCAAGCTGACATTAGGAGGATTCTACTGAAGTGAAAGGAGAGAGCAGATTTCGGAGACTTACCATATTTGTCATGTGACATTTCCCTGAAGGAAGGTATTCCCCAGTATCAATCATCCTGAGAAGAGATGATGGGTGAGTTCTCTGACAGGAAATGAGGATTCAAAAGGAAGCCTTAAACTTAGGTGAGATAGGCACTTTCTTTTCTTTCTGCAGGTAGACCATGAAGAAAGCACTCCAACTGTGGGAAGGTAGGCTGGACTTTCAAGAGTTTGGCTCGGCTGGAGCGTCATCCCTACACTTAAAGGTTGCGGGTTCAGTTCTCATCAGGGTACAAACCTAGGTTGCTGGTTCGATCCCTGGTTGGGGTGCATTGCATATGGGAGGCAACTGATGGATGTTTCTCTCTCACATTGATGTTCTCTCTCTCTCTTTCTGTGTATCCCTCTCTCCCTTTTCCTCCCACTCTCTGTGAAATCAATAAAAACATATCCTCGGTGGTGATTAAAATAAAAAAGCAGAGTGGCAAATAGCTGGAGCAGGGAGGAAACCTAATGCCCATAAGATATACTTGAGTTCTTCAGGGAACACATAAGTAGCTGCAGTTGAAGTTATTCTCTGCATAGCAACTTTTTCCCTGTTGTACAAAAACGTCCAGGCACATAATTTAAAAAGTTGCACTCTAGTATCACTGTAGGGCATTGTGGGAAAATCTTTGCCTTTCTTGGGGTGACACTATAGTAAAGAACCAGTAGGTTAAGGAAAGATGGCCTTTAAATTGATGGAGGTAATATGTAGCAGAGAATAATATGTTAAAAACTGGAATAGGGGCCCATGCCATTATAATTTGGGCAATAAAAGGAAGTGTGACCTGAGATATAAGGAAATGGATTCTGGGGTATAATTTGTTTACATTTCTATTTTATAAATGAATAAATGGATGCTCACATATGGATAAGTGATATGTTCAATGCCCACATAGCTAAAAAGTACCAGAACCAGAATGCTAGCCCAGGCACATCAGACCTGGATTTCTATATTCTTAATTCTATACTACAGCCCTCAGAAATATGGCTGCCTCCTCTAGGTTAGATCATCCCCTTTACCTAACAATGCTATAGCTATATGTGTCCCAGAACTCTCCAACCAGGTGCTGTCCAATATGGTAGCTACTAGCCACATGGGACTATTGAGCATGTGAAATGTGGCTAGTGTGAATTGAAATGTGCTGTAGACACACTGAGATTTCAAATTCTTAGTGCAAAAAAAGAATGCGAAAAACCCCGAATATTTTTTTATATTGAGTACCTGTGGAAATGACAATGTTTTGGATTTACCACATCAAATAAAATATATTATTAATATGCATTCTACCTATGTCTTTTTACTTTTTAAAATGTGGCTACTAGAAAATGCAAAGTTGGTTTGCATTGTAGTCTGCATTCTGCATCTGCTGGAAGCACCGTTCTACTGTGCCTTCTCTCATATCCTTTCCTCCTTCCTCCATTCCTCCATAGTCTTATCTTAAATGGCTTTGTGAATTAGGTTATGGTCTTTTGTGGGGAATCGACTTGACCCTCCCATATTCCATTTTGCATATGGGCCTTTGCCCCCCAAAATCTAGGAACAAAGAAAATATGTCTCTTGATAGTTTCCTTTCCGTTGCTCTAAGAAAAGAACACCATGTGAGAACCGTAAGTCCTTGTTACAGAAACTGATCTGGGTCATCCACGGGCCACATTCAGTGGAGCAGGAGTCACCACTCGGTGCTTGCTTTCTCCTGGGCATGTAAATGAAAATTCCATCCCTCTCCAACTCGGTCTCCTCTGTGAGGCTCTGCGAGAATGAGATTGTGTACACTCTAGGTGTTTAACCAGTACCTACTGAATGACTCATGGCAGAGGAAACCGTTCTATGTCTTATTTAATAGATAGCAAAGATAGAGAGGAACTTAGTGTTTTAAGGGAAAGACCCACATCCCTTGCTCATCTGTTTGCTCCAGCTCCATTTGTGGTATCGGCAGTGTCTACTATGGTGGTGGTGACGGTGGGGAGAGGTCAGTGGCTGAACCTCTGCTTTTCTTGGTATCACCCTTGGTAGAAGTAGCAGGGTATGTAATCTTTCCGAAGATCATGGCGTTGGTGATGGCAGGGTTCACAGCACTGGCATTTGAGATAATGGTAGTGTTGATGTTGGCAAAAGGGCTTTTGATTTTGGGAGAGAGCGATAAAATATATTTTGTTTGTATCACAGCCCTAGAATTCTTAATAGGTTTTAGCTGTTTTGCAGAGCCCTCTTCACGTCCATGGGGCATTTCATTTTGCAGGTAGTTATTTATCAGTTGAAGTGTTTTTGGTCCAATACAACATTTTTTCTTCTTGCATTTCTGTATCTCTTTTTCATCCACGGTGCAGTGGTTTTTGCATCTCCCCAAACCCATTAAACATTTTTTCCAGCCAAAGAGTTCTGCACAAAGAAAAAACAACGGGGTTAAGTTAGTAACTAGATACAATCTTAAAGCTGCTGGAGGGGGAGAAATCGGGTAAGAGGGAGTTTGTTAGTGCTAAGCCTTAAGTGCAGTGTTTAGGAACATTGATGAAGGCCCTGGAAGACCGAGAGAGTCTCTGTACACCTGTGAAACCCAAAATAAATCTCTCTCGTCTCCCCTCACTGAGTTACTTTAAAAATCTAGGGCACACAAAAGAGAGAAGAAAAGGGAATCCAATTATATGCTTCTGGGTAAGATTTTCGACCTCCAACTTAGTATCTTAGACACTTGAAGGGAGGGCATCACTATCTCTCCGCATGATCCTAGGAAATACCAACAGGAGTAAAATCTGTCATAAAACTAGTCCAAGAAAGAATTTCAAAGAAGAATTAATAGCAGTTTCAGGAGTGCTGGCATCTTGCCAAATGCAGTGGTTTATGACCTTACCCCCCTTGACGACGGCTTGACCTGTGTTTCCTGGGGCATGGAGTTCTGTCATTTTCAGCCTCTCTGGACACTCTGTTCCTCAGGGGTATTAGTTATTACCATAACCTCGCCGCTACCAAGATAATTCCCACATTGTTACCTGGAGCTCTGCGTTCCCTGCTCAGTTTAGTACCTCATCTTCATCTGCTGGATGGTCTTTTTTTCCATCCCAATGTCTCACCTTTTTATTTCTGAATCAAGAAAGCTCTTTCTTTCTCCTCTTAACAATTCAACTCATAATGTTCACATACATTCCAACGTTGTTTCTCATCAAAGACAAAACAGTAAAATTCGTGTATTTCAAGCAGCTACATTGATTAACCCAATTACGCTCAGGTGGCATTGGAGGCTCACAGTGGCTAAGCTGTTTTACCCAAGATGGCATAGTCACGCTTGCTTATGCCACTCCCTTTCTCCTAGGATCCCGAGATAAACACATTAGAAACATCCTGGACTCTTACTTTCCTTTCCCTGACCCGTTGCCAATTATTCCAAATATCTGGATGATTCTTGTATTTTGAAACATGTCTCAATGCTTTGCTTTTCCTGTCAAGTGACAGCGGCCAGTCCTGTTTCAGCCTTTTGCCATAGTGTATTCCCAGATACTCTTATGGGTAACTTGTGGGTTTCCAAGACAAAAAAGACTGAGAGAAGGGATGAAACTGTAAAAATCTGAGAAAGTTGAGATGGAGAACATAGACCTATTTACTGGATCTTAAAAGAGATTTTTTTTTTTTTTTTTTTTTTTTTTTTTTAAGCATAAGGGTAAGGGTCTCCTCCTTATTACACCAAAGTACAAATTGATAGGAACCTTTGCTTCAAGAGATGTTTTAAATTAGAAATAGAGCAAAGATGAGGGAGACTTGGGCTGAGACCCAGATGATAGCTCTGTCTAGAGGGTAGGAAGGCAGCTTTGTATGTTGGAGAGTTTCTTCTTCTTTTTTAAAAATATTTTTATTTATTTCAGAGAGAAATGGAGAGGGAGAGAGAAACATCAATGATGAGAGAGAATCATTGATCAGCTGCCTCCTGCACACGCCACATTGGCTATCGAGCCCACAATCCAAGCATATGCCATGACCAGGAATTGAACTGTGACCTCCTGGTTCATAGATTTACACTCAACCACTGAGCCACGCCAGCCGGGCTGTTGGATAGCTTCTGAGTACACAAAAAAACCCCCCACAAAAAACACCCTGCTTTTGCTTTAGGGAGCTCCCGATGTGTCCCCATCAGACACAGTCTGTGGTTTGAGCCTATGGGGATGCATGGGGGATGGCACATAACTGATGCAATAGGTAGACTCTACAACCATTTCTTTGGGCAACTCATCTTTCAGCATCTCTTGGGGTTCCCGTTGTCATGAATAACTAAGTCCCCGCTTCTTCACACCAACCCCTCTAAAACCCGGGATTCCACATTACCTGTGTCCACCTGTAACTGTAGCATGAGGCTGGCAAAGACAGGAAAAAGGAGCTTCATGGCTGGGTATCAGAGAAGAAGGCTTGATCTGTGTTGATGATCTTGAGTTCCAGTCTTTATTGGCCTCTTCATGGCCTTGGGCCATGAGCAGTGAAGTGCACCAGAGCTCACAGAGGTTATGTTTTCTCTGATTCTGTTTGAGAACAACCTTCTCTGAACACTTTATACAACATATTTCCTGCTTTTTTAAAAATATATTTTTTATTGATTAAGATATTACATCTGTGTCCTTATCCCCACGTTATCCCCTACCCGCGCCCCCCCCCCCCCCATGCCCTCACCATCCCCCTGTTGTCCATGTCCATTGGTTAGGCCTATATGCTTGCATATAAGTCCTTTGGTTGATCTCTCCTCCTTACCCGCCCCCCCCCCCCCCCCCCCCCGCCACCACCTTCCCTCCAGAGCCCAACAGTCCAATCAATGCCTCTCCGTCTCTGGATCAGTCCTTGTTCATCAGTTTATGTTGTTCATTATATTTCACAAATGAATGAGATCATGTAGTATTTATCCCTTAAAGAATATCCTTCAGCATTTCATATAATCCTGTTTTGGTGGTGATGAACTCCTTTAGCTTTTCCTTATCAGTGAAGCTCTTTATCTGACCTTCAATTCTGAATGATAGCTTTGCTGGATAAAGTAATCTTGGTTGTAGGTTCTTGGCATTCATCACTTTGAATATTTCTTGCCACTCCCTTCTGGCCTGCATGGTTTCTGTTGAGAAATCAGCTGACAGTCGTATGGGTACTCCCTTGTAGGTAACTAACTGTTTTTTTCTTGCAGCTTTTAAGATCCTCTCTTTGTCTTTTGCCCTTGGCATTTTAATTATGATGTGTCTTGGTGTGGTCCTCTTTGGATTCCTTTTGTTTGGGGTTCTCTGCGCTTCCTGGACTTGAAGTCTATTTCTTTCATCAGGTAGGGGAAGTTTTCTCTCATTATTTCTTCAAATAGGCTTTCAGTATCTTGCCCTCTCTCTTCTTCTGGCACCCCGATAATTCGGATGTTGGGACCCTTGAAGTTGTCCCAGAGGCTCCTTACACTATCTTTATATATTTGGATTCTTTTTTCGTTTTGCTTTTTCGGATAGGTGTTTTTTACTTCTTCGTATTTCAGATCTTTGACTTGATTCTTGGGATCCTCTCATCTGCTGTTGGATCTCTGTATATTATTCTTTATTTCAGTCAGTGTATGTTTAATTTCTGACTGGTCTTTTTCCATTTTTTTGGCATTCTCATTAAGATCCTTGAAGGTCTCACTAAGTTCCTTGGAGGTTTGTAGAAGATTCTTGAGTAACCTTATAACTGTGGTTCTGAACTCTATGTCCTCCATTAGTTTGCTTTCCTCCATTTCTTTCATTTGTGACATGTTTCTTTGTCTTCGCATTTTTGGCTGACTGCGAGGAGCCACTGTGTCTATAAGAAGAACTGCTGTGCTGGAGACACCCTTATGAGGTAGGACTTGCTTCAGTGGGGCTTTGGTGCTCACTGAGTCTGCTTCTTGCTTGTGTCCCTTATAGATGTGAGGATTTGAAGTCTAGTATCTGACCCGGAGTACCCTGGCTCCTGGATCTCCAAGTCAACCACTGTGTGGGTCCACCCAGCAGGGGCTACAGCAATATGAACAGATTTCTCCTCTTTGTTTGGGGTTTGGAAGTTTTGGAGCTCTGTGCTTCACTGCAGTTTGTTAGGCTGCAAAAGTGCAGGTGCCTCCTTTGTGCCACTGAGCATAGCTTGGGAGGGGATGTAGTGGGGCGGGGTCTCAGAGAATTCCCAGGGCGGGGCAAACAACAGTGGTGTAGTCAGCGATTCCCCGAGTGCCACGCCCCCGCAGCAACAATGATCCCTGCGAGCAGCTGTGTGAGAAAGTCACCTTCGCTTTCTGACCCGCTGCAAGACAGTCCCATTTCTCCCCGTAGGAGCCTGGGACCCCGGCGTCTCGCCGTAAATGAGTTCAGTGCTTTTGAGAGCTTGTCCCCTTCTGATTGAAAAAAACCGTGTACCAAGGTGCAGCAGCCTCCCGTGCGCCCGTACCTCTGTTCTTGGTGCTTCTCCCCTCCTACTCGGTCTCAGTGCGCTTTTTTCTTTCCTTCTAGTTGTAGAACTTCCACTCGATCAGCTTTCCCGTGGTTCTGGATGATAGCTGTTTTGTCTTATAGTTGTGGTTTTAATGTTGTTGGGGGGGGGGGCAGCACACACAGGTTTGTACCTTATGCCGCCATCTTGGTTCTCTCCCTCCTGCTTTTGATCCTGGGGGAAATACAAGGCATAAGATGTGAAAGAAGTGCAGGCCCTTTGCATCTCTCTTTCTTAACGTTTGAGCAGGGGATGAATATTTATTTGCTTCACTATTTGTCAGGTAATTATGCCTAATGCACTCAGTGTGTGAGAATCAGAAGAGCAGAAATTGCTATAACCAGGGACTCCTGGAGGATAGAGACTGCCTTTTTTGTACTGATGTCTCCAATGGCCAGCATGGCTACTAAATCAACATAAGAACTCAGTACGTGTTTGTTAAATGAATTTGTGGGAAGCATCTCTTGGCATAAATTTAACTTATTTTTTTATTGAGATATAATTGACATGTAACATTATATTAGTTTCTAGTGTACACAGAGGCTCAATATTTGTATAAATTGTAGAATGATCACAATGCCTAGTTAACACCCATAATCACACAGTTACAATTGTTTTTTCCTGTGATGAGAACTTTTAAGATGTACTCTCTTAGCAACTTTCAAATAAGTAATATGGTATTATCAACTATAGCCACCCAGCTGTACATTACATTCACAGAATTTATTTATCTTATAACTGGCCATTTGTGCCTCCTGACCACTTTCATCCATTTTGCCCCTCACCTCTGGCAACCACCAATCTTTTCTCTGTATCTATGAGTTTTTATGTTTTGTTTTTAGGTTCTATGTATAAGTGAGATCATATGATTTTTGTCTTTCTCTGTTTGACTTACATAATTTAGCATAACGCTCTTAAGGTCCATCCATGTTACAAATGACTGATTTCTTTCTTTTATGTCTGAGGAAAAAATGCATATCACATTTTCTTTATCCATTCATCTATCAATGGATACTTAGGTTGCTTTGATATTTGGCTATCTAAAACCCTGGGTGGTGTTCATCACGACCACCAGAACCACAACCAAGCGGAAGGAAGTCAGTCCTGCAGGGGTTATCTTGGCAACAGCTTTGCCCTCCCCGGAGCTGTTTCCCGGAGCTGTTTCTGGTGAGGGCGGGGTTTGAGGCAGGAACCCGCCCTCAGAGTGTGGACCCATTGAATCCTGGGTTGCTTTGCCAAGGGCTGCACCCTCCCCGAGCTGTTTCCCGGAGCTGTTTGGGTGCAACATCAAGCCAGGAGCTCGACCAAGCGGAAGGAAGTCAGTCCTGCAGGGTTGTCTTGGGTCGTTTTGCCAAGGGCTGCGCCCTCCCCAGCTATTTCCCGTGTGGTCTCAGAGCACCAGGAGCGCCCAGCAGCAGTCAGTCCTGGGTTGCTGAAGTGGAGGCCACGGTGTGGTAGAACTCTGGATCTGTCCCAACAGGGGGCATGGCCGACCCTCAAACCAGACCCTAACAGTAGAAAGGAGGGAGCCCCATTCCTCACACAATCTGCTGTTGGATAGCTTGCTGTCAGTGGCCTGCCAGCCAGGAACCTCATTCTCCTGCATCCCGGACCCTGACAGGAGGGAGGAGGGAGCCCCTTTCCTCACGGAATCGACAGGTGGCCAGTTTGCTAATTAATTCCCTTTTTTAAAAAAAATATATTTTATTGATTTTTTACAGAGAGGAAGGGAGAGGGATAGAGTTAGAAATATTGATGAGAGAGGAACATTGATCAGCTGCCTCCTGCACACTCCCCACTGGGGATGTGCCCGCAACCAAGGTACATGTCCTTGATCAGAATTGAACCCGGGACCCTTGAGTCTGCAGGCCAATGCTCTATCCACTGAGCCAAACCAGTTAGGGCAATTAATTCTCTTTTCATGTGCACGAATTTCGTGCACCGGGCTACTAGTTGTAAATAATGATGCAATGAACATGGGATTGCATATATTTTTTTGAGATAGTGTTTTTGTTTTGTTCAGAAAAATGTCAAAAAGTGGAATTTCTAGCCGAAACCAGTTTGGCTCGGTGGACAGAGCGTTGGCCTGCAGACTGAGAGGTCCCAGGTTTGATTCCGGTCAAGGGCATGTACCTGGGTTGCTGGCACATCCCCAGTAGGAGATGTGCAGGAGGTGGCTGATCGATGTTTCTCTCTCATCGATGTTTCTAACTCTCTATCTCTCTCCCTTCCTCTCTGTAAAAAATCAATAAAATATATTTAAAAAAAAAGTGGAATTTCTGGATTATATGGTAGTTTTATTTGTAATTTTTTGAGGAACCTCCATACTATTTTGAAAGTGGTTGCAGCAGTAGCATTCCCACCAGCAGTGCACAAGAGTTCCCTTTTCTCCACACCCTCACCAACATTTGTTAGGTGTGAGGTAATATTTCACTGTTGTTGACTTGCATTTCCTTGATAATTTGTGATTTTGAGCACATTTTCATGTACCTCTTGGCCAGCTGTATGTCTTTTTGGGAAAAAATGTCTATTTAGATCTTCTGTTCATGTTTTAAAATATATTTTTATTGATTTTTAGAGAAGAAGGGAGAGGGAGAGAGAGTTAGAAACATCAATGATGAGAGAGAATCGTTGATGGGCTGTCTCTTGCACACCCCTACTGGGATCGAGTTTGCAACCCGGGCTTGTGCCATGACCAGGGATTGAACCATGATCTTCTGGTCGATGCTCAACCACTGAGCCACCAGAGTCTGGCTCTTCTGTCCATTTTTAATCAGAATTTTCTTTTTGCTATTGAGTTGTATGAGTTCCTTATATATTTTAGATATTAACATCAGATATATGATTTGCAAATATTTTGCCTCATTTAGTAGGTTGCTTTTTCATTTTGTTGATGGTTTCCTTTGCTGTGTAGAAGCTTTTTAGTTTGATGTAGTTCCACTTGTTTGTTTATTTTTGTTGTCTTTGCTTTTGGTGTCAAATCCAGAAAAATCATTGCCAAGACAGATGACAAAGTGCTTACCACCTGTTTTCTAATAGAAGTTTTATGGTTTCAGGTCTTATGTTTAAGTCTTTAATCCGTTTTGAGTTAATTTTTGTGTACAGCGTAAGGTAGTGATCCCGTTTCATTCTTTTGCATGTGACTGTGCAGTTTTCCCAGCAGACTGTCCTTTCCACATTGTATGTCCTTGTCTCTTTTGTCTTAAATTAATTGGCCATGTATGCCTGGGTTTATTTCTAAGCTCTCTATTCTGTTTTATTAACCTGTGTGCCTGCTTTTATACCTAAATCATATTGTTTTGTTTAATATAGCTTTGTAAAATAGTTTAAAATCAGAAAGCATGATGCCTCCAGCTTTTTTTTTTTCAGGATAGCTTTGGCTACTCGTGGTCTTTCTTTTGTGCTTCCATAGAAGTTTTAGGATTGTTTTATCTATTTCTGAGAAAAATGGCATTGGAATTTTTATAAGGATTTCATTAAATCATCAGTTTCTTATAGTGTTCAGTATAGGTCATGAATGTGTAGGTTACTTTTTAAATTAAATTTATTCCTGGGTATCTAATTCTTTTTGACACAATTTAAAATTGGGTTCTTTTCTTAATTCCTATTCCCAACAGTTTATTATTAGTGTATAGAAATGTACCTGGTTTTTGTATATTGACTTTGTCTTATAACTTTATTGAATTTGTTTATAAGTTCTATCAGTTTTTTGATAAAGTTTTAGGGTTTTCTACATATAGTATCATGTTATCTGCAAATATTCTTATGTCTTCCTTTCTGAAATGGATGCCTTATAAGTTTTTTCCTAGCTAATTGCTCTGGCTAGGACTTCCAATATTATTTTGAATTAAAGTGGCATATATTGTGTCATTTGATGGTGTCTCAGAAGTTCCATAGGCTTTCTTCATTTAAAAAAAATTTTTTTTTTTTGCCCTGACCGGCTTGGCTCAGTGGATAGAGCGTCGGCCTGCAGACTCAAGGGTCCCAGGTTCGATTCCAGGCAAGGGCATGTACCTGGGTTGTGGACACATTCCCAGTAGGAGGCGTGCAGGAGGCAGCTGATCCATGTTTCTCTCCCATGGATGTTTCTAACTTTCTATCCCTCTCCCTTCCTCTCTGTAAAAAAAAAAAAAAAAAAAAAAATCAATAAAATATATTAAAATTTTTTTTTCTTTATTGATTAAGATATTGCATATGTGTCCTTATCCCCCCTTTTTTCCGCCTCCCCACTCATGCCCTCACCCCCCTTGTGTCTGTGTCCATTGGTTATGCTTATATGCATGCATACAAGTCCTTTGGTTGATCTCTCCCCCTTACCCCCACCTTCCCCTACCTTCCCTCTGAGGTTTGAGCATCTGATCGATGCTCCTCTGTCTCTGGATCTGTTTTTGTTCATCAGTTTATGTTGTTCTTTATATTCCATAAATGAGTGAGAGCATGTGATATTTATCTTTCTCTGACTGGCTTATTTCACTTAGCATAATGCTCTCCAGTTCTATCCATGCTGTTGCGAATGGTAAGAACTCCTTCTTTTTTACAGCAGTGTAGTATTCCATTGTGTAGATGAACCACAGTTTTTTTAATCCACTCATCTGCTGATGGGCACTTAGGCTGTTTCCAAATCTTAGCTATTATAAATTGTGCTGCTATGAACATAGGGGTGCATATATCCTTTCTGATTGGTGTTTCTGGCTTCTTGGGATATATTCCTAGAAATGAGGTCACGGGGTCAAAAGGGAGTTCCATTTTTAGTTTTTTGAGGAAACTCCATACTGTTCTCCACAGTGGCTGCATCAGTCTGCATTCCCACCAGCAGTGAAGGAGGGTTCCTTTTTTCCACATTCTCGCCAGCACTTGTCATTTGTTGATTTGTTGGTGATAGCCATTCTGACAGGTGTGAGATGGTATCTCATTGTCATTTTGGTTTGTATCTCTCGGAATATTAAAAGTTTTTTATTTCTCTGAGTGGATAATTTCAAATATCTGTATCTGAGTTTGCTAATTCTTTCCTTTGCTTGATAAAGTCTGCTGTTAAAGCTGTCCACTGAAGTTTTCAGTTTAGTCATTTAAAAAAATTAAGACTTTATTTTTTAAATGCAGTTTTAAGTTCACAACAAAATTATGGGAGGAGATACAGAAATTTTCCATATTCTCCCTGTCCCTGCACATGCATAGCCTTCACCATGATTGACCTACTCCCCAAGAGTAGTTCACTTGCTACAATTGAAGAATCTACTTTGACATATTATAATCGCCCAAAGTTCATAGTTTGCATTATGTTTCCTTTTTGGTGTTGCACTTTCTGTGGGTTTGGACAAATGTATTATGACATGGCTCCATCGTTATGGTACCATAGAAATATTCACTGTGCTCCACATACTCATCCATCCCTGCACTCCAGTCCCGGACAACACTCACCTTTTTATTGTCTTCATATTTTTTCCTTTTAATGAACATCATAATGTTTAATCACACAGTTTGTATTTTTTTTGAGATGGGCTTCTTCCACTCTAATATGCATTTACATTTTCTTCACATTTTTTAATGGCTTGATAGCTCTAACTTTTAGTACTGAATAATATCCCATTGTCCGGATGTACCACAGCTATGTCATTCATCTTCCTACTGAAGGACATCTTGGTTGTTTCCACATTTTGACAATTACAAATAAACCTCCTTTAAACTTCTGCGTGCAGGTTTTTTTAAAAATATATTTTTTATTGATTAAGTTATTACATAACTTAATGTTCATGCCCTCCGCTCATGCCCTCACCACCCCCGTTGTCCGTGTCCATTGGTTAGGCCTGTATGCTTGCATATAAGTCCTTTGGTTGATCTTTCCCCCTTACCCCCGCCCTCCCCTACCTTCCCTCCAAGGCCCGACAGTCCAATCAATGCCTCTCCGTCTCTGGATCAGTCTTTGTTCATCAGTTTATGTTGTTCATTGTATTCCACAAATGAGTGAGATCATGTGGTATTTATCCGCTCTTCAGTTCCATCTATGCTGTGGCAAATGGTAAGAGTTCCTTTTTCTTCTTCCTCTTCTTAAAGAATACCTTTCAGCATTTCATATAATGCTGGTTTGGTGGTAATGAACTCCTTTAGCTTTTTCTTAATCTGTGAAGCTCTTTATCTGACCTTCTATTCTGAATGATAGCTCTGCTGGATAAAGTAATCTTGGTGGTAGGTTCTTGGCATTCATCACTTTGAATATTTCTTGCCACTCCCTTCTGGCCTGCATGGTTTCTGTTGAGAAATCAGCTGACAGTCGTATGGGTACTCCCTTGTAGGTAACTGATTTTCTTTCTCTTGCTGCTTTTAAGATTCTCTCTTTGTCTTTTGCTCTTGGCATTTTAATTATGATGTGTCTTGGTGTGGTCCTCTTTGGGTTCCTTTTGTTTGGGGTTTGTTCTCTGCGCTTCCTGGACTTGTAAGTCTATTTCTTTCACCAGGTAGGGGAAGTTTTCTGTCATTATTTCTTCAAATAGGTTTTCAATATCTTGCCCTCTCTCTTCTTCTGGTATCCCTATAATTCTGATGTTGGTACGGTTGAAGTTGTCCCAGAGGCTCCTTACACTATCTTCATATTTTTGGAATATTTTTTCTTTTTTCTTTTTCGGTTGGGTATTTTTTGTTTCTTTGTATTTCAAATCTTTGACTTGATTCTTGGGATCCTCTTGTCTGCTGTTGGATCTCTGTAAATTATTCTTTATTTCAGTCAGTGTATGCTTAATTTCTAGTTGGTCCTTTTTCATATCCTCGAGGGTCTCACTAGATTTCTTGAGGGTCTCACTAAATTTATCGGCGGTTTCCATAAAATTCTTGAAAAACCTAATAAACATGGTTTTGAACTCTATATCCAGTCGTTTGCTTTCCTCCATTTCTGTCATTTGTGACCTGTTTCTTTGTCTCCGCATTTTTTATGCTTCCCTGTGTTGATAGAGTGGCTTTGTGTGCTAGGTGTCCTGTAGGGCCCAGTGGCTCAGCCTCCCCCGTTACCTGTGGTGGACACTCTTGGTGCACCCCCTTGTGGGCTTTGTGCACAGTCTTGTTGTAGTTATGCCTTGATTGTTGTAGGATCACTGGGAGGAATTGACCTCCAGGCCAATTGGCAGTGGGAATCGGCTGTGTCTGCAGTGGGAGAACTTCTGTGCTGAAGACACCCTTCTGGGGCAAGACTTGCTTCAGTGGGGCTTTGGTGCTCACTGAGTCTGCCCCCTGGGTGTGTGTCCCTTATGGATCTGAGGAGTTGTAATCTGGATGGTCCCCCTCTGACCACTGGGTACACTGGCTCTTGGAGGTTACCCAGGAGGAGCTATGAAGAGAACTGCAGATTCCCCTTCCTTTTTTGGAGTTTGGAGGTGCCCTGATGAGGCCCAGCTGTGAAGCAATGCAAGTTGCTGTGGGGCCTTGGGCCTTCTCTTGGAAGTTTTGGGTCTGTGGCCCAGCTGCAGTTAGGTAATTTTCAGGTTGCAAAGGGCCAGCCCATTCATATGCAAAAGCCTCTGCCGCAGCCAGGGTGCGGCGGGGTCTCAGGGAATCAAAGGGCGGAGCAAGGAACTATGGCGGATTCTTAGCCCTGCCCTAAGGGGCCGCGCATGTCTCAGTGTCCTGAGAATTTTATTGCTGCAAGCACCTCTGAGGGAAAGCCGCCCTCGAGTTCCGAGTTCTGCCCGCTGCCAGACAGTCCAGTTTCTCCCCGTATGAGTCCTGGGTCCCCAGAGACTTCCTGGAACCGGAGTTCAGAGCAGTCGGGAGCTTGTGACTCCCTCCCGATTCAAAAAGACAGCCGCGTCCTCAGGTACCAGCCCCTTTCCGCGCGCGCGAGCCTCCGTACCTCTGCACTTTACTTCCACAGCTCCTGACCCTCAATGTGCTTTTCTCCTTCCTTCTAGTTGTAGAATTTCCACTCCACCAGCCCTCCTGTAAGTTCTGGATGATGTCCGTTCTGTCCTTTTATTGTGTTTTGAAGTTGTTGTAGGAGGCAGCAATTTCGGTGTTTCCCTATGCCGCCATCTTAGTTTCTCCCCGTTTTTTTTTGTTTTTTAAATATATTTTTATTGATTTCAGAAAGGAAGGGAGTGGGGTAGAAACATCAATGATGAGAGAGAATCATTGACAGGCTGCCTCCTGCATGGCCCTACTGGGGATCAAACCCACAACCCAAGCATGTGCCCTGACTGGGAATTGAACCGTGATCTCCTGGTTCATGGGTTAACGCTCAATCATTGAGCCATACTAGCCGGGGTACTCTTACACATCTTTTGGTGCCTATTGCCTTCTGTAATAGACACTGACGCTTTCTTTTAGCTGCCTAGTACCTTTCACCTCCCTCTCTGTTTTCAGAATTCTACACCTGTGGCAACTATGGGACCTTTTCCCTCAAACACATGCTGTCCTTCCATAGTATTCGATTGTCACGTCTCATTCCCCTTGTGTCTACGTGTGGTACATGATTTATTCTTACAGTGGAATGTGAGGTGAAGTGATTGTCACTTTTGGGAAGAGGCTTTTAATAATGGTATGATTTCTTTTCGTTTCCATATATTTGCACCAATAGTCTGAACCTCATTGATCTGTTAATGAGAGAAACATAAAGCCAGTGTGTGAAGTTGTTGAATGATTAGTATTAAGGTCTCTGCACTGGGAGATGCAGATCCAGGTAAGGAAGGCTGTGAGGTATATGATGGGGGCCTCTACAAAGTGCGATTCTTAAAATGCCTTTCTGCAATGTAGCTCATGCGAACCCAGTCCCTGGGCTGCTGCACATGATGATCACCCTTGTTAGGACAGATCAGCAGAGACTCTTGTACAGGTAATAGAATGGCACATGCATTTTACAGGAACATAATGCTTTGCAGTAATCGGCCAGCACATCAGGGAGCATATGAATGTCCAAGAGCACCCTCTAGAGGAGTCACAGGCTGTTTCACCCTGTTTCATGGATAAATCCATCTTCCCTTTTCTATAGATCTTATTTTCCTAAGTGCTATGGGCGGCGTGTTTGGCTTTCACTTTCCTAGTTGTATACTTCTAGATTAGTTTAGTTTAATTTTTATATAAAATTATATAGTACTTTGCTATTTAAAAAATAAAATAGATTATACATAAAACTATAAAAAATATCACTCTGGTTGTTGGAGTATACTACTGGTGACAGGGAGGCCCTGGAAGAGAGGTCTGCAAATAGGGAGGAGGTGATGAAAGATGAAGTAGATAGGTGAAGGTGGAGAGTGGGGTATGTGTGTGGAAAATGTGGGCGTGGACAGGAGAGGGAAAGCTTAGGGTGAAACTTCCAGGTATCTGGTTCAGTCACTAGTGTATGTGATAGGGACACAATCCATATCCCTCCTCCCATTGATCATTTATAATGCTTTTCCTTCTTTTTGGAGGGGCTGTTTTTCCATCTGATATCATTTCCCTTTAGCCTAAAGAGCTTCCTTTAACATTTATTGTAGCACAGTCTGCTGGAGATGGCTGTTCTTACTTTTCTTTTATCTGAGAATGTATTTCAGTTTCATTCTTTTTTAAATATATTTTTTTTATTGATTTCAGAGAGGAAGGGAAGGGGAGAGAGGTAGAAACATCAATGATGAGAGAGAATCATCGATTGGCTGCCTTCTGCACGCCCCCTACTGGGGTTTGAGCCCACAACCCAGGCATGTGCCCTTGACCAGAATTGAACCCGGGACCCTTCAGTCTGCAGGCTGACGCTCTATCCACTGAGCCAATCCAGCGAGGGACACTTTCATTCATTTTTTTTTCCTACTTTTAATTTTCTTGTGTGTCTTTATCCCCCCAATATCTCCCCATTCATGCCCTCACTCCCCTGTTGTCTGTGTCCATTGGTTAGGCTTATGCATGCATACAAGTCCTTTGGTTGATCTCTCTCCCTTACCCCCACCCTTCTCTACCTTCCCTCTGAGGTTTGATGTTCTGATCGATGATTCACTGTCTCTGGTTTGTTTTTGTTCATCAGTTTATGTTGTTCATTATATTCCATAAATGAGTGAGATCATGTGATATTTATCTTTCTCTGGCTTATTTCACTTAGCACAATGCTCTCCAGTTCCATCTATGCTGTTGCAAATGGTAAGAACTTCGTTTTTACCGTAGCATAGTATTCCATTGTGTAGATGTGCCAAAGTTTGAATCCACTCATCTGCTGATGGGCACTTAGGCTGTTTCCAAATCTTAGCTATTGTAAATTATGCTGCTATGAACATAAGGGTGCATATATCCTTTCTGATTGGTTTTTGTCCAATCTCTTCCTGCACCCCCACACCCCTTTCCCCCCCAAGAATAGTCAGTCCATTCCCTTTCTATTCCCTGATTCTATTATAATCACCAGTTCATTCTGTTCATCAGATTATTTATTCACTAGATTTTTAGATTCACTTGTTGATAGATGTGTATTTGTTGTTCATATTGGGAACAACAGTTTCTTGGGATATAGTCCTAGAAGTGGGATCACTGGGTCAAATGGGAGTTCCATTTTTAGTTTTTCGAGGAAATCCCATAGTGTTCTCCACAGTGGCTGCACCAGTCTGCATTCCCACCAGCAATGCATGAGGGTTCTTTTTCTCTACATCCTTACCAGTACCTGTCATTTGTTGATTTGTTGATGATAGCCATTCTGACAGGTATTGTCGTTTTGATTTGCATCTCTCAGATGATTAGTGACTTTGAGCATGTTTTCATATGTCTCTTGGCCTTCCTTCTGTCTTTTTTTGAAAAGTGTCTATTTAGGTCTGTTGCCCATTTTTGATTGGGTTGTTTATCTTCCTTTTGTTAAGTTGCAGTTTCATTCTTAAATGATATTTTTACTGGATATAGAATTCCAAGTTGACTGTTATTTTTTTTCTTTCAGCCCTTTAAATATATTGTTCCACTCTCTTCTGATCTCCAAGGTTTCAGAAGATAATTAGCTACTAATCAGATTGTTATTCCCTGTATGCAATATATTATTTTCTTGCTGGTTTCATCATTTTTTTTTAAAAAATATATTTTATTGATTTTTTACAGAGAGGAAGGGAGAGAGATAGAGAGTTAGAAACATCGATGAGAGAGAAACATCGATCACCTGCCTCCTGCACATCTCCTACTGGGGGTGTGCCTGCATCCCAGGTACATGCCCTTGACCGGAATCGAACCTGGGACCTTTCAGTCCACAAGCCGACGCTCTATCCACTGAGCCAAACCGGTTTCGGCATCAACATTTTTTTTCATTAGATTACAACATTTTGACTATGACGTGCCTTGGTGTGGGCTTCTTGTTTATTCTGCTTAGTATTTGATTAGAATCTCTCATTCTTTCTCTCTCCTATTTCTGGCATTTCAATAACATTCTTAATATGCTTTACTATTTGGTGTTATCTAACAGGTTCATAAGCTCATTCATTTAAAAAATATTTTTCTGTTTTTCATCTTGGATAATTTCAATTGATCTACCTTCAAGTTCACTTCTCTTCCTCTCTTACACCTATACAGTTGTTAGATTTATCCAAGACATTTTTTAACTTTAGAAATTGAAGTTTTATTTTTATTTATTTAATATATTTTTATTTATTTCAGAGAGAAAGGGAGAGGGAGAGAGAGAGATAAATATTAATGATGAGAGAATCATTGATCAGCTGCCTCTTGTACACCCCTCACTAGGGATCAAACCTGCAACCCAGGCATGTGCACTGACTGGATTTGAACCAGTGACCTCCTGGTTCATAGGTCGATGCTCAACCACTTAGCCACACCAGCCAGGCGATTTTAGAAATTAAATTTTAAATTTTAATATTCTATTTGTTTTTTTATTATTTCTAAATTTGTTCTGTTTAGACTCCCATTTCTTCCTTCTTCTTCTTTTTTTTTTTTTTTTAAATCCTCACCTGAAGATATTTTTACATTGATTTTTAGAGACAGTGGAAGAGAAAGGGACAGAGAGAAATATTAATGTGGGAGAAACACATCGATTGGTTGCCTCCTGTACGCACCCTGACCAGGGCCCTGGCCAGCCGGGAGGAGGGGCCACGGGAGGTTGGCTGTGGGAGCGCACTGATCACCAGGGGCATCTCCTGCATTGAGCATCTGCCCCCTGGTGGTCAGTGCATGTCATAGTGACCAGTTGACCTGTTGTTCATCGCTTAGGCTTTTATATATTTAGACTAGAGGCCCGGTGCACAAAAATTTGATTTGTGCACTCGGGTGGGTCCCTCAGCCTGGCCTGTGCCTTCTTGTAGTCTGGGCCCCCTCGGGGGTCCCTTCCCCTGGCTGCTGGCACCAGTTTTCTTCCGGTGCCTGGAACCCAGGCCTTCGCTCTATGCCTGGGGCTGGCGCAGCGGGCGAGGGGCTTAGCTCTTTGCTCTCCACTCGGGCCCTGGGGGTGGAGCCGGCGCGGTGGGCTTAGCACTTAGCTCTTTGCTCTCCACTCGGGCCCTGGGGGTGGAGCCGGCGCGGTGGGCTTAGCACTTAGCTCTTTGCTCGCCACTCGGGCCCTGGGGGTGGAGCCGGCGCGGTGGGCTTAGCACTTAGCTCTTTGCTCGCCACTTGGGCCCCGGGGGCAGGGCCGGCGCGGCCGGCTTCCCTCTTTGCTCTTCGCTTGCTGCTCAGGCCCCGGGGGCAGAGCTGGCGCGGCTGGCTTTGCTCTTCGCTCCCCACGCCAGCCTTCGCTCGCTGCTCCTGCCCGGGGCCAGCGGACTTCGCTCCATCGCTTGGCACCTACATATGCAAATTAGCCGCCATCTTTGTTGGCGGCTAATTTGCATATCGCACTGATTAGCCAGTGGGAAGCATAGCAGAGGTACGGTCAATTACTATGTTTGTCTATTATTTATATATGTAGATGTTTATATTGTTTTTGCTTTTTTATTTAAAAAATATTTGTTTATTAA
The DNA here is from genome assembly GCF_014108235.1 of Myotis myotis. Classification (NCBI taxonomy): domain Eukaryota; kingdom Metazoa; phylum Chordata; class Mammalia; order Chiroptera; family Vespertilionidae; genus Myotis; species Myotis myotis. Next base: position 62,075,631 of record NW_023416401.1, on the reverse strand, counting down.
ATTGATTGGGGTGACTTTGGTCAACATGAATATATCGGTTTCAATTTTGGGTTTCTATGTTACAAATTCTGTATATTGCACTGTGTGCCCACCACCCAAAGTCAGATCTTCTCCTGTCACTTTATATTCAGACCCTCTTCTCCCCCCAGCACCTCCCTCTGGCAATCACCACACTGCTATTTGTGTTCATGAATTTCAGTTTTATATCCTACATATGAGTGAAATCATATAGTTCTTAGCTTTTTCTGAGTGACTTGTTTCTCTTAGCATGATGTTCTCAAGGTCCATCCATGTTGTTGTAAATGGCATTATTTCATCCTTTCTTATGACTGAGCAGTATTCCATTGTGTATATATGCCACATTTTCTTTATCCAGTCCTCTATTGCAATCAATTCTTTTAAAGTATTTTTTTTGTTGTGAATTTTCAGCTGCTTGGTTTATTTGTTATAAGATGTGTATTTATTACCTTCAAGTAAGATGTTTCTAATATAAACATATAATATCTAACATAACTTGTGGTATATATATGATGTCCAATAAATATTCCATTATTTGTAACACTTCTAGGGTTATGATAGGTAAAATTTCAGTAAAAGAATAGTATTCTTTTTATTTATTTATTTTCAATTTATTTTTTATTTTTATTTTTTAATTAAATCTCTATTGTTCAGATTATTACATTGGTTCCTCTTTTTCCCCCCGATAACTCCCCTCCACCCAGTTCCCACCCCACCCTCCGCCCTCACTCCCACCCACTGTCCTCATCCATACGTGCATGAGTTTTGTCCAATCTCTTCCTGCACCCCCACACCCCTTTCCCCCCCAAGAATAGTCAGTCCATTCCCTTTCTATGTCCCTGATTCTATTATAATCACCAGTTCATTCTGTTCATCAGATTATTTATTCACTAGATTTTTAGATTCACTTGTTGATAGATGTGTATTTGTTGTTCATAATTTGTATCTTTACCTTTTTCTTCTTCTTCCTCTTTTTAAAGGATACCTTTCAGCATTTCATATAATACTGGTTTGGTGGTGATGAACTCCTTTAGCTTTTTCTTTTCTGTGAAGCTCTTTATCTGACCTTCAATTCTGAATGATAGCTTTGCTGGATAAAGTAATCTTGGTGGTAGGTTCTTGGTATTCATCACTTTGAATATTTCTTGCCACTCCCTTCTGGCCTGCAAAGTTTCTGTTGAGAAATCAGCTGACAGTCGTATGGGTACTCCCTTGTAGGTAACTGAGTTTCTTTCTCTTGCTGCTTTTAAGATTCTCTCTTTGTCTTTTGCTCTTGACATTTTAATTATGATGTGTCTTGGTGTGGTCCTCTTTGGATTCCTTTTGTTTGGGGTTCTCTGTGCTTCCTGGACTTGTAAGTCTATTTCTTTTACCAGGTAGGGGAAGTTTTCTGCCATTATTTCTTCAAATAGGTTTTCAATATCTTGCTCTCTCTCTTCTTCTGGCACCCCTATAAGTCGGATGTTGGTACGCTTGAAGCTGTCCCAGAGGCTCCTTACACTATCTTCGTATTTTTGGATTCTTTTTTTCATTTTGCTTTTCCAGTTGGGTGTTTTTTGCTTCTTCGTATTTCAAATCTTTGACTTGATTCTTGCGATCCTCTGGTCTGCTGTTGGGAGTCTGTATAATATTCTTTATTTCAGTCAGTGTATGCTTAATTTCTAGTTGGTCCTTTATCACAACATCGAGGATCTCACTAGATTTCTTTAGGATCTCACTACATTTATCAGCGGTTTCTAGACAGTTCTTTAAAGACCTTAAAAGTGTGGTTTTGAACTCTATATCCAGTAGTTTGCTTTCCTCCATTTCTGTCATCTGTGTCCTGTTTCTTTGTCTCGGCATTTTTTATGCTTCGCTGTGTCGATAGAGTGGCGTTCTGTGCTAAGTGTCCTATAGGGCCCAGTGGCTCAGCCTCCCCAATTACCTGAGGTAGACACTCTTGGTGCACCCCCTTGTGGGCTTTGTGCACAGTCTTGTTGTAGTTAAGCCTTGATTGTTGTAGGTAACACTGGGAGGATTTGACCTCCAGGCCAATTGGCTATGAGAATCAGCTGTGTCTATGGTGGGAGAACTTCTGTGCTGAAGACACCCTTATAGGGAAAGACTTGCTTCAGTGGGGCTTTGCTGCTCACTGAGTCTGCCCTCTGAGTGTGTCCCTTATGGATCTGAGGAGTTGTAATTGGATGGTCCCGCCCTGACCACTGGGTACACTGGCTCTTGGATCTAAGGAGGTGCTAATCTAGTCTCTTCCTGAGGCTACCCAGCAGAAGCCATCTGTAAAGCGATGCAAGTTGCCCTGGGGCCTTGGGGCAGGTGCAGTTTGTTAAGTAATTTTCAGATTACAAAGGGCCGGGCCTTTCATATGCAAATGCCTCCCTGTAGGCCTTGGGTGAGGTGGGGCCCCTGGGGATCAACAGGGCGGGCTGAGCGAGCAGTATGGCTGCTCTCAGTCCTGCCTTCAGAGGTCTTGGAATCACTGCGAGTGCCTCCGAGAGAAAGCTGCCCTCGAGTTCCGACCAATGCCAGACAGTCCCATTTCTCCCGTATGAGTCTGGGTCTCCAGAGACTCTCCCGGAACTGGAGCTCAGAACCTGAGACTCCCTCCCGATTGAAAAAGACAATTGTGTCCTCAGCGCCAGCCCTCTCCGCATGCACCTGCGTACCTTTGTATTTTATTTCCGCACCGCACCTCCTCTGAGTCTCGGTATGCTTTTCTCTTTCCTTCTCGTTGTAGAATTTCCACTCAGCCAGCCTTCCTGTGGTTCTCGATGATGTCAGTTACGTCTTTTAGTTGTATTTTTGAAGTGATTGTGCGAGGCAGCAATCTCCGGTGTTTACCTATGCCGCCATCTTGGTTTCTCTCTAGAATAGTATTCTTAATAAGTGGTGGGCCAGTATTTTATTTTATTTATTTATTTTTAAAGGATTTTTTTATTGATTTCAGAGAGAGGAAGGGAGAGGGAGAGAGAGATAGAAAAATCAATGATGAGAGAGAGAATCATTGATCAACTGTCTCCTGCATGCCCCCTACTGGGGATTGAGCCTGCAACCTGGGCATGCACCCTGCCTGGGAATGGGACAGTGACCTTCTGGTTCCTGGGTCAGTGCTAAACCACTGAGCAACACCAGCCAAACAGTTGCCCAATATCTACACTAATAAAAGACAGAGATGCTAATTGACCGTACCTTCACTATGCCCATCAGCCAATCAGAAGAGTATGCAAATTACCCCAACAGAGATGGCCATTAAATTTGCATACTGCAAGCGGGGTGGGACAGTGCAATCTGCTGCCTGCCCCACTGCCATATGGGCCTGCTGTGTGCGACCTGGGGTGGCAGGGCAGGTGGCAGCACGATCTGCCGTCCCGCCCTGCCCCGCCACCAGCTGCCATCCAGGCCTGCCGTGTGTGACCCGGGGAGGTGGGCAGGCACCGCAGGATTGGGCCTGCCATCTGCCACCCGGGGAGTGGGCCTAAGCCAGCAGATGGTTATCTCCTGAGGGGTCCCAGACTGTGAGAGGGCACAGGTTGGGCTGAGGGACACCTCCCCCCCGCCAGTGCACAAATTTTTGTGCACCGGGCCTCTGTGCCTATCTAATAATAGACAAACATGGTAATTGACCGTAACCTTCGTTATGCCTCCCATTGGCTAATCAGCGAGGTATGCAAATTAACCCAACCAAGATGGTGTCCGGCAGCCACACAGCTGAAGCGAGCAGGAGGCTTGCTTTCTCCAGTGATGGAGGAAGCCAAGGTTCCCTGCCTGCCGCGGCCTGGCTCTGAGCTCCGAAAGCAACAAAGTTTCAATTATAGAAGCTAAACAAACCCCAGATACCTGCTTTCAGCAGGCCTTGGCCACAGAGCTGGAGTGAGCAGGAGCCCAGCTTTTAGCTCCAGTGACAGCAACAAAGTTTCAATTATAGAAGCTAAACAAACCCCAGATACCTGCTTTCAGCAGGCCATGGCCTCAGAGCTGGAGCGAGCAGGAGCCTGGCTCTCAGCTCTAGTGACGGCAACAAAGTTTCAATGATAGAAGGTAAATAAACCCCAGAATTAAAAACAAAAGGAGAGGCTGGGAGCTTCAGTTGCCGGCCAGCCTGAAAACAGCCATCAGCCCCTCATCCAGGCTGGCCAGGCACCCCAGTGGGGACCCCCATCCTGAAGGGGGTGTGACCAGCTGCAGACAGCCATCAGCTCCTCACCCAGGCTGGCCAGGCACCCAAGCGGGACCCCCACCCTGATCCGGGACACCCTTCAGGGCAAACCAGCCGGCCCCCACCCATGCACCAGGCCTCTATCTTATATAGTAAAAGGGTAATATGCAAACTAACCCTAACAGCAGAAAGACTGGGAATGACTGGTCACTATGACACACACTGACCACCAGGGGGCAGATGCTCAATGCAGGAGCTGCCCTCTGGTGGTCATTGCGCTCCAACATGGGGGAGCTCTGCTCAGCCACAAGCCAGGCTGATGGCTGCCAGTATAGCTGTGGTGGTGGGAGCCTCTTCTGCCTCCTCAGCAGTGCTTAGGATGTCTGACTGCAGCTTAGGTCTGTTCCCGGCTGGCAAGTGGACATCCCCCGAGGGGTGCCGGGCTGCCAGAGGGATGTCTGATTGTCATCTTAGGCCTAATCCCTCAGGGATCAGGCCTAAGCCAGCAGGTGGTCATCCCCCAAGGGGTCCCAGACTGCAAGTGGGCACAGGCCGGGCTGAGGGACGCCCTCCCCACCCCACGAGTGCACAAATTTTTGTGCACTGGGCCTCTAGTTTCAGAATATAATTTGTTGGGTTACCTACAAGGGTAAAAATTATAATAGTCTCAGTCCTTGTTAATCTTTAAAGGTTTCCCTGATATTAGAGAACTCTTTTGTTAATATTTTGAAACCTCTAGGTTTCCATGGTCCATGGACCATGCAGAACAATTACAGAAGTGTGATATTAATAATTTCTGGGGAGCTATCTTGAAGTTTTGGAATGTTTGGGTAGGTAGTCAGTGGATGGAGTTGCTGTGGCCACTAGATGGTACTTGAAATCCAGAAAAGCTGAGTTTGACTCTTGAATGAAAGACAATGAAAACTGGGGCTAGCCATGCAAGGGGTTTATGATTGAAGAAAAAGGAAAATGAGCATGACTGTAATGGGTTTTGCAAGGGCTTCAGGAATTTGGAACAGAGTATTCAACTGAGAAAACAATTCTTGCCATATTCTGTTGTCTTCTGATAAGAAGACAATTTTGTCTAACCTGAAAGTTTATCCATAATTCCTGAGGTATATCAATTTTATTGCTACAACAATTTTACAGTTATGGATAACTATTGTTTTAGGTCTAAAATAATCAGAAGTAACTCTATTTTGTCGAGCCTTTAGCTTCATACATAATTTTCTCTCAATACATAGATGTGTTTTCAAACTCACACTTTTACACCAAAATTATTATGATAGAAAATATTTTTTCTTCATTTTTCTGAATATCTGAAGGTGTATGAGGAGTCCTTCAAGGAGCACGAGTTTTCCTCACTTGGTAACTGGCTTCAGTATGTTAGTCTAGAGATACCTCCATCTTTCTGTGATGTCATATCAAAGGATGAAATGTGTCTCTGGTTTAGATTTTAAAACCTTGGGAAACTCTCAGAGAAAAACCCTGCAGCTGAGTCATCACAGGGTTTACTTTCTGGGCTAGAGGATACCAGTTGTCCCATGTGATGAAGGGCTCAGTTCAGGTTTGGAGGCTTATTGGCAAAGTCTATCCTCTCTGACAATACATGCTTTACTAGGAGTATCAGTTAATAATGTGAGTTTTTTTCAATAGATGGAGTTACACATATGTTGATACATATGCGATTTGATATGTACCATTTTGTTGTATTATCAGCAAGCTTCAAAACTTCAAATTTTCTGAAGGTCTTAACATCATAGATATTTTTATGCTTAAAAATGTTGAGTTTCATGCCAAAAAAAGAGCATTTGTGAGAAGTTTTAATTCATAACTTTATTTTGAAGAAAAGTTATTGTATACCTCAGGAAGCTTATGGTGAACACGCTCCATCTCAAGATACTTGTGAACACTGGTTTCAATGGTTTAAAAGTGATGATTTCAATGTGAAAGACAAAGAACATCCAGGTCAACCGAAAAAGTTTGAAGACCAACAATTACAAGCATTATTGGATGAAGATGTGTGTCAAACTCAAAAACAACTTGCAGAAAGATTAGACATTGCTCAGCAAACAATTTCCGATCATTTACAAGCAATGGGAAAGATTTTAAAGGAAGGAAATGGGTGCCACAACAACTGAACGAAAGACAAATGGAAAACCGAAAAGTTATCAGTAAAATGTTGCTTCAACGGCACAAAAGAAAGTATTTTTTGCATCAAATTGTGACTGGCGATGAAAAGTGGATTTATTTTGAGAATCCCAAATGCACAAAATCATGGGTTGATCCAGGTCAACCATCAACATCGACTGCAAGGCCAAATTGCTTCGGAAAGGAGACAATACCCTGTGTTCGGTGGGATCAGGAAGGTGTGGTTTATTATGAGCTTCTAAAACCAGCTGAAACCGTTAATATTGATCACTACCGACAACAAATAATCAATTTGAACCACCACAATATTCCAGAAGACACAGCAAAGTAATTTTGCTTCATGATAATGCACCATCACACATTTCAAAATCAGTTAAAGACACATTAAAAGATCTTGCCTGGGTGCTGGGGTCCCACCCCAGCAGGTCCAGGGGTCCCCAAAGGTGTGGACGGAGTCGGCGAAGAAGGAATGACACAGAGGCAGCGTTCAGTTGATCAGCATGGTTGGGTTCTCTTGCCTGGTTCTATTGCCAGGTTCTGTAGGTTCTCCAGCCAGGTTCTGTCCAGGTTCTCCAGCCAGGTTCAGTCACCAGGTTCTAGTCAGGTTCTCTTGCCAATTTCTGTAGTCAGGTTCAGTCCAGTATCTTTTGCCATGTTCTCTCGCTAGGTTCTGTCTCTAGGTTCTGTCTCTAGGTTCTGAGGCCAGTTTCTGTCCAGGATCTTTTGCCATGTTCTCTCGCTAGGTTCTGTCTCTAGGTTCTGTGTCCAGTTTCTGTCCAGGATCTTTTGCCATGTTCTCTCCAGCGAAGTTCTTCTGTCTCTAGGTTCTGTGTAGGTTCTGTGTCTAGGTTCTGTGTCCTGTTGTCTTGTTACATCTGTATTTATACCAGTTGATTCCAATCCTATCAATCTCTATTCCAAAGGTTAGGGCGTTTCTTATCTCCATTCCAGGGAGTAAAGATTATGTAGCTTAAGCATGATTGTTCGTAGTTAAAGTGATTAATTACCCGCCTGGCACTTAGTTAAGGGGTTTTATTCCCTCCCTAACTTCAGGGGAAAATCCCTACCTGGGGAAACAACCTTTCTCAGAGAGGTGACCTTGGTTAAAACACATAGTGCCAAGAAGGTGAGCAAACATATTAAGAACAGTATGCCATATATGCCAGGTCCCTTGAAACAGCAAGGATGGACCGGCTCCCGGCACCTGGGAAGTATTAAACCACCCTCCGCATTCACCAGACCTTGCTCCTTCAGATTACCACTTGTTCTGATTAATAGCACATGCACTTTCTGAGCAGCACTTTAAAACATACGAAAAAGTAGAAAATTGGATCTCTGAATGGGTTGCCTCAAAACAAGAAAAGTTCTATTGGGACGGTATCCACAACCTGAAAGATGGGGAAATGTGTAGCTAGCAATGGACATTACTTTGAATAAAGCACTTTTAATGTTTCTCTTGAAATTATCCTGTTTTCTTTGATTACAAAATTTACCAAGATGCTGACATCTTGACATGAGGCTGAATACTGTTCTAGTTTCTTATTGCTGCTATTACAAATGACAACAAATTTAGTGGCCTAAAACAACACAAATTTACCACCTTATAGTTCTGAAGTTTACAAATCTGAAATGACCTCACTGGGCTAAAAAGGTGTCAGCGTGGCTGCGTTCTCTTTGGAGATGTGAGGGAAAATCTTGCCTTGTCTTTCCCAGCTTCTAGAGGAGTGAATCCTTTGGTTCATGGCCCTTTCCCCCATCTTTAAAGCTAGCCATGTACCACTGTCACATCTTTCTCTGACAGTGACTCTCCTACCCATTAAAATGATCCATATTGTTACAGGGTCCACCCAGATAATCCAAAATAATCTCCTTATTTTAAGGTCATCTGATTAGCAACTTTAATTCCATCGACAACCTTGATTCTCCCTTGTCATGTAATATAACATATTAAGAGGCTCTGGGGATTAGAATGTGGACACCTTTAGGGAGCCCATTATTCTGCCTCCCATAAATATTATTAGCACACTTAATTTTTTTCTACCTTTAGAACTGGCTCAACATTGTACATATAACATATTTGTTATTACTGTTGTATATTTTTTATTGTTGAGGGAGGAGAAAAATATTTAGCTGAGATCAGCTTGAGTTTAGCTATGTAGAGGCTGAAACATGAAGGCATCTGGCATATCATTTGCTGATTGACAGTGGGGTTTCTTCATAGTTATCTTTAACTGGAGTCCAAAGTACAAGGATATTTTGCCCATCTAGCCCTGAGCACAGCCCACCCATCATGGACCCGCACATGATTTTCTCGTAAGTCATACCAGAAACAGAGTCAATCTGAGTTGCCTAAGATGCTTTGAGCTTAACTTTTAAAAAAATCACTTTAAGTTTTCAATCTTTAAGTATTTCTGGAGACCTCTTCCAACCACTGATAAGGCCAATCTGCTGAAACCAGATTCACTAACTATGAATTAACCATTTATTTCTCATTACTAACATATGCTCTTTCTCTTTTATCTTGTGTACTGCTGACCTCTGGAGAAAATTCGCATTTTGTTCTGTATTGAGGCCACAGATTCTACTCTTCTATTTTAGATCCATCTCTCATGGTATTGTTTAACTATTAAAAAATGATAGCCGACGCCAAAACCGGTTTGGCTCAGTGGATAGAGCGTCGGCCTGTGGACTGAGAGGTCCCAGGTTCGATTCCGGTCAAGGGCATGTACCTGGGTTGCAGGCACATCCCCAGTAGGGGGTGTGCAGGAGGCAGCTGATCAATGTTTCTCTCTCATCAATGTTTCTAACTCTCTATCTCTCTCCCTTCCTCTCTGTAAAAAATCAATAAAATATATTTAAAAAAAAAAAAAATGATAGCCGAAACCGGTTTGGCTCAGTGGATAGAGCGTCGGCCTGCGGACTGAAAGGTCCCAGGTTTGATTCCGGTCAAGGGCATGTACCTGGGTTGCGGGCACATCCCCAGTAGGAGATGTGCAGGAGGCAGCTGATCGATATTTCTCTCTCATCGATGTTTCTAACTCTCTATCTCTCTCCCTTCCTCTCTGTAAAAAATCAATAAAATATATTTTTTAAAAAATGATAAAAAGAAATACAACTTTGGATTCATTTTGACTTTTTAGTAAAATGGTCTGAAACACACTGCAGCAGAGAGACAAAACTATGAGATTGTTTATTCCAAATACTTTAATCTTTTAATAGCTCTGGAGAAAAAAGGAGAGCAATAGTCAAATGGCATACTTAAACTAATTCACTTATATCTTTACTGTTTAAGCAAATATAATTTATGAGCCCACGCTAATTCACAACCTAGATAGGCATTTTATGTTTTTGTGTGGTATTTTAAAATTATTGTCCAAACACAAAAATAGAGGTTCAGCCCTAGCTGGTTTGGCTCAATGGATAGAGCATCAGCCTGGGGACTGAAGGTTCCCAGGCTCGATTCTGGTCAGGGGCACATGCCTGGGTTGCTGGCTCAATCCCCAGTGGGAGGCATGCAGGAGGCAGCTGATCAATGATTTTCTCTCATTATTGATGTTTCAATCTCTCCCTCTTCCTTCCTCTCTTTAAAAATATATTAAAACAAAATAGAGGTTCAAATGTGTGTTTCCTAAAATATAAGACATATTTCTAATATATTTGGGTTTCTGTAATGCAATGGATTGAGAAGGAATAGTGATATATAGCGAATTGCAACCCGAATTGGATTAAAAGCAGATTCTTTCAAAGGGAACATTATATTTCTGAATTCATATTAACCTTCTGAAATACATGTTTGTTATTATGATATCATTTACTTACTTTCTACAAGGTCATCTTTCATTTTCTTATTGATTTGTAAACATTCTTTATATATCATGGATATAAATTATTTTATGGTATATAATGCATTACGAATTTTATTCTACTCTGATTGTCTTTTTAATCATATACTGCTTGCACCTTCTCCTGAATGAATTTTGTTATGAAGATGTTGTGCATTTTATATAGTTAAATCTGTCACTTTTATAAAATTTAATAATTCTCTTTTGTCATTAGTATTAGCTTATTTCCTTTGAGGTCATTTATTCTTATTGTTCATTTAAGTTCTTTTTTATAGTCTTTATTTTCCTAAAACTCTGGTGATATATATACACACACACACACACACACACACACACACACACACTCTAGAGGCCTGATGCACAAAATTTGTGCAAGAGTAGGTCTTCACAGCCCCTGCTGCCTCAGCTCTCGCAATCCTGGCTTTGTTGGGAAGCTCATCCGGAAGGTCGTTCCACTGTTCGGCCGTTCCACTGTTTGGCCGTTCCACTGTTCAGCTGTTCGGTTGATTTGCATATTATGCTTTTATTATTATAGATTCTCAAAAAATGTATATATACACTTTGAATAATTATAAAGGCAGTGTTTATTAAAATACATTTCATTTTCAAAATTGAGCTATCAGCTGTTAAAGTGTGTATACCTTTTTTGGGGGTACCCGGTATATTTAGGCATACCAAAGGTAGATCAATAAAGGCAGCTGATACTGGGCTCCTCTGTATTGGTACATGTCTGTTTGCCAATAGGCCTATTTCTTGAATTGGAGGGATGAAGGTAGACTGTGTGTGTGTATGAGTGTGTGTGTGCTCAGGGCATGTTTGTTGACTAACAGAATTTATTTTAAATTGAGTGTATGAAAAGCAAGCAAGCTCTTTTTGCTTTATCTTACCTCTTACCCGATTGTCAAAATAAATTACTTTGGGAGCAAAATATTTAGAAGGCTAAACACCAAAATGTTACCAGAGAGAAAAGAGATTATGGGTGGCTTCTATTTTATTATTTTTGTTTATCTATGTGTCTGATTTTTTCTAGCATGAAATGTTAATTCAATTGTTTCTCATTCCCTAAACAAAGAACAATAACAGAATCTTGCCTTGATTCCCCCAGTCTTTTTAAAAGGGAATTAGTAATCCTATCTCTTGCTTAGATTCAGTCTGTCCAACAGTCTGGAAAGATAACATCTTATGTAGAATTCAGACAATATTTCTAAGAAATGAAACATTTAAAATTCATTTATAAGTAAGCCATTAAAAACAGTTTGTACTATTATGGACCATAGTGGGAGGTGTAGTAACAAATGTTCATGGGTGATTTTTATTTTAACTGACCATGGCTAAAAAGCAACATTTTATTATCCATCCCAGCCTACTCAGAGGAAATCTATTACTTAGAGAGCTTTGAATATGAGAACATGGTGTGCTTACTTTACCTGGTCAGGATTGCATAAAGACTCTCTGAGTTGACACAGATAAACAGATAAAACAATCACACTTAGGAATCTATTGAAGTAGGCCGGCAATATTGCTTCCAGGATGTAATAATGCCATCTGTGGAAATCAGAAATATGAATTCTCTCAATATAGGCTGCTCTCGCAATATAGGTTGCTCTCTGAGTGGTGAGTAGGCTGTAAGCAGATGGGTAGGGGGGAAGATGTCCAGCCAAGTTCATGACCAATAAATTTTGTGAACAAAACAATATTATGTATTTGATTATTTTGTCTTCAGTCTCCCAACAATTGACCCAAAGAACGCAGCCAGAGAGGCAGATTAGAACAATGGCTAAGGCCTTTACTTTTAGGTTCATGTAGATCTCTGTTGATCCTAGCTCATTCTTTAAAATTTTTTTATATGTTTTTATTGATTTTAGAGAGTAAGGGAGAGGAAGAGAGAGAGAAACATCAATATGAGAGAGAAACATGATCAGCTGTCCCCTACTAGGGATAGAGCCCCAAACCTGGGCATGTGCCCTGACCGGGAATTGAACCTGTGACCTTTTGATGCATGGGACGACTCTCAACCAGTTGAGCCACACCGGCCAGGGTGATCCTAGCTATTCTTTGCATTGGGCACATGACCAGTTCCTTAAATTGTGGTTTTCCAATTTGAAAAAGAGTGGTATTAACTTCTACTTCATAGTGCTCTCATGAGGATTTAAGTAAGTAATATAAACATTAAAATATATAATACATTTGTCATCTAGTGGTCATACATGAAGAAGTCATGGAGCTGAGAAATGAGCTGTAACCAAGTAGGATATTGGTGGGGCTAGTGCATATCTGGTGGGGCCACTGTCAGTTCTCATTCCTCATCTTGGCATATCAGCAGCATTTCACATTCCCTTCTCCTTGACAAACTTAATTCAGTCTGGTTACTGGGAAACACAATAGTTTATGCACAATACTCATTCCTAATCCTAACCCTAACCCTAACTGTATGTTGTGATATGAGTATAATCATCAACAAATATTTATACAGCCTCCACAGATTCTGTTTTCCTCCAGGTACTGTCACAGAAAGATATTTGGATGGGCCCTAATTACTATAAATTTAAGGTTCTGGTGTCTAGAAATTGTAAAATGCAGTAAATAGAATTCTTTAGGCTATGTTTTAAATGACTTTATTACTGTCTTGGGGTACTTTAGCAATAATTTGTTCAGTAATTTGCAATCATTCATTTTGTAATTATGTACTAAGGAGTTTTCTGTTGTGCCTGAAGAACTCCAAGTTGAACAAAACCACTGGCCTGCCTGGAGGGGCTCATTGATTATTACAAACTAGAGGCCCGGTGCACAAAAATATGTGCACTTGGGGTAGGGGGTCCCTCAGCCCGGCCTGTGCCCTTTTGCAGTCTGGGACCCCTCGGGGGTGACCACTTGCTAGCTTAGGCCTGCTCCCTGGGGAATTGGGCCTAAGATGGCAATCAGACATCCCTCTGGCAGCCCGGCACCCCTTGGGGGATGTCCACTTGCCAGCCGGGAACAGACCTAAGCTGCAGTCAGACATCCTTAGCGCTGCTGAGGAAGCAGGAGGGGCTCCCACCACCACTGCTGTACTGGCAGCCATCAGCATGGCTTGTGGCTGAGCAGAGCTCCCCCCTATGAGAGTGCACTGACCACCAGAGGGCAGCTCCTGCATTGAGCATCTGCCCCCTGGTGGTCAGTGTGTGTCATAGTGACCAGTCATTCCCAGTCTTTCTGCTGTTAGGGTCAGTTTGCATATTACCCTTTTATTATATCGGATAGAGGCCTGGTGCATGGGTGGGGGCTGGCTGGTTTGCTCTTAAGGGTGTCCAGGATCAGGGTGGGGTCCTGCTTGGGTACCTGGCCAGCCTGGGTGAGGGGCTGATGGCTGTTTGCAGCTGGTCACACCCCCTTCAGGGTGAGGGTCCCCACTGGGGTGCCTGGCCAGCCTGGATGATGGGCTGATGGCTGTTTGTAGCTGGTCACACCCCCATCAGGGTGGGGGTCCCCACTGGGGTGCCTGGCCAGTCTGGGTGAGGGGCTGAGGGCCATTTTCAGGCTGGTGGCTGACTGAAGCTCCTAACCTCTTTTTATTCTTTTTTTTTTTTTTTTATTCCGGGATTTATTTACCTTCTATAGCTGTCACTGGAGCTGAGGCCCAGCTCCAGCTCTGAGGCTGTTGCTGGCTGAAAGCAGGTATCTGGGTTTGTTTAGCTTCTATAATTGAAACTCTGTTGCCATCACTGGCGCTCTAAGCTCTGAGCCTGCTGAAAGCAGGTATCCGGGGTTTGTTTAGCTTCTATAATTGCAACATTGTTGCATCCAGAGCTCAGAGCTGGGCCGCAGCAGGCGGGGAACCTTGGCTTCCTCCATCACTGGAGCAAGCAAGCCTCATGTTCGCTTCAGCTGCGTGGCTGCCGGCCGCCATCTTTGTTGGCAGCTAATTTGCATATCCTGCTGATTAGCCAATGGGAAGCGTAGCGGAGGTATGGTTAATTACCATGTTTGTCTATTATTAGATAGGATAAACAAATAGTTGGAACATGACATGGTGTGACCACCAACAAAAATACAAGATACAGTGGTAGCACAAAGAAGGGACTTTGCAGGGGATCTTTCACAGGTATGGAGGTGTTACACTTGGTTTTGAAGGAAAATTAGAAGCTCAACAGGGCCAGTTAGGTGGATGGGATGGGTGAACATAATATAATATGTGAAGAGGAATTTAAATGTGCAAAGATACAGGCTATGTAAGTTGCAAGTTGAATAGGGGCACACACACTAATTTGGCAGAAACATAAGTGATTCCATAAAATGCTCTGGGAGAGGTGAGCAGGGACCACCAGTTCATGACTTGAACACTGTGCTAAAGAGATGTGGTCTTCTAAAAGGCTTCAGTTGTAGAATTGAGTTGTACTGAACAGGCAGAACTTTATGGGGAAATTCTAAAGTCATATTGATTTATCTCGCCAAAGCTAAAAGCAACCTTACTCCTAGATGATTTTCTGCAAGTTTCATACATTATAAATGATTACTATATGTGCTTGTGATCTACCTTGATTAGCTAATGATTTTATTAATCTCCTAAACTGGGTTACTTTTGCAAATGAAAGGGGGCACTAGCTAGATGGGACATTGGAACAATAGGAATAAAGTGGGATGTCCCACACGAACCAGACATAGGACCAACCAACGTTGGACTGATGGCGCAGGTGAAGCAATCATTACTCCTGCTCTCTGGGAGCTCACATCCTGAGGAAGGAGAAGTGGGTGTCATGTGATGGGACGTTCTGTGACTGAGAACTCCATATTTGGGAATGTAGGTGGGGGTGGACTTGGATTTCCTGTTAATCCATGTTGGTTAAAACGAGAGCTCAGAAAGCTGAAAGCACCCAAAACTCTGGCTCATCTTGAAAGACCCTGAGATCACTGGACAAAAAGATCCTGCTGCGTATTTCTCTTGGGAA
Organism: Myotis myotis; assembly: GCF_014108235.1. Taxonomy (NCBI): domain Eukaryota; kingdom Metazoa; phylum Chordata; class Mammalia; order Chiroptera; family Vespertilionidae; genus Myotis; species Myotis myotis. The sequence continues at coordinate 62,060,542 of NW_023416401.1, read as the reverse complement.
GTCTGTAATCATGAAGCTGTTTCTGATTCTCATTATTCTGCTCTTTGAGGTGCCCACAGGTAACTTGTCCAAATGTACCATGCAATCCTAGGACATATTCCTATCCATAGGAGTGGAGTCAGGGCCTTTGAAATTACTGGTATCTTGCCAATTAATTAAAAGTACCCACTGTTCTGGGTGCCTAACTTGAGTCTGCGTCTTAGAAGAGAGCATCTAGCAAGGTAACAAGAGATCAGGGCCATACTCTCAGAAGTTCTCTCCAGAGGTGGGAATGAGTTCATCATCTAGAATTACCTTTATCATATTTTTACCCAGGAACCTGGCTATCTCTTTTTAAATTCAAATCCATGTGTGGCCTCTACTACAACAGCAATGAGAACAGTACAAGCTTTGGAGTCATGTAGATATGAGGTTAAAATATGTCTTCATCATTGACTATTGTATTCATTGAGCTAATACTCACTTTGAACCTAGTTTTCTGACCTGTTAAATGAGTAGAATGACTCAATTTCATAAAAACTTTATTTCATGATCTTACAAATGTGAAGCACCAAGTTCTCCCTTGCAGCTGTGGGAAGGCATATGGTCTTTTTGTGGCCCTAAAAATAACTTTTTATACATTTAGAGATGCTCCCTGGTTCTGGAATTTAGGATAAGGAGAACTGTGTCTTTGTTCTCCACCTTTATTCCATGGGTTTGTCCGAAGTTGTGTACAGGGGCAAATAAAGATCTGGAAGCAGGAGACCTAGGACCTCAATGCAGTACTCTGAATGGGTGCCAATGTGGATCTCTAGTATACATGTAATTGAGTTGAATGCTGGGCAACACATTTATCTGAGAGAGAGAGAGAGAGAGAGAGAGAGAGAGAGAGAGAGAGAGAGAGAGAGAGAGAGAGGAAGAGGAGAGAGAAAGAGGTCGTAGAAGCTGACTAAGGGAAGGCATTTTCAATGGCATTTATTGCTGAGACCCATGTGGTCTTGGCAGAGGGAGATTTCTACTGCCCATGTCAGTGAGTGTGACACCCAATTATATTGTTAACTTAAAAAGTCCTGTGTTCGATACTCTTTAAAAAGTTAATATGGCTCTGAATTGTGCCATGGTGACAAGCTGGTATTCTCTGGAGACACTGGACCAGGGTAGGCTCTGACATAGGAAGACAAAGTCAGATTTGCCAAGGGCCTAGGGGTGGGACTAGCCTCACTCAATAGCCATCAATTGAATTCTCTCTTCTCTTTTGTCACATAAGTTGTAATGTTCTCAGAGACAATTGAGTATTGGCTTGGAACTTGAGTTTTGGATGTCCTTAATTTGGGATGATTTTCAAGGAGGAGGCTCTGAGTTTTCTTGTATCAGTATGAGGTTCACGTTGGGACCACGGGAGGCCATAGCTAGTGGGGAACCACATACCTCTTCCACTCTACCTCAGGAACTAATCTGGATTTAATGTTGTTTCCTGTGTACAGATGCTGCACGACCCAAAAAATGCTTTGGTAATATAGCAGGCTACTGCAGGAAGAAATGCGAAGTGGGAGAAATACAAGAACAATCATGTCTATATAGGAAATTTTGTTGTATTAATGAAGCCGAAAACAAAAAATACCAGAGAGATCAAGAGTTACTTCTATCTTTATTGCAGTCTGATCAGAAGCTGGACTATTCCGTTTTACCTACCATCACATTTCTCACAATCCAACTATAAATCAAGTACTTGTTCCACTGGTCTCCCCTCTTTCTAAAATCAAAAAATGCCACCTAATACAATAGGCTGGGGCAAGAGATTTTTACTTCTTTCTGTAAACTTGATTCTCCACATAATAAAGTCCTACGCTTTTCCCTGGATTTATTTATTAACTTATTAACTCACTTTTTTGAACACGTCAAACATAAATGAATAGTTATTACATTCTAGTCATTATAGTATACGGTGGGTGTAGTAGAGATGAAGTGAACATGTTGGTAGAGGAAGAAGTTAGCCCCTCCATTTTCGCAGCATTTCAGGTCTTACTCCTCTTTTTAACGACGTTTCTTATGTCTAAGCAGATCTGAATGTTCCAGTGTTCTTTGTGTAGGAATGAGTACCGAGGGTTTTTCTAACAGCTAAGGTTTCATTAGAGGAAGGCAAGATATTTGCACATTTTCATAAGTTTTATTGGGGCAGATCTAATGGGCAGTAATGACAGCTAGTGATAATTTCATTGCATCATTTGAAAATCAATGTACATGCTTCATTTCTTTTTTTAAGTAGCAATTAGAACATCCAGTTGACACAAGTTTTAGACATATATTCCTCTTACCATCTTTGAAAACATTGTATGTTCTGTTTCAATGTGTGGAATTTACAAACTTTCTGCTGTAAGATGAATAAGGTCTGAGCATCTAATGTAAAATATGGTGATTATAGTTGATAACACTGTATTGTATAATTGACATTTACTAGGAGGGTAGAACTTAAATGTCCCCTCCCCCCCCAAAAAAGAGACAGAAAGATAAATACATATATGAGGTGATGGTTGTGTTAATTAACTAGGTGGGGGCATCTTTTCACAATATATACCGTATATCAAATCACCATGATGTACACTTTAAATAACTTAGAGTTTTGTAAGTCAGTTATACCCCGATGAAGCTGAAATTAAAAATAAATTTAAAATAGTGTGAAATTTTAAGCCTTATAAATAAGGAAGACATATTTAAGAAGCTCCTCATGAGCTAAATACAGTTTCAGAAGGTCCTGATGGTAGGAAAACTTTCCAGATGAACAGAACAGAACAGAACAGAACATTTTGTTGTGAAGTTGCTAGGTTCAAGTATAGGTCATAGAAAACTTTTGTGCAGTTAACATTTACTCATCTGGGATAAAGAAATCAACGGGCCTGTTCCTCCATGTGCAGCTCAGCATCTTGTTTCACTGGAAGGGCGGGAAGACAAATATTTAGATGGATATGTTAATGTTTTCAGAGCCTACAAGGACCTTCCTTTTAGTAGTTGAGGCTTTTGAGAATTCTGGAGAAGTGTATAGGAAATGACTGGTCTAGATTGCAACATTTTCAATATTTTTTGTTGATGATTTCAGTACCAAGGAAGCTAATGGATAACTGTTTCACAACATGAAGACTGTCTTATTTATTTAAAAAATGTTTTTATTTTAGAGAAGAAGGGAGGAGAGAAGAGAGAGAGAAAGAGAGAAACATCAATGATGAAAGAGAATTATTGATTGGCTGCTTTCTGCATGCCCTATACAGTGGGGCCTTGACTTACGAGTTTAATTTGTTCCGTGACGGAGCTCGTAACTCAAATTACTCGTATGTCAAATCAATTGTGAACGAGTGAGACACGTGATGCTGGGCTGATGTTGTGGCGTTCACTGTGACGTTCACTGTGCCAATTAGCGGTGGGGTATCTGAAGCTGGCTCGTAACCCAAATTTTAGCTCGCAACTCAAAGCAAAAAATCGGCCGAGAGACGGCTCGTATCTGGAAAAACTCGTTTGTTGGAACACTCATAAGTCAAGGCCCCACTGTACTGGGGATTGAACCCGCAACCTGGGCATATGCCCTGACTGGGAATCAAACCGGGACCTCCTGGTTTATAAGTCTATAGTCAGCCACTGAGTCATGCAGGCCAAGCTTGCCCATTGTCTTTAATTTGTATGTGTCCTCTATTCTATATGAGTCCATTGATAAGTTAGATACAAGAATTCATTTTGGCTTAGTTAGTGTCAGATCACCCAGTGAAGTGTCTCCTGTGTTGGGAGAGAGGTATAATGAACTGAACAGAAAATTAAGCCTTGAATTTTACTTTAGGTGGATCTAATCTTTACTTTGACTTTTCCCCTATTATCCTCCAAACTCACAGGAGAAGTGGATGTGGTTGGTATTGTCAGATGTAAGTTTATTTGTCCGCCTTATTTTTATATACAAAGTAAATCAAAATCCTATATTTTTATTATGTGCCCTTTTAGTTCAGGCAGTATTATAGGTACCTTATTTTTTTTTTATTGGATCTGTCTTAGAGCATTTTAAAAAATCTTAGAGAACATTTTAAAATTGCCAGAATGTTCTAGGTAATTTTCTACTACATAGCAACAATTGGGGCCACTCATCTCTCTGGGGGGTTTTGGAAAAATGCTCACTAAAGGTGCCAGAGATATTAATCATTTCCCTCATCCCTTCTTAGAAAATTTGCCAATAGCTCTTCTCAGGGAGCCTATTTCTTTGGGCTCTGGCAAGAGAGGAGAGGGCCTGATAACCCTGCTATCTTGGACCAGGGTAGGTAACAGATGTATATGTAGAGGCTGAACGTATTTCTGTGGATGCCCAAGTTGGGTCCTGGTACACTTCTGAATAAGAAAAGCAGGAGGGAGGGAGGAAGGATGGGAAGGAAGGACAGAGAGAGATATTTCCAGTTTTTGGTTCTATTGGTTCTAGTCCCTAAGGCCTTATGCGATTGTTAACATTTCGGATAATAGGTCCTCCTTTTCTGAAGTGAGTTTTAGTGGGCTTATGTTTCCTATGACCTCATATCTAAGACATGACAAATTGTGTACTGGACAATTTTTTTTTAGCATGGAGGTACAAATTAGTACAGACCAGGATAATGATAGTGACAACAATTAAGATCCACTTCAACAATTGGTTTTAGAGATAACCAAATATTTAAGACAGGCCATGATTAAAGCAACTTTATAATGACATGTTTTGTTCATAGATATGTTTGAATTTAGCCTCAATTACTCAGTGGCTCTTGGGAATATATTGATATTTATTACTAGTTTTGTACTTTTGAAACTTTGAAAAAATAACCAGTTGATACTATTAGAAAACATGGATAAGCTAGTGAACAATATTTGTAAGAGAAGAGAAGTCTGGAGGCAAACAGAACATTTAGTAGGTTGTTGCAATTATCTGGTAATATATGATGCATGCCTGTTTGCAGGCAGTTTTGGAAGATATATGGAGGTAAGGTTGGAATTTATTTTTGTTTTATGATTTTTTATTTTTATTTTTTCATTGTGATATTTTTAAATTTAAGTATAGTTGGTGCACAATATATTAGTCATATTAATTTCAGTTATACAATATAGTAATCAACATTTTTATACTTTATAATGTGATCACCCCACTAATTCTAGTAATTATCTGTTACCATGCAAACTTATTACAATACTAGAGGTCCAGTGCATGAGATTCGGGCTCAGCCCGGCCTGTGCCCTCTCACAGTCCAGGAACCCTTGGGGGATGTCCGACTGATGGCTTGGGGAGTGGGCCTAAGCTGGCAGTTGGACATCCTTAGTCCTGCTGCAGAGGCAGGAAAGGCTCCCACCACCTCTGTTGGACTCACCAGCTGTGAGCCGGGTTTCTGGATGACCGGCACTACCCCTGTGGGAGCGCACTGACCACCAGGGGGTAGCTCCTGAATTGAGCATCTGCCCCCTGGTGGTCAGTGTGCATCATAGCAACCAGTCGTTCCACCGTTTGGTTGATTTGCGTATTAGGGTTTATTATATAGGATTACATTTTAAGTAATTAAAATTTTTTTCAATTATAGCTGACATACAATAGTATATTAGTTTCAGGTATACAACATAGTGATTAGACATTTATATAACTTATGACGTGATCACCCCAATAAATCTAGTACCCAGTTGACACCATACCTAGGTTCCCCTTCACTTTTTTCACCCACTCCTACAACGCCCTCCCCTCTGGTAATCATCCCTACCTAATTAGAAGATAGGATCAACCAAATTTGTTGATTACCTGAAAGTAGAGGATGGGAGAGAAAGGACTTAAGTGTTCCTCTTAGGTTTATGTCTTGGGTCACAGGGTGAATGCTGGTATATGTCAGGAAATAGGGGATTCTCGAGGTTGTGCATGCTAGTACAGTGCCTGTCATCTTTATAGCCCCCTTGCTGCGGTAACTGCCCTGTTCATAGCCCTCTCCTCTGGGAGGCAGCATTAGGCTATACCCTGCACAAGGGTGGGCACCTGAATCAATGCAGCTTACCCAAAGGCTGTCCTAACAGTGGCCAGATGTAGAAAGTGTTACTCAGCTGAGACTATCAAGGTGGTTCCTTTTGAAATTTGGACTAGGAGTTAAAGTAAATTGCTAGTTGAGGGTAGTGAGGGAACACAGCACTCACATTGGTAAAAGTAGAAATGCTTTGGGTCAAAATTGAGGACCGCTTCTTCTAAAATTTATATTTCAACTAAACAAGATCACACATCGGCACCGGGAGAAAAGCACTGTGGTCCCAAATAGAATCACTTCTGTTGCATTGCCGGACCAGCATTCATGGTTGTGGCTTTGTTCTGATTGCACATTCAGGTTTATTGTGCTGGCTTTTTGAGAGAAGAAAAGGAGACCCTTATCTTAGGTCACTGTTTAAGGAAAAAAGCCTGTATTTCTCAGGGCATCGTATCTGCCTCAAAGACCTACCTCACCCTGGATCACACCATATTCCCAGACATAGAGAAGACGCAGTCTCTTTTCCAACAGAGAGTGGGCTAGAGGAGGGGAAAGAGTGAATTGGGACATGAAGTGACAGTAAGGTTAGTGGAATCTGGGAAGGCAGAATAGATGACCTTGGGTGACTATATTGAAGGAAGTAGAATCAGCATCATTCTGCAGTCACTTAAATAAAGGAAGATTTACTTATAATTTCAGTGGTGATACTATATACATCAAATGTAGTATCCTGCTGCCAGCTTTGTGTATTGTCAGGATTTCACTGAGCATTCACTTGTCAACTCTGTGTACCATAACTATTAAAACTGTAGCCCTGGCCGGTTTGGCTCAGTAGATAGAATGTTGGCCTGCGGACTCAAGGGTCCCGGGTTTGATTCCAGCCAAGGGCACATGCCCAGGTTGCGGACTCTGTCCACAGTAGGGCGTGTGCAGGAGCCAGCCGATCAATGATTCTCTCTCATCATTGATGTTTCTATCTCTCTCTTCCTTTCCCTTCCTCTCTGAAATCAATAAAAATATATTTACAAAACAAAACAAAACTGTACCCTGGTTCAATCCATGGCTCCCAGAATTCATTCAGGGTACTTAAATCAGCAGCTGGAATTGTGATTATGAGGCAAGACAAGGATACACACACTTCTAGCCTATCTAATAAAGAGGGAATATGCTAATTGACCCTCATGCCATCACAAAGATTGCAGAGCCCACAGCCAAGAAGGAGGGAATATGCTAATTGACTGCCACGCCCTCAAAGATGGCGGCGTGCACAGCCACAAGGTGGCTGGCAACGGAGGGCAGTTGTGGGTGATATATATACTAGAGGCCCAGTGCACAAAATTCATGCAAGAGTAGGCCTTCCTTTCCCTGGCTGCTGGCACTGGCTTCCCTCTGGCACCCAGGACCTGGGCTTTGCTCAGGTCGCTGGCAGGCACCTGGGACCCGGTCTTCCCTCTGGCCCCGGCTTTGTCTAGTTAGTATATTACCCTTTTATTATTATAGATACTAGAGGCCCGGTGCACGAATTTGTGCATGGGTGGGGCCTCTCTGGGTGGCCTGCAGGGATAGGGCTGAAACCCGCAGTCCAGGGCCACCTGCAGCTCCTACCTGCCATTCCCGCTCATCCCGGCCCCACTTCGCCTGCCACAGGCTCGCGCCCAATCAGCCCCGATCAGGAGAGGCTTGCGCTGCCATAGCAGCGCTCACCAGCTGCATCTGGCGCCCTCCAAGGGAAGTGGCCTGTGGGATCGGGTTGAAACTGGCTCTTTGACATCCCCGAGGGGTCCCAGATTGCGAGAGGGTGCAGACCAGGCAGAGGGACCCCGTTGGTGCAAAATTGGGGCCAGTGCATGTCATAGCGACTGGTCGATTGGTTGACTATCTTCCCCCTTGTGGTCAGCGCACGTCATAGTGGGCAGTTGAGTGGCCTTAGCATATCATTAGCATATTAATCTTTGATTGGTTGAACAGTCAACTGATCACTGGATGACTGGACACTTAGCATATTAGGCTTTTATTATATAGGATATATATCTATATATATAAAAGCCTAAGTGTCCATCTGACCATCTGACCGGTAGCTATGATGCACACTGACCATCAGGGGGCAGACACTCAGTGCAGGAACTGCCATGACGCACACAGGCCATCTAAAAAGAAACGGCACCACAGACCTGGTGCTGACAAACCAACACTGAGCTTCCCCTAAGTGGGACACAGGCCCTGTCACCACCCTGGAGTGATACCCCACTTAATTGCAGCCAATCCTTCCAAGACCCCATGGTGCAAAATGTGGCCCACAGCCCAGCTCAGCCTGGAAACAGTCTCTGTGGGCACAGGGTAATGATGTCATGTAGCAATGCCCGGCTTCCTCTCCCTAGTGACTAGTCTCCTTGGAGTTTCTTCCTCTCAGGAACACGACTTGCTTTATAGCCAGGTGCAAAGATTTTACAGTTTAACCAAATGTCTGTGAAGCATTTTCATTTGCCTCATCTCATTTGATCCTCACAGAAGTCCTGAAGTAGGTAGATAGGAGACTCGGTGGAATCCTATTTTCTTTTCATTAGCCGGGAAATGAAGATTTAGAAAGTTTAGAAACTTGATCTGACTGAAAAGAAGTAAGAAATGGTGGAACTTGAAAATGACTTCAGGTTTTCTCACTGGGCAGAATGTAGTCAAACACTGCTATAGTTAAATATTTTATCCTTTGTTCTCCCTGCATGATCTATAATAATAATCTGCTTCATGTTGATATTTACTGCTGTATTGCTGACAATTACCTGAAAGAGAAGTTGGGGTGCTTCACTGGGCTGGAAAAAGTTTAGCTAAATCAGAAAGCAGGTCTAATTAAGCAAGTTTATCCTATATAATAATAGACAAACATGGTAATTAACTATACCTCCACTACGCTTCCCATTGGCTAATCAGGGTGATATGCAAATTAACTGCCTACCAAGTTGGTGGCCGGCAGCCAGGCAGCTGAAGTGAACATGAGGCTTGCTTGCTCTAGTGATGGAGGAAGCCAAGGTTCCCTGCCTGCCGTGGCTGGGCTCTGAGTTGCACTCTAAGCAACAATGTTACAATTATAGAAGCTAAACAAACCCCAGATACCTGCTTTCATCCAGCTGGCCTCGGAGCTGGAGCTGCAACAAAGTTTCAATTACAGAAGGTAAATAAATCCCATAATAAAAAGAAAAAAGAAAAAAAGGAGAGACTGGGAGCTTCAGTTGCAGTCTTGGCCTGCCTGAAAACAGCCCTCAGCCCCTCATCCAGGCTGGCCAGGCACCCCAGTGGGGAAACCCACCCTGAAGGGGGTGCGGGCAGCCTGAAAACAGCCCTCAGCCCCTCATCCAGGCTGGCCAGGCACCCCAGTGGGGACCTCTACCCTGAAGCGGGTGCGGGAAGCCTGAAAACAGCCATCAGCCCCTCATCCAGGCTGGCCAGGCACCCCAGTGATAAACCCCACCCTGAGGGGGTGCGGGCAGCCTGAAAACAGTCATCAGCCCCTCACCCAGGCTGGCCAGGCACCCAAGCAGGACCCCCACCCTGATCTGGGACACCCTTCAGGGCAAATCAGCTGGCCTCCACCCATGCACCAGGCCTCTATCTGATATAGTAAAAGGGTAATATGCAAACTGACCCTAACAGCAGAAGGACTGGGAATGACTGGTCACTATGACACACACTGACCACCAAGGGGCAGACGCTCAATGCAGGAGCTGCCCTCTGGTGGTCAGTGCGCTCCCACATGGGGGAGCTCTGCTCAGCCACAAGCCAGGCTGATGGCTGCCAGTACAGCAGTGGTGGTGGGAGCCCCTCCTGCCTCCTCAGCAGTGCTAAGGATGTCTGACTGCAGCTTAGGTCTGCTCCCCGCTGACAAGTGGACATCCCCTGAGGGGTGCCGGGCTGCCAGAGAGATGTCTGATTGCCAGCTTAGGCCCAATCCCCTGGGGAGCAGGCCTCAGCCAGCAGATGGTCATCCCCTGAGGGGTCCCAGACTGTGAGAGGGCACAGGCCGGGCTGAGGGACCTTCCTTCCCGTCCGAGTGCACAAATTTTTGTGCACCGGGCCTCTAGTCTATATATAAAGCTCTCACTGGCACCAATTGCATGTGTGCGTTTTGATCTGTCATTGTGGATCGTGAATTTGGTTGACATTTCTATTATAGTGAAAGGGCGAATAGTGATATTAAAATATTTCTTCTAGTTAATTTCCTTTCAATGTGTAGGAATCCGTGCACTGGGACACTTCACCAAGTGACATTACCATCACTCAGTTTCTCATGTCACTGTAGGCTGAAACCTGGGCATCACCCTCATTCCCACCACATCCAATGAATAACCAACTATTATAAATTATAGCTGCCAAATAATTCTCTGATCTACCCACTTTGTTCCCTCACTTTGGTCCAAACCACCTCTCACCTGGCCAATTGTAATAACCATTTAATCTCTCTTTTCATATCTGCTCCCAGTTTTAATGCATTTTTTTTTTTTTTTGCGTTCAATACAGAGTGATTTAAAAGTGCAGGCAGTCACATTAGGTTCCAAGTCTGGAGGGGATGTTGGGAATCTAGCCACAGAAAAACAGTGAATGAATGAAAAGTGACCTCAGAAGATCCTGAGATGAAGGCTAGGGATCTGAGGTGGGAGTGTGTGGCACTGAATATGTGCAAGGTCTCCTGATCTTTGTACTGCCTCCATAGTTTTGCCCTTTCCAGAATGTCCTATAGATGGAATCATACAGAATGTAACCTTTTTACATTGGCTCCTTTCACTTAGTGATATGCATTTACGGTTCCTTCCTGTCTTTTCATGACCTGACAACTCATTTCTCTTTAGTACTGAATAAATATTCCATTGTCTGAAAGTATCACAGCTTATTTATCCATTCACTTACTGCAGGGCATCTTGGTTTCTTCCAAGTTTTGGTAATTCTGAATAAAGTTGCTATAAATACTGACGTGCAGATTTTGCGTGGACAGTTTTCAGCTCACTTGGGTAAACACCAAGGACTGCAATTGCTGGATTGTATAGTAAAAGTGTGTTTAGTTTTGTAAGAAACTGCCAAACTATCTTTCAAAGTGGCATGTCCCATCTTTCAATGAACGAGAGTTTTACTCCACATCCTTGACAGCATTGGGTGTTGTCATTGTTTTGGATTTTGGGCCTAATACTGCAAGTCAGACTGATTCCCAGGTCCTTTACGTTTTCTCTGAACTCCAAAGGGCCCCAAGCACCAAAAGGATGCTGTTACTAGTGGTAACACACAAAACAACAACAGAGGCCTGGATACATGGAGGAGACTGACAGCTGTCAGAGAGGAGTGGGGAGGGGGCGACTGGATGAAAGAAGATGAAGGGATTAGCCAAAGAACATATATGCATAACCTACAGACACAGGCAACAGTGTGGTGATGGCCAGAGGGAAGGGGTAGCGGGATCTAGGTGTAGGTGGGCAAAGGGGCAGGGATGGGGAATCTGTAATAGTGTCAACAATAAAGTTAAAAAAATAAACAACAACAAAGAAACTCCTCTGTCTTGGAATTATGTATTTATGTCTGCCTCCACCGTATATAGTGAGCGCCACCATAGTGGCAACCTATTCATCTCTCCTTTCCCAGTTCACTGATTTTACAGAGGAACTAAAGAAATTAGACTTTCCATAGTTCAACTTTGGTTGCCTATTCTTAAACCAAAGTGCATGTATATCCTTCCGAAATGTCCTGTCTTTTCTAATTTCCTTCCGTTTGTTGACTTCAGTCTGTTTACTCAAATCACTTTCTTTATTATCAGTCACCTGTTGATATCTGACACAGTTCACAAGGTACTACTTTTAACTCACTGGTGAATTTCCCCTGAACACTTGGCTTCACCATTCTCTCCCCAGAATTACATGTCTACTTTCCTGAGCTTCTTGTTTCAATTTTCCACATAGATTTTTCTTTTTGCAGTGCACTGGTTATATCCCCTTTTCAAGGGGAGGTTCTGAGTTGTTCTTATTACTTGGTATACTGAGTGTCCAATTGCTGGTTAAAGAAGAAATAAGTGAGAAAACTGGCAATGAACTTTATTAGAATCTACATTAAGGTCTTCTGAAAATTAAGGAACCAGACAGGAAAAGATGTGGATTACTTCACCTTAGTTTATTGGAATAGGTTAAGAAATAAATGAATGGAGAATTGTACTTGATTTATGTAGAATTTGTCTTGGGGCTTATATAATTTCCTACATATGTATCATAATATTGAGGTAAAGTTATTGCATATGTCATTGGCTTTGGACGAGTTGGCTTTGGTATTCTTTTGCGTGCTTCCAGTTCCATGATATTGAGGCAACAGTATCTCCCATTTTCACATAGTACTTCACGTGTTTCAGTTACTTTGCATATTTTTCTGCAGTTTCCTTGTATATATTGATCCCAGCATTTCTTAAGTTGTTCAGTTACTGTGCACATAAAGAACAATTGGTCAAGGTCAGTGTTTGAGATTGAAAGGCAACTTTGGAGATGGAAAGTGTAGAGGAAGTTTGTAGGGATTAGGTATATGGGAGATTCACAAGGCAGATACCCGTAACATTCCACAGAGGATGCCCCAAGAAGGCAAACCTCAGTGTTTATATCTATCTGATCACTCATATTTAGTTTCTCCAAGGTTTGGGGCTTCCAGTCAACATCTGATGGACTCCATCAAGAGCATCAGATCTTATATGGGAAAATAAAGAAGTTGATTCCTTGATTTCAGGGCATGGCACTATACTCCATCAGGGAACCACAGCAAATCTTCCTCTGTTTGAATGTTCCCAAGCACTCATTGTTTTTATAACTGCTCCACCTTTATTACCCAGAGTATAATAATTCTTTATGATGTATTTATGTCTGGGTCAAATTATGTTCTTGGGTTCATACTCACTGTCATGGTCACAAATGACTTTCTTACCAGTCAGGTATTTTTTCCCCTTAATAATCTTCCTCCCTCCTCTGTTAATCTTAGCATTGTCCATTTCTTTCTTCTTCTTCTTCTTCTTCTTTTTTTTTTTAGCATTGTCCATTTTTGCCAATGCATATCTTCCTTTGGCTTCTAAGTCATTATAATAATCTTGGACTTGTTTTATGCCTCTATGACTCCTCATTCTTCCTCTACCTCTAGTTGCAAGAATTCCTCCAATGTTCAGCCCCAGACCTTTGCTCACCTTGGGATATATTCTTTCCTTTAGTGAGCCTAAATACTTTCTATGATCTAAGAGTTAGGATGTTCAAATTTTGGTTTCTGGCTGGTACAATCTTCTAGAATAGGCCCCAGAGGAAGACTGAGAACAAAGATGCCTCCAACCTCAGGTTCTAGAACTCCTTTGATTGTTAGGAATTTAGGGGCCCAGGGACATGCCATCACCATGACTATAATAAGAGGCAAATGTAATAGATATGGTTTTGAAAGAGAAATTTCAAGTTCTTAGTATGTGCCAAGCCCTATGCGAGGTGTTTGACAAATGTTACGTCATTTAATAAGGCCCTCATGAGTCCGGCGTCATTATCTCCACTCATGAGGAAACTGAGACTTAGAGAGTCTTCCCCATTTATCCAAAGCTGACAAACCAGTAGTGAAGGCCTGTTTCTTAAACCTGACTCCAAAGTTAGTGAGTATTCACACTCTGTAGTAAAATAGACTAATATATACCTATTTCCACTCTTTCCCCACTATTCACACTCTACCATATATACGATGGAAGACAATATGATTGGATGCCAGAGTAAAAACTGTATTCAAAGAAATAAGTGCAACCCCAAATACTGGGTGCATTACTTTCTACAATGAGATCTTCCCAGAGGAAATCATGGCCTCTTTTCAGCTCTGAGTACTCCCTTTTAAGAACAGTACCATGGTAGAAGGCCTCAAAGAGGGAATCTCTCATGACACTGGGTAGACTTCAGTCATCCCCGGGGGACCTACTTCCTTCTACTATGAATTATAAAATTATCTTGGGTTCTTAGAAATACTCCATCCCATTGTTGATTTGTATGAGCCCCTGGAAAACTCTAGATTACCTGTGGGCTGCTGGAAAAGCAGAATTGCAATGATCAGGAAGAGCCTCATGGCCAGGCTTCCCAAGGGAGGTGGCAGTCGAAGCTCTTGGTCCAGTGAGTTGCACACCATGTCACCTTCCTCAGAGACTTGGATTCTTATGCACTGAACCAGAACAGATGGTATGGTACGAAGTGTGTCCCCAAAATTCTGATCTGTGGATTTTGCATCATGTGGGCAGGCACCGGAAATTTGAGGTCACCCATTTTACTCCTACATGGAATCAGACACAGCATATTCTATTTCATCATCTGATGCCATTCTGTGGGCTGTGGACTCCTGGGGAGAAGAATCTGTGCTTTCTCTACTTGACTGTCTGCCCCAATAGACCAAGGTAGACGTGTACTCACTTCTAAGAGTAAATGGGTTAATGTAAATAATGAAGCCTATTCCATTTATTGCATTTAGCTAAGTCTAGGATCTCTGAGTGTTGTGTCTATCACTTTAGTCAATCCAAATGGAAGCCAATTTTTATTTCTACATCCTAGATTAATTTAATTATTCACAAACAAGCAATATATAATGATGGAGGAATAATCGTATGATTACAATAAAAATTTCATTTAGAAACAGCAAAAAAGGGAGAAAAGTCAGAGATAACAACATAAAGCATTGTCCTAATGGATAAGAACAGCAAAGTTTTTTGTTTTTCCTGCCATTGTGGAGGGGCAATTGTCAACCTTTTGCATCTCATGGCACACATAAATTAATTACTATTCTATGGCACACCAAAAAGTACATTATATTTTTTGCTAATCTGACAAAAAATAGTTATAATTTTGATTCATTCACACCAGATGGCTATTGCTGTGTTGGCTCTTGTCATTTTTTTCCTTTATTGATTAAGTTATTACACATGTGTCCTCATGATTTATATATATACTAGAGGCCTGGTGCACAAAAATTTGTGTGCACTCGGGGGTGAGAGGGGGTCCCTCAGCCCGGCCTGTGCCCTCTCGCAGTCTGGGACCCCTCGGGAGATAACGACCTGCTGGCTTAGGCCTGCTCCCAGGTGGCAGAGGGCAGGCCCAATCCCTAGGTGCAGCCCCTGGTCAGGCTCAGAGCAGGGCCGATTGGGGAGTTGGGGCGCTGCCCCCTGTCATGCACAGAGCAGGGCGATCGGGAGGTTGTGATGCCACCCTCAGTCACGCTCAGGGTGGGGCCGATTGGGGGGTTGGGGCACCGTCCCCTGTCATACTCAAGGCAGGGTCGATGGGGAGGTTGCGGCGCCACCCCCTGTCACGCACAGAGCAGGGCCAATCAGGGGGTTGGGGCACTGCCCCCTGTCACTCACAGAGCAGAGCCCATCAGGGGGGTTGGGGCTTTGTACCCTGTCACGCACAGAGCAGGGCCCATCAGGGGGTTGGGGCGCCGCCCTCTATCACCCACAGAGCAGGGCCGATCAGGGGTTGGGGTGCCGCCACTCTCACACTCAGGGCAGGGCCGATGGGGAGGTTATGGCTCTACCCTGTCACACACAGAGCAGGGCCCGTGGGGGTGGGGGGTTGGGGCGCCGCACCCTGTCACACACAGAGCAGGGCCTATCAGGGGGTTGGGGCACCACACCCTGTCACACACAGAGCCGCAGGGCGATCAGGGGGTTGGGGAGCTCCCCCCATCAGGCACAGAGCAGGGCTGATCAGGGGGTTGGGGCGCCTTCCCCTGTCACGAACAGAGCAGGGTGGATAGGGAGGTTGTGGCCCCGCCCCCTGTCACACACAGAGCCACAGGGCGATCAGGGGCTTTGGGCGCTGCCCCCTGTCACGCTGATCCCGGTGCCGGGAGGCCTTGTGGCTCCACTGATCCCGGTGCTGGGAGGCATATTACCCTTTTACTATATAGGGTAGAGGCCTGGTGCACGGGTGGGTGCCGGCTTGTTTGCCCTGAACGGTGTCCTGGATCAGGGTGGGGGTCCCCACTGGGGTGCCTGGCCAGTCTGGGTGAGGGGATGATGGCTGTTTGCAGCTGGTAACACATCCTTCAGGGTGGGGGTCCCTACTGGGGTGCCTGGGCAGCCTGGGTGAGCGGCTGAGGGCTGTTTTCAGGCTGGGGGTGACTGAAGCTCCCAACCGCTCCTTTTTTTCTTTTTCTTTTTTTATTCTGGGCCAGCTTTAGCTCTGAGGCTCCAGCTCTTAGGCCTCCGCTGCTGAAAGCAGGTTTCTGGCCTTTGCTTCCAATGTTGCGATCCTGCAGGCTGAAGCCTGGCTGTACTAAAGCAGGTTTCTGGGGTTTTGTTTAGCTTCTATATTTGTTACATAGTTGCTTAGAGTTGCAGCTCAGAGGTCTGCAGCGGCAGGCGGGGAACGTTGGAGTCCTCCGTCACTGAAGCAAGCAAGCCTCATGTTAGTTTCAAGCTGCCTGGCTGCCGGCCACCATCTTGGCTGGCAGTTAATTTGCATATCGCCCTGATTAGCCAATGGGAAGGGTAGCGATCATACACTAATTACCATGTTTCTCTTTTATTAGATAGGATATATATTACAATCTAAAGGACAAGAGGCCAGTGCCCCTGACTAAATAGTCAGGTGTTGCATATTTAAAAAATTCTTGTGGTACACCAGTGTGCCTGCCGCAGTTGAAAATCACTAGTGTAGAGATTTCTTTTGTATTCTTTCTGTTCTGATCTCTGTGAAGGTTTCCCTTGTTCTCAGTGGCCATACCTTGGAGGAGACGAGGGTAAGGGGATTCTTCTGGGAGCTCTGCTACTTTAGCAACATGTTTCTTGTTAGTGTAGGTTTAGGAAACTGTATGAATTATTTTGTTACCCAGACTCTGATTTCTATGGCATTGTAACTCTTTTGAAAGATCAACAGACTTTATTTTGAATTGTTCTCAGTCATTTTCATGTTTAAGACCCATCCAGGAATCCTTTTGAATGAATGGATTAGAAAACTGTGGTACATCTACACGATGGAATACTATGCTGCTCTAAAAAGGAAGGAACTCTTACCATTTGCAACGTCATGGATGGAACTGGAGAGCATTATGCTAAGTGAAATAAGCCAGTCAATGAAGGAAAAATACCACATGATCTCACTCATTCATGGATAATAGAGACCATTATAAACTTTTGAACAATAATAGATACAGAGGCAGAGCTGCCTCAAACAGATTGTCAAACTGCAGCAGGAAGGCCGGGGAGGGTTGCGGGGCAGGAGGTAGGGGGGTAAGAGATCAACTAAAAGACTTGTATGCATGCATAGAAGCATAACCAGTGGACATAAGACATTGGGGGATAGGGGAGGCTAGGGGACTGTCTAGGGCGGGGGGATAAAATGGACACATATGTAATACCCTTTGTAATACTTTAAGCAATAAAAACAACAACAACAACAAAAAAAACCCATTCAGGAATCCTTTTGAAGCATGACAATTTATTTTAGATTCCAACCAGGGCACTGGTATCAATAAAAAAAGCTTTTGGAGATTATACCATCTCTATAGCTCTTAGCTTAACAACCTCTCACTCAGGCTCTGACTGTATGTAGTTCAGTACAATAGCCTCTGGACAGCCTGGCCAGTGCTGCTCAGTGGCTGAATGTCAATCTATGAACCAGGCGGTCACAAGTTTAATTCCTGGTCAGGGCACATGCCCAGGTTGCGGGCTTGATTCCTGATGTGAGGCAGCCAATCAATGATTCTCTCTCATCATGATGTTTCTTTTTTTAAAAATTTTTTAAAATGTATTTTATTGAGTTTTTACAGAGAGGAAGGGAGAGGGATAGTTAGAAACATTGATGAGCGAGAAACATCGATCAGCTGCCTCCTGCACGCCCCCTACTGGTGATGTGCCCGCTGCCAAGGCACATGCCCTTGACCGGAATCGAACCTGGGACCCTTGAGTCCGCAGGTCCATGCTCTATCCACTGAGCCAAACCGGTTAGGGCTCATCATGATGTTTCTATCTCTCCCTCCCTCTCCCTTCCTCTCTGAAATCAATATATATTAAATAGCCTCTGGACAGTGTAGGTGAATTAATCAAGATTGATCACCATGTATTTATAGTGGTATTAATGTATGCTCTTGTGTAATGCCAATAGCAACACTTGTCTATCTACATGCAGAAATGTACTCAACAGATAGTTGGGTTAATACAGGGCTGTGGTGTGCCCACGGAATCAAATGACTTAAAGAAGCTAAACAAGGAGTCCTGGTTATTGGCTAGAGACTTAGTGAAGTAAAGCATGGACTTGGTTTTTGACAAGAAGAGAAATATAAACAGGGAGGGGCTGTCAAATTGGTCTTTGGGTTTTGAAGATTTATACTAACAAAATGTATTGCTTGTGCAACGGAGAGAACATTCTGTATCTAACCTGCACTGTCTTCTTCACCAACTCCTTGATTAGAGAACTCAGATTCCTTTGTCCCACAGATAACATTAAGACTGTATCTTAGAAAAAAAAAATGGTGTCTCTCTCTATTCCTACTTCAATGATGTATGTTTGCTTTTGCATGTGCATGTGCAAGTGTGTCTGTGTATGTCTTTTCTGTCCCCTGGTGTTGGAGAGTCTGAGGCGAGATCTCCTCGATTGATTCCAGAGAATCTTTTTTTCTTACAGATCTTCTTAGAGCTTAAACAGTAAGTGTTTCCACAGCAAGATGGGATGAATAAAGAACAGGATGTTTCTTAATGAGGAGGAAATCACCAGTCAGTCCTTACTGTTAAATCTCAGGACCTCAAAAATTTGGGACTTTTGAAAGTACAAATTGTTTTAATGTTCTACTTATAAAAGGACATAAGTAGGAGAGCAAATAACAGCTGACCATTGAACAATGCGGAAGTTAGGGGGGCCAACTCCCACACAGTTGAAAATCCACCTACTGCTAGGTATTTAAATGAGCTGTTCAGGGAAGTCGTGGTAGTTGGAAAGATTTTTGTTTCATTTTTTCTTTTTATATCAATTAAAAACAATATTTTAAAATAGTTTTATTGTGTAACGTGCTTTATTGAGAAGAATCAGGAAATATAAAAACAGAGAAAAAAGGCAACAGCAGCAGAAAACATCTGAAAACATGTTGTATAGCATTCTAAAATCTTTCTTTAATAGAATGAAAATAGCTTTGTTTAACCGGAATATTAGCTTTTGGGATTTTCCTGATTAGTAGGAAAGGTGTAGTAAAACTGTCTCATACTTCCACCAACTGCATGGCTTTTGGAAATCTGGGGTCCTCAGCTCTCTGCTAACTCCAGAGATGTTTACATTCTCAGGGATCCACTGGCCTTCAGAATTCTGTCTTCAGGTGCTAACTCTGACTTGTACCATATTCATCCTTCCTGGTGCAAACCTCTCTCTTAACTTCCAACAAAAGTAAAATTACGCATACTAAGCATTTAGGTGTTTATCAGAATTTATATAAGAGTTTGGGAAGGAGGATTACTGAGAAGGTGATTACCTGGAGTAACAATCAAATTTCAAAATGACTGGAAGACATAAGTGATCTTAAATGAAGTTTCTTCATCCCAGTAATGGTGAATTCTTTTGGCTTCATCTAATCTTAGCTTCTCATTAGCTCACTGCCTTTTAAAATTATTTTTTTCCTGTTCCATTTCCTTCACTGAAGCTTTCTTTTAAAAATTGCCCCCAAACTCTTTTATATATTGTGGAATAGTTTTTAGTGTCTATTGGCCACACGAGTATTTCCTTGGCACTAATTCCTGGAGGTGATTAGGTAGATTAGTGGAACAGGACTTTCCTAAGACTTTTAGTAAATATTGTCAATTTGGTTGTATAAATTTTACAATCTATCTGTAGTTGAGGAGAGTATGTTTTCTTAGCCTCCTTGTCAGCACTCAACATTATCATTTCCTGTTCCCTATAGACTTTTCTAGGAAGGTTTTAATGGCTAAATTGGTTCAGATAATTCAGATGGAGGCCTCCTGCCAAAGGATATTAGTGTGTCTCCACCTCATTGATTTTTCATAACCACAGCTTTACATATGTCCAACCCAGTTCTGAGGCAGCAACTTTAAGAACTAGACTGAGCCTGCTGGTGTGGCTCAGTGGTTGAGCGTTGACTTGTGAACCAAGAGGTTGCCGTTTCAATTTGCTGTGAGGGCACATACCTGGGTTGAGGGCTCAATTCCCAGTAGGGATGTGTAGGAAGCAGCTGATTGATGTCTCTCTGTCTCTCTGTCTCTCTGTCTCTCTCTCTCCCTTCTCCTTCCTCTCTCTCTCTAAAATAAATACATATCTTAAAAAAGAATATTCTTTAAAAAAAAGAACTCAAATGAATCTAATGGACTGATTTCTCAAACCTGGATAAGGTATTTGCATGGATAAGGGCTAATTATGCAAGAACCATAAGTGCTGCTCCTTTCATCAGATAAGTGCATTTTCTCTTAGCTTAGGCAAGCTTCGCACTTAAGCCTGAGCAATGAGAGTAGAGTCCCTGCCCTGGGCCCTATGCTCTAGAGAGCCCTATTCTGGCCTTCATCTGGCTGCATCCCTTCCTGTAGTGCAAAATGTCACTGAGGCCAAAGGGATATGTTAACCTAGAAACTGATTTCACCGCTTCATCCTTCTAGACTGTGCTCTGGGTAACTGGGACCCAGAATCCATACCCAAACTGTCTGTAGCCTCTTTCCCAAGCCTGTGTGTTTCTACATGTATCTTTCCAAGGACCCTCATAGTGTGGGAAAAAAATAGAATGGGTAGTAAAGAGAATCAAGCTGCAGACTGGAATCTGGAGCCCCGAGTTTGGCTTTCTTTGGGATGCCATGTCCTGGAACAAAACTTCAAAGAGTCTGAAAATATAAAATTTGAACTTGGCTTTTTTTAAAAAAAAATATGGAACACTTCACGAATTTGCATGTTATCCTTGTGCAGGGGCCATGCTAATCATCTCTGTATTGTTCCAGTTTTAGTATATGTGCTGCCGAAGTGAACACTGAACTTGGCTTTTTATTTTTTATTTATTTATTTTTTAAATATATTTTATTGATTTTTCACAGAGAGGAAGGGAGAGAGAGAGAGAGTTAGAAACATCGATGAGAGAGAAACATCGATCAGCTGCCTCCTGCGCATCCCCCACTGGGGATGTGCCCGCAACCCAGGTATATGCCCTTGACCGGAATCGAACCTGGGACCTTCCAGTCCGCAGGCCGACGCTCTATCCACTGAGCCAAACCGGTTTTGGCATGAACTTGGCTTTTTAAATTTTTAAAATAATAATAATAATATTTTTATCTTTAATTTCTTTATTGGTTAAGGTATTACAAATGTGTCCTCATCCCCCCATTAGCCCCCAACCCCCCACCCCCTCCATGTCTCATCCCCCTGTTGTCCGTGTCCATTGGTTTGGCTTATATGCATGCATACAAGTCCTTTGGTTGATCTCTCCCCCTTAGTCCCACCCTCCCCTGCCTTCCCTCTGAGGTTTGAACATCTGATCGATGCTTCTCTGTATCTAGATCTATTTTTGTTCATTGATTTATGTTGTTCATTATATTCCACAAATGAGTGAGATCATGTGATATTTATCTTTCTCTGACTGGCTTAGTTCACTTAGCATAATGCTCTCCAGTTCCATTCAAGCTGTTGCAAATGGTAGGAGTTCCTTCCTTTTTATCGCAGTGTAGTATTCCATTGTGTAGATATGCCAAAGTTTTTTAATCCACTCATCTGCTGATGGGCATTTAGGCTGATTCCAAATCTTAGCTATTGTAAATTGTGCTGCAACGAACATAGGGGTGCATATATCCTTTCTGATTGGTGTTTCTGGTTTCTTGGGATATATTCCTAGAAGTAGGATCACTGGGTCAAATGCAAGTTCCATTTTTAGTTTTTTGGGGACACTCCATACTGTTCTCCACAGTGGCTGCACCAGTCTGCATTCCCACCAGCAGTGCACGAGGGTTCCCCTTTCTCCACATCCTTGCCAGCACTTGTCATTTGTTGAATTGTTGATGATAGCCATTCTGACAGGTGTGAGATGGTACCTCATTGTCATTTTGATTTGCATCTCTTGAATAATTAGTGACTTTGAGCATGTTTTCATATGTCTCTTGGCCTTCCTTCTGTCTTCTTTCGAAAAGTATCTATTGAGGTACTTTGCCCATTTTTTTATTGAGTTGTTTGTCTTCCTTTTGTTAAGTTGTATGAGTTCCCTATAAATGTTGGAGATTAAACCCTTATCAGAGATATTGTTGGCAAATATGTTCTCCCATGCAGTGGACTCTCCTGTTGTTTTGTTGAAGGTTTCTTTTGCTGTGCAGAGCCTTTTATTATGATGTAGTTCCATTTGCTTATTTTCTTCTTTGTTTCCCTTGCTCTGGGAGATGTGTTGCAAACATATTGCTAAGGGAGATGTCTGAAATTTTATTGCCTATGTATTCTTCTAAGGTGATTATGGGTTCCCATCTTACATTTAAGTACTTTGTCCATTTTGAGTTTATTCTTGTGTATGGTGTAAGTTGGTGGTCCAGTTTCATTTTTTGCATGTATCTGTCCAATTTTCCCAACACCATTTATTGAAGAGACTGTCTTTACTCCATTGTATGTTCTTGCTTCCTTTGTCAAATATTAATTCAGTGTAATGGTCGATTTCTGTGTTTTCTGTTCTGTTCCATTGACCTATATGCCTGTTCTTGTGCCAGTACCAGGCTGTTTTGATTACAATGACTTTGCAGTATAGTTTGATATCTGGTATTGTGATCCCTCCTACTTTCTTCTTCTTTCTCAAGATTGCTTCAGTTTTCAGGGTCTTTTTTGATGCCATACAAATTTTTGGATTACTTGTTCTGGAGCTGTGAAATGTGCCATTGGTATTTTAATAGGGATTCCATTGAATCTATAGATTGCTTTGGGTAGTATGGACATTTGGATAATATTAATTCTTCCAATCTATGAACACAGTACATTCTTCCATTTGTTTGTAACTTCCTCTGTTTCTTTTTTCAATGTCCTGTAGTTTTCTAAACACAGGTCTTTTACCTCCTTGGTTAAGTTTATTCGTAGGTATTTTATCTTTTTTTTTGTTGCAATGGTAAATGGGATTTTTTTTAGTTTCTCTTTCTGAAAGTTCATTATTGGTGTATAAAAATGCCATTAATTTCTGGATGTTAATTTTGTATCCTGTGAACTTGCTGAATTTATTTATTAAATCTGGTAGTTTAGATAAGAAGCTTCTCGACATTGATCTGAGCAATGATTTTTGGACATAACACCAAAAGCACAAGCAACAAAAGGAAAAATCAGCAAGTGGGCCTACGTCAAACTAAAAGGCTCCAGCACAACAAAAGAAACAGTCAGCTAAATGAAAGGCAACCTACCGAATGGGAGAAGATGTGCAAACCATTTATCAGATAAGGGATTAAAGCCAAAATATAAACCTAACTCATACAACTTAATAATATAAGAAACTGCAATTCAAATTTAAAAATGGACAGAGGAACTAAAATAGACATTTAAACAGAAAATAATAGATGGAAGCCACTCATCAGTAATTACTTTAAATGTAAATGGATAAAATTCTCTAATCAGTTAAATAATAGAGATTGACAAAATTGATTAAAAAAACCCCAAATATGTTTCAACTATACGTTGCCTAAGAGAGACTCACTTTAGATCTGAAGACACAAAGAGGTGGGAAGTACAAAGACTGAAAAATATATCCCATACAAATAGTAACCAAAAGAGAGCTGATGTGTCTGTACTAATGTAAGACAAAATAAGTAAAAAACTGTGATGAGGTAGAGTGGGACATTATCTATACTAATAAAAGGGTAATATGGTAATTAGACCAGATAGACTGGACGTCTTCTGGATGTCCTTCTGGACAAAGCCACAGCGGCTGCAAGGGCCAAGGGCCAGCGGTGTTGGGGAGGCCACGTTGCGGGCCGGTCTGGTGCAGTGGCCCCTTCTGCAGAGGCAGACACAGGCAGTGGCGTGGCCTTGGTCCCAGGGCCATGCCTCCACAGAGGCTGGACAGGGTGTGACCTGCTGTGCCTCAGTCTCCCCCAGCCGGCCTGGCCCCAGATTGCCCCCCGCCCACCAGTGAGCAGGGGGAAGGGCCAGCGCTAAGAAGTGAGGGCCGAGGGCCTGCAGCCATGGCAGCCGGCAGTGGCAGCAGCAGCGGCGGGTTGATGGGGGCGGCGCCTTCCCCTGATCGGCCCTGTTGCCTCCCGCAGAGGGAGGCCAGACTGTGGCTTAGGACCGCTCCCTACCGGAGCTGTTAGTAGGACATTCCTTGAGGGCTCCCAGACTGTGAGAGGGGGCAGGCCAGGCAGAGGGACCCCCCCTCCTCTCCCCAGTGCATAAATTTTTGTGCACCGGGCCTCTGTTGCTTAATGATTGGAGTTTCTGTTTGGGGTGATGAAAGGGGATTAGACCAGATAGTGGTAATGGTTGCACATTGTGATTTTATTTATTGCCACTGCATTGTACACTTAAAATGGTTAAAATAGCAATTTTACCACATTTTGAAAAGAGATGCAAGAGGGTTTTTTTTTTTTTTAATCAGGTGTACCTTGTCTTTGAGAAAATTATTTTGACATTTTAATTAACTTTTAATATATTTGACATTATTTTAGCTTTGTTGTTTTATTTATTCCATATTATTGAAATGTGTATGCATACAAGCATGCATGCGTGCTTGAGTGAGTGTGTGTGTGTGTGTGTGTGTGTGTGTGTGTGTGTGGTGTATCTTGGGTAACTCAGGTATCTGACTTTCACTAAATCAAAAGAATCCAATAGGGGGAGATACTTACCTAAATTATCCTTAGACATTGATTTTATTTTTCAAAAAATTTTAACCCTGTGAACCATTGATATGCACACCAAAAATAAATAAATAAGTAAATAAATAAGCCAATTGGCTTGGATGGGTATTCACCATTCAGGTCATACAGTGGTTTATCATGGGGATATCTTTTATATCAAAAGAAATTGACATGGAAGAAATCCTTATTGGAGGCAAATGTAAATTGAAGTTACCGCTGAGGTCCCAAGGATCACCTCTCTTCACCTTTGCCATGAGCCTTTCCAGGAAGACTAGGCTTAAACAGGAAGACTAGTTTAAGCCTAGTCTTCCTGCGAACATGCTTTTCTTTTTTTAAAATATGTTTTTATTGATTTCAGAGAGGAAGGGAGAGGGATGAGAGAGAATTATTGGCTACCTCCTGTGTGCCCCTACCCACACCCAGGCATGTACCCCGACCATAATTGAACCGCAACCTCCTGGTTTACAGGTCAGTGCTCAACCACTGAGCAACACTGGCCGGGTGACATGCATATCTTCTGTATGTGACTCGCTGTGGAGTCACCTATAAGCTTCAAATAAAGAATTAGTTAAGTCTGAGCAGTCAGGAAAAGTACATAAGACTTTGCATTGTTTAAGTTTTATTTCTGAAGGTTGTTGGTAAGTTAATAATAATAAACAAGCATAAGCATAGGTCTTAATAGTGAGGACAAATCACTAATATGTAAAATATAGATACTTAAAAATAAATGTATAATATTCGTATCAGCAGGAGATCTAGCTAGTGAAAACTAAGATATGAGAAATAAATGGGACATAACCAGAGGGCAGGAGAAAGACCTAATACCAGTAGTTATTATATATGTAGGCATCACTTGTTTGTTCCTTTTCATTACTGAGTTGTATTCTTGGCATGTATGTACATTGTTTAAACATTCACTTACTATAGGACATTTTGGTTATTTCTAATTTTTAGCTATTACGTATAAAACTGCTATGAATATCATGGACAGTTTTTTAGGTGGACATGATTTCATTTCTCTGGGATAAATGCTCAGGAGGATGATTTTTGGGTTGTGTAATAAGTGTATATTTTATTATTTTGGGAAACTATCAAACTAGTTACCAGAGTGGCCTGTACCATTTTACCTCACTACCAGCAATGAATGAAAGATTCAGTTTTTCCTCATCCTTACCAGTACTCCAGGTTGTCACTGTATTTCATTTTTGCTGTTTTGATAGGTATATAATGATATATCATAATGAGTTAATTAGGATTTCCCTATTTGCTAGTGATGTTGAATATGTTTTCATGTGCTTGTTTGCCATCAGGATATTCTCTTTGGTGAAACATCTCATGTCTGAGACTATTTTCTAACGGAATAGTTTATTAAACTATTTTAAAAATGGAAACATATATGACAGGTAACACTGTGTAAGTTTAACGTGTAAAACATGTTGATTAATACATGTATATATTGTAATATGATGGCTATGTAGGATTAGCTAGCACCTCTACCACATCACCTAATTATCATTCCTTTTTCCTGGTGGGAAAATTAAGATGTAATCTCTTAAGTTTGGTGTATATAATACAATATTGTTGATTATAGTCACAATACTGTGCATTAGATCTTTGGGGTTTATTTATCTCCTAGTTGTACTAATAAGTTTGTATTCTTAAAAAGTCTCCCCATTTTCATCACCTCTGACAATTCTGTTTTTGTTTTGTTTTTTTTTTAAATCCATCAGCCACTCTGTGCCTTTGGTGAATTCAATCTATTACATTTAGAGGAGTTATTGCAACATAAGGACTTACTACTACCAGTGTATTGATTGATTTCTGGTTGTTTTGTATTTCTGTTGTTTCTTTTTTTGCCTCTGTTTCTACTTAGCTTTGTAAATTGCTGATTTCTTGGTGGTGTGTTCTGTTTCTCTTTAAAAAAAAAAAATCTTTCGTAAGTCTATCTTGGATTCAAAATATATTTTTATTGATTTCAGAGAGAAAGGGAGAGAGAAACATCAATGATGAGAGAGAATCATTGATCGGCTGCCTCCTGCAGGGGCCCTCAGGCTTGCAATCCGGACACGTGCTCTGACCTGGAATTGCATCGAACCGTGACCTCCTGGATCATAGTTCAATGCTCAACTACTGAGTCACACTGGCTGGGCTATCTTGGATTTTTGCTTTGTGGTTATCACAAGGCTTACATAAAACATCTCATAGACAAAACTATTTTATGCTGATAGCAACTTATCTTTTTTGCCTATAAAGCCTCCACCCTTTTCTTCTCTTTTATATTTTTATTGTCATAATTAACATCTTTTTATGCTGTATATTCATTAACAAGTTATAGAAGCTATAGTTATTTTATTTTTTTAATACATTAAAAACTTTTTTTTATTTTTTATTTTTTTCCTTTTTTTATTGTTTTATTGCTTAAAGTATTACAAAGAGTATTACATATGTCTCCTTTCCCCCCCCGCCCTTGACAATCCCCTGGCCTCCCCTAACCCCCAGTGTCTTATGTCCATTGGTTATGCTTATATGCATGCATACAAGTCCTTCGGTTGATCTCTTACCACCCCTCTCCTGCCCCCCAACCCTCCCAGGCCTTCCCGCTGTAGTTGGACAGTTTGTTTGAGGCAGCTCTGCCTCTGTATCTATTTTTGTTCATAAGTTTATAATGGTTTTTATTATCCATAAATGAGTGAGATCATGTGGTAATTTTCCTTCATTGACTGGCTTATTTCACTTAGCATAATGCTCTCCAGATCCATCCATGCCGTTGCAAATGGTAAGAATTCCTTCTTTTTTACAGCAGCGTAGTATTCCATTGTGTAGATGTACCACAGTTTTCTAATCAATTCATCTACTGATGGGCACTTAGGCTGTTTCCAGATCTTAGCTATGGTGAATTGTGCTGCTATGAACATAGTGGTGCATATATCCTTTCTGATTGGTGTTTCTGGTTTCTTGGGATATATTCCTAGAAGTGGGATCACAGGGTCAAATGGGAGTTCTATTTTTAGTTTTTTGAAGAAACTCCATACTGTCTTCCTGCTGGGGTCCCACCCCAGCAGGTCCAGGGGTCCCCAAAGGTGTGGACGGAGTCGGCGAAGAAGGAATGACACGGAGACAGCGTTCAGTTGATCAGCAGCCTAGCCAGGATCTCTAGCCAGGATCTCCAGCCAAGTTCTGGTCTGGATCTCCAGCAAAGTTCTGCTTAGGATCTCCAGCCAGGTTCTGTCCAGGTTCTCCAGCCAGGTTCAGTCACCAGGTTCTAGTCAGGTTCTCTTGCCATGTTCTGTAGTCAGGTTCAGTCCAGGATCTTTTGCCATGTTCTCTCGCTAGGTTCTGTCTCTAGGTTCTGTTGCCAGTTTCTGTCCAGGATCTTTTGCCATGTTCTCTCCAGCGAAGTTCTTCTGTCTCTAGGTTCTGTGTAGGTTCTCTCTTCTAAGTTCTGTCTTCTTAGTTCTGTGTTCTAAGTTCTGTCTCTTGCTGTCTTGTTACATCTGTATTTATACCAGTTGATTCAATCCTATCAATCTCTATTACAAAGTTAGGGCGTTTCTTATCTCCATTCCAGGGAGTAAAGATTATGTAGCTTAAGCATGATTGTTCGTAGTTAAAGTGATTAATTACCCGCCTGGCACTTAGTTGAGGGGTTTTATTCCCTCCCTAACTTCAGGGGAAAATCCCTACCTGGGGAAACAACCTTTCTCAGAGACCTTGGTTAAAACACATAGTGCCAAGAAGGTGAGCACACATATTAAGAACAGTATGCCATATATGCCAGGTCCCTTGAAACAGCAAGGATGGACCGGCTCCCGGCATCTTCCATAGTGGCTGCACCAGTCTGCATTCCCACCAGCAGTGCATGAGTGTTCCTTTTTCTCCACATCCTCTCCAGCACTTGTCGTTTGTTGATTTGTTGATGATAGCCATTCTGACAGGTGTGAGATGGTACCTCATTGTTGTTTTGATTTGCATCTCTTGGATGATTAGTGACTTTGAGCATGTTTTCATATGTCTCTTGGCTTTCTGAATGTCCTCTTTTGAAAGGTGTCTATTTAGGTCCTTTGCCCATTTTTTTATTGGGTTGTTTATCTTCCTTTTGTTAAGTTGTATGAGTTCCCTATAAATGTTGGAGATTAAACCCTTATCGGTGATAACATTGGCAAATATGTTTTCCCAGGCAGTGGGCTTTCTTGTTGTTTTGTTGATGGTTTCTTTTGCTGTGCAGAAGCTTTTTATTTTGATGTAGTCCCATTTGTTTATTTTCTTTCATTTCCAATGCCCTAGGAGCTGTATCGGTGAAGAATTGCTTCGGCATATGTCTGAGATTTTGTTGCCTTTGGATTCTTCTAGTATTTGTATGGTTTCCCGTCGTATATTTAAGTCCTTTATCCATTTTGAGTTTATTTTTGTGTATGGTGTAAGTTGGTGGTCTAGTTTCATTTTCTTGCATGTATCTGTCCAATTTTCCCAACACCATTTATTGAAGAGACTGTCTTGACTCCATTGTATGTTCTTGCCTCCTTTGTCAAATATTAATTGAGCATATTGGTTCGGGCCGATATCTGGGCTCTCTATTCTATTCCATTGATCTATATGTCTGTTCTTGTGGCAGTACCAGGCAGTTTTGAGAACAGTGGCTTTGTAATACAGCTTGATATCTGGTATTGAGATCCCACCTACTTTGTTCTTTCTCAGGATCGCTGCAGCTATTTGGGGTCTTTTTTTATTCCAGATGAATTTTTGGAGAGTTCGTTCTAGGTCTGTGAAATATGCCGTTGGTATTTTAATGGGAAGTGCGTTGAATTTATAGATTGCTTTGGGCAGTATGGACATTTTAATGATGTTGAGTCTACCAATCCAAGAACATGGTATGTTCTTCCATCTGTTTATGTCTTCCTCTATCTCTTTTTTCAACGTCCTGTAGTTTTCTGAGTAGAGGTCTTTACCTCTTTAGTTAAGTTTATTCCTAGGTATCTTAATTTTTTTTGGTGCGATGGTAAATGGGATTGTTTTTTTAATCTCTCTTTCTGTAAGTTCACTATTGGTGTATAGAAATGCCATAGATTTCTTGGTGTTAATTTTGTGTCCTGCTACATTGCCGAATTCATTTATTAAGTCTAATAGTTTTTTGATGGAGTCTTTAGGGTTTTTTATGTATAATATCATGTTATCTGCAAATAAGGACAGTTTTACTTCTTCTTTTCCAATTTGGATGCCTTTTATTTCTTCTTCTTGTCTAATTGCAATGGCTAATACTTCCAGTACTATGTCGAACAGGAGTGGTGAGAGTGGGCATCCCTGTCTTGTTCCTGTTCTTAGGGGAAATGGTGTTAGTTTTTGTCCATTGAGTATGATGTTGGCTGTTTTTTTGTTTGTTTGTTTGTTTTTTAGAGAGAGAGGAAGGGAGAGGAACAGAGACAGAGAAACATTGATGTGAGAGCAGAACTTTATTGGCTGCCTCCTGCACGCTCCCGACTAGGGGATTAAGCCCACAACCAGGGAATGTGCCCTGACCAGGAAATGAACCAGTAACTTTTTGATGCAGGGGGCAACACTCAACCAACTGAGCCATACCAGCTAGATTGCTATGGTTATTTTTAATACTCTTTTCCTTTAACCATTATCCCATAATTAAGTTAATTTAACACACTATCATATTGCAGAATTAGTTTTCTAAATCTGACTATATGTTTTTTACCTTTAGCATTGTGTTGTATATTTTCATGTTGTATTTAGCGTCGTTTCATTTCAGCTTGAAGAATTCCTATCAGCGTTTCTTGCAAGGCAAGTCTAGAGACTATTAGACCTGACTAATAGTGGTGAGACATGCCCTCAGCTTTTGTTTCTGTGGGAAAGCCTTTATTTCTTCTTCATATCTGAAGTATAACTTTGATGGATAGAGTATTTTTGGCTGGCAAGTTTTTTGTTTTGTTTTTTTAAAATATTTTTATTGATTTTTTACAGAGAGGAAGGGAGAGAGATAGAGAGTTAGAAACATCGATGAGAGAAACATCGACCAGCTGCCTCCTGCACACCCCCTACTGGGGATGTGCCCGCAACCAAGGTACATGCCCTTGACCGGAATCGAACCTGGGACCCTTCAGTCCACAGACCGACGCTCTATCCACCGAGCTAAACCGGTTTTGGCTGGCTGGCAAGTTTTACGTTTCAGCATGTAATATGTCATTCCACCATCTCCTATCCTGTAAGGTCTCTGTTAAGGAATCTGTTGATAGTCTTATGAGGGTTCTCTTGTAAGTTATACTCTTTTTTCTCCTAGCTGCCTTCAGGATTCTTTCTTTTTTTTCCACATTCACATACTTTTATTACAATAGAATGCTACAGTTGTTCTATTTTATTATTAGTTATTGTTGTTAACTCACACTATACCTAATTTATAAATTAAACTTTACCATAAGTATGTATGAAGAGGAAAACATTATACATATCGGATTTGTACTATAGGATTCTTTCTTAATATTTAATTTTTATAGTTTTATTATAATGTATCTTGGAAGAGAGAATTTTCCATGGAGATAATAGGGTGACCTGTTACCTCCATGAACTTGGTTATCCAAGTTTCTTCCCAGGTTTGGAAAGTTCTCAGTTATTATTTATTTAAGTAAACTTTATGTCTCCTTCTTCCTCTCTTCCCCCACTGGAATCCAGATTATTTTGCATGGTTTGCAGAGCCCATTTTTGAGGACTATACATATGGCGATGTAAAAGGACAAACTAAAGAGTCAGCTTTGAGGATGTCTTCAGGATTAGCATGAGATGGGTAGAGATGTTATGGCCTTGGAAGCAAGCATTACTGCCTTTGATAAATGATTGTTTTTATGCAAGATCCTCTTCTCCATGAATCTCAGATTTTTTAATATTTTAAGTGGGAAAAAATAGACCTCCTCACTAAGCCTCCATGCCTTAGCTTTTCATGGATTTCAGAGACTGTGATGCCCATATGCCTTACCTATTTTAATTTTTAGACTTATTCTAGGAGGTAGTAGGTGTGTCATTATATCTTGCCAATGAAGAAATTTTGGTAGAGACCACATAATAAGTAAAAGTAGTAAAGGAAGCCCTGACTGGTTTGGCTCAGTGGATAGAGCGTCGGCCTGTAGACTGAAGGGTCCCAGGTTCGATTCTGGTCAAGGGCATGTACCTTGGTTGTGGGCACATCCCCAGTGGGGGGTGTGCAGGTGGCAGCTGATCCTGATCGATGTTTCTCTCTCATTGATGTTTCTAACTCTCTATCCCTCTCCCTTCCTCTCTGTAAAAAATCAATAAAATATTTTAAAAACAGTAGTTAAGGAAGAACCTAGATCTGTTTTCCTCCAGTTTCCTCAGCTTTAACCATGTTATTGTAATGACCATATAATGCTTCTGTTTGATCAATGTGCTTGGCCCATTATGAGTTCTTATGCAGTAAAGGTTCCCATTCTCCCCCAGATTTCACAGCAGGGAAAGATTATTTTCCACCGAATTTCAAGCATGGGATGAAGAAGTGGATATAAGGCAAGAAGAGAGGAGGGTTGAGTTTCAGGCTGCAGCATTGAAATTATATTCCTCATCCGTAATGACACCGCTCACAGCTCCAAGATGTTTTCGAGGCGGTGATCCAGGTGATTAGTGAGGAGAAAGCACAGTGAGTTCTACCAGGAGCCTTTAAAACTCCACCTGGCTGTTCAAGGAGATCCTATTATCCTAACCTCAGTCACATTCTTCCCTGCATAGTAATAAGCTTTCCCCCAGGTGAATCATGGCTTATAATCACCCATAACCTTACAGAGCTGCCTTGATCCAATGGGCAGGGCCCTGGGGAAAAGTACCTTTCTGCCCTTTATCCAAGAATCAGCAACCTGCTAGCTAAGTCCCTATATTGTAAGTAAATTTGAAGATACTACTCTAGCAACCCTCAAAATAGCCTGAGTGGGAGTAGGTATTTTCTTTATTCTCCCAGTTCAGAAACTTAGGCTTCAAGATGGGAAATCAATTGTCCTCAGTATAAGACTGAATACCTGGTGGGACCAGGAATAACCTGGTATATATTTGGCTCAAAGTTTATGACTTTTTCTACTGTTCTTCTCTGCTGAAGTGACCATCTCTGTATTTCCACCTTCCTGTGTGCATTCACGAGTTCTACCTACAATGATAGCCATGAGTAGAAAAGGCAATGATATCCTACTGGTTGTGTCTACCCACTGCTCCCATCTCTTCCACTAGATAATGACATAGATCACAGATGTGTTTTTTGAAGGAGGCATAAGCCAGCCTCCTGGAGAAAAACTAGATCTAGAAAATAATGAAGGTGAAATTTCAGTAACATCCCCAAATTTTCTAGGCCCTCCAGATCCCATTTTATTTAATCAAGTATTGGTATAGACTCCAGTTGGAGGATGATAGGAGAAACAGAAATAGAAAAAGTTATTTCCATTGACTACAATTTCAAAGTCTAGTAGAGGAGAAGGTATACAAGCAGACATATAGAACATGATGTGACATGATGACAGTTCATGACTGTAGAGACCAAGAGGTGGTGGTAGTTCTGTTTTGGGAGAAGCATGTGATTTTCAGTGTTCTCTGGAAGAGGATAAAGAGTTAAGGCAGGCAGGCTTAAGCAGAGAGAGAAGCATATGTACAGAAACTTATTATCCAGAAGCAACCCAGTGAGTTCAAATCAAATACGAGTAAGTGTGTTGTATGGGGTGTAGGATGTTCTGTGGGAGAGTGAGAGGAGATGAAACTGGAAATGTAATCTAGGATATGAACATGAAGAACAGTGAAGTCTGTGCTGAAATACTGGCTAGGATGCTTTCAACCTTAGG
Source organism: Myotis myotis (assembly GCF_014108235.1). NCBI lineage: Eukaryota > Metazoa > Chordata > Mammalia > Chiroptera > Vespertilionidae > Myotis > Myotis myotis. The sequence goes on along the minus strand of NW_023416401.1, from coordinate 62,026,955 downwards.
AAGGAGGCCTTCAATTATTCCTTAGGCCAATGGTTTGGCAATGATGCCAGAGGTGAGTTTAATGAATAGCTTTGCATCAGAAAAGTGACTGGGCCCTAACCGGTTTGGCTCAGTGGATAGAGTATCAGCCTGCGGACTCAAGGGTCCCAGGTTCGATTCTGATTCTGGTCAAGGGCATATACCTTGGTTGCAGGCACATCCCCAGTAGGGGGTGTGCAGGAGGCAGCTGATCAATGTTTCTCTCTCATCGATGTTTCTAACTCTCTATTTCTCTCCCTTCTTCTCTGTAAAAAATCAATAAAATATATTTTTTAAAAAAAGTGACTGGCTGTCAATGTGGAGGATGGATGTGTATGTGTGTGAAAGGAAGGCAGAGTGATCAATGGGAAGGCTACGGCAATAATCCCAGGGCAAGTCGTAAGAGCTGAATCTTTACATAGCGGCGGAGATGAAGTGATGGCACATATTGGAGGTGGTAGATGCACATGGACTTATTAGTAACTGGATGTTACTAATTAGTAATCAAGTGAAGAAGGAAAAGGATTTTGTGATGGCACTCATGGACTTGTCTTTGGTAATGGAGATAACCCTTCCAGCATTGTTTTCTCCCAATGTTTTTAGTGTTTTCTCTGCATTATATCTTTGGTCCCTGATGAGGTCAAAAGTGAATTAATCCCACAAGGCATAAGCTAAGCTCATATTTTTAGAATCAGAAGGATACCAGTGTGACAAGGGTGAGGAGAAAGACATTTGGCCCAACTCTGTCTTCCCATAAGTAGGAAAAATGAGACCGACAAAAACATGGCTACCATAGGTGTCCAGAAAGTGATGGCAGCTGTGTTTCCTCTTCTCCTCATCCAGGTATCAAGGAAGTGGGCCTGCGGCATAAACAGGTAGCTATTATGTGCCATATTATCTTATTGGTACAGGAAGAGCTCCTAAGGGGAAAATCTTATGGCTTAAGGTGAGTGTCTATCTCAGTCTTCAGGTCACACTATGGAGATCTTGATCTTCCATCCTATCTAAGCTGGAGTCTATTGATTGAGGATTTCCAGGGAGAGGAGAAAACTGGACATCAAGGTATAGTGACAGAATGCACTCAGTAGTCAATTAAATCTATTTCAGTTCTAATGCTTCTGCATCAAGTTTCTTCTTCTCTGAAGTGAGATCATAATATGCACATTCTGAAGTTGTTATAGGAAAGCTAATAAGAAAATCACTAACTAAGCACTCTGTAGGAATGCTTTTGTCTCACTAACCACATCAAAAAATACATAGGAAATGCTTTCAATCTTTAGAAGGAGGCCTTCAGTCATTCCATATTATAGGCCAGTGGTTTTCCAAGTGTGTTCCCTAGACAAGAGACATCAGCATTGCCTGGAACTTGTGAGCAATGCTAATTCTCAGGCTCTACCACAGAATCAGAAATGGGTGGTGAGGGCCAGAAATCTGTATCTTAGCAATCCCCCCATGTGCTCCTGATGCACTTTACGGTGTGATAATCACAGCTACAGGCAGATTGTGGACCCATGGGCTGGGAATTGTCTTCATTGATGACATCGTTCCTGTGCATCTGTCCTTAATGTGTCTTTTGGACTAACCCTCACATGTGCCTGGCCTCTATCTTATTTATATCTCTACCCTGGAATTGCGGGTGCTTCAGAGGTGTGATTCTCTTCCAAACATGTGAGAGGAGAGAAGGTGAGAAGCAGTGAGAAGACTGACACCAAAATAAGGCCCTTTGCTTTAATGAACCAAGGATCCTATCTCAGGAGACAGAGAGTGGAATGCTCAAGGGCTAGGAGTACTGGCTGCTGCTGTGGACGCCTTTGCCGCTGATGTCATTGCTGCTGACACCTTTGCCGCTGTTATCTTTTCCGCCGTATTTGCCGGTGTCATGGCCCCTGCCATAGTTGTTTCTTCACCTTCTGGGGCATTTGAAGTTATAGGACCTGTGGTTGAAGTCATTGACTGACCACCACAGAGAATAGGATTAAACTCTTTGCCACTCATAACACAGCACACTTTTTCCTTGCTGCATATCCCAGTAGGAGGCTCTATTAGTACCTCTCCAATTTTGCACACGCTCCTGCAATGTCCACTTCTGTTTGCACACTTTCTTATATACCAATTACCTGCATAAAGGAATTATATAGATCATGTAAGTCAGAAATCTATCATGAAAAGTGAAAATGACAATAATTTCTTGAACACTGATTATTCAACTCCCTTGCCAGTTGCTTTGTTATAACTTTCCTATTCATGAAGACCTGCTCTGAGGATTAAATGAAATTTTAAATGAGATTTTATAAACATATACAAACATAGGTTATTTTTTATATATGAATGTCCCTTTTGAAACCAAAATTCTGCATATAAACACATGGCAGGTTTCTATTTTCCATTTTAAATGGAAAAATATATAGCATATGATTACTTATGAATATAAAACCGGCAATCAATTTTAAGAAAATGTAACTAAGACACACCTAAATAGAAGTTTAAAAACTATAATTTTAAAATATAAAATTGTCAAATCATTACTGTAATGCTTCCCACTGTTATTAAACACACATGGCTTTTGTTGATGCCTGGTGAGATTTTTAAAATGTCTTTACATGTTTCTGAGGTCCTACAAACTGTATTTGAAATATTTCTCTGGATTTGACTAATATATTACTTGCTAATTATAAATATATATTTTTCATATATATCTATACTTAGATATATATAGCTATAACTATGTATTATTGAGGTATAAATATATTCTACTAAATTTTGGAAATAAAAAACCAAAAGCCAGTCTACTAGTAACATATTTATTAGGGAGACATTCTGTAGAATATGGCTATTTATGTGTAATATTATATACATATATACTAAATGCTCTCATCACATGGTATATAACACAGAGAAGGCCCTGAAGAGATGCTGAAACTTTCTCACCTTGTTCTACATTGCTTAACTCATTCCTCTCCATTCAACCAACAAATGTATAGTGAGTGCCTCGTATGTCAAGAATGCTGCAGGATGATGGGAATAAACAATGAGTAGAAAGACAAGGTCTGAGAAGCTTACATTGGAGAAGCAGAGGAAGAAAAGAAACAAGTAAATGAATAAACAGAGTAACTACAGTTTGTGGTAAGTGCAACAAATTGAAAAGATAATGTGATGTAGCAGAGAGTAATCACTTTTGAGTTCTGACTATTACCACTACTATTATCCCTTATCAACTGCTTAATCCTCTCTGAAGTTTAAATGGGTTTTTCCATATATAATATTTGTATACATACATTTACACTCATAGATTTCTAGATGTATGTATGGGCCTCTCACTCCTAAAATCAGAATTCTGTGTGGGGGTCACTGAGGAAAGTACCCCTCAGGAACATGATGTTCAGCCCTAGACATCAAGGATGAAAGGCTCTGCCTATGTGACATCTAGACAAGTGTGTACAGAAGAAGGAAGAACATAGGCAAAGGCCGTGAGCAGAGGAAGAACCTCATCCTTCTGAGGAACAGAAAGATTTCTAGACTTCTTTGTTTTCATGATTTTTCTTTTCCTCTTTTTCTTCTTTTGTGTCTGCAAGGGCTCTCCATATGTTTCTTAGGCTTCAAATTTCTCTATACTCCCTCCACAGTCCCCTTCGTTCTCAGAGTCCCAAATTCATCCATAAAGATAACATTCAAATGCTTTTCTTCACTGAGCAATCTATGTGAATGGAAACCACAGATCAAGTTTCCCTCCTTTCTATCCTGATCTTCTGTGGGCGCTGGCATTTTATTGGTTTTTCTTTCCAAACGTTCTTTCTCAGTGTGGTCTCTCTAAAGCCTCAGGATGTTGGGTTAGACTTAGATAATCTTACAGAATAATCTTGAATTGTGTATGTTTGTCTAGAAAAAAAACACAACTGAGGGTTTATCTCGGGTCCTTTGGTTTAGAAAGGGGACACCATGCAAGTGTGTGATGTATGTCATTAATGCCCTAGAGACAGAGTGAGAAATCATGCAGTCTAAATGCATAGAATTTCAAGGATGTAGTAGATGTAAAACATTTTGTGAGGCAACACTCATACTGTTATTAATTTACTCTTGAACAGTTCTGCAAATTCTAGAGAACATTCAGTACTACCCGTAGAGGCAGCAAACAATTTCCATTAAGAAATTGTACCTCTATAAAGTTGGATTCTCACTGTGTGCCGTATATAAAATATGAGATTGTGTCAATGTAGAAAAAAACAATAATTAAACCTGTAAAAGAAGTTTCAGTAAGCAGAAGTTAATTAAAATTATTTAAGATATTATTTATTTAAGAGAAATTGTTAAAAGTGTTCATTCTCTCAATTCAAAGTGAAATAAGGAGCGAAACACATTTTGAAAATATTGATGAATCACTTTCATTGAAGCTAGGAAAGTAAAATTATAAATAAATTATTTAAACTTAAAAAGAAAACAAAGAAATCTGTAAGCGTGATGAACAAACTGTTAGCATGCAGAACTTTCTAAGTGAGTGGAAGACTGCAAACAAAATACCAGCATATTTGCCACATGAAGATGAAATTTTTGTATCTCAAATAAATTAATATATTTCTTAGAAGTAACCCATATATTAGAAAATATTTGCAAGAAATGTGAAACAGAAAGTTTGAAAATAGTAACAAAATAGTATCACTTGACAGTATATGCTAGTTTTCTTTATCACCTTTTGACCAATCAATTGAACTTCTAAAATTTACCTATATAAGCAGAAGATCTTACAATGATATATTAGCAAGGTTGTACTATGTTATTTATAATAGTGACACACTGGTAAAAACAATCCAAATAACACACAATAAGGGGCTCTTCAAGTTAATATTTGTACAAAAAATGTGACAAAATAATAAGCATCTACTGTTAATTGTATATTCAAGGAATACTCAAAGACGTGGGAAATTTCCCCATATACATTCTTAAGTTTAAAAATGCAGATTATAACTTGTTCATCAGTTGGTCACAATTTTTAAAATGTAAGCATTTTACATGAAATGGTGGCGAATTTCTTTATTTTCCAATGCTTTCAGTGTTCCCGTCTTAATTATGTAAATATAAACTATGGGATTAATTAAAAAGAAGGAATGCTTATAGAAGCAGAGCTGAAATCTGACACAGGATTTCCAAGCGGCTTAACTCCCCCCCCACCTCTTCACTCAGAATATTTTTCTTTCCTTTTCCAACTTAAGGTCCTATTACTTAGATCCAAGAATTTAAAAATGGGAAATGTTCTCTGTAAGACCAAGAAACCTGGGAGAAGTAATATTTTAGGATTGTTGCCATATAAAGTGAAGCGAGGCAGGGCTGGACTGCACTGGCCCTAAAGTGATAGCACAGGGAGTTTGGGGTGTCATGATCATGTCAGTCCTTGGCTTCTCATTATTCTCCCTCAACTCCAGTTATGGACATGGTGAGAGCCTTGAGGGCTTTTAGTGGTGTTTTGAAGAAATAAGGCAAATCTCAGCCCCGCTCCTGTGAGAGCCCTGCCCCTACTCCCATTGCCAGTTTGAAAACAGGGACTCCATGTGCAGGACCCTGTTCTAAGTTGGTGTTTCTTCTTCCCCAATATTCTAGTTACCTGAGACCAACTGGGCGAGGAGCAAAAAAATTGCAAGAGCGAGTAATAGGTACTTCATGGCTCTTGAACGACAGTAGGCAGGCAGTGGGTTGTATGGAGTCCAGAACTGTCTATTCAGTGTGACCCTGAACACGGGTCTTTATTGTCCTGCCTAGGTGGGGTTGGGCTCAGCCAGTGAACCAGAAGGATATAGGACACTGTGCCAAACATGACTTCAGTCCATTGGCCAGCAGCTCTAATTGGGGCATCACTGTTCAAGAGCCCTGTTCTAGGCATGCCTTGGGGGAAAGAGAAAGGTAAGAGAAGGTGTAAGACCTGCTGAAGTGTATGGCAATTTAGAGAGAAAGACACAAGAAGAATTTTTGTTGATTTCCCTAATGCTGGGTACGCCTACCTTTTTCCCACAGTCTCCTATGTTGGTGGTTCTACCAGAGTATTTATCTTACTGCATTGTGACAGTCTGTTCACCTGTTTGTCTCTCCCCCTAATATAAATGTATTTTTTGAACACTGACTATATATACATTTTTTAATATTGGTTCTGGGCATGGAGGAGTACCTAAGCAATCTTTTGTTGAGTGAAAAATTTCATTTGCTAATAATCTGTCACCTTAGAAAATATTTTTTAATGAAATAAGTCAGTGCTCCAAGATATATGCGTGAAGATGTTTTTAAGGGAGTAGAGGGAAGGAACCAGAGTTACTGGTGTTAGCTGGGCCTGGAACCATGGATATGCGTGAACTTCTGAGCTACCAGATGGTAGTGGAGTATGTGGATCTTTCTTGCACCTCTTCCAAACTGGATATAAAACTAAATTGGGGAACATTCATCCTGAATTACCACCTGAAGATTAGTTGAAGAGGAAACTTTTGATAAGAAAGGGCAGAAACCACCTCAAGATTGCTCCTGCACAACAACTTTTGAGCCTCCCAGCCAGTCAGTGTGTGATGGGAATCCCACCCACAAACAGGACAACAACAATCAAGACCCAATTACAACAGGAGATCCCAAAGAACCCACACAGGGGACATTCCTAGAGCATCCAGCTCAGGAGATCAAAGAGACTGCACCACTGGGTCCCCCAGGACACTTATTACATAAGGCCACCCCACGAAGACTGGGAGGCATAGCAATTCTAATAAATAGAAACAAACACAAGAGACAGCAAAAATAGGGAGACAAAGAAACAACCCTCAAATGAAGGAAAAGGAGGAAGTTCCAGAAAAAGAGCAGAATGGAATGGAGGCAAGCAATTTATGAGATATAGAGTTTAAAGTAATGGCTATAAGGATGCTCAAGGAACTTAGTGAAAATTACAATAGTATTAAAAAGGAAATAGAAACCATGAACCAGACCAGTTGGAAAAGGAGAATACCATATTTGACCTCAAGAATACACTGGAAGGAGTAAAAGAAAGATAAGTATCACATGATCTCATCATATATGGCACCTAATGAACAAAATTAACTCTGAATGAAATAGATCCAGAGACACAGAATCATAGAATAGATTATGGAATCTCAGAGGAAAGGTGGGAAAGGGAGGGAGGGTCGGAAGGGGTCAACCCAAGAACTTGTATGAATATATACATAACCTATTTATACAGACAATAGGATGGTGAAGGCCTAGGGTGGGGAGGGCAAGAGAGCTCAATGGGGAGAAATGGGGGACATATGTAATACTTTGAACAGTAAAGATTCAATTAAAAAATATAAAAGAATATACTGGAATAAAAAGTAGATCTAATTTAGCAGAGGATCAAATCAGTTATTTAGAAGACAAGATAGAAAAAAACACCCAAATGGAGCATCAAAAGAAAAAAGAATGAAAAAGCAGGAGGTTCGTTTAGGAGAACTTTGGGATAACATGAAATAACATTTGCATCATTTGGGATACCAGAAGGAGAAGAAAGTGTATAAGGAATAGAGAACCTGTTAAAGAAATAATGACAAAAAACTTTGCTAACCTTGTGAAGGAAAAAGTCACACAAGTTCAGGAAGCACAGAGAGTCCCAATCAAGATAAACCCAAAGACACATCATAATTAAAATGGCACACTTTAAAGACAAAGAAAGAATCTTAAAGGCAGAGAGAGAGAGAGAGAGAGAGAGAGAGAGAGAGAGAGAGAGAGACAGAAAGTTACCTACAAGTAAGTTCACATTAGACTCTCAGGTGAATTCTCATCAGAAACATTTCAGGCCAGAAGGGATTTTCATGAAATATTCAAAGTAATGACAAGTAAGGACCTGAATCCTACAGTACTCTATCTAGCAAGACTATCATTTAAAATTGAAGGTGAAATATAGAGCTTCCTGGAGTAAAAAAGGCTAAAGGAGTAAATTACTACCAAACTAACATTGCAAGAAATGTTAAAAGGACTGCTTGAAGAAGGAGAAATCCAGAGGGGGGGGGTGGGGGGGTGGGGTGGGGGGAAACACAGGTATAAAGAAAAAAAATGGCTATAAATAAGTACTGATCTTAATAACCTTAAATGTAAATAGACTAAATGCTCCAATCAAAAGACACGGCATGGTTGAATGGATAAGGAAACATGACTCATATATGCTGTCGACAAGAGACCCACCTCAGAAGAAAAGATTCACATAGATTGAAAGTGAAGGGCTGGGAAAAATAGTCCATGCAAATGGTAACAAACGAAAAGCTGGGGTAGCCATATTCATATCTGACAAAATAGATTCAAAATAAAGGACATATCAAGAGACAAAGAAGGTCACTACATAATACTAAAGCATCAATCCAACAGGAAAATATAATCCTCATAACATGTACATACCCAACATAGGAGTCCCTAAATATATATAAAAAAATCTTGGTGGAATTTAAGGGAGTGATTCATAGGACAACAGTCATAGCAGGGGACTTTATCACCCTTTACTGACATCACTGGATAGATCTTCCAGGCAAGAAATCAACAAGGAAACGGTGACCTTAAATGCACACTAGATCACATGGATTTACGGCTATTTACAGAACATTTCATCCCAAAGCATCAGAATATACATTCTTCTCAAGTGCACATAGAACATTTTTGAAAGATAGAAAATTTTGACATGTTTGGACACAAAATAAGTTTTATCAAATTCAAGAAGATTGAAATCATATCAGGCATCTTCCTGAAACACAATGACACGAAACTAGAAATCAACTACATTAAAAAAATACTCAAAAACATTCAAACACATGAAGGCTATGTAGCATATTATTAAAGGATTACCTATGAGATCAAGGAAAAAATAAAAACTTCCTCCCAACAAACATAAATGAACACAACCCAAAATCTCTGGGACACAACAAAAGCAGTCCTGTAGGAAGCTCATAGCATTGCAGCTTTCCCTCAAGAAACAAGGAAAAGCTCAAATAAACAGTCTAACCCTACAACTGAAATAATTAGAAAGAGAACAAGAAAAGCCCAGAGTAAGTTGAAGGAAGGAGATAATAAAGATCAGCATGGATATAAATGACAGAGACAACAAAATATAATAAAATAAAATAAAATCAAGAAATCAAGAGCTGGTTCTTTAAAAAGATAAACAAGATTGAGAAACCTTTAGCCAGATTTATCAAGGAACAAAGAGAGTTCACCCAAATAAATAAAATCAGAACTAAAAGAGGTGAAGTAACGCCATAGCCAGCTTGGCTTAGTGGATAGAGTGTTGGCTTACAGACTAAAGAATCCCAGGTTCGATTCTCGCCAGGTTGTGGGCTTGATCCCTCTTCCCCGAGCAGGGAGTGTGCAAGAGACAGCCAATCGATGATTCTCATCATTGATGTTTCTCTCTCTCTCCCTTCCTCTCTGAAATCAATAAAAAATATTATAAAAAAGAGGTGAAGTAACAACTGACATCACAGAAATACAAAGGATTGTAAGAAAATAGTTCGAACAACTACATGCCTGGATAACCTGAGCAAAATGGACAAATTCCTAGAAACATAAAATCTTCCAAAACTCAATCAGAAAGAATCAGAAACCTGAATAGGAGGATAACAACTAATGAAATTAAAGCAGAAAGAATAATAAGAAAAAAACTCCCAGCAAACAAAAATCCAGGACCAGATGGCTTCATAGAAGAGTTGCACCATTCAAAGAACTAACACCTATCCTCCTCAAACTATTCCAAAAAATTTAAGAGGAGGGAGGACTTCCAAGCTCTTTTCATGAGGCCAGCGTTATCCTAATTACAAAACCAGATTCTAAAGACACTACAAAGAAAGAAAATTATATGCCAATATCCCTGTTGAACTTAGATGATAAAATTCTCAACAAAATATTAACACATTGGATCCAGCAATACATTAGAAAGACCATACACCATAACCAAATGGGGTTTATTTCAGGGATGCAAGGCTCGTACAATATTTGAAAATTAATAAATGTGACACATCACATAAACAAAATGAAGGATAAAAATCACTTGATCATATCAATAGGTGCAGGAAAAAGCATTTGACAAAACCCAGGATCCATTTATGATAAAAACTCTCAGCAAAGTGGGACTAGAGGGATCATACCTCAACATAATAAAGGCCATACATGAGAAACCTACAGTCGACATCATTCTCAATGGGCAAAAACCTACAGCATTTCCCTTAATTTCAGGAACAAGACAGGGATGTCTGCTTTCACCACTCTTATTCAACATAGTACTGGAAGTCCTAGCCATAGCGATCATAAAAAAAATAAAAGGCATCTAAATTGGAAAGGAGGAAGTAAAACTGTCATTATTCACAGATGACATGATATTGTACATAGAAAACCCTAAAGACTCCACAAAAGAACTGCTAGGGTTAATAAATTAATTCAGCAAAGTAGCTGGATACAAAATTAACATCCAGAAATCAATAGCATTTTTATACACCAATAACGAACTCTGAGAAAGAGACTAAAAAAAAATCTCATTTACCATTGCAACAACAAAAACTAAGATATCTGGGAAAAAACTTAACGAAAAAGGTCAAAGACCTGTACTCAGAAAACTATAGGACATTGAAAAAGAAAATAGAGGAAGATACAAACAAATGGAAGCATATACTGTGTTCATGGATTGCAAGAATTAACATCATTTAAATGGTCATACTACCCAAAGCAATTTATGAATTCAATGCAATCCCTATTTAAATACCAATAGCATATCTCACAGTTCTAGAACAAATATTCCAAAAATTTATATGGAACCAAAAAAGACCCTGAATAGCCTCAGCAATCTTGAGAAAGAAGAATAAAGTTGGAGGAATCACAATACTGGATATCAAGTTATACTACAAAGCCATTGTAATCAAAACAGCCTGGTACTGGCACAAGAACTGGCATGTAGACCAATGGAACAGAAAAGAGACCCCAGAAATCGACCCATGCCCATATGGTCAATTAATATTTGACAAAGGAGGCAAGAGCATACAAAATAAATAAAGACAGTCTCTACAATAAATGGTGTAGGGAAAATTGGACAGGTACATGGAAAAAAATGAAAGTAGCTCACCAACTTATACCACACACAAGAATGACATTTATTCATTCATTCATTCATTTATTTTTATTAAGGTATTACATATGTGTCCTTATCCCACCATAACACCCCCCGCCAGACCTCCCCAACTCATGCCCTCACCCCCCTGTTGTCTGTGTCCATTATTTAGGCTTATATGCATGCATACAAGTCCTTTGCTTGATCTTCCCCCTTACCCCCACCCTCCCCTACCTTCCCTCTGGGGTTTGACAGTCTGATCGATGCTTTTCTGTCTCTGGATCTGTTTTTGTTAATTAGTTTATGTTGTTCATTATATTCCATAAATGAGTGAGATCATGTGATATTTGTCTCTCTCTAACTGGTTTATTTCACGTAGCATAATGCTCTCCAGATCCATCCATGCTGCTACAAATGGTAAGAATTCCTTCCTTTTTACCACAGTGTAGTATTCCATTGTGTAGATGTACCACAATTTTCTAATCCATTCATCTGCTGATGGGCACTTAGGCTGTTTCCAAATCTTAGCTATTATAAATTGTGCTGCTATGAACATAGGGGTGCATATATCCTTTCTGATTGGTGTTTCTAGTTTCTTGGGATACATTCCTAGAAGTGGGATCATTGGGTCAAATGGGAGTTCCATTTTTAGTTTTTTGAGGAAACTCCATACTGTTCCCCACAGTGGCTGCACCAGTCTACATTCCCACCAGCAATGCACGAGGGTTCTCCTTTCTCCACATCCTTGCGAGCACTTGTCATTTGTTGAATTGTTGATGACAGTAGACAGATGGTACTGCATTGTTGTTTTGATTTGCATCTCTCGGATGATTAGTGACTTTGAGCATGTGTTCATATGTCTCTTGGCCTTCCTTCTGTCTACAAGAATGACATTCTTTAAAGATGAAACTAAACCAAAGAATGACCTTTACCCCTCTATACACTCATTTTGATGAAGCAACATATTGAAGGACACACCTAGAAAACTAATAAATGTTCTGTGAAGACCCTCCCCTGAGACCTCCCCTTAAGTGTCCCTGTGAGACTTACAACCAGGGTAGCAGTGGGAAGGGGCAGCTAGTCCCACGCTAACCCCCTGAACCTGTCTCCAGGACTTCCTTTTCTCTGAGTTTCCAGTAAGCTGACAGCAGTCCCACTTTGGCTCACTTCTCTCGCTGTGACTTTTACTTCTCATTGAATTCATGCAGCCCAGCATTCTTTCCTATAACATTGTAGAGAGCCACAGTGGCCCTGCCTAGGCTCTCTCCTGTTGCTTCTTCTACTCTTAGCCCTTCCTTTGTTTCACTGTCCCCAGCTTTAAGAAATGTACTCTCAAAATCACCTGGACTCATGGTGTGAAACCTTTCCCACACAAAGTCAAGAACCCACACACTATAGGCCAGCTCAAGGCAGATCCACTCTGAGCCAGGTCCCCATCAGTTAACATAACCACTATTTTTTTACACCTGAAACTAATATAAAATAATATTGAATATCAATTGTAATTGAAGAAAATATTTGTTTTGTGTTTTATGAATTTCTTCTTTTTATGTCTACTATTTATTTTATTTGATGTATTTGAGTTTGATGTGCTAACCATTCTCTAGTGTTTTAGTTTGAACCTCTAATAATATATTTTCAATTTATCTCTTTTCCTAATGTACGGATCAAATGACATACGTTCCCCTCTACGAACTATTTAGCTGATATGTTATCTCTCTAATATAATTTAGTTCAGAATATTTTATTTTCCAGTTTTCTTGAGATAGATTGATAAATTAAAATTGCATATATGTATTAGGTATATAACATGATGTTTTGATATATGTATACATTGTGAAATGATTACCAAAATCAAAGTAATTAACATATCTATTAGTTCACACAGCTACAGTGTGTGTGTGTGTGTGTGTGTGTGTGTGTGTGTTGTGTGTGTGTGGTGAGAACACTTGCAATATTTTATTTTTTACTTTTCATTGAATTTATTGGGGTGACACTGTTTAACAAAATTATACGTGTTTCAGGTGCACAATTGTACAACATATCATCTGTACACTGTATTGTGTGTTCACCACACCAAATTAAATCTCCATCCATCACTATTTATCCCCTCAGTACCTTCTTTCACCCCTCCCCCACTCTCTGGTAATTACCATACTGTTGTCTGTGCCTATGAGTATTTTTTTCTTTGCTTAATCTCTTTACCTTTTTCACCCAGTCCCCTAACTCCCCTCCCCTCTGACAGTTCTGAGTCTGTTCTTTGTATCTATGAGTCTGTTTTTATTTTGTTTGTTAGTTTATTTTGTTCCTCAGGTTCCACATGTAAGTGAAATCATATGGTACTTGTCTTTCTCTGACTAGCTTATTTCACCTAGCATAATACTTTCCAGGTCCATCCATGCTGTTGCAAAGGGTAAAATTTCCTTCCTTCTAAGCATTTCATAGATGCCAGAGACCGTGCTTCATGTTCAATGTGCCTTACTTTATTTTTCATATTTTTAGTGGTAATAACTTATACCTCACTAAGCCTACATGCCTTTGAGTTTTATAGGTTCCAGTTTTATGTGATGTCCCATATGCGTCACCTATTTTATGTATTTTTTAAAAAATATATATTTTATTGATTTTTTACTGAGAGGAAGGGAGAGGGATAGAGAGTCAGAAACATCGATGAGAGAGAAACATCGATCAGCTGCCTCCTGCACACCTCCCACTGGGGTGTGCCCGCAACCAAGGTACATGCCCTTGACAGGAATCGAACCTGGGACCCCTCAGTCCGCAGGCTGACGCTCTATCCACTGAGCCAAACCAGTTAGGGCCTCACCTATTATAATTTTTAAACTTTTTGTAGGAAAGAGATATATGATTATATATCTGTCTTATCAAGGAAGAAATTTTGGTAGAGACCACATGATAAGTGAAAGTAGTAAAGGAAGAACCCAAATATGTTTAGCTCCAGTTTCCTCAGCTTTAACCATGTTATTGTAATGACCATATAATGCTTCTGATTCATCAATGTGCTTGGCCCATTATGGGTTCTTATGCAGTAGAGGTTCCCATTCTCCCCCAAATTTCACAGCAGGGAAAGGTTATTTTCCATCTAATTTCAAGCATGGGATGAAGAAGAAATGGGTATGAGGCAAGAAGACAGGAGGGTTGAGTTTCAAGCTGCAGCATTGAAATTATATTCCTCATCCGTAATGACACCGCTCACAGCTCCAAGATGTTTTCGAGGCGGTGATCCAGGTGATTAGTGAGGAGAAAGCACAGTGAGTTCTACCAGGAGCCTTTAAAACTCCACCTGGCTGTTCAAGGAGATCCTATTATCCTAACCTCAGTCACATTCTTCCCTGCATAGTAATAAGCTTTCCCCCAGGTGAAACATGGCTTATAATCACCCATAACCTTGCAGAGCTGCCTTGATCCAATGGGCAGGGCCCTGGGGAAAAGTACCTTTCTGCCCTTTATCCAAGAATCAGCAACCTGCTAGCTAAGTCCCTATATTGTAAGTAAATTTGAAGATACTACTCTAGCAACCCTCAAAATAGCCTGAGTGGGAGTAGGTATTTTCTTTATTCTCCCAGTTCAGAAACTTAGGCTTCAAGATGGGAAATCAATTGTCCTCAGTATAAGACTGAATACCTGGTGGGACCAGGAATAACCTGGTATATATTTGGCTCAAAGTTTATGACTTTTTCTACTGTTCTTCTCTGCTGAAGTGACCATCTCTGTATTTCCACCTTCCTGTGTGCATTCACGAGTTCTACCTACAATGATAGCCATGAGTATAAAAGGCAATGTATCCTACTGGTTTGATCTACCCACTGCTCCCATCTCTTCCACTAGATAATGACATAGATCACAGATGTGTTTTTTGAAGGAGGCATAAGCCAGCCTCCTGGAGAAGAGCTAGATCTAGAAAAAAAAAGGTGAAATTTCAGTAACATCCCCAAATTTTCTAGGCTCTCCAGATCCCATTTTATTTAATCAAGTATTGGTACAGACTCCAGTTGGAGGATGATAGGAGAAACAGAAATAGAAAAAGTTATTTCCATTGACTACAATTTCAAAGTCTAGTAGAGGAGAAGGTATACAAGCAGACATATAGAACATGATGTGACATGATGACAATTCTGGATAGGTCATGATAGTAGAGACCAAGAGGTGGTGGTAGTTCTGTTTTGGGAGAAGCATGTGATTTTCAATGTTCTCTGGAAGAGGATAAAGAGTTAAGGCAGGCAGGCTTAAGCAGAGAGAGAAGCATATGTACAGAAACTTATTATCCAGAAACAATCCAGTGAGTTCAAATTAAATACGAGTAAGTGTGTAGTATGGGGTGTAGGATGTTCTGTGGGAGAGTGAGAGGAGATGAAACTGGAAATGTAATCTAGGATATGAACATGAAGAACAATGAAATCTGTACTGAAATACTGGCTAGGATGCTTTCAACCTTAGGAAGGAGGCCTTCAATCATTCCTTAGGCCAGTGTTTGGCAATGATGCCAGAGGTGAGTTTGATGAATAGCTTGCATCAGAAAAGTGACTGGCTATCAATGTGGAGGATGGATGTGTATGTGTGTGAAAGGAAGGCAGAGTGATCAATGGGAAGGCTACGGCAATAATCCCCGGGCAAGTCGAAAGAGCTGAATCTTTACATAGCGGCGGAGATGAAGTGATGGCACATATTGGAGGTGGTAGATGCACATGGACTTATTAGTAACTGGATGTTACTAATTAGTAATCAAGTGAAGAAGGAAAAGGATTTTGTGATGGCACTCATGGACTTGTCTTTGGTAATGGAGATAACCCTTCCAGCATTGTTTCCTCCCAATGTTTTTAGTGTTTTCTCTGCATTATATCTTTGGTCCCTGATGAGGTCAAAAGTGAATTGATCCCACAAGGCATAAGCTAAGCTCATATTTTTAGAATCAGAAGGATACCAGTGTGACAAGGGTGAGGAGAAAGACATTTGGCCCAACTCTGTCTTCCCATAAGTAGGAAAAATGAGACCGACAAAAACATGGCTGCCATAGGTGTCCAGAAAGTGATGGCAGCTGTGTTTCCTCTTCTCCTCATCCAGGTATCAAGGAAGTGGGTCTGCGTCATAAATGGATAACTATTATGTGCCATGTTATCTTATTGGTACAGGAAGAGCTCCTAAGGGGAAAATCTTATGGCTTAAGGTGAGTGTCTATCTCAGTCTTCAGGTCACACTATGGAGATCTTGATCTTCCATCCTATCTAAGCTGGAGTCTATTGATTGAGGATTTCCAGGGAGAGGAGAAAACTGGACATCAAGGTATAGTGACAGAATGCACTCAGTAGTCAATTAAATCTATTTCAGTTCTAATGCTTCTGCCTCAAGTTTCTTCTTCTCTGAAGTGAGATCACTGTATGCACATTCTGAAGTTGTTATAGGAAAGCTAATAAGAAAATGACTAACTAAGCACTCTGTAGGAATGCTTTTGTCTCACTAACCACATCAAAAAATACATAGGAAATGCTTTCAATCTTTAGAAGGAGGCCTTCAGTCGTTCCATATTATAGGCCAGTGGTTTTCCAAGTGTGTTCCCTAGACAAGAGTCATCAGCATCGCCTGGAACTTGTGAGCAATGCTAATTCTCAGGCTCTACCACAGAATCAGAAATGGGTGGTGAGGGCCAGAAATCTGTATCTTAGCAATCCCCCCATGTGCTCCTGATGCACTTTACGGTGTGATAATCACAGCTACAGGCAGATTGTGGACCCATGGGCTGGGAATTGTCTTCATTGATGACATCGTTCCTGTGCATCTGTCCTTAATGTGTCTTTTGGACTAACCCTCACATGTGCCTGGCCTCTATCTTATTTATATCCCTACCCTGGAATTGCGGGTGCTTCAGAGGTGTGATTCCCTTCCAAACATGTGAGAGGAGAGAAGGTGAGAAGCAGTGAGAAGACTGACACCAACATAAGGCCCTTTGCTTTAATGAACCAAGGATCCTGTCTCAGGAGGCAGAGAGTGGAATGCTCAGGGGCTAGGAGTACTGGCTGCTGCTGTGGACGCCTTTGCCGCTGATGTCATTGCCACTGACGCCTTGGCCGCTGTTGCCTTTTCCGCCGTCATGCCCCCGGCCGTAGTTGTTTCCTCCTCTTCTGGGGCATTTGTAGTTATGGGGCCTATGGTTGTAGTCATGTCGTGGTCACGACAGAGATAAGGACTAAGCTGTTTGCCATTCAGAACACAGCACATTTTTTCCTTGTTGCACATCCCATTATGAGGTTTTATTTGTAGCTCTCCATTTCTGCACTTGCTCCTGCAATTTCCGTTTTTGTTTGCACACTTTTTCACCATCCAGTTACCTACATAAAGGAATTATACAGATCATCATGAAAAGCAAAAAATGACAATTATTTCTTGAACACTGATTTTTCAATTCCCTTACCAGTGGCTTTGTTAAAATTTTCCTAGTCATGAAGACCTGCTCTGAGGATTAAATGAGAATTTAAATGAGATTTTATAAATATATACACACATAGATTATTTTTTATATATGTATGACCCTTTCTGAAACCAGAATTCTGCATATAAATACATGGCAGGTGTCTATTTTCCATTTTAAATAAAAAAATATATAACATATGATTACTTGTGAACATAAAATCCTTAATCAATTTCAAAAAATTTGTAACTAAGACACACCTAAGTAGAAGTTTAAAAACTATAATTTTAAAAGGTAAAATTCTCAAATCATTATTGTATGGCTTCCCACTGTTACTCAAATACACATGGCTTTTGTTTGCCTGGTGAGATTTTTAAAATGTCTTTACATGTTTTTGAGGTCCTAAAAACTGTTTTTTAAATGTATCTCTAGATTTGTCTTATATATTATCTTGCTAAATATAAATATATATTCTACTATATATACATAGCTATAACTATGTATTATTGAGGTATTAATATACTCTACAAAATTTTGGAAATAAAAAACCAAAAGCCAGTCTACTAGTAATATATTCATTAGAGAGACATTCTGTAGAATATGGCTATTTATGTGTAATATTATATACATATATACTAAATGCTCTCATCACATGGTATATAACACAGAGAAGGCCCTGAAGAGATGCTGAAACTTTCTCACCTTGTTCTACATTGCTTAACTCATTCCTCTCCATTCAACCAACAAATGTATAGTGAGTGCCTCGTATGTCAAGAATGCTGCAGGATGATGGGAATAAACAATGAGTAGAAAGACAAGGTCTGAGAAGCTTACATTGGAGAAGCAGAGGAAGAAAAGAAACAAGTAAATGAATAAACAGAGTAACTACAGTTTGTGGTAAGTGCAACAAATTGAAAAGATAATGTGATGTAGCAGAGAGTAATCACTTTTGAGTTCTGACTATTACCACTACTATTATCCCTTATCAACTGCTTAATCCTCTCTGAAGTTTAAATGGGTTTTTCCATACATAATATTTGTATACATATATTTACACTCATAGATTTCTAGATGTATGTATGGGCCTCTCACTCCTAAAATCAGAATTCTGTGTGGGGGTCACTGAGGAAAGTACCCCTCAGGAACATGATGTTCAGCCCTAGACATCAAGGATGAAAGGCTCTGCCTATGTGACATCTAGACAAGTGTGTACAGAAGAAGGAAGAACATAGGCAAAGGCCGTGAGCAGAGGAAGAACCTCATCCTTCTGAGGAACAGAAAGATTTCTAGACTTCTTTGTTTTCATGATTTTTCTTTTCCTCTTTTTCTTCTTTTGTGTCTGCAAGGGCTCTCCATATGTTTCTTAGGCTTCAAATTTCTCTATACTCCCTCCACAGTCCCCTTCGTTCTCAGAGTCCCAAATTCATCCATAAAGATAACATTCAAATGCTTTTCTTCACTGAGCAATCTATGTGAATGGAAACCACAGATCAAGTTTCCCTCCTTTCTATCCTGATCTTCTGTGGGCGCTGGCATTTTATTGGTTTTTCTTTCCAAATGTTCTTTCTCAGTGTGGTCTCTCTAAAGCCTCAGGATGTTGGGTTAGGCTTAGATAATCTTACAGAATAATCCCGAATTGCTTATGTTTATCTAGAAAGGAAAACTAAGGAGTTTTCACAGGTCCTTCGGTTTAGAAAGGGGACACCGTGCAAGTGTGTGATGTATGTCATTAATGCCCTAGAGACAAAGTGAGAAATCATGCAGTCCAAATGCGTAGAATTTCAAGGATGCAGTAGATCTAATACATTTTGTGAGGCAACACTCATACTGTTATTAATTTCCTCTTGAACAGTTCTGCAAATTCTAGAGAACATTCAGTACTATCTCTAGAGAGCTATGAGATATTATACAATTTCCATTAAGAAATTGTACTCTAAAAAGATCAATTCTCACTGTGTGCCATATATAAAATATGAGAATGTGTCCAATGTAAAAAAAACCGCGCAATAATTAAACCTGTAAAAGAAGTTTCAGTAAGCAAAAGTTAATTAAAATTATTAAAGATTATTTATTCTAGAAAAATTGTTAAAAGTGTTCATTCTCTTAATTAAAAGTGAGATAAGGAGCGAAACACATTTTGAAAATATTGATGAATCACTTTCATTGAAGCTAGGAAAGTAAAATTATAAATAAATTATTTAAACTTAAAAAGAAAACAAAGAAATCTGTAAGCATGATGAATAAACTGTTAGCATGCAGAACTTTCTAAGTGAGTGGAAGACTGCAAACAAAATACCAGCATATTTGAAGATGAAATTTTTGTATCTCAAATAAATTAATACATTTGTTAGAAGTAACCCATATATTAGAAAATATTTGCAAGAAATGTGAAACAGAAAGTTTGAAAATAGTAACAAAATAGTATCACTTGACAGTATATGCTAGTTTTCTTTATCACCTTTTGACCAATCAATTGAACTTCTAAAATTTACCTATATAATCAGAAGATCTTACAATGATATATTAACAAGGTTGTACTATGTTATTTATAATAGTGACACACTGGTAAAAACAATCCAAATAACACACAGTAAGGGGCTCTTCAAGTTAATATTTGTACAAAAAATGTGACAAAATAATAAGCATCTACTGTTAATTGTATATTCAAGGAATACTCAAAGACGTGGGAAATTTCCCCATATACATTCTTAAGTTTAAAAATGCAGATTATAACTTGTTCATCAGTTGGTCACAATTTTTAAAATGTAAGCATTTTACATGAAATGGTGGCCAGTTTCTTTATTTCTCCAATGCTTTCAGTGTTCCCGTCTTAATTTTGTAAATATAAACTATGTTGATTAATTAAAAAGAAGGAATGCTTATAGAAGCAGAGCTGAAATCTGACACAGGATTTCCAAGCGGCTTAACTCCCCCCCACCTCTTCACTCAGAATATTTTTCTTTCCTTTTCCAACTTAAGGTCCTATTACTTAGATCCAAGAATTTAAAAATGGGAAATGTTCTCTGTAAGACCAAGAAACCTGGGAGAAGTAATATTTTAGGATTGTTGCCATATAAAGTGAAGTGAGGCAGGGCTGGACTGCACTGGCCCTATGTGATAGCACAGGGAGTTTGGGGTGTCATGATCATGTCAGTCCTTGGCTTCTCATTATTCTCCCTCAACTCCAGTTATGGACATGGTGAGAGCCTTGAGGGCTCTTAGTGGTGTTTTGAAGAAACACCCCCGCTCCTGTGAGAGCCCTGCCCCTACTCCCATTGCCAGTTTGAAAACAGGGACTTCATGTGCAGGACCCTGTTCTAAGTTGGTGTTTCTTCTTCCCCAATATTCTAGTTACCTGAGACCAACTGGGCGAGGAGCAAAAAAATTGCAAGAGCGAGTAATAGGTACTTCATGGCTCTTGAACGACAGTAGGCAGGCAGTGGGTTGTATGGAGTCCAGAACTGTCTATTCAGTGTGACCCTGAACACGGGTCTTTATTGTCCTGCCTAGGTGGGGTTGGGCTCAGCCAGTGAACCAGAAGGATATAGGACACTGTGCCAAACATGACTTCAGTCCATTGGCCAGCAGCTCTAATTGGGGCATCACTATTCAAGAGCCCTGTTCTAGGCATGCCTTGGGGGAAAGAGAAAGGTAAGAGAAGGTGTAAGACCTGCTGAAGTGTATGGCAATTTAGAGAGAAAGACACAAGCAGAATTTTTGTTGATTTCCCTAATGCTGGGTACGCCTACCTTTTTCCCACAGTCTCCTATGTTGGTGGTTCTACCAGAGTATTTATCTTACTGCATTGTGACAGTCTGTTCACCTGTTTGTCTCTCCCCCTAATATAAAATGTATTTTTTGAACACTGACTATATATACATTTTTTAATATTGGTTCTGGGCATGGAGGAGTACCTAAGCAATCTTTTGTTGAGTGAAAAATTTCATTTGCTAATAATCTGTCAACTTAGAAAATATTTTTTAATGAAATAAGTCAGTGCTCCAAGATATATGCGTGAAGATGTTTTTAAGGGAGTAGAGGGAAGGAACCAGAGTTACTGGTGTTAGCTGGGCCTGGAACCATGGATATGCGTGAACTTCTGAGCTACCAGATGGTAGTGGAGTATGTGGATCTTTCTTGCACCTCTTCCAAACTGGATATAAAACTAAATTGGGGAACATTCATCCTGAATTACCACCTGAAGATTAGCTGAAGAGGAAACTTTTGATAAGAAAGGGCAGAAACCACCTCAAGATTGCTCCTGCACGATAGCTTGAATGATATGGTCAGGGTTGAGCCTCCCAGCCAGCCAGTGTGTGGTGGGAATCCCACCCACAAACAGGACAACAACAATCAAGACCCAATTACAACAGGAGATCCCAAAGAACCCACACAGGGGACATTCCTAGAGCATCCAGCTCAGGAGATCAAAGAGACTGCACCACTGGGTCCCCCAGGACACTTATTACATAAGGCCACTCCACGAAGCCTGGGAGGCATAGCAATTCTAATAAATAGAAACAAACACAAGAGACAGCAAAAATAGGGAGACAAAGAAACAACCCTCAAATGAAGGAAAAGGAGGAAGTTCCAGAAAAAGAGAATGAAATGGAGGCAAGCAATTCTATCTGATAATAGAGAAACATGGTAATTAACCATAACTTCGCTACCCTTCCCATTGGCTAATAAGGGCGATATGCAAATTAACTGCCAACCAAGATGGCGGCCAGCAGCTACGCAGCTGAAGCAAACAAGAGGCTTGCTTGCTCCAGTGACGGAGAAAGCCAAGGTTCCCTGCCTGCCGCAGCCCAGCTCTGAGCTCCAGATGCAACAATGTTGCAATTATAGAAGCTAAACAAAGCCTAGATACCTGCTTTCAGCCGCCAGCGGGCTCAGAGCTTAGAGCGGCAGTGATGACAACAGAGTTTCAATAATGGAAGCTAAACAAACCCAGATACCTGCTTTCAGCCAGCCACAGCCTCAGAGCTGCACCCGGCTCTCAGCTCCAGTGACAGCTATAGAAGGTAAATAAATCCCAGAATAAAAAAAAGAAGAAGAAAAAAAGAGGCTGGGAGCTTCAGTCGCCTGCCAGCCTGAAAATGGCCCTCAGCCCCTCACCCAGACTAGCCAGGCACCCCAGTGGGGACCCCCACCCTGAAGGGGGTGTGACCAGCTGCAAACAGCCATCAGCCCCTCACCCAGGCTGGTGAGGCACCCAAGTGGGACCCCCACCCTGACCCGGATCACCCTTCAGGGCAAACCACCCATGCACCAGGCCTCTATCCTATATAGTAAAAGGGTAATATGCAAACTGATCCTAACAGCAAAAAGACTGGGAATGACTGGTCACTATGACACACACTGACCACCAGGGGGCAGACGCTCAATGCAGGAGCTCCCCTCTGGTGGTCATTCACTCTCACAGGGGGGAGTTCTGCTCAGCCACAAGCCAGGCTGATGGCTGCCAGTACAGTGGTGGTGGTGGGTGCCTCTCCTGCCTCCTTAGCAGTGCTAAGGTTATCTAACTACAGCTTAGGTCTGCTCCCTGCTGGCAAGTGGGCATCTCCTGAGGGCTGCCAGGCTGCCAGAGGGATGTCTGATTGCCAGCTTAGGCCCAATCCCCCGGGGAGCAGGCCTAAGCCAGCAAGTGGTCACCCCTGAGGGGTCCCAGACTGCGAGAGGGCACAGGCCGGGCTGAGGTACCCCTACCCCCGAGTGCACAAATTTTTGTGCACTGAGCCTCTAGTTTATGAGATATAGAGTTTAAAGTAATGGTTATAAGGATGCTCAAGGAACTTAGTAGAAATTACAGTAGCATTAAAAAGGAATAGAAACCATGAACCAGAACCAGTTGGGAAAGAATAATACCATATTTGACTTCAAGAATACACTGAAAGGAGTCAGAGAAAGATAAGTATCACATGATCTCACTCATATATGGCACCTAATGAACAAAATTAACTGTGAATGAAATAGATCCAGAGACATAGAAGCATAGAATAGATTATGGAATTTCAGAGGAAAGGTGGGAAAGGAAGGGTGGGTGGTACGAAATCAACCCAAGAACTTGTATGTATATATACATAACCCATGGACACAGCCAATAGGGTGGTAAGGCCTACAATCGGGGGCAGGGGGACAAAAGAGGTTAAAGGGGGATAAAGTGGAAAATATGTAATATTTTCAATAGTAAAGATTTAATTTTTAAAAAAGTTTAAAGGAATATGCTGGAAGGAATAAAAGGTAGATCTAATTTAGCAGAGGATCAAATCAGTGATTTGGAAGATAAGAAAGGGCAGAAACCAGGTTATAATGGTTCTTTATTATCCATAAATGAGTGAGATCATGTGGTGTTTTTCTTTCACTTCCTGGCTTATTTCACTTAGGAAAATGCTCTCCAGTTCCATCCATGCTGCTGCAAATGGTAAGAATTCCTTTTTTATGGCAGCATAGTATTCCATTGTGTAGATGTACCATAGTTTAATAATCCACTCATCTGTTGATGGGCATTTAGGCTGTTTTCCAAATCTTGGCTATTGTAAATTGTGCTGCTATGAACATAGAGGTGCATATATTCTTTCTGATTGGTGTTTCTGTTTTCTTGGGATATATTCCTAGAAGTGGTATTAATGGATCAAATGACAGTTCCATTTTTAAATTTTTGAGGAAACACCGTACTGTTTTCCACAATAGCTGCACCAGTCTGCATTCCCACCAGCAGTGAAGGAGGGTTCCTTTTTCTCTACATCCTCTCCAGCACTTGTCATTTGTTGATTTTTGATGATAGCCATTCTGACAGGTGTGAGGTGGTACCTCATTGTTGTTTTGATTTGCATCTCTTGGATGATTAGTGACTTTGAGCATGTTTTCATGTGTCTCTTGGTTTTCTGAGTGTTCTCTTTCCAAAAGATTCTATTTAGGTCCTTTGCCCATTTTTTGATTAGATTGTTTATTTTCCTTTTGTTGAGTTGTATGACTTCCGTGTTAATGTTGGAGATTAAACCCTTATTGGAGATAACATTGACAAATATGTTCTCCCATGCAGTGGGCTTTCTTGTTGTTTTGTTGATGGTTTCTTTTGCTGTGCAGAAGCTTTTTATTTTGATGTAGTCCCATTTGTTTATTTTCTCCTTCGTCTCTCTTGTCCTAGGACAGTGGTCGGCAAACCGTGGCTTGTGAGCCATATGCAGCTCTTTGGCCCCTTTAGTGTGGCTCTTCCACGAAATACCACGTGCGGGCACGCACGGACAGTGCGATTGAAACTTCGCGGCCCATGCGCAGAAGTTGGTTTTCGGCCTGGGCAAGTCTATTTTGAAGAAGTGGCATTAGAAGAAGTGTGTGTGTGGGGTGTCGGTCGGTGGGTCGGGTGACAGGAGACAAAGCGCAGGTGGGCCGTGGGATATGCAGTGCAGGGGAGGCGTGTGAAATTCATGCACAAGTTGAGTGAGCCAGTTAGTCAGCAGTTTCATTGTGCAGTGGTTAGTGCTAGTCCCATCCGCAAATTGCACGCGGGTGACAGAAGTACCTACTCGAAGCATAAAGTTACCTCTGTTTTTCCAACCAGCTGCAAATCCTACAGGTATTTTTGTCATCAATTTAAGAATTGTAATTCTTTTGTGTTGGTGCTTTATTATTATAAAATGAAACATTCTTTTAGGCGCCCTGTTTGAGATGGCTACAAAGAAGAAGCAAAGAAAAAAGGAAGACGAAAACTGTGTATTTAAAGTTGAATGTACCTACCTATATAGTTTAAGTTTAAAAAATTTGGCTCTCAATCAGGCTATCAATCCCCAGAAGGAAAGTAGGGGAGGGCGGGGGTAAGGGGAAGAGATCAACCGAAGGACTTGTATACATGTATATAAGCCATACCAATGGACATGGACAACAGGGGGATGGTAGCATGAGTGTGTGTGGGGGGGAGGTTGGGGGTTAATGGGGGGGATGAGGACACATTTGTAATACCTTAACTAATAATAATAATAATAAAAAAAATTTGGCTCTCAAAAGAAATTTCAATCGTTGTACTGTTGATATTTGGCTCTGTTGACTTAATGAGTTTGCTGACCACTGCCCTAGGATCTGTGTCTGTAAAGATATTGCTGTGACATATGTCTTCAATTTTGCTGCCTATGGAGTCTTGTAGAATTTTTATGGTTTCCCATCTTACATTCAAATCCTTTAGCCATTTTGAGTTTGTTTTTATGTATGGTATAAGTTGGTGATCTAATTTCATTTTTTTTGCTTGTATCTGACCAAATTTCCCAGCACCATTTATTAAAGAGGCTGTTTTGACTCCATTGTATGCTCTTGCCTCCTTTGTCAAATATTAATGAGTATAATGGCTTGAGACAATTTCGGAGCCCTCTATTCTGTTCCATTGGTCTATATGTCTGTTCTTGTGCCAGTACCAGGCAGTTTTGAGAACCGTGGCTTAGTAATATATTTTGGTGTTTGGTATTGTGATCCCTCCAACTTTGTTCTTCTTTCTCAGGATAGCTGTGGCTATTCGGGGTCTTATTTTATTCCAGATGAATTTTTGGAGAGTTTGTTCTAGATCTTTGAAATATGCTGTTGGTATTTTAATAGGTATTGCATTGAATCTATAGATTGCGTTAGATATTATGGACATTTTAATGATGTTGATTCTACCAATCCATGAACATGGTATGTTCTTCCATTAGTTTATGTCTTCCTCTCTTTTTTCAATGTCCTGTAATTTTCCGAGTAGAGGTCTTTTATGTCCTTGGTTAAGTTTATTCCTAGGTATCTTAATTTTTTTTTTTGGTGCAATGGTAAATGGGATTGTTTTCTCATTTCTCTTTCTGTGAGTTCATTATTGGTGTATAAAAAGGCCATAGATTTCTGGGTGTTAATTTTATATCCTGCTACATTGCCAAATTCATTTATTAGGTCTAATAGTGTTTTTTTTGGAGTCTTTGGGGTTTTCTATGTATAATATCATGTCGTCTGCAAATAAGGACAGTTTTACTTCTTCTTTTCCAATTTGGATGCCTTTTATTTTTTCTTCTTGTCTGATCACTATGGCTAGTATTTCTATTGCTATGTTGAACAGGAGTGGTGAAAGTGGGCATCCTTGTCTTGTTCCTTTTCTTAGGTAAAATGGATTTAGTTTTTGCCCATTGAGTATGATGTTGGCTGTAGGTTTGTCATATAGGGCTTTTTTTATATTGAGGTATGATCCCTCTATTCCCACTTCGCTGAGAATTTTTATCAAGAAAGGGTGTTGGATTTTGTCAAATGCTTTTTCTACATCAATTGATATGATTATGTGATTTTTGTCTCTCAGTTTGTTTATGTGATGTATCACATTTATTGATTTGCAGATATTGAACCATCTTTGTATCCCTGGAATAAATCCCACTTGGTCATGGTGTATGATCTTTCCAATGTATTGCTGAATCTGATTTGCTAGGATTTTGTTGAGGATTTTAGCATCTGTGTTCATCAAGGATATTGGCCTGTAGTTCTCTTTTTTTGTGGTGTCTTTATCTGGTTTGGGGATTAGGATAATGCTGGCTTCATAGAAAGAGCTTGGAAGTGTGCCTTCCTCTTGAATTTTTTGGAATAGTCTGAGTAGGATAGGTTTTAGTTCTTCTTTGAATGCTTGGTAGAACTCCCCTGTAAAACTGTCCCGACCAGGGCTTTTGTTTGCTGGAAGGTTTTTTATTGCTGTTTCAATTTCTTCAGTAGTTATCGACCTATTCAGGTTTTTTGACTCTTCTTGGTTGAGTTTTGGGAGCTTGTATTTTTTTAAGAATATGTACATTTCATCTAGGTTGTCCATTTTGTTGGAATAGAGTTGTTCATAGTATTATTTTCATAATCATTTGTATTTGTGTGGGATCGGTTGTTATTTCACCTCTTTCATTTCTGATTTTGTTTATTTGGGTCCTCTCTTTTTGCTTCTTGGTGAGCCTGGCTAGAGGTTCATCAATCTTATTTATCCTTTCAAAGATCCAGCTCTTGGTTTTGTTGTACTTTTGTATTGGTTTTTTTTTGTCTCTATGTCATTTATCTTCGCTCTGATCTTTACTATTTCCTTCATTCTGCTTATGCTGGGCTTTTCTTGTTGCTCTCTTTCTAACTCTTTGAGTTGTAGGGTTAGATAATTCATTACCATTGTTTCTTGTTTTTTGAGGCAGGCCTGTAGAGCTATGAACTTCCCTCTCAAGACTGCTTTCATTGTGTCCCATAGATTTTGGGTTGTTGTGTTTTCATTATCGTTTGTTGCCATCATGCTTTTATTTCTTCTTTGATCTCTCTGGTAACCCAGTCGTTGTTTAATAGCATGCTATTTAGCCTCCAGGTGTTTGATTTTTTAATTGTTTTTATTGTTGTTAATTTCTAATTTTATGCCATTGTGGTCTGAGATGGTGCTTGATATGATTTCTCTCTTCTTGAATTTGAAGAGACTTTGCCTGTGACCCAATATATGGTCTATCTTTGAAAATGACCCATGTGCATTTGAGAAGAATGTATATTCTATGGCTTTGGGGTGAAATGTTCTGAAGATGTCAATTCCATCTGATCTAGTGCATCATTTAGGATTGATGTTTCTTTGCTGATTTTTTGTTTAGAGGATTTGTCCAATGGTTTTAGGGGGGTATTAAAGTACCCTATTATGATTGTATTGCTATCAATCTCTCCCTTGATATCCTCCAAAAGTTTTTTATGTATTAGGGTGCTCCTGTATTAGGTGCGTATATGTTTACCAGAGTTATATTTTCTTGTTGGATAGCTCCCTTTAATATTATGAAGTGGCCTTCCTTATCTCTTGTTATGTCCTTCACTTTGAGATCTAATTTGTCTGATATAAGTATTGCTACCCCAGCTTTTTTTCATTTCCATTCTCCTGAAAAATCTTTTTCTATCCCTTCACCATCAGTCTGTGTGAGTCCTTTTTTCTGAGATGGGTTTCCTGTAGACAGCAGATATATGGGTCATGTTTTCTTATCCACTCAGCTACCCTATGTCTTTTGATTGGGGTATTTAGTCCATTAACATTTAAAGTTATTATTGATAGGTACTTGTCTGTCACCATTTTTATTCTTTATGCCTGTGTTCCTTTTTTGTTTCCCATTTCTTCTTTTTACAGCAGATCCTTTAGTATTTCTTGCATTGCTGGTTTGGTGGTAATAAACTCCCTTAGTCCTTTTTTGTCTGTGAAGCTTCTGATTTCACCCTCAAGTTTGATTAATAGCCTTGCTGGGTACAGTATTCTTGGATTCAGACACTTCCTTTTCATGACTTTGTATATTTCATTCCATCCCCTTCTTGCCTGATGTGTTTCAGTCGCTAGTCTGATGAGGGATCCTTTGTAGGTAACTTTCTGTCTCTTTCTGGCCACTTTTAAGATTCTTACTTTGTCATTGATTGTTGCCAATTTAGTTATAATGTGCTTTGGTATCGGTCTTTTGGGGTTCATTTTGTTTGGGACTCTGTGAGCTTCTTGGACTTGTGTGAGTTTTTTCTTCCCGATATCAGGGAAGTTTTCTGTCATTATTTCTTCAAACAAGTTTTCTATTCCTTGCTCAGTTTCCTCTCCTTCTGGGACCCCTATTATGTGGATGTTGTTTTGTTTCGTGTTGTCCCAAAGTTCCCTTAGGCTCTCCTTTGTTTTTTACGTTTTTTCTTTCTAGATGCTGCTCTGCTTGGGTATTTTTTCCTATCTTGTCTTCTAGCTCACCGATTCGGTCCTCTGCTTCTTCTAATCTACTGTTGAGTTCTTTATAGCAGCAATGTCATTTTTCATTTCTTCTTGGTTCTTCTTCATTTCCTCTTGGTTCTTACACATATTGTTGAATTTGTCTTTAATTCTTTTCAGTCATCTTATTACCATTTCTCTAAATTCTTTCCCTGACATACTGCTTGCCTCACTTTCGTTTACTTCCTTTTCTAGTGATGCCTGCCTCCTTTTCTTTCATTTGCGGGCTGTTTCTTTGTCTCCCCATGATCTCTCTTTTCCGGTTGTCTGGTTATGTAGATCTCTCTTTCCTTTCTGTGAGGAGGAGCAGGGCTTGTCCAAGTCCACGTATTCACGCTGCTTGAGATCCAGTGTTATTGGGTTCGTAGTTGGTCCCTGGGTGCCATGGTTGCAGTGTCCCTGGATGTGTACGCTTCCGATAACAGCCACTCTCCCCTTCAAGATGGCGCGGTCTCCACGGCAGAGCCAGCCACTCTGGGAGAGATTTCAGCAGCAGTGGAGGCTGCCCCTTAACGAACTATTTAGCTGACATGTTATCTCTCTAATATAATTTAATTCAGAATATTTTATTTTCCAGTTTTCTTGAGATAGATTGATAAATTAAAATTGCATATATTTATTATGTATACAACATGATGTTTTGATATATGTATACATTGTGAAATGATTACCAAAATCAAAGTAATTAACATATCTATCAGTTCACACAGCTACAGTGTGTGTGTGTGTGTGTGTGTGTGTGTGTGTGTGTGTGTGGTGAGAACACTTGCAATATTTTATTTTTTACTTTTCATTGAATTTATTGGGGTGACACTGTTTAACAAAATTATACGTGTTTCAGGTGCACAATTGTACAACATATCATCTGTACACTGTATTGTGTGTTCACCACACCAAATTAAATCTCCATCCATCACTATTTATCCCCTCTGTACCTTCTTTCACCCCTCCCCCACTCTCTGGTAATTACCATACTGTTGTCTGTGCCTATGAGTATTTTTTTCTTTGCTTAATCTCTTTACCTTTTTCACCCAGCCCCCTAACTCCCTTCTCCTCTGACAGTTGTAGGCCTTTCTTTGCATCTACGAGTCTGTTTTTATTTTGTTTGTTAGTTTATTTTGTTCCTCAGGTTCCACATGTAAGTGAAATCATATGGTACTTGTCTTTCTCTGACTAGCTTATTTCACTTAGCATAATACTTTCCAGGTCCATCCATGCTGTTGCAAAGGGTAAAATTTCCTTCCTTCTAAGCATTTCATAGATGCCAGAGGACCGCACTTTATGTTCAATGTGCCTTACTTTATTTTTCATATTTTTAGTGGTAATAACTTATACCTCACTAAGCCTACATGCCTTAGATTTTTTAAATTAAATCTTTATTGTTCAGATTATTACAGTTGTTCCTCTTTTTTCCCCCTATAGCTCCCCTCCACCTAGTTCCCACCCCACCCTCTGCCCTTACCCACCACCACTGTCCTCATCCATAGGTGTATGATTTTTGTCCAATCTCTTCCTGCACCCCCCATATCCTTCCCGCCCCTGAGAATTGTCAATCCACTCCCTTTCTATGCCCCTGATTCTATTATATTCACCAGTTTATTCTGTTCATCAGATTTTTGAGTCACTTGATTTTTAGGTTCACTTGTTGATAGATATGTATTTTTGTTCATAATTTTTATCTTTGCCTTTTTCTTCTTCTTCCTCTTCTTAAAGGATACCTTTCAGCATTTCATATAGTACTGGTTTGGTGGTGATGAACTCCTTTAGCTTTTCCTTATCTGTGAAGCTCTTTATCTGACCTTCAATTCTGAATGATAGCTTTGCTGGATAAAGTAATCTTAGTTGTAGGTTCTTGGCATTCATCACTATAAATATTTTTTGCCACTCCCTTCTGGCCTGCATAGTTTCTATTGAGAAATCAGCTGACAGTTGTATGTTCTCTTGCTGCTTTTAAGATTCTCTCTTTGTCTTTTGCTCTTGGCATTTTAATTATGATGTGTCTTGGTGTGGTCCTCTTTGGATTTCTCTTGTTTGGTGCTCTCTGCGCTTCCTGGACTTGTAAGTCTATTTCTTTCACCAGGTGAGGGAAATTTTCTGTCATTATTTCTTCAGATAGGTTTTCAATATCTTGCTCTCTCTCTTCTTCTGGCACCACCATAATTCGGATGTTGGTACGCTTGAAGTTGTCCCAGAGGCTCCTTTCACTATCTTCATATTTTTGGATTCTTTTTTCTTTTCCAGTTGGGTGTTTTTTGCTTCTTCTAATTTCCAATCTTTGACTTGATTCTTGGGATCCTGTAGTTTGCTTTTGGATCTCTGTATATTATTCTTTATTTCAGTCAGTGTATGCTTAATTTCTAGTTGATCCTTTTTCATATCCTCAAGGGTCTCACTAGATTTATTGAGGGTCTCAATAAATTTATCAGCGGTTTCTAGAAAATTCTTGAAAAACCTTTTAACTGTGGTTTTGAACTCTATATTCAGTAGTTTGCTTTCCTCCATTTCTGTCATTTGTGACCTGTTTCTTTGTCTTTGCATTTTGGTTGCTTCCCTGTGTTGATAGAGTGGCTTTGTGTGCTAGGTGTCCTATAGGGCCCAGTGGCTCAGCCTCCCCAATTACCTGAGGTGGATACTCTTGGTGCACCCCTTTGTGGGCTGTGTGCACAGTCATGTTGTAGTTAAGCCTTGATTGTTGTTGGTATCACTGGGAGGTATTGACCTCCAGGCCAATTGGCTGTGAGAATCAGCTGTGTTTATGGTGGGAGAACTTCTGTGCTGGAGACACCATTATGGGGCAAGACTTGCTTCAGTGGGGCTTTGGTGCTCAGTGAGTCTGCCCCCTGAGTGTGTCCCTTATGGATCTGATGAGTTGTACTCTGGATGGTCCCGCTCTGACCACTGGGTACACTGGCTCTTGAATCTCTAAGGAGGTGCTAATTTAGCCTCTGCCTGAGGCTACTCAGCAGGAGCTATGGAGAGATCTACAGATTCCTCTTCTTTGTTTGGGTTTTGGAGGTGTCCAGATGTGGCCCGGCTGTGAAGTAATGCAAGTTGCTGTGGGGCCTTGGGTCTTCTTTTGGATGTTCTTGGTCTCTCTGACCCAGCTGCAGTTTGTTAGATAATTTTAGATTACAGAGGGCCAGGGCATTCATATGCCAAAGCCTCTGCACACAGCTTGGGTGGGCAGGGTCTCAGGGAATCAACAGGGCGGAGCAAACAGCTATGGCTGATCCTCAGCCCTGCCCTAAGAGGCCCCGGGTCTCAGTGTCCTGTGGTAATCACTGCAAGCACCTCTGAGAGAAAGCCACCCTCGAGTTCTGCCCATTGCCAGACAGTCCAATTTCACCCCGTATGAGTCTGGGTCCCCAGAGACTCAGCCGGAACTGGAGTTCAGAGCAGTTGGGAGCTTGTGTCTCCCTCCCGATTGAAAAAAACAACCGTGTCCTCAGTTTTCAGCCCTTTCCGCATGCGCCTCCATACCTCTGCACTTTACTTTCACACCACACTTCCTCTGAGTCTCAGTGTGCTTTTCTCTTTCCTTCTGGTTGTAGAATTTCCACTCAGCCAACCATCCTGTGGTTCTGGATGATGTCCATTTTGTCTTTTAGTTGTAATTTTGAAGTGGTTGTGGGAAGCAGCAATTTCAGGTGTTTACCTATGCCGCCATCTTGGTTCTCCTCCCTTAGAGTTTTATAAGTTCCAGTTTTATGTGATGTCCCATATGCCTCACCTATTTTAATTTTAATTTTTTAAAAAATATATTTTATTGATTTTTTTACAGAGAGGAAGGGAGAGGGATAGAGAGTTAAAAACATCGATGAGAGAGGAACATCGATCAGCTGCCTCCTGCACACCCCCCACTGGGGATGTGCCCGCAACCAAGGTACATGCCCCTGACTGGAATTGAACCTGGGACCCTTTGGTCCGCAGGCTGACGCTCTATCCACTGAGCCAAACCAGTCAGGGCTAATTTTAATTTTTAAACTTTTTCTAGGAAATAGGTATATGATTATATCTGTCTTATCAAGGAAGAAATTTTGGTAGAGATCACATGATAAGTGAAAGTAGTAAAGGAAAAACCCAAATATGTTTAGCTCCAGTCTCTTCGGCTTTAACCATGTTATTGTAATGACCATATAATGCTTCTGATTCATCAACGTGCTTGGCCCATTATGGGTTCTTATGCAGTAAAGGTTCCCATTCTTCCCCATATTTTTCAGCAGGGAAAGGTTGTTTTCAAACTAATTTTAAGCATGGGGTGAAGAAGAAATGGATATAAGGCAAGAAGACAGGAGGGTTGAGTTTCAAGCTGCAGCATTGAAATTATATTCCTCATCCGTAATGACACTGCTCACAGCTCCAAGATGTTTTTGAGGCGGTGATCCAGGTGATTAGTGAGGAGAAAGCACAGTGAGTTCTACCAGGAGCCTTTAAAACTCCACCTGGCTGTTCAAGGAGATCCTATTATCCTAACCTCAGTCACATTCTTCCCTGCATAGTAATAAGCTTTCCCCCAGGTGAAGCGTGGCTTATAATCACCCATAACCTTGCAGAGCTGCCTTGCACCAATGGGCAGAGCCCTGGGGAAAATTACCTTTCTGCCCTTTATCCAAGAATCAGCAACCTGCTAGCTAAGTCCCTATATTGTAAGTAAATTTGAAGATACTACTCTAGCACCCCTCAAAATAGCCTGAGTGGGAGTAGGTATTTTCTTTATTCTCCCAGTTCAGAAACTTAGGCTTCAAGATGGGAAATCAATGGTCCTCAGTCTAAGACTGAATACCTGGTGGGACCAGGAATAACCTGGTATATATTTGGCTCAAAGTTTATGACTTTTTCTACTGTTCTTCTCTGCTGAAGTGACCATCTCTGTCCTTCCACCTTCCTGTGTGCATTCACGAGTTCTACCTACAATGATAGCCATGAGTATAAAAGGCAATGTATCCTACTGATTGGGTCTACCCACTGCTCCCATCTCTTCTATTAGGGAGTGATGTAGGTCATAGATCAGCCTCTTGACGCAGACAGAGACCTGTCTCCTGGTGAAAATAGAATAAATGAAGGTGCTATATTATTCTCATTATCTTCTGTGACCTGTATGAGCGGAATCCTTAAGGCAAAAGTTCTATGGCTTACCATGAGTGCCTATCCCATTGTTTAGCTCACACTCCAGAGCCCTTGATCTTTTTTGTAACCTCTCTAAGTTGGCAATTTATGTGATTTTAGATTTATAGGTAGAGAAAATAATTGCACAGTGTATTGACTGAGTGCTTTTACACGTCTGTCTCAATTTCAGTTCTGATGCCTACAAATCAATATTTCTCTTCTCTGAAGTGAGGTCATCCTACAGTTGTAGGAAATCCAATAAGGAAATAAATATGAAAACTCCATAGGAATGCTTTTGTATCAATAACCACTTAAAAAATATATATAGCAAATGCCTTCAATCTGTAGGAGGAAGCCTTCTGTCATGCCATATTGTAGGCCAATGGCTCTCAAGTGTGCTTTTTGCACCAGCAACATCACCTGGGAATTCGTAATGCTAAGTCTGAGGCTCTACCTCAGTGAGAACCAGAAATCTGTGCTTTAGCATTCCCTACAGATGTTTCTGATGCAAATTAAAGATTGATAATTATGGCTACAGAAAGACTGTGGGCATGTGGACTGGGAAATGTTTTCAGTGATGACACCACTAATGCCCATGAGTCCTTAATGGATGTTTTGGACTAACCCTCTCTTTGCCTGGCTATTACCTGATTTGCATGCTCCCCAGAACTTCGCGTGATGTAAAGGTGTGATGACCTTCCAAACACTGTTGAAGGGCCGAGAGTGGGAAGGTAGATATAGAGAGAAGACTGACCCAGAACAAGCCTCTTTGCTTTAATGAACCAGGGATCCTATGGCAGGAGACAGAGGCTGGCATGCTTAAATAGTAGCAGCAGTGGTCACCGTTATTATAGTTTTCAGTTTCTTAGTAGCTGACAGTTGTCAATTCTCAGTCGGTGGCAGATTTAATTACTGGAACTTAAAGGTTTAATGTCTTTAAGCCGAGCACAGCACCGGGTATTCGTGGGACATTTCCATTTTGAAATATATTTTCTATACTCTCCGTGTTTGCAGATCTTCCTGCAATATCCATCACTGAATTCACACTTTGTCCAAAACATAACACCTGCATAAAGGAATTATGTAGATCATTAAAGATATTTATCACAATAAACTTAAAACAGCCAGTTTTTGAGCATTGACTATCCAAGTCTTTACCAGTTTCTTATATATATTTCCTAATAGTCAAAACCATTTCTGTGGAATAAATGAGATTTTATGCATATATAAATATATTTATGGGCATATGTATGGACTGATCATTCCTGAAGTTAGAATTCTGTATGCATGCCCTGACCAGTGTTGCTCAGTGGATAGAGCGTCGGCCTGCATACTGGAGGGTCCCGGGTTCAATTCCGGTGAAGGGCATGTACCTTGGTTGCGGGCACATCCTCAGTAGGGGGCGTGCAGGAGGCAGCTGATTGATGTTTCTCTCTCATCGGTGTTTCTAACTCTCTATCCCTCTCCTTTCCTCTCTGTAAAAAATCAATAAAATATATTTTTTTTTAAAAAGAATTTTGTATGCAAACTTTCACCAGAGTTCTAGTGCTCATTTTTTTTAAATGGGAAAAAATATGACAAATAAATACAAAATCCTCACCCAGTTTCCTAAAATGTAACAGAAAACCCACTTAAACATCTAAATAGAACTAACAAGTTATCATTTTAGAATGTGAAATGCTTAAATTAGTGTTGTAATACTTCTCAGCATTACCCAAAACATACATGGCTTTTATTGAGATTTTCAGAATGTCCTCTCATGTTTCTGAGGTCTTATAAATTATATTTGGAATATAACTGTATGCTTGCCTTATAAATTTGTATTGTTCAAAATGTTGTATTGACTTACAGACACATACCTATAAACCTTATATATAAACGTTGATTACATATATAACATTGAGATATTCACACTTTTTGATAATTTTAGGAATAAAAATACGAGGCATTGTTCTAAGATTATGTTAATCAGAGAGCCATTCTTCAGGGTGTGGCTGTATATATTTAGATATTATATACCTATATAAAGTCTTTCATCACATATAGTAGACCTTGAACAATGTTGCAACTCTTTTCTACCTTGATCTATGTTGAGTCATTTTTTTTTTAATTCAATCAAAAAATATATAATCAATGCCTACTGAGCAGGACAGACAAGGTTAGGGACTTATACCAGTATTAGAGAGGAGGCGAAAGAAATAAACAAATAAATGACTACAGATTGATATAAGTATAATTAAGGAATGAAATGTGATGTAATAGAGAGAAACTAGATAGAGCTACTATTGACAGGGTAATGTAGGAAGTTATTCCTCAAAAAGTGACATACAAGGCTAGACATGAAAGATAGACAGGATTCAGCTATGTGACGAGCTAGAACAGTGGTTCTCAACCTTCCTAATGCCACGACCCTTTAATACAGTTCTTCATGTTGTGGTGACCCCCAATTTCATTGTTACAAATTGAACATAATTAAAGCATAGTGATTCATCACAAAAACAATATGTAATTATATATGTGTTTTCCGATGGTCTTAGGCGACCCCTGTGAAAGCGTCGTTCGACCCCCAAAGGGGTCGCGACCCACAGGTTGAGAACAGCTGAGCTAGAAGATTGTTAGAAGCAAAGGGAATAGCATATGCAAAGCCATGAGCTTGTGAAGAGCTTGATGTATCTATGAAACTTCCGTTGTCTCCACGATTCTTCTTCCTCTTATTATTCTTCTGAATGCCTCAGGAACTCTTCATCATAGTACCTGGACTTACACTCCCTTTCTAGCCATTCCATCTATTATCTTTCCTCACTGTTACACCTCTCCTCCATAGGCATGACACTCAAATGTCTCTCATTTTGGATATGTTGGGGGAAATCTCAGATTGAATAATTGTTGCCTTCTTTTCATTCCTGATGTTCCATGCTTTTTGGTGTTTTGTTGGTTCTTCCTTCCACATACCCTTCTAGGTATTCATTTCTAATGCCACCAGGTCTTGAATAATCCGGAATTGCTCTTGTATTTGTCTAGAAAAGGAATCTGAATTTTCACAGGGCCTTCAGTTTAGAAATAGAACACTATGAAAGTATGTAATATATGGTATCAATTTTCCAGAGGCCGAGAGAAACAATGTAATCTAAACTCATAGAAGTTCAAGGATACAGTAGACCAGAAACATCTGAGGCAACTTTCATACCATCATTAATTTCTTCTCATCCATAAATTTCAATAGTTTGCTCTTGATAGAGAGCGAAAACTACTATCTCTAGAGGCAGGCTAAACAGTTATTATAATACTCTCTGTTAGGAATTTCTTCTTCAAAGAGTTATTTTGGCCCTGGATGCTGTGGCTTTGTTGGTTGAGCATTGTTCCATGCACCGAAAGGTCACTGGTTTGACTCCCCGTCAGGGCACGTGCTCAGGTTGCTCTCGCACTTTCTCTAATCAATAAAAACATGCTTTAAAAATTAAATATATATTTCTTTAAATTTTAAAATTAAAAAAAGTTAGTCACTTTATTTCATATATTGAAAAATTATAGATGAGATATGATCTAGTGTAAAAAATTAAACCATAGAGAATATGAAGCATGTATGAATAACTTGTCAACATGGGGAGAAACATTCTAAGCTAATGGAGAATGAAAAGAAAAAATATTAATAGATTTGATATGAAAATGAAATGTTTATGCCTCAAATAATAAATGAAAAATTATAAGGTAATCAAAGGTGATTTGCCTTGAGGGAAAAAAGTGATTTGCCTTGGGCTGGTGGGGCCAAGTGAGGAGTGACTGCTATGGTACAAGGTTTCTTTTTATGATGATGTAGCAGTTCTAAAGTTAGATGATGATTGCACAACTTTCTAAATATACTAAAAGGCATTGGTTTCTGCATTTTAATAGATGAACTATATGGTTGGTAAGTTCTGTATCAATAAAGGTGTTAAAAATAATCAATAAAATTTACAGTATGCAATATGCTAAAGGTAATAATATGTCTGTCATGTAAAAGTAACAAGTAAGAAAGCACTAATATACTAAGAGTAACCATTTAAAAATGTATGCCAGTTCCTTTAAAAAATAATACCATACGACAGATACGAATTTATATATAAATAAAGGTATTAAAAACCAGCACACAATATTTACAGTAATATCAAATATACTTATCAGGTGAAACTTAAACAAATTAGTAATAAAACAGTAACAAAGAGTAACCATTTGAAAGTATATGTCAGTTTCTTTAAAAGAAATGATATGCTGAAACCTGGAAATGGAACTTCTAAAATTTGTTTATCTATATGTCAGAAATCTCACAATGATTTATGAACACTATTTATAATACTGACACATTGGAAAAATAACTTAAATGACACATAGAGGTCTTTTCAAGTAAATATTGGTACAAAAGTAGAGTAGTTGATGACATGATACTGTATATAGAGAACCCTAAAGATTCCACCAAAAAACTACTAGAACTGATACATGAATTCAGTAAAGTAGAAGGATACAAAATAAATACCCAGTTGCATTTTTTTAAATCCCTACCAGAGGACATGCTTAGAGAGATGAAAGGAAGGAGGAAGAGAGGGAGGGAGGGAGGGAGGGATACATAGACATCAATGTGAGAGAGAAACAGATTGGTTGCCTTCTATATGTGCCCCGACAAGGAATCTAACCAGCAACCTTTAGGTGCACAGAATGATGCTCAACCAACTGAGCCTCTCCAGCTGGGCTCAATTGCATTTTTATACACCAACTAGAGGCCCGGTGCATGAATTCGTGCACTGGTGGGGTCCGGCCGCCCATCCCAATGGGGGCCAATCAGGGCCAGGCTGTGGGGGGTGGGGGCCATGGGAGGTTGACCAGCCAGCCCTGCCCCTGATTGGGGTAGAGGGGGCCAATTGGGGGGCTGGGCCAGGTGGGGGGAGGGGCCATGGGAGGTTGGGGGCTGATTGGGCCGCTTGGTCGCTGCAGTGCACATCATAGCGACTGGTTGTCCTGGTTGTTTCGGTCACTCTGGTTGTTCTGTCGTTCTGGTCACTTGGCTTTTATATGTATAGATGATAAACTATCCAAAAGGAAAACTAAGAAAATAATCCCATTTACAATTGCATTAAAAAAGTACCTAGGAATAAATTTAACCAATGGTGAAAAAGACCTGTACTCAGAAAATTATAAGACACAAAAGAGCCCTGACTGGTTTGGCTCAGTGGATAGAGCCTTGGCCTTCGGACTGAAGGGTCCCAGGTTCGATTCCAGTCAAGGGCATGTACCTTGGTTGCGGGCATATCCCCAGTGGGGAGTGTACAGCTGATCGATGTTCCTCTCTCATCGATGTTTCTAACTCTCTATCCCTCTCCCTTCCTCGCTGTAAAAAATCAATAACATATATTTTTAAAAAAAGACACAAAAGAAAGAAAATGAAAATACAAATAAGTGGAAGCATATACTGTGTTCACAGATAGGAAGAATTAACACCATTAAAATGTCAATTCTACCTGCCCTGCCTGGTTTGGCTCAGTGGTGAGAGTGTCAGCCTGTGAACTGAAGGGTCCTGGGTTTGATTCTGGTCAAGAGCACATACCTCCTGCTGCAGGCTTAATCTCTGGCTGAGGTCAGGGGCGCATGTGGGAGGCAACCAATCAATGTGTCTCACATCGATGTTTCTCTCTCTGTGTTTCCCCCCCTCCCTTCCACTCTGAAAACCAATGGAAAAAATATATCCTGAGGTGAGGATTAACCAGAAAAAAATGTCCGTACTACCCAAGCAATGTATAGATTTAACACAACTCTTATAAAGATACCAATAGCGTATTTCACAGAACTAGAACAAATATTCCAAAAATTTATATGGGACC
Source organism: Myotis myotis (assembly GCF_014108235.1). Classification (NCBI taxonomy): domain Eukaryota; kingdom Metazoa; phylum Chordata; class Mammalia; order Chiroptera; family Vespertilionidae; genus Myotis; species Myotis myotis. The sequence goes on along the minus strand of NW_023416401.1, from coordinate 61,986,762 downwards.
ACAAAAGACCCACAGCAATCTTGAGAAATATGAATGAAGGAATCACACTACCTGATATTGAACTATACTACCAGACTATAGTAACCAAAACGGCATGGTATTGGCATAAAAACAGATATATAGATCAGTGGAACAGACTAGAAAGCCCTGAAATAAACCCACACCTTTATGGTCAATTAATATTTGATAAAGAAGACAAGAATACACAATGGGGTAAAGAGAGTCTATTCAATAAATGGTGTTGGGGAAATTGGACAGATACGTGAAAAAAAAGAATAAACTCAAAATGGATTAAAGACTTAAATGTTAGACTCGAAATCATAAAAATTCTAGAAGAAATCATAGGCAGTAAAATCTTGGGCAATTCTTGTTGCAATATTTTTTCTAATATATCTACTCAGACAAGGGAAACAAAAGAAAAAAATAAACAAATGGTACTACATCAGATTAAAAAGGTTTTGCACAGCAAAGGAAACCATCAATAAAATGAAAAGACAACTCACTAATTGGGAGAACATATTCACTAGTGATACATCTGATAAGGGGTTAATATCCAAAATTTATAAATATCAATGATGAGAGAGAATCATTGATTGGCTGCCTCTGCACACCCCCTCTCTCTCTCCTTTCGGAAATCAATAAAAATATAAAAAACAAAACAAAAGAAAAACAAAAAGCAAGTGTTGGCAAGGATATGGAGAAAAGGGAACCCTTGTGCACTGTTGGTGAAAATGCAGACTGGTGCAGCTACTGTGGAAAGCTGTATGGAGTTTCCTCAAAAAATTAAAAATGGAACTGCCTTATGACCCAGTCATTCCACTTCTGGGAATATATCTGAAGACACCGAAACACTAATTTGAAAGTCTATATGTGTTCACTGCAATATTATTTTTTATTTTTTAAAAAATGTATTTTATTGATTTTTTACAGAGAGGAAGGGAGATGGATAGAGAGTTAGAAACATCCATGAGAGAGAAACATCCATCAGCTGCCTCCTGAACACCCCCTACTGGGGATGTGCCCGCAACCAAGGTACATGCCCTTGACTGGAATCGAACCTGGGACTCTTCAGTCCACAGGCCGACGCTCTAGCCACTGAGCCAAACTGGTCAGGGCACTGCAGTGTTATTTATTTGTTTTTTGTTTGGTTGGTTAATTTATTGTTATTAAATAATTTTAAAAAATAAATTAAATAATTTTCTTGGGATCGAACCTGCAACCCAGGCATGTGCCCTTGACTGGAATCAAACCCAGGACCCTTCAGTCTGTAGGCCGATGCTCTATCCACTGAGCCAAACCAGCTAGGGTACTTACTGCAATGTTATTTAAATGGCCAAGATTTGGAAGCAGTCCAAGAGATCATCAGTAAATGCGCGAATAAAAAGCTGAGGTACATTTACACAATGGAACACTACTTGGTTGTAAAAAGAAGGAAATCTTACTTTTTATGACAGCATGGATGGACTTGGAGAGTATTATGCTAATTGAAATAAGCCAGTCAGAGAAAGACAAGTACCATAACTTTTACTCGTATGTGGACTCAAAGGAACAAAATAAACCAACAAACAAAATAGAAATAGACTCATAGATACAGAGAACAGACTGGCAGCTGTCAGAAGGGTGAGGTGTTGGAGGTCTGGGTGAAAAGGGTGAAGGGATTAAACAAAACACCCCCCAAAACTCATAGACACTGACAACAGTATGGTGATTACCAGTGAGAAAGGGGGATGGGGAGGAGGTGTGGAGGGTAAAAGGCTGATCAATGGTGATGGAAGGAGACTTGACTTGGGGTGGTGAACATACAATACAATATGCAGATGGTATATTATAGAATTGTACACCTGAAACCATATAATTTTATTAACCAGTGTCACCCCAATAAATTCAATAAAAAATTAAAAATAAGAATATTAAATATCTATTTAAAATCTAATTTCCAAGAAATATTTAAAGATCTGTATTTTTTAAAAAATAAAATGTTGTTAAAAATCAGTTTAGAAATATGCCTATAACTTGGTCAAAACTTAGAAATTATAAGAGGTAATAAAATTGTAGCCAATTTTCTATTTCCCAAACACTTGCAGTGTTCCAGTGTTGATTTTGTAAGTATAAACCATGGAATTAATTAAAATGAAGGAATGCTTACACAAGTAGGGCTGAAATATGACAGGACTCCCAGCGGTTCTGAACTCTTTCCCAGTGTCCACCCAGAATAGTTTTCTTCACCTTTCCCCCTTAGGGTCCTATAGGTATTGAGAAAGAGCCTCCCCTGTCCTGTTCACCACATCCAAGAACAACAACAATAAAAAAAGGAATAAAAGGGAGACCTCTGTAGAATGAAGAAAACTGGAAGAAGTGATATTTTAGAATTATTGCTTCAGGAGGCGATACCTGGTGCCACACAAAGTGAAGCGAGGCAGGGCCGGACTGCACTGGCCCTAAGTGACAGCACAGAGGGAAGCTTGGGGTGTCGTGATCACGTCTGTCCTTGGCTTCTCATTATTCTCCCTCAACTCCAGTATGGACATTGTGAGAGCCTTGAGGAGTTTTGAAGGAGTAAGGCAAACCTCAGTCTCCGTGTTGTAACTCCCAGGCTCACAGCCAGTTTGAAAATAGGGACTCCATGTGCAGGACCCTGTTCTGAGATGGTGTTCCTTTCTCCCCAATATTCTATTTACCTGAGACCAACTGGGCCAGGAGCAAAAAAATTGCAAGAGCGAGTAATAGGTACTTCATGGCTTCTGAAAGACAGTAGGTAGATAGAGGATTCTATGGAGTCCAGAACTCTCTATTCAGTGTGACTCTGAACACAGGTTTTTATTGTTCTCCCTGGGTGGGGATGGGCTCAGCCAGTGAACCAGAAGGATATAGGACACTGTGCCAAACACGACTTCAGTCCATTGGCCAGCAGCTCTAATTGAGGCACCGCAGTTCAGAGTCTTAGACTACGAATGCCTTGGAGGGATGCAAAAGACAGAAGAGAAACACAGTGGTATGGTAATTTGGAGAGACCGGAGGCAGACAAGAATAATTGATTCTGATCCCTCAAGCCTGGGTCCTCCTACTTGTTTTTGTCACAGCCTCTTGTGTTGGTTCTATCTGTGTTTATCTTACTGCTCCCGACAGTCTCTTTGTCTTTCTCTTCCCCTAAAATGAGATGTTCTTCAAGACACTGATCACATATGATTATTTTCTGTTTACCAGTGCTGAGCACAGAGAAGTACCTACACATTTGTTTATTGGATGAACAAATTAATGCTTTTTTGATAACAAATATTTTAAAAGTCTTTTTTAGAGAAATAAATCAGTGCTCAAAGGTATATGTGCAAATCCCTTTTTGAAGTCCATCAACAGAATATCACTAAATGAAGTATATCCACATGATTTAATACTATGAATCTGCTAAAAAGAGTGCACTGGATATGCTGCAGCATAAATAAAATGATTTTCTAGTTCAAAACAATCTACTGAATAAAAGAAGATATTCGCCAATCATACATCCTATAAGGAGTTACTCCTATAAGGAGTTACTATCCAAAACTGATAAAGAACTAATACAACTCAACACCAAAGAAGCAAACAATCCAATTTAAAAATGGGCAGAAGACCTGAATAGAAATTTTTCCAAAAAGAACATCCAGATGGCTAATAGACATATGAAAAGATGCTCAGAGTTACTAATCATCAGAGAGATGCAAATTGAAACCACAATGAGATATCATCTCACTCCTGTCAGAATGTCTATCATCAATAAATCAACAAAAAAGTGTTGGGCAAGGATGCAGGGAAACGGGAACCCTCATGCACTATTGGTAGCAGCCACTATGGGGAACAGTATAGAGTGTCCTCAAAAAATTAAAAATAGAACTACCTATTACCCAGCAATAACACTTCTGCATATTTATCCAAAGAAATCCAAAACACTCATTCAAAACGATATATGCATCCCCATGTTTATTGCAGCATTGGTATTTACAGTAGCCAAGATATGGACACAACCCAAGTGCCCATCAATAGACAATTGACATAAAGAAGATATATGTCTATATATATCATATATATGTGGTATATATGTCTATTGTTATGCCAACATTAACTTTCATAATTACTGGGGTTTTACAATAATTCTTGCATTTAGGTAGTCTAAGTTTTTGGGTTGTCTTTTTTTTAACTATGTTCTTCTTTTACAAAGTATTTTTTGGCAATTTTAGGTCATTTGTATTTCCATATAAGTTTTAAAATCAGCCAGTGGACATTTACAAAGAGGCTTGCTAGGCCTTTGGTTGGGATTGCACTCACTCTATAGGTCAGTTTGGGGAAAACTGACCTTTTAGTATTTCAAACCGTGAGCATAGTTTATGTATCCATTTACTTAGGTCTTGATTAATTTCTCTCTGTGATTTTTTTTTTTTTTTAGTTTTAAACAACTTTTGTCGTATTTACCATGAAGTATTTCCTATCTCTGATGCTGATGTATATACTAGTATTAATGTTTTACTATTAATTGTTGGATTGCATAGAAAAATAAAGTTGATTTTGGTATATATATATATATATATATATATATATATATATATATATATGTATAATTTTATTTTATTGTTTAGAGTATTACAAATAGTAGTACATATGTCTCCTTTGTTTCCCCATTGACCTTTCCCCAGCCTCCCCTACCCTCCGGCACATGCCTTCCCCCGTCCCCCCTCCTCCAGTGTCTTGTGTTCATTGGTTATGCTTACAAGCATGCATACAAGTCCTTCGGCTGATCTCTTACCCTTACCCCGCCCCCACCAACACTTCCCAGCCTTCCCATTGTAATTTCACAGTCTTTTCGATGCTTCTCTGCCTCTATATCTATCTTTTTGTTCATCAGGTTATAATGGTTCTTTATTATCCATAAATGAGTGAGATCCTGTGGTATTTTTCTTTCACTGCCTGGCTTATTTCACTTAGCAAATGCTCTCCAGTTCCATCCATGCTGCTGCAAATGGTAAGAATTCCTTCTTTTTTATAGCAGCATAGTATTCCATTGTGTAGATGTACCATAGTTTAATAAATCCACTCATCTGCTGATGGGCATTTAGGCTGTTTCCAAATCTTAGCTATTATAAATTGTGCTGCTATGAACATAGGGGTATATATATCCTTTCTAATTGGTGTTTCTGTTTTCTTGGGATAAATTCCTAGAAGTGGTATTACTGGGTCAAATGGCAGTTCCATTTTTAAATATTTGAGGAAATGCCATACTGTTCTCCACAATAGCTGCACCAGTCTGCATTCCCACCAGCAGTGAAGGAGGGTTCCTTTTTCTCTCCATCCTCTCCAGCACTTGTCGTTTGTTGATTTCTTGATGATAGCCATTCTGACAGGTGTGAGGTGGTACCTCATTGTTGTTTTGATTTGCATCTCTCGGATGATTAGTGACTTTAAGCATGTTTTCATGTGTCTCTTGGCTTTCTGAATGTCCTCTTTTGCAAAGTGTCTATTTAGGTCCTTTGCCCATTTTTTGATTGGATTGTTTATCTTCCTTTTGTTAAGTTGTATGAGTTCCCTGTTAATGTTGGAGATTAAACCCTTTTTGGAGATAACATTGGCAAATATGTTCTCGCATGCAGTGGGCTTTCTTGTTTTGTTGATGGTTTCTTTTGCTGTGAAGAAGCTTTTTATTTTGATGTAGTCCCATTTATTTATTTTCTTCTTAGTCTCTCTTGCCCTAGGATCTGTGTCTGTAAAGTTATTGTTACAACATATGTCTGCAATTTTGATGCCTATGGAATCTTGTAGGATTTTTATGGTTTCCTGTCTTATATTCAAGTCCGTTAGCCATTTTGAGTTTGTTTTTGTGTATGGTGTAAGTTGGTGATCTAGTTTCATTTTTTTGCATGTATCTTGACCAAATTTCCCAGCACCATTTATTAAAGAGGCTGTTTTGACTCCATTGTATGCTCTTGCCTCCTTTGTCAAATATTAATTGAGTATAATGGCTTGGGCCAATTTCTGGGTCCTCTATTCTGTTCCATTGCTCTATATGTCTGTTTTTATGCTAGTACCAGGAAGTTTTGAGAACCGTAGCTTGGTAATATAGTTTGGTGTCTGTTATTGTGATCTCTCCAACTTTGTTCTTCTTTCTCAGGATAGCTGTGGCTATTCGGGGTCTTTTTTTATTCCAGATAAATTTTTGGAGAGTTTGTGCCAGAAGCCAATTCCAGCATGTCAGCAGGGCTGAATCATCTGGAGATGGCAGAGGGCATTTCCCCAAACCTGAAGAGGATACATAAAATGATTGCTTGCTGCCAGACAGCTGAGGGCATCTTAATCTACATGTTATTGCCTCCTACTGGCCAAACACCTGAACAGCCGTAAGAAATTCCCCATTCTGACAATGGATTGTGTATACGAAACCCTACCCTTTGATGTGTATATCTCCACCTTGCTTTAGGAATAGTTGTGTTAATAAATAGCAAGGGGTCCTGAGATGAGAACTTGGTTTCTTTAGCCAAGCTCCGTTGGCCCCCAAATGTCTTCCAAAATTATGTTTCGTCTCTGGACTCTTATTTAATTTACGCACAGCGCCTTCTCCAGATTCCTGAACCCTTCTAGATGCTGGATTAAGAACCCTGGCAAGTTTGTTCTAGTTCTTTGAAATATGCCATTGGTATTTTAATAGGTATTGTATTGAATCTATAGATTGCTTTAGGTAGTATGGATATTTTAATGATGCTGATTCTACCAATCCATGAACATGGTATGTTCTTCCATTTGTTTATGTCTTCCTCTATCTCTTTTTTCAATGTCCTGTAGTTTTCCGAGTACAGGTCTTTTATGTCCTTGGTTAAGTTTATTCCTAGGTATCTTAATTTTTTTGGTGCAATGGTAAATGGGATTTTTTTTTCATTTGTCTTTCTGTGAGTTCATTATTGGTGTATAAAAAGGCCATAGATTTCTGGGTGTTAATTTTATATCCTGCTACATTGCCAAATTCACTTATTAGGTCTAGTAGTTTTTCGATGGAGTCTTCGGGGCTTTCTATGTATAGTATCATATCATCTGCAAATAAGGACAGTTTTACTTCTTCTTTTCCAATTTGGATGCCTTTTATTTCTTCTTCTTGTCTGATTGCTATGGCTAGTACTTCTAGTACTATGTCAAACAGGAGTGGTGAAAGTGGGCATCCTTGTCTTGTTCCTGTTCTTAGGGAAAATAAGTTTAGCTTTTGCCCATTGAGTATGATGTTGGCTGTAGTTTTGTCATATAGAGCTTTTATTATGTTGAGGTATGACCCCTCTATTCCCATTTTGATGAGAGTTTTTATCAAGAAAGGGTGTTTTCTGTATTTTAGTTGTAATTTTGATGTGGTTGTGGGAGGTTAAGAGTACAGGCGTTTACCTACACTGCCATCTTATATATATATATAGATTGATTTCAGAGAGGAAGGGAGAAGAGGCAGAGAGAGATAGAAACATCAGTGATGAGAGAGAATCATTGATCGGCTGCCTCCTGCACACACACCCCTTACTGGGGATTAAGCCTGCAACCCGGGCATGTGCCCTGACCTGGAATTGAACCATGACCTAGTGACTCATAGGTCGATGCTCAACCACTGAACTACGCTGTCTGGGTTGTCAATTTTATTTTAATAAAAAGACCAAGAAAAAGATATAACTAATAAGTCAACAAAAGAGATAAAGTGGAATAATAAGAAATACTTTACTCACATAAAAGGAGTCAGAAAGGAGGGAAAACAAAAGAAAGAACACCTGAGACAAAGAGAAAACAAATAGCAAGATGCTAAATTTAAACACAATATATCAATAACAAAACTTATATGATCTTAAACATTTCAATTAAATGGCATAGATTATTGAATTGCACAGAAAAGCAAGACCCAAGTATTACTGACCATAAGGAATATTCACTAAATAAAGTAAAGAATGTAGAAGAACTTGAATAGCTATATTGATAGCAGACAAAATAAATTACAGAGCAAAAATTATTGTCCTCCAGTTTGGCTCAGTGGATAGAGTGTTGGTCTGTGAACCAAAGGGTCCTGGGTTCGATTCCAGTCAAGGGCACATACCTCAGTTGCAGGCTCCTCCCTGGCCCAGGCCCTGGTCAGGGCTTGTGCAGGAGGCAACCAATCAAGGTGTTTCTCTCATATTGATGTTCCTCTCTGTCTTTCCCACTCTCTTTAAAAACCAATGGAAAAATATTCTCGGGTGAGGATTAACAACAACCTGTTTATATATATATGCATAAACAGGTCATTCCTATAATAATTAAGGTGTAAATTCATAAAGAGAGCATAGCAATCTAAATATTTAAAGACTTAATACCAAAGTTTCAGAATATATGAAGGAAAGCCTAATAAAATGTATGAGGAAAAAGACAAATTCACAATTATAGTCAGATATTTCAAGAATCCTTTCTCAATTTTTCATGGAACAAATAGAGAGGGGGGAAAAGTAGAGAATTGAACACACTATCAACTAATTTGACCCAATTGACATTTATTAAACACCATACTCAATAATGGACATTCTTTATATTTGCATATGGGACACTAACCAATCAATGAAATCAAACACTAGTTTTTGAAAAGATCAGTAAAATTGATAAAACCTAGCCAAAATGAACAAGATGTGAATGTTGTTCCAGAGGTCTTTGAAACTATTCTCATTAATAAAATTCTTTTTTCCTTTGTGCTGCTCTGAATGGCTGTTTTCTGTTACTTTGTCTTCTAAAGTGATGATTTCATTCTCTGCTTTATGCAATCTGCTGTTGATTCTTTCTAGTGTATGCTTCATTTCTGACTGGTTCTTTTTTATGGTTTCTATGTCCTTTCTAATGCTTACTATTCTTTGTTGACGTTATCATTAAGATTTTTGAGCATCTTTATAACGTGTTTTAAACTCTGTATCTAGTCGATTTCTTCCTTCCTTTTCATTTCGTTCTTTTTCTGGAGATTTCTCTTGTTCTTTCATTTGGAACATGTTTCTTTGTCTCCCCATTTTGGCTGCCTCTCTGTGTTTGTTTCTGTGTATTAGTCATATCTGCTACGTCTCTCAAGATGTGCTAGTCGTGGCAGCGTGGCTTTATGTAGTAGTTGTCCTGTGGGGCTCAGTGGTGCAGTCTCTCTGATAACCTGAGCCAGGAGTTCAGGAGTGTTCCTCGTGTGAGTTAATGTGCCCTCTTGTTGTAGCTGAGCCTTGATTGCTGTTGGCATGTCAGTGGGTGGGAACCCGAGGCTGTGAGGATTGGCCATGACTGCAGTGTATGAGCTGCTGTGCAGGAACTGACCGCATGGAGCTAGATTAGTCCCAGCAGGGTCTGGTGCCTGCTGAGATCTCCCTTGGGATGTGCCACTTGAGCCAATCAGGCAGTGCTCTACTGAGGGCTGAAGCTGGCTCCAGGTGTGTTGGTTTCGGGGCCTGTTAGTGGCGGAGGGCTCAGTGCAGGTCAGTGTCAGATGTCGCCTGTGACTGGCCCAGAGTTGTCTGTTAGGATCTACAAAGTGATCCGTGGTTGATCGTTTCCTGTGCTGGACCTGGATGTGCATGGGAGAGGCCATGCTGCAAAGTGAGGCCAACTGCCACCAGTACTGCACCTGGGACAGGTCAGCAAGAGGTCCAAGGAACCCCAAGACCTGCAGCGGCCTGAAGGCTGCCAGGCAGGAGGCTAGTTGGGTAAGGCATTGTCTCAGGAAGTCACCAGTGGGGGGTGAGTGGTATTCACCAGGTTAACACAGATTCAGATTTGGTGCCAGTGCTGAGCCTGAGGCCACTCAGCAAAAGTGTCAAGGTACACTGAGGTCACCTGCCACACTCCTGTGGCCTGCAGACCTATGCTGTCGGGTGGGGTCTCAGAGAGTCATCAGGGTGGAGCTAGTGGAGTTAACCAGGCTAATAAGGCATCAGACTTGTCTATGTTGGGGGAGGACTCAACAGAGACAATGGTAGCTGTCCCTCCAGCCCTCAATCTGAAGCCACGCAACTCAGTTTTTCCCTGTATGTCTCTGGCACTCCTTGAGCATGGGCTTTTAAGAGTACTCTTGGGTTTCCAGCAGGCTTCTGTCTCATCCAGATTAATGGAATATTTGCTAATTTATCACATCTTTATCCATTCATCCATCAGTGGAGACTTATGTTGTTTCCATACGTAGCTACTGTGAATTATACTGTAATACATATGGGAATGCAGACATCTTTTTGATATCCCATTTCCTTTCCTTTGGGTGTATACTCAGATGGAATTACTGGATCACATGGCAGTTCTATTTTTAATTTTTTGAGGAAGTTTCATATTATTTTCCATAGTGGCTGTACCAATAGTGCACAAGCTTCTCTTTTCTTCACATCCTCACCAACATTTATTATTTATTATCTTCTTGATGATAGTCATCCTAACAGGTATGAGGTAATATCTCATTATGGTTTTAATTCATATTTCTCAGATGCTTAGTGATGTTGAACATCTTTTTCATGTCCCTATTGGCCATTTAGATGTCTTTTCTGGAGAAATGTCTATTCAACTCTTCTCCCAGTTGTAAATTAGATTATTTTTGTGATTGAGTTCTTTATATATTTTGGATATTAACTCTATCATTATATGGTTTGCAAATATTTTCTCCCATTCTGAAGATTGCCTTTTTTATTTTGTTGAATAGTTTCTTTTTTTATTTTCTTGAATAGTTTTTGTTGAATGTCTGCTTTCTTTCCCCACATTTCTAGCATGTGCTTTTGCCCTATAAATACTTATGAGATGGTTGCATTGCCATGGTTGTACTATGGCCACGTTTCATGCAAAAGGAAGTGGCATGGCAAAATCTAATGGGCACAAGCCACCTGAACCTCTGCACCCTCCTGTTAAGTATCTTACCAAAGACTCCACCAAAAATATCCTGCTTAATATCATTGGCCACAATTGCATCACATTTCACCACTGTGTGCTGGCAAAATTTGGAGAAAGTATTTACATGTGCATATGGCTGCACTTAAACCATCATTCAGACACAATAAGCTGTAATAAGGAGCCAATAAAAGGAAGTGCCCAGAGCACACTCACTGCCGGGCAGATATTACACAGCACAGAATTCCCCGGGGAAGATGGCAGACCCCACAGGGTAGCTAATGATCCCTTTCTTGGGACATCAAGATCTACCTGTGCTGGCAGCCTGTGGGCACACCCACACCCTGAGCTCTGTGGACCATCACAGAGGGCAGGAGAGGACCTGCACGTTCATACCACCATCCGTGAAAGGAGCCGCTGGATGTGGGGCAGATAGAAGGGCTCTGCTGACGGGTGACCAGTGCCGCTCCTGATGATCTGAGTCAGCTGATGAATTTTGGCAACTGATACCAGCCTACAGCTCCTGGAACACAGGGGGCGGGGGCGGGGGGGCTTCTCATATTAGGACACAGTGTATGTCCAGGCAACACTCTTAGTGTTGCTGAGATGGCATTCAGTGTTACAGTATTTTCATGCAAGTTGCCTATTGCCCTGCTCCCTGTCCAACTCAGTTATCAACTAGGTGACTTTTTGGTTTTGATTTAGCAAATAATTCATATAGATAGGCTAACTAGCTTCCAAAGTTTAATAATCAGAAAGTGATTCCTTTGATTCCCATGTAAAGATACTTTAAGAAAAATGTAACAAAACCCCCACATATACACATGCCATAAACAGATCATCTATTATATATGTCCCAGAAAACTAATGCCACAAAGTAAAATGAGTATTAGATGGCTATTATTTAATAACTAATGACTGTGATTGGTCTACTTTAGACACCATTTACATAATACCATTCTGTGGTAGATGAGGGTGTATCTCACTTATACCTTATCTCTGGCACCTTATTATTGCTTCTGCAATGTGAACCAGTTTCTTGCTATACAGGCTAGAGATATGTCATCCTAGACTTTTGAATTATATAACTCCTGAGTTGGCATAAATATTTTTGGGTGCCACGTTTTCATCTTATTTTTAATTACTTCATCTTTCTGCTTAAGTGCATTCTGTAAAGAAAATGAACGTGCAGTTCCCATCCTGCCCTCTGTGATGGTCCACAGAGCTCAGGGTGTGGGTGTGCCCACAGGCTGCCAGCACAGGTAGATCTTGATGTCCCAAGAAAGGGATCATTAGCTACCCTTTGGGGTCTGCCATCTTCCCCGGGGAATTCTGTGCTGTGTAATATCTGCCCGGCAGTGAGTGTGCTCTGGGCACTTCCTTTTATTGGCTCCTTATTACAGCTTATTGTGTCTGAATGATGGTTTAAGTGCAGCCATATGCACATGTAAATACTTTCTCCAAATTTTGCCAGCACACAGTGGTGAAATGTGATGCAATTGTGGCCAATGATATTAAGCAGGGTATTTTTGGTGGAGTCTTTGGTAAGATATGTAACAGGGAGGGTGCAGAGGTTCAGGTGGCTTGTGCCCATTAGATTTTGCCATGCCACTTCCTTTTGCATGAAACGTGGCCATAGGACAACCATGGCAATGCAACCATCTCATAAGTATGGGACAAAGGCATAGGATAGACATGTGGGGATAGAAGGAAAGACATTGCCTGGAGCCTGATGTTATTGTGAAGGTCTTGTAGCATCACTTGACTTGGTGTCATATGAGAAGAACAAAACCCTAATTTGGATAAGCGGCCTTTTTGCCCATCTTTTTTGTTTCACATTAACAGCCTATTGCAATTGGTCATGTATTACAGATGGAATATGATTGAAAGACATAGCCAGCCCTCTCTTAATGATATATAGATGCAGTTTTCTTCCTTATTTTTCATTCTCATTATGGTCTCTAGTTGACTGTGAGGGCAATTAATTATATTAAGACACTTTTATCTGGAAAATTGCAACATGATATTGACTGGAGAAATGTAGATTGATAACTCTAAGAAGAGTACCATCCCGATTTTGAAAACAAACCAACCAAAACCCCCAAAAACATAAATCAGAGATCTAGAGTATATTTCTTGAGGTCATGGAATGGAAGTTTAACCATCACAAAACCAAGGATTGTTTCTGTTTTTCTCACTGCTCTGTCTCTAGATCCTTCACCAATACAGGCAGAGAGCAGGTGCTAATAAATATTTGCTGGAAGAATAAATGCATGAAGGTACTCATTTTCTACACAGACACTCACATGTGCGCACACACAAAACAGTACTTTGGGATAAATTCCTAAATTTCTTTGAGCTTGTCTGTCTTCCATGATTTTTTTTTCTTTATGGAAAAGGACGAGAAACTTCATTGGAGTATAGAATGTGTTTCACGCACACAACATTGATGAGCTCCTATTGAAGAGACATTCCGAAGCGTCTGGGTACAGGAGAGAGTGCCACTGTGGGAAGTGGGGAAGGGCTCTATCCAGAGATTACACAGACCTGGAGAGGGAGATGCCCCGGGACAGCCCCCAAGGAAACTGACTGGGGCACTGCGGCAGGAGCAGCTGTCGTTTAGATTCAGCACGTGACACCTGCTGTGTTAGATCCTACCCTAGGTGGAGAGAGGGTAGCATCTGTCTCCAAAAGCAGATTGTGTTGGACTTCAGATGGTTGATAAGCCCAGAAACACAGGTCCCAGGGAACAACATCACCAAGCAGACTTTATTTGTTTAGATTCAGCACGTGACACCTGCTTTGTTAGATCCTACCCTAGGTGGAGAGAGGGTAGCATCTGTCTCCAAAAGCAGATTGTGTTGGACTTCAGATGGTTGATAAGCCCAGAAACACAGGTCCCAGGGAACAACATCACCAAGCAGACTTTATTTCTAAGTCCCTTTTACTAAAAACACCACAGACACCCCCTCTACCAAGCATGTAATGAATAATATAATCAGAAGAGCAAGAGGATAGCACATCCATGAAATGAAATAGGTGTTTATGAAAAGGAACAAACTGGAGATATGAATGATGAAAAGCATAGCTGTTTATATGTCATCTTTGCACTATACATTAACGTTGTAATGAACCCCAGTAGAGAGTAGCACAGTAATTTGGAAGCACTGGATAGAAAATGCTAGATTGCAATTCTAGATAAAAACAAGGAAATGGGATAGAGAGTATGTGTGTGGGTGTGTGTGTAAATGTTAAGAAATGTGAGGAACAGACCAAGAAATTCCAAAATCCATGTAATAACAGTGCAGGGCAGGCCATGTCTTTTAATATAAAAGCCCTGGCCAGTGTGGCTTAGTTGGTTGGGCATTGTCCCATCCACCAAGAGGTTGCCAGTTTGATTCCTGGTCAGGGCACATGTCCAGGTTGCAGGCTCCATCCCCATGGGGGTGTGCAGGAATCAGCCAATCAATGTTTCTCTCTCCCACTTCTTTCCTCTCTCTAAAATCAATAAAAACATATAAAATAAATAACCTTATAGAGTGTACAAGGAATAAAAAGACAGAATGGACTGGAATAAATATTAAAGGAACCAAAGAAAAGAGAAAAATGTAAAGATATGAAAAATGAGTGCTCTAATTGGAGGTGCCCTCTAAAAGTCTGGAAAGAAAAAATCAAAACAAAAATAAATAGAATTGGCTTCCAATTCCACAAAGATTGAGTAACCCGCTTCTCCCAGGTTCTCCCTGTTACATCTAAAAAACTTGAGACTTACTGTAACAGGGTGGAGGTAAGGTGGACTGTCAATACTGCTCAGGACTTGCACTATTACATGGGGCTGAGATCCCTGGTTTTCCTTAATGCCCCACATATATACCCAAGGCGGGTGCTACAAAATATTCCAGCCTAGAACAGAAAAGGGTGTCCCTTTCTGTGCATGTTGTCCTAAGAGACTTTGACAAAAGAGCTAATATTTATATAATCAAAGCCCAGAAGGAGTGGAGAGAGAAAGTCGGGCTGTTGTAATATTTGAAGAAATACTCCCAAGTGTGGCAAAAGATACCGTAATAACTTACACAGTCAAGAGGCTGGGTAAACCTCAAATGGGATAATCTAAAAGAAATCCTTGCCACGACAAATTTATTATAACATTTATATTAAAAGACATGGCCGGCCCGGCCAGTGTTGCTCAATGGTTGAGTGTAGACCCATGAACCAAGAGATTCCCCATTTGATTCCCTGTCAGGGCACATGCCCAGGTTGTGGGCTCAAGCCCCAGTAGAGGGCGTGCAGGAGGCAGCTGATTGATGTTTCTCTGTCATTGATGTTTCTACCTCTCTATTCTTCTTCCTTCCTCTTTCTCTAAAGAAAAAAACACACAACATACTTAAAAAAAAAAAAAAAGAGACATGGACCCTAGAGTAATTAAACCATCTTGACAGAGAAGAATAAAGTGGGAGGTATCTGTCTATCCAATATCAACGCTTAGGTACAGTATGCAAGGCAGTGTGGTATTAGTAGTGATAAATATATATCAGTAAAATAAATGAGCCTAGAAATGGACCATAAAATTATGCTCAACTGATTTTTGACAAGGTCCAAAGTAAATTAAAGGAGGGACCCTTGTGCTGATGAAGCCATTTTGAATCTCCAGTGTGGTGGTGAATATATGAACCAACACATGTGACAAAATTGTATGGAACTACAAACACACACACTATCACAACACACACATACACAAATTATAACCAGTAAAACTGGGGAATTAGAATAAGATTGATGGGATGTATCAATGTTAATATCCTGGTTGTTAATAGTGTAATATAGATTTGTAAGGTATTACCACTGGGAATCACAAGATAAAAGGTACACAGGATCGCTCTAAGTTATTTCTTACAATTATATGTGAATCTACAATTATTTCATCTAAATAATCCCCCCCCCCTTGGTTGATTCTTTTTTTTTAAATTTTCTTTATTGATAAAGGTATTACATATGTGTTCTTATCCCCCCTTCCCCACCCCCCCACCCTGCTCATGCCCTCACCCCCCTGGTGTCTGTGTCCGTTGGTTATGCTTATATGCATGCATACAAGTCCTTTGGTTGATCTCTCCCCCTTACCCCCACCCTCCCCTACCTTCCCTCTGAGGTTTGATGGTCTGATCAATGCTTCTCTGTCTCTGGATTTGTTTTTGTTCATCAGTTTATATTGTTCATCGTCTTCCACAAATGAGTGAGATCATGTGATATTTATCTTTCTCTGACTGACTTTAAGTAAGTTTTTAATTCCATTAATGAAAAATTCAGGGTTGGGCCAGGGTCACACAGCACAGACTCAAGGCTTAGTGTAATCAAAATGGTAATTTATTCCAGGCATCTGGGTGCAGGTGGTCTGACTGGAGAAAGAGCCAGCGGCGAACTGGGGAGGGAGGAGGCTTTTTATGCTCAGGGAGAGCAGCAGATGGGGCTTCGGCTTGTCACACGTATCAGGGCCATAGTTTTACAGCCTTGCCCTTTGTCCTCCTGCTGGCGCCAGACATCCTTTGTCGGGGGCTGTGCAGGGCTTATGGTCTTCAGGAATTTCTGTAAGATAACCACTCAAGGGGAGCATGTTTGTGCAAGGCTTAGGCTAGCAGAACGAGCTTTCCCTTTGACATTTGTTAGATTTTCTAAGGCTCAAGCCTTGTTCTCCAGTTAACCCTTTCGTATTAAAACTATTAGCTGATAGAAATCGGCAGTATGTTAAAAGAATTAAAACAATGACCATGTGGGCTTTGTTGTGTGTTGAAATACAGTTAAATATTTGAAAATCATAAATATTGGCCACCACTTTCACTCCATGGAGCATGCTCTGTCTCTCTGCAACTTTGAGTTGGAAAATGCCATCCCCTCTCCAAGACCCATCGGATGTGGACTTTGGGTCCCTTACCTGCCTCATTTAGTCTGTCGTCTCCTCGGTAAGATGGGGCTGGTTATAGTGCCTACCTCAGGATTGTGAAGAATGCTAGTCATGCTCAATACGGTGCAGAGCACAGTGACTGGCGAGTGCAGCCCTGGCCGGTTTGGCTCAATGGATAGAGTGTTGGCATGCGGGCCGAAGGGTCTCTGGTTCGATTCCGATCAAGGGCACATGCCTGGGTCTCAGGCTCGATCCCCACTAGGGGGTGTGCAGGATGCGGCCGGTCCATGATTCTCTCTCATCGATGATATTTCTCTCTCCCTCCCTCTCCCTTCCTCTCTGAAATCAATAATTTAAAAAAGGAATAAAAATAAAGACCTGAGTGCATGTCATTGCTCACACTTCACCCTTCACCCAGCAAGCATTTTTTTCAAATGGCTATTGCCATGGCTCGAGGCTCCAGGGGCCTTGAGGTCATTAGTATAGGTATGGCCGCTGCCCTCGGAGCCTGCATTAGATCAGATGCTGTTTACATAACCTGTTTAATAGCTTGAGAGGTTAAGTGCTTTATATGAGATCACATAAGTGAGGGCTATTGTTTGCAGTCCTAATCCTCTTTTTCTTCTTTCTTTCATAATTAAGAAATTACTGGGGGTTCAGAACAAGTCACCCCAAGATGTGTCTCTGTGGTGTGAAGATTGTTTGAGCTAAAGACTTTAGTTGCAGGCTCAAGAAAATCTTGTGCCTTCCCTTAAAAGGCACAGGGGTTTTTCGGAAGAAGCTGAATTAGGGGCTTGGCCCAGAAAAAGCAATTAGCGATAGCATCTTTTGGCCTATCTATAAGGCAGGGCAGATTCTACTTACTAAATATCCGCTGTTCTTCCCCTTTGAAGCGCCTCATCGCTAGCTCCGAATGTCATGTATATTCATGTTCCCTTTCTATCTCTGTACCTCTGTGCATGAGGAGGGAGCTGGGGGCGGGGGCGGGGGTGGCGAGGGAGAGGTTGTCTCTGACTCTCATGTATGCAGGGTTCCCATATAGATGTATGTATGAAATTTGGTTATTTTCTCTTGCTAATAAGTCTCATATCTATTTGGTTATTAGACCAGTCAGAAGAACCTTGAGGGCAGAGGACATTTTCTTCCTCCTCCACATAAGCTCTAAGGAAAGGGGATAGATGCTTAATCACTTTGTTTCCCACTCACTCCCCAGTTCTTCCCAATCATCTGCCAACTCCTAAGTAAATTAAAGCACTTTCCTCCCCCTTAATATTTGATAATGTCAACTCCCCAATTTTATAAATCTCACTTGTGTAACGTTCTGTATTCCTTTTCTATCCTTCACTGCCTCCCCTTCGTACTCGTCGCTAGTGCAGAATCTCCTCAAGTCTGATGTGTCTTCTCCCTCATGACTGGATCTCTGCTACCTTATCCCCTTCCTGGGCTTTAGGTATCAACAGCACAGCAATGGCTTCAAATCTTGATCTCTGTGCCCATCCTGTCCTATGCCCTGCATTTACTACTAACTCCAGCGATCTCCAAAAACCACGGGGTTTTCCCACAAATTCTAAACAAATTAATTATCTTTCACCCCAAAACATTTTTCCTCTGGTCTCTCATCAGAATGCTTTCATGAAGTTTCCATCATCCAAGTTCAAAGCTCAGAGCCCTCTCTTTGTCTCTGTCCACCAGTGCCCCTTTCACCCTGGCCCCCTTCCAGCTGCAGATAAAATACTGACTCCAGCCTGTAGATGTTAATGCGTGATAGACACCTAATAAACACTAAGCCGTTTACTGAGCTGCTTAAAATAAGTTCCTGGTTCCTTGCTGACCATGAAATAAACTTGATTTTGCCTGAAGATGCAAGCAGACTCCAATTTACCTTGCTTTTTGTTGTTGTTAATCCTCATCTGAGAATATTTTTTCCATTGTTTTTTATTTCTTTTTGAGAGAGAGAGAGAGAGAGAGAGAGAGAGCAAGAGAGACATCGATGTGAGAGAGACACATTAATTGGTTGCCTCCCACACATGCCCCAACTGGGGCTGGGAGTCGAACCTGGAACCCGGTTACATGCCCTTGACCAGGAATCAAACCCATGACTCTTTGGTCCATGGGTGATGCTCTAATCTCTGAGCCAAAACAGCCAGGGTTCCAAAAATTAATTAATTAATTAAAAAAAAATACCGCCCTAGCTGGTTTGGCTCAGTGGATAGAGAGTCGGCCTGCGGATTAAAGGGTCCCAGGTTTGATTCCCGTCAAGAGCACATGCCCTGCCCTAACCGGTTTGGCTCAGTGGATAGAGAGTCGGCCTGCGGATTAAAGGGTCCCAGGTTTGATTCCAGTCAAGAGCACATGCCCTGCCCTAACCGGTTTGGCTCAGTGGATAGAGTGTCGGCCTGCGGACTCAAGGGTCCCGGGTTCAATCCCGGTCAAGGGCATGTACCTGGGTTGCGGGCACATCCCCAGTGAGGGGTGTGCAGAAGGCAGCTGATCGGTGGTTCTCTCTCATCGATGTTTCTAACTCTCTATCCCTCTCCCTTCCTCTCTGTAAAAAATCAATAAAATATGTTTAAAAAACAAAACGAACAAACAAAAAAGAGCACATGCCCAGGGTGTGGGCTCCATCCCCAGTGCGGGGAGTGCGGGAGGCAGCGGATCGATGATTCTCTCTCATCATTGATGTTTCTATCTCTCTATCCCTCTCCCTTCCTCTCTGAAATCAATAAAAATATATTTTAAAAAAATATCAGCCACCAAATTATCAGGCTAAGGAAAAAAATCATATGATCGTATTATAAATAACATTTCAGTAAGTTCCATAAGCATTCATAATCTTAAAAAAACTCTCAGAAAACCAAGAATGGAGGGAAACTTTCTCAACTTAATAAAAAAAATCATCTACAAAAAACTTCCAGCTAACTTAATGGTAAAAGAATGAATACTTTACTTCTAAGATAAAAAGCACAAGGACATTCACTCTCACCGCTCTTATGTAACGTATCTGGAAAATAATACCTCGCATAAAAAGACAAGGAAATGAAGTAAAAAGCATACAGGTTGGAAAAGAAGGAAAAAATCTGTCTCCATTTGCAGCTGACGTGTTAGTCTGCATAGAAATGACCAAGGCATCTACAAAAAAACCTTTTGGAACTAAAAACATGAGTTAAGCAATGTCCAGGCTACAAGATCAACACATAAAAATGAATTGTATTGCTCTATACTAGTAAGGATATGTGGATATTAAAATTAAAGTTAAAAATACTTAGGTATAAATAGGAAAACCACTTTAGGTCTTATACTCCAAAAACTAAAAAAATCACAAAACACTGATGAAAGAAATTTTATTTATTTATTTTTTAAAGAAATTAAATGAGGTGACATAGACACACATGTTCATTCCTTGAAAGACTCAACATAGTAAAGAAGTCATTTCTTCCTAAACTAATATGCAGGTTTAACTTCATTGCTATCATAATCCTAGCAAGATCTTTTGTACAATATACAAGATCATCTTACAATTTTTCTTGAAAGACAAGGCTACAACAATTTTTAAAAAGAAGAATAAAGCGGGAAAAATTGCTACACTATCTCAAGATATTATGCAGCTATAGTAATCAAAAGTATATGATATTGACAGCAGAATAGGCACATAATCAATGGAACAGAATAGAGAACCAAGTACAGCCAAGTAATTTTTGACAGATGTGCCAAAGTAATTCAATGGAGGAAGAATAGCGCTTTCAACAAATGGTTACTGCAAAAAGCAGATATCCACTGTTAAAGAAAAATCCATCTCAAACAAAGTTTTATACCTTATCCAGTAATTAATACAAAACGGAGTGGGGCAATCAAGTGGGAAGGAGGATACTCTGCTGGATGTCATGAGCTATTGGTCTGAAGCAAATGGGATGTTTACATAGCATTCTGCGATCATTGAATATCTATGGCGCCACCATCAGAAAAGCCCTGTCTAGGGTTAAGGAGGACTTTTTTTGGGAATTACTGCTTTCCAACAGACCCCTCACTTCCTCAGAATTACAACTCATTTCATAAGGCCTCAGTTTCTTCTTCCAGTTTCTAGAACAGAGCATTATTTTGTCACGCACACTCAATGGTGCAAGTTAATGGTCTGGTGTTCTGCGTGGCATAGCATTCTGCCCATCTCTGGTTCGCCACCCATGATAGACCAGTAAAGGTGACCACTTAGATTCCCAGCTGTCTAAAATGTTTTGGGCTCCTCAGCATACAGAGCTTCCTCTCTTTCAGAAGCCATGAATCTCCTGATGCTGACCTTCATTCTATGTGGGTTACTAACTTCAGTGACCAAAGGTAATGGAACCTTAGAATGCAAGGATGAAGGAACGAGGATGAGTTATTGACATTGAGCTCCTACGTGTTACCAAGGGGGAAAAGGGCCCACTGGAAAAGTCTTGGGCCAATAAAGAGTAGCGCAAAATGCCCTTATTATGGCAGCTCCATATCCCTACTCTCTAAGAATTTGTTAGAGGCACCTATCAAGCTGGGTGTCTTCTGAAACATTTCTCCAAAGGCACAAATTTTCTCAGTCTTCTCATCAGCCTTATATGTCTCTCTATGTAACTAACCAGTGTTAACTCAGCCTCACTTCACTTCTATGTGAATGATTTCATTGTTGTACCTGTTTCATTGTTGTGTCCTACTAGCTAAACTCTTACTACCATCTTGAATTCTCTTTTCTCATGAAAGTATCTTCACAGGAGTCTTTTATTTTTATGTTCTGAGATATGGCGAACAAGTTCATCACACTGTTTGTAGATTCTGCAGAGCTGTCATAAATTTGAGTTATAAGGGGGATAAATTAAGACAGAGATAAAGACTAATAGGAAAGACCAATGGCGAGCTTCTGTGATATTAGATAAAAATGAATGAGTTTGTTCCTCTTTTGAATAATGCTACTACTGAAAATTATCTATTATACTTGCAAGTGTTAAAAAGTGTCAAGCAATTGGTAAGTTTATATAAGTTTAAGGAAAAGTACCATACTTCCATAGAACAACAGTTCTTCAGTCTTCCCTTCAGAATTTCTGAATCAATCATTCTAACCAGTTATATATAGTAGCAGGTGCAAGTGTATATATACATTTTCAAGGAGACAGCATGTGATGGCTTTGTAAAGAAACTTTTTATCAAGCGAAGAAATAAACATATGCATACTTATACACACATATGTAAATATATGTATGATATGTATCTCTTAGATTAAAAAAAATCCAATTCATATGAGCCATGTGGATTCTTCTGCAATGTGCTAGCAGTATGTCTTAGAGACTTCTTATCAATATATAGACTGACTTTATTATTATTATTATTTTTTTTTTTTAAAATATATTTTATTGAGTTTTTACAGAGAGGAAAGGAGAGAGATAGAGAGTTAGAAACATCGATGAGAGAGAAACATCGACCAGCTGCCTCCTGCACACTCCCCACTGGGGATGTGCCCGCAACCCAGATACATGCCCTTGACCGGAATCGAACCTGGGACCTTTCAGTCCGCAGGCCAATGCTCTATCCACTGAGCCAAACCGGTTTCGGCATACTGACTTTATTATTATTAACACATCCATACATAGAGCTTAAGGGGTGTGTGTGGATGAATTTCCTTACTTCATTTAATTCATCCACTACTGCTGGAAAACCAGCTTTTAATTAGCAAACAATTCAGTAAGAAAGCTTCGTAAATAAAAGTCTTTTATTCATGACTATACACACAAATACACACACACACATGCACACAAGATTGTCAAACAACCCACAAGTGGGCTACATTACTTTTTACTTTTATCACAAGTGTGTGTCAGCTTCTCACATACTCAATATTACATTTTTCATCAGATTATTTCAACTATTTCATTTTGAAGTATGAAAATAACTTTTTTTTGTTTAAATTTATCACACTTTAACTATAAATGAGTTTGAACATCTAACCCTTTGGGATTTTTGAACTCTTTCTTATTGATTTTAAGAATTCTTTATATACTAAAAAAATGGCTTCTTTTAAAGTTTGGAGATATTTTGCTTAGAAAGGTTTTCACTTCCATGAAATGGACATAAAAATTCTCATGATCTTATAACTTAATTCATATGGCAACATATTGATTTAGTAAGTGAGGTAAAGATTAATATCTATACTCAATTCTGATTATGAGTTATTTGCTGACATTTTGTAAAGTTTTGAAATATTAAAGAAGTAAAAATAAGACTTTGCTCTATTGCTTTCCCTCAGATTCCTTGGATACCAGGCGAAGAAAAATGTGTAGTCTACCTTGTAATTTTCTATTACATCATTAGTATTTTCTCATATAGTAAATATTTTTCAAAAACTGAATTTTCAGTGATTGCATAACATTTTATGGAATGGATACTCTGAAATTATTTATCCAGTTTCATAATTGGGCATTTATATCCTTATTGTTTTTGCTAATAAGTGTACTTATATTTCACATGTAAGTACATTCCATATAACTATTCTTAGATATACCATTCAACATAAAATTCCTCAAAATGAACCTGATTCCTATCTGCTTAGTGTTTGTTGTCAATTTCTGCATATTACAAATTTTTAAAATAAAGGAAAACATTTAAATGTATAATTTTTTTTTCATTTCTTTGACTATGGAGAAGTCAAACTTAAAATATATATTTATTGTGTATTTTAATTTTTCTATAAATTATGTGGTCTGCCTCTTTTTCCCTTTTATTTTTGGGGTAGTTTTTATTCCTGTTAATTTACAGATTTTCCATTATAGGTTCCATTTTAAAACTTAATTATTTGATGTGTTTGACTTAATTATTGTGTGTTTTCAAATGAGATAGCATCTCATGGTTTCATAAAGAAACTTTTTACCAAACCAAGTTGTCCATCAACGGGCTGCTGTCAATAGCTATAAGTCAGTGCTGTCTGATTTATATTTGGCATGTTTTAGAGAGAATTCACACATGGGATAATGTTTTGGCTAGGTGGCTTATGTGTCTGAAATAATACAGTTGTTATTCATTTATTTCAGTTTTACGGTTTTGAGATATTGGTGACAGAAGCCACAATATCTGGACAACAGATGATTCTAGATTGAGGAGTTTTGCAAAAATGACTCCTGTCATTATTTTATTTATTTATTTTTAATTTTTATTATTTTAAAAAATTTCTTTATTGATTAAGTTATTACATATGTGTCCTTATTCCCATATTACCTCCCTATCCCCCCACTCATGCCTTCACCCCCCTGTTGTCGGTGTCCATTGGTTAGGCCTGTACTGTCATTATTTTTAAAAAATACATTAAGTTATAGATTGCTCCCGGTTGTGGTTATTGCATTGCTTAAGCTATATTCTTGAAATTATCTTCGATATTTTTAGCTGTGGCATTCGTATCTATCAAAAAGTCTGTTACATCTACCTGCAAATTATATCCAGAACCAGCGAACCTCACCACCTCCACCGCTGCCACTCTAATTCAAGTTACTGTCATGTCTCACCTGTTACTGCGACAGCTTCCTCTCAGGTCTCTGTCCTATCCTTGGCTCGTGCAGTCTACTGTCAAGATGGCATAGAGCATGGTCTACTCACCCTGGAAGTCAGATTATTTATATTTTCTGTTCAAAACTCTGCAATGGCTCCCCCACTCCTTCACTCAGAGCAGTAACCAGGGTTCTTATAGTGGCCCACCTGGCCCTCCATGATCTGGTCCGTAGGACGTCTCTCACCTCATCTCTTCCTATGCTAGTCCTTGCTCACTTTGCTAGAGCCACACTGGCCTCATTGCTGTTCCTCAAACATGCCAGGCTTGCTGGACCCTCAGAGTTCTGTTTGTTTCTTCTGGTTAGAATGCACTTGCCCCAGGTATCAGTGTGGCTAATTCCCTTCCCTCTTTCAAGTCACCGTTTAATTGTCACCTTCTTTCAGTCCTATGCTAACTGCTGTTTAAGAAATTGCAATCTGGCCCCATATTGCAAACAGATTCCACTTAAATCTATTCGCTCTTATTTCTGCAAACCACTTATCACCTTCTCACATACAAGATAACTTACTTGTGTGTGTTTTTTATTGTCTGTATTCCCCTAAGTTACATGTGATTTTGTCTGTTTAGTTCACAAATGTACCTCAAGTGTCTAGAATTGAGTCTGCACCATAGTTAGGGGCTCAAAACTGTGTTGAATGAGGGATTATGCCCTAAATTTTAACGTTGGAGGGAATGGTTAAAAAAGAGCAATGAGTAATGCGAGTAAGAAACAATGTTGATAAAAACTTGACAGACCAAGATGATTTAAAGAGTTTAGGGGAGATGAACTGAGAAACTTCTGATTTCAAGTATGGGTACCCTGGAGGAAAAGAAACGATAATCTCTGTAGAAGTGAGGAATGGAGAAGCAATGATAGATTTTTGTTTTCGATGAAGCAAGTGAAATGTCTACAATTTTAAATTTTTATTTTTCAATTACAGTTTACATTCAATATTTTGTATTGGTTTCATGTGTACAGTATAGTGGTTAAACAATTATATAATTTTCAAAGAGTTCCTCCCCATATTTCCAGCACCCACTTGGTAACATCAGACTCATAGATACAGAGAATAGACTGCTGGCTGCCAGATGGGAGGGGGGTTGGAGAGTTGGGTAAAAAAGGTGAAGCGATTAAGAACTGTAAATTGATAGTTACAAAATAGTCATGGGGATGTAAAGCACAGCATAGGGAATATAGACAATCCTATTGTAATCTACATTTTAAACTTACAGAAAATTCTATCATGAACCAAGTAAATTTGGACCAGTAAAATAATAAGGGAATGAATCATTGGAGAAGTGAAAGAAAGCCAACGTATTTCAGAGGAGGCAATAGGATCCAAATTATTTTGAGCTTTATAAATGCCAACCCAAGAAAGGTGCTTTTCATACATGATCAAATTAAATCCAAAAGAGGTTGTTTTGAGAATTGCTTGCTCTTCCTCATATATACCAGCCGTCCTCCATCATAGAATCTTTGTTCTAGCTGCTTCCTTTGCCTAGAATACACCGACCTTGGTACTTTTCAGGGAAGGAATTTGTCATGCAATTTGCTTGATAAATGATCCTACAATAGACCGACGAGTTTCCTTTAGATTAATATATACACCCCACAACTGAATTATCACGCTGCTGAAAAATCTTCCTATATGTCTCTTGTAAGCTCATCTTCCCCTAGACAGCTTTTTAAAAAAGGATTTTTAAAAAATATATATTTTTATTGATTTCAGAGAGGAAGGGAGAGAGATATAGAAACATCAATGATGAGAGAAAACCATTGATTGGCTGCCTCCTGCACGTCCCCTACTGGGGATCGAGCCCACAACCGGGGCATGTGCCCTTGACCAGAATCGAACCCAGGACCCTTTAGTCCACAGGCTGATCCTCTGTCCACTGAGCCAAACTGGCTAGGGCTTTTAAAAATTTTTTAATTTATTTTTAGAGAGAGGAAGGGAGAGGGAGAGAAACATCCATCAGCTGCCTCCTGCATGCTTCCTACCAGGGATCAAGAGCCCACAACCAGGACATGTGCCCTGATTGGAATCGAACGGACAACCTTTTGGTGCCTGGGACGATGCCCAACCAGCTGAGCCACACTGGCCAGGGCGGTAGACAACTATTTTGTACTGACCTCTCCTTCATTTTACTCTCCTGCTCCACTCCTCTGCGTCACTCTCTGTCTCAGCTTATGACCATACCCCACACTTCGTGATTTAAAAAATTCAAATAGAACTTTTTGTTTTTATCACTGCCAACATTCATACCAGTAGGCCTTTGCATCCATCTTGTCTTTCCCCCTTCACAGGCTGAGGAAGTGTGCCTTCTCCATTTCAGTCACTCTGCTGTATGTTATTTTAATCTTTGTCAACTTGTCAAGGTTATGCCCTTCTGTTGTCTCATTTCCCTCTTGCATTAATCTCTCCCTCTCTACTTGTTTCTTCTTAATTGTTTGCAAACATGCTGTTATTTCCCATTCTTTTTAAAAAATATTTTTTATTGATTTTCGAGAAGCAGCAAAAGAGGGAGAAAGAAAGAAACATCAGTGATGAGAGAACATCATTGATTGGCTGCCTCCTGCACGCCCCCTACTGGGGAATTGAGCCTGCAACCTAGGCGTGTGCCCTCACCTGGAATAGGTCCATGCTCAGCCACTGAGCTATGCAGGCCAGGCTGTTTCCCATTCTTAAAAACAAAGGCAAAAAAATCCACCCTTAGTCCCATATTGTCCACCAAGAACTTATCTGTTTCTCTGCTCTTCCTTTTAGCTAAACTTAAGTTTTGTCACCAGGTGCTACTTCCACTTCTTTTATTGACATTTCAACCAGCTTCACTTTCGTTTCTTTTCTTCCTGCCACTCTGAAACTACTCTTGTCGAAGTTCCCTGAGACACTCATCAAGTGAAATGCAATGGGCATGTCGACCCTTATCTTACCCCCTCAGCAGTAATTGCCTACAAATGTCAACTCATTTCTTTAAGAAACGTTTCCCTCTCTTGCATAATCTAGTCACCTCTGATACGACCTTCGTGGTATCCTTTCCATATTTTCCATTTATACGCGCACCAGCTGGTGCTGCACTGGCAGAATCCCCGCAGCATGGTTGATTGCTTGGGAAAGATCCCTGTTCAGGGCAATCCAGAAGTGACAGGGAGTTATCAGCTCCCTCTGGGCTCATCTATCAACTGTTGGCTGGCAGGTCAGTAGATAAATATTCCTGCTCATTTGACCTCCAAGAAGGATTACTCTGATGCTTGTTTTGTACACTGGCTGCCATAGTTCCCCATGGGGTTGTGCTTTAGTGAACCACAGTGATAGCTAACTGTGTAACTCATGTCTTTTGGCTTTATTATTCCCTAACTTCCCCATTTCAAATTGATTTTGGGGGGTGGCGAATGCCTCTTAACGTAATTATTGTACTCATTCTTCCCCCCAGCCAGTTCTGCTTTGGGGGGAACTGATCTAATCTCTAGTGTTTCATTCTCCTGATTTGCTTTGATTTATCTGGTTGTTTCCTTTTGAGTCTTTTCCTCTTTTCTGAGCTCTCAATATTGATACTCACCAGAATTTAATTAGGTCCCCCTTTACCTCAGATTATTCCAACTTAATATACTTTATCTGTTACTGTAGTTTCTAATACTATCCATAAGCAATGATTCCAAAATTTACATCTGGAGTCCAAACTTTTCTACTGAGATCTTACAGGTATATACCACTGCCTTGTCGACATTAGATATATTATGCTGTTTGCCCCAAAGCAAATACTTGAGCCCACCTTTTTCTCTTCCCTCCAAATCTTGTTCTTTCCTCAGTGTACTATTCTGTTAGTGGCAAATATCACTAATCTCCCCATCTCAGTTCAGAAATGTAGTGATGCACTCTGATTTCTCCATCTTCCTCTGACCTTGTATCCAAACAACCAAAGTCTTAAATTTGTCTTCTTTCCACTACTCTCATAGCCCCATTATGTCTTACCTGGCCAAAGCCTCTATCATATATGTCCCGAGTTCTATTCTTCCCTTTCTCTAATATAATTTTCACATGAAATCCCAACTAATTGTCTAAATCATAAAGTAAATTAGCTCACATTATGTTTTGAAATAAACAAAAATGCTTAATAGTGGCCTAAAGTGACTGAGGAGAAGGCATTACTACTTCAAGCTCATTTCATCTTGGGATCCTTTGCTCTTTATACATTACTAGAGGCCCAGTGCACGAATTCGTGCACGGGTGGGGCCCCTCAAGTGGCTGTGGGATCGGGCCGAAACCGGCTCTCTGACATTTTCTGAGGGGTCCTGGATTGTGAGAGGGTGCAGGCCAGGCCGAGGGACCCCACCAGTACACGATTGGGGGCAATGAGGGACTGTGGGAGGGTTCCAGGGCATGTCCGGCCCATCTCCCTTAGTCCTGATCAGGGCCGATTGGGGCCGGCCAGGGAGGGACACGGGAGGTTGGCCAGCTGGGGAGGGACTGCAAGAGGGCTCCAGGGTGGGTCTGGCCCCTCTCGCCCACCCCCGATTGGCCAGACCCCAGCAGCAAGCTAACCTACCAGTCAGAGCATCTGCCCCCTGGTGGTCAGTGCACGTCATAGCAACTGGTTGACCAGTCAACTATCTGACCCCTAGTGGTCAGTGCATGTCATAGCGAGCAGTTGGGTGGTCTTAGCATATCATTAGCATATTACACTTTGATTGGTTGAATAGTCAACCGGTCACCGGACAACTGGACACTTAGCATATTAGGCGTTTATTATATAGGATACTTCAGACTGATCAGCCTTCTCCAAATACCTTAAAGACACTATGCAGTTTCTCAACACAGGGACTAAACATTTGCTGGTCCTTTCCTGAAATAATCTTTGCCTCCAATGTACCTTGCTGGCTCCTTTTATCCTTCTTGCCTTCTTGTTTTAAATACCAGCTCTTATAATGCCTACCCTCTCTGTCTCTTCTTCCTCCTTCTCCTTCCTGTCTCTCCTTCCCCAATTTCCCTGGTTCCTTAGTGGCATATTTTTAATGGCAACACTTTATCATGTTGTTGAGCTAAAAACTTGACCTACTTATTTACTCCTTGCAGCTGGCTGGGGAGTCAAGCAATGCTGGAAGAATAATGTAGGACACTGCAGAAGACGATGTTTAGATACTGAAAGGTACAAAATTCTTTGTATGAACAAGCAAAATTGTTGCATTCCCATAAACTTCGAGGAATACACTGGAAAGCCACTACTCCCTACAGATTTTCCCACCAATGTTACTGGGGATGTTTTTCCTGCTTCCCCTGGAACTCGGCCCGATGATGCGGTAACATTTAACCCAGGTGAAGGAAGCTCAGTAAGGGTGACCAGAACTCCCAGGAAGACATCTACACCGGCTTTGGCACCTACTACTACTACTGCACCTACTACTGCTAAGAAAAATAGTGGTGCAACTAATTAACATTTCCTCCTGGGTCTGGGACACTAGAGATAACTATTAGGAATAATATCCAGGAAGCCACTTCTACTTATCTTATTTCACCGGGGATACTTCTGTTGGGGATTGGATGACATAGAGACCGACATCATGCTACTGCCAAGACAAGAGCCAAGCAAGTTACCTTACAATTAGAAATGTGGAAAGAGAAGTATATAACAGGTATTCTCTTTACTGGGCTTAAATTCTTGGTCTTTTTCACATGTATTAAAATATATGGCCTAATATTTGGCCTCAAGTGAACATTTGTGTGTCTATGAGTTTTCCCTTGTCCCCTCACCCCAAATGAAGGCCACAGTGTGGAGCTGCCTTTTTGGTCGAGATGAAGATTTTGATTTGAATGATGCATGACCTACCACTATCATATATGAAAGAATCTATGAAGGCACATAAAAAGTTCCAGACTAGTCTTCCCTTCCCAATGCTTCCACCTTTTATTATGAGCTCTGACTTAAATCCCTGTCTGAATCATGAGATCAAATTTTGTTTAAGGCTTCAACTAGGAACTCACCCAGCTAGAGTTAGAAACTATCTAATTCAGCACAAACACCGATTTAACTAGATAGAGATGACAGTGGGACTTACCTTGGGAGCACAACATATAAAATGGAAAGCTATATCACAAGGTCTACTTATCTTCCCAATGTCCTTTCCTTTCCGAAGTCCACTACCAGCTACGGTGATCTCATAGCCTGCCTCTCCAGATCTCCATTTTGCCTGTGAATACTAACTAGGTGTAGGGCATCTATGTTTGTGTGCCTATGTCCATGCGAGCGCTGATTATATGACAATTAATGGGTCAGCAGGTTTGCTCTCTGATATCACAGAGAAGGTAATAATTGTAAAGTTGATTAACTATTAACCTGTTGGGCTAAGGCTGAGGTGCTTCTAAGAACCAGAGTCTCAGATGCCTAAATGTTTCAAAATCAAAATTCTTATTATTTTTGTGTAGATCAAGCTGCCAGTAACCATGGCTGTCGTTTGGACATTAGCTCTCGGGATGCTGATCTTTCAGTAGACCTCATATTTCAATGGATCTCAGACCTCCCGTTAGGTAGACAAACCATCCAAGTGTGCCTGGGACTGAGGATCTTTCCAGATCCTGGAAATTAGAGGACCCAACTCAAGACAGTCATCAGCAAGCTGGGACAAATTACCTTCCAAATGTGCCTCAGCCTAAATTGCTCGTCTCCATTTCTTTGTGTAGCTGACACCTCATCACATGGGTCACAGGTCAATTCTTCACAGAGGCATTCGTTCACCATAAAAACCTCCCCAGACCACCAGTCTACCTTGTAAAGTTGATTAATTATTCTTTTTTCTTATCTTTGCCTCAAATGTGATATCCTTAGAAATAATCCTTGGCCATGAGACCACTCCTTACCATAAGTTGTATTATTTTCTTCCTATCACTTAAACTCTTGGAAATTATTTTGCATATTTTTTTGCTCTCCTTCTGAATTACTGAGTTATTTATTTATGGCCAATCATAACTGCCATAATGTACATATAGTCCTGATCCCTTCATCTTGCTCATGGCTGTGTCCCAAGCTGCTAGACCAGTGCCTTGCACACAGTAAAGGCTCAATAAAAATTTGAAAACATGTTCATGTAATTATTCCAATAAATTAAAAAGAGAACTGCCATGTATGATCCAGCAATCTCACTTCTGGATATATATCTGCATGAAATGAAATCATTATCCTGAAGAGTTATTTGCACTTCTGTGTTCATTGCAGTATTTATCATGATAGCCAATGTATGGAAACAACCTAAATGTCTGTTGACGGATGAACAGATAAAGAACATGTTCCGTATACACACAGGAGGATATTAAACAGCATTTTAAAAAAAGAAAATCCTGCCACTTATGACAACATGTATGAACCTGTAAGACATTAATTATGCTAAGGGAAATAAGCCAGATGAAAAAAGAAAAATACTGCATGAGCTCATTTGTATGTGGAGTCTCAATAATCAAACTCACAGAAGTGGAAAGTACACAGTGGTGACCAGGGGCTCTGTGGAGGAGGACATGAGGAGTTGGTCAAGGGATATAAAGTTTGAGTTATGCAAGATGAAAAAGTTCTGAAGATCCATTGAACAACAATGTAACTATAATTAACAGTGTTGTGCTGTATACTACAAATTTGGTAAAGGAATAGACCTTAAGTACTCTCACCACAAAAGAAAGAACAAAAATGAGGTAAAAAAATTTTTTTAAAGGATTAAACGAACAAACAGGCTGAGAGATATTATTTGCAAACTCAGACATATATAACAAAGAACTCAAATATAGAATATATAAAGAACGCTCAAAATTCAACAGTTCAAAAATAATTTACTTAGAAAAAGGGCAGATGAACAGACATTTCACCAAAGAGGATATATAAATGGCAAATACATACATGTAAAGATGTTCAACATCACTAGCAATTAGAGAAATGCAGGTGAAGACCAGGATGAGATACTACTACATAGATATTAGAACAGCTAGAGTTAAAAACCATGACAATTCAAATGTTGATGAGGAGAATCTTTCATACGTTCCTGGTGAGGGGTTAACCTCCCTCAGAGCCTTTGCTCTTCCTGCTCTCTCTGCCTAGAAGATTCTAGATATGCATGTGGCTGTCTGCCTCAGTACATTCAGATTACTACTCAACATCACTTCCTCAGAGAGTCTTTTTTCTTTTTTTAGTAAGCTGTTCAAAACACACACACACACACACACACACACACACACACACACACACACACACACCATATTATTCTCTATTCCTTACCCTACTTTTATTTTCCTTTATGGCACTTGTAACCATGTGGCATTATATGTTTGTTGTCTCTCTCATTAACCAGAATGGCTTCTCCTCCTCTTAGACCCAATGCCTACAACTGTGCCTGACATATAGATCTATATTCAGCCAGTTCAGCAGTCCTGAAGAACCTGAGAGAAGTGGTCATGCAGACTCAGTTTGTAGCCTTTGGACACAGGAACCACCACTTCTCCCAGACAGTCCAACCATTTCCAGATGGTTCCAGTCATCAGAGTTCTTTCCAATTAGTTTAAAACTGCCCTCCTGCAATTTCCACCTAAGACCTACAAAAAATTATATATATATATTTCAGAGAGGAAGGGAGAGGGAGAGAGAGATAGAAACATTAATGATAAGAGAGAATCATTGATCGGCTGCCTCCTGCACGCCCCCTACTGGGGATCAAGCCCACAACCCTGGCATGTGCCCTGACCGGGAATTGAACCGGCAACCTCCTATTCATAGGTCAACTCTCAACCACTGAGCCACACTGGCCCGGCTCCACCGACGACTTTTAATTCTACCCTCTAGGCCTGCATAGAGTATGTCTTTCAGAAGACAGCAACTATAACTCTCTTCAGCCCATTACTACTTTTCAGGTTAAACAGGCCTCCCTTTCCATCATTACTCAGGCATAGTCCTCTGAGATGATAGAAAGAACATGTGCTCTGAGGACAGGCAAACTGGGTCAGAACCCAGACCTCATTCGTCAGCACTGGGTCACCTTGAGCAAATCACATCTGCCTACAGGGAGCCTGTGAGGATCCTAGGGGTCATGTATGTGAGAGTTCAGTGCCTGGATTCATGCTCACTGTTTTTCTGAAGAAGGTACTACCAGGATCTCAAGGGCAAAACAGATTTTCTGAATCTCATCATGCTGTCCCTAATACTTGCTGAATGTAGGAAGAAGAAAGTAGAATAGAAGAGTACTGGACCCATCAAAAGGAGTAAAATAATTAAGACAGACCACAGGCCCAGAAAATATATCCCAAGAAAACAGAAACACCAATCAGAAGGATATATGCACCCCTATGTTCATAGCAGTACAATTCACCATAGCTAAGGTCTGGAAACAGCCTACGTGCCCATCAGCAGATGAATGGATTAGAAAACTGTGGTACATCTACACAATGGAATACTACACTGCTGTAAAAAAGAAGGAACTCTTACCATTTGCAACGGCATGGATGGAACTGGAGAGCATTATGCTAAGTGAAATAAGCCAGTCAATGAAAGAAAAATACCACATGGTCTCATTTATGGATAATAAAGACCATTATAAACTGATGCACAAAAATAGATACAGAGGCAGAGCAACATCGAACAGACTGTCAAACTACAGCGGGAAGGCCGGGGAGGGTTGGGTGGGGGGGTGGGTAAGAGGTCAACCAAAGGACTTGTATGCTTGCATATAAGCATAACCGATGGACACAAGACACTGGGGGTAGGGGAGGCCAGGGGAAGGTCAAGGGGAGAAAAAAAAGGAGACATATGTAATACTCTTTGTAATACTTTAAGCAATAAAACAAAATAAAAAAAAGAATGTAACTTAATTTCCAAAAGAAAAAAAAGAGAAAATTTAGAGGACGCACAAACTTCCTGCTGGAGCCCAGGCAGTGCTCCCTTCCACCCTCTTTGTTGGAGAGCCCACCTGAAATGTTTTTGCTCGATTCTTTGAGGCTGGAGTCCAAGGAAGGCCCAGGAGCGGCTAACATTAAAGAGCTGGAGTAGGAAATAAGGAGGAAAATGCAGAGTTGGAAATAGCTGAACTAGGACTTGGATTATGAGGGCTCTCAGTTTGTTTCTTTCTTACTCACAATGTGACGCTAGTCAAGATTTTTCTACTCTCTGGGCCTGCATCTTGTCAACTGAGACATGCCAATTCTAAGATCTACCAAGATATGAGTGAATGCTATACATGCATTCTTCCATTCACTGGTTTCAACAGTTGTTAAATACACACTCTGGATGTACAGAAATCCCAGCGTTCAGGGGTCCCTACTGTCAGGGGGTCTCACTGTCTATTAAAAGTTGCCCTCAATGGTGTTAGGCCGATAGGGAAGATGAACTAAGTAAATACTTAGTTCCAATTCATCAATAAGCATTTTGACAAAAGGAAGGAAGGAGTGGGGGGTGTGAGAACATAAGGAAGGAGGTTAATGACCCAAAAAGAGGAGCAATAAAGGCTCCTTGGAATGTGGGTCCATTCTCTCCACAATGCCACAACTTGTGTAGGACTTGAACATACTCAGCTAATGCCTTTCACTGTCTCAGATGATGTCTAGAGAAGGACTCCAAACACTAGATGATCCGTTTATACTGCTGACCTGCAGGCTGATGTTCTGGGTGGTGAAACATTGTGCTCTGATTTATTGTCCATGACTCAGCCCTACCCAAGCCAATAAAATACAGAGTGAAGATCTACCTTCCCTAGGACGTTCAGTATGCTGCAGGATCATTCCTCACCCCTCTCAAGATACATTAAACTCTTGTTCCTGGCGTTAGCTGTCCTTGTGGTTCTGGCTCAGGCTTCCCCAGGTAACTAAACTATGGCGAGGGGGGAAAGGTAGTAAGAATGGGGTCCTACTCATAGAATCATTGGAAAACTGAACGTGTGTAGGAGTTAGGATAGCCGCAGGGATGACTGAGATTTGGTGAAAAGCCTTACAACGAATATGCTCCGTCAGTAAGGGCAGTCTGTCACTGACCATGATGATGCTTCCTATTAGGGAACCTGGTGGATATCAGCAGAAGCCAGGGTGTCTTGTATGAAGTCCCTTCTCTCTGCAGAAGCAACCCCATGTTCTTAATATCCTTGGCCCAGATGTTCATAGAATCTCATCCCAGGCACCTTTCACTTCAATTTCACTTCCAGTTGATATCACCTCTTGCAGTAACCAGTCCCATTACTTCACCTCTCCATGGCTGTTTGGCTTTGAATGCTCCGTTGAAGCAATCAGAGGAGGCATCTTGCTCTTGTCTGAGAACATATAGTGAAAAAGATGTAGGTTGGTGTTGGATATCTACAGTTTAAGGTGGTGCTGGAGTTAGGGCAGAAGATTCTGGATTCCAAATTAAACATGGCCTGAACTCGCTAACAATACAACAGGTTTCATGGCCAAGTAGTGAATAACTTTCTAATAGAAATGTTTCCACTTAGGCTTCCCGGTGATTCTAAAGTTTGTGATTTTTAATTCCATGGTTTTCCTTTGGGTCATTGCTGTTGGAAGTTGCTTCTTCTCTTGGATCAGCTTTTCAAACTGAAAGTCTTTGCCAATCACTCAGTTGTTCTAAAAGCAAAGGAAGGTAATTCTGAACTTATCCTGATTTGATTTCAGACTCCCTTAAACTCTGGTGAGGGCAACTTGAGTAAACGAAGGAGTTGCAAATGCAAACGACACTTTGGAGAATGAATCTGCACATTGATTCATGGAATCAGGGTCATCTTGACTCTGATTTTTCTAGTCTGAACATCCTGGTGAGAAAGCAAGAATTGGAAATTCTCTACCTGGAGGGGTGTCTGGAGAAGAAGAAGTAGAGGGAATCTGTCATTTAAGCCAAAATACTATGGTATCTCAACTGAACTCAGTGTGCTGGGGATGTGGGTCAGCCTTTTATGTTTTATGACCCAGGTAGGGCTGAGTCAGAAACAATAAATCACATAAGGGCAGTGTTACACCATCCAGAACATTAGCCTGCAGGCCAGCAATATGAATTGATAATTTAGTGTTCAAAATCCCTCTCTAGGCATCATCTGGGGCACTTGAACAGTGCCTGGCACATGGTAAGTGCCCAATAAGTCACTTCACTGTTGAGTGAATAATGAAGGGAGGGGGGAAACAGATAATTGAAGGTGCAGGCCCACTCCCTGGATTTGGGGATTAGGAGCAACCAGAGTTGATGAAACTGTGAAAAAATTATGGACATGGAAACATAAGTATAGAAATAAAGTCCAACTGGAGGAAGAGAGATAACCAATCTTATCTAGTAAATGTTAAGACCAGCAGTAGGCATCCTACATGCACCATTATTACAATTACCAACATCTTTAGTAGAATAGTCTTTACTCTTTTTCATGTATTTGTTTGTTAATTTCTGTTTATTTTGATAGATGGATGGTTCCAAGAGTGCCATTATTCAGTTGGCCAATGCAGGATAGCTTGCAAAGAAAATGAGAAGACAAAAGAAAAATGTGTGGGGAACAGATTTTGCTGCCTCCCTGTAAAAAAGCAGAAATCATCAGACTTCCCAAGAAACAAGAAATGACATGTAAGACTATGGCGAGTGCAACTAACTCTCTATTTAAGATTTGTGACAAAAGAATTTTAACAGACCTTATAATGAGTCAGTGAAATGACTATGTAGGCACTTGCCTGGTTCTTAGATTTTAGATAATGCTGGGTACTCACATGGTCCATTAAAGAAAATATGCTCATTTCAGCTATTATATCTTGTCTCTCTGGTCCTCTGTAGCCTAACATCTCTAGGTTGTCCTAGGACAGTGATGGGGAACCTATGACACGCGTGTCAGAGGTGACACGCGAACTCATTTTTTTGGTTGATTTTTATTTGTTAAATGGCATTTAAATATATAAAATACATACCAAAAATATAAGTCTTTGTTTTACTATGGTTGCAAATATCAAAAAATTTCTATATGTGACACGGCACCAGAGTTAAGTTAGGGTTTTTCAAAATGCTGACATGCCGAGCTCAAAAGGTTCGCCATCACTGTCCTAGGATATGCCTAATAATATTGGTTCTCATGGTGAGATAATTTTATAGGATCTGGATCCTGAATTCCTAAGCCTCTGACTAGGTGCTATTAGGTCCCTGAATGTGGATGTTTTCCACACTTAGTGCAAATTCCACCTTGGCCACACATTTTAATCTGATGTCTCATCCTGGCTTGTTGAGATAGGCCAGTGTGATCTAGAGATCTTCTTTTGCCCGTTTAGCTCAAGGTGTAGCCCAAGGCTCTGCCTCATGCTCTCACTCTTAAAATGTATCCCTTACCTTAATCTCCTAATCACACTTTGCTGTCCAAAGATTGGCAGGCCCTCTGACCAGGAGGCAACCATTTCTGCCCCAACCAAATGGAGGGGGAAGTGGTAACAAAACAAAACAACCCCCCTCAGCATGTACTGGGAACTCACTGTGTGCAAGACCGTGTTCTAAACACGTAACACATGAAACTTCACTTTGTCCAACAACTGCTCCATGACGCTGTTACCTCAGAGGTATGGCAGTTTCAGTTCCCGGCCACCTACACAAGCCGAATAGTGCAGTAGCGAGACGAAGTTCTTCGTTTCCCAGTGCATATAAAAGTTATATTTATACTGTATTACAGTCTGTTAATTATACAATAGCATTACGTCTAAAAATCCATGTACATACTTGTAATTAAAAGAATACTTTATTACTAAAAAATGCCAACCATCATCTGAACCTCAGCAAGTCATAATTGTTTTGCTGATGGTTGCCACAAACCTTCAGTTCATAAAAAAATAAAATAACAATATCTGTGAGGCACAATTAAAGCAAAGCACAATAAAATGAGATGTGCCTGTATAGTGTATTATGTCCCTTTTGCAGGAGAGGAAACTAAGTCTCAGAGAGTTTAAATGCCCTGCCCCAAAAGGCACAGATATCTGGTTCTGTGGCAAAACTTTGAACCCATGATGACTGAATGAGACATTAAGGTTCCTCAAAGTGAGAAATGATTGTTGAAGTAAGAATAGCTTCCCTTGAGTGGGAGCGGCCGGGGAGAGGTCAATGAGGGGGTGGGGAGAGACATATGTAATACTTTAAACAATAAAGAATTTAATTAAAAAAATTCAGATACTAAAAAGGAAGAAGGAAAGGAAGGAAGAAAAAAAGAAAAGCTTCCCTTTACTCTTCCTACCCAGAGCCTACTTCCTTAATGTGGAAGGTGTGGTGAAAGGGAAAGCTTTGTGAGCCTCCCTGTGGTTAAAATAAGTAACAAACCCAGCACTAACTGGTATATCCAAGCACAAATATAAATGATCCTGCATTCCAGTTGAAGAGGAAGTTGTACCCACTTAGCCGACAGTCTTAGTTCTGAGGCCAATGCCAGTCAGGTCTACAATTGAACACAGTCAAAAGACAATGTGCAAAAATCATCACAATAACTGCAGCTCCTTATTTTTCAGCCTATTTCTCAAAGTACGTTTACATCAACTCTCTCATTTACCCCCTGCAATACCGTGAAGTAATATTTATATCTTAAACCTAAGAGGATATCCTTGGGATGGCCGGAGAATGGGTCAGAGTCTAGGTCTCAGATTACCTAGACACTGTGATTCCAATGAATAGTTCAACTTCAACCCGGACCACACCAATGGCTGCAGAAAATCCTTAGAAGCTACCTGTTCTTGTACCAAGAGTTTTTATGTATTTTTGGCTTGAGAAATTATGCCCACAAAGGGACCCAGGAGTCTTAGAGAGTTTGGAAAACATGACTCCAGGTCTTTAGTCCTAAAGAAGAGAAAAGGGTGCAGAGGAAATCCAGATGGACTAATAGGATATGACTAAAATCATCTTACTACTCTCGGCCTCAGTTTGCCCATCCTCCAAATGGGAATGTTGGACTAGATTATAAACTCCATATATCTTTCAAACCTCAACACCTTCTTCATTCTTGAAATTATGGTGAAAATCTACTCTCTACCTGAGACTTTAAAAGATGCCACCTCAGAAAGTAAAGACGTGGTATATGAGAGAGACTGAGAAACAGGAAAGTGGCCTCAATCTAAGTACTCAAATCATAATTCTAAAATACACCTTAGATACCTTTTTGTTCCTCACTGACCCCCATCATGCCAGCCACAATGACTTTCCAAGACTGCCTCCATAGCACCTGTTCTCCATCTCTGCCTCTACTATTGTATATTCTAATTCAGCCATCTTTCCTTACCAATAATTATTGGCTAAACTGTCCCCTCAAAATTCATATGTTGAAGTCTAATCACCGGCACCTAAGAATGTAACTGCATTTAGATTCAAAGAGGTAATTATGCTAAAAATGAATCATTAGGGTGGGCCCTGATCCAATAGACTGGCATCCCTAGAAGAAGAGGACACAAATACATACAGAAGGGAAACCGCATGAAGACAGAGAGAAGATGGCCATCTACAAATCAAAGAGAGAGGCCTCCAAAGACACCAACTCTGTCAATACCCGATCTTGGACTTTTAGCCTATAGAATTGTGAGAAAATAAATGTGTTGTTTAAACCAGTGAGTCTGTTGTACTTTTGTTATGGCAGTCCTAGAAAATTAATGTGCACATACTCTAACACTTGCATCCTCTGGATCTCTTTGTCTCCCATTATGACTCTGACTCACTTTAATCTTTCTATACAGTTGCCAGGAGATTATATCTAAAACCCATGTAACATTTAAATGTTTCCTTTTAAACTCTTCAAAAGCTGTACAATGATTAAAGGAATCATTTCTAAACTCCCTTTATGATAATCTCCTGCCCACCTTGGTAGTCTCCCTTTCAATTCCCGCCATGGACCTCACGAGCAACTTGTGTTCTTGGGAATTAATCTATTTCTCTGCCTCCCCACCCCCCGGTAAAATATTTCAGAGAGGAAGGGAGAAGGAGAGAGACATAGAAACATAAATGATGAGAATCATCAATTGGCTGCCTCCTGCATGTCCCCCACCAGTGATTGAGCTGCAACCCTGGCATGTGTCCCGCCCAGAATAGGACCGTGACCTCCTGATTCGTAGGTTGATGTTCAAACGCTGAGCCACCACAGCTGGGCTCTCTCCCCCTTTTTAAATAAGCTTCCCTTTTGTGGGGAAGATTCTTTTTGCAAACCAGATTTATGATTCTCTGTAATCAACATCTAAATGTAAAAATAAAATTTCTTGCCCTAAGCCATGCATATTCATTCCTTTTTCCACCCAGAAAGACCTTTTTTATTTACTTTGTTTTTCTTTTTACAAATAAAATTTGTATTATTTAAGGAATGATGATTTTATAGACGTGATGATTTGATATATGCATATATGCTTTTATTATGTATATGCTTAAAGTGAGTATGGTGAAGCAGATGTTCAATTTTTCATTTATATACCTACTAGCAGATGAGGGTGCCAGTTCCTCCACACCCTCTCCACCGCAGGGAATTGGCATGTGCTTAGCCATTTCAGCATATGCCGAGTAACATCTCACTGAGGTTTTAATTGGTTTTTCTTGGTTTAGTGGCCATTTAAGTATCCAGTTTTGTGAAGTGCCTACCCATGTCTTTTTCACACTCTGTGATAAGCAAGGTAAAATATAATTTCCCTTCCTCTGTATTATCTATGTCTACTGGACTATCTCAGCATTTTATTTGCTTTCTTGACTAGAGCCTTTTACCAAATCTAGTGGCTCCCACACAACTTCCCTCCTCCAATCATGAATCTTTATAGAATAAAAGACAGATACGGGAGGCTGGATGCAATTTTATAGTGAAAATATTTGACAGGAAGATTTCCAGAAGGGGAAAAGGTTGAGAATCTTCAGTACGAAGGTTGACTGGAGGTGGCATATGTTAAGTATTTAAAATCCTCAATTACAGGAGAAATAATGGTTGAAGATGAATCCACACAGCACAGTTGGTTGTTTTCAGCACAGTAATGTAATTCAACTTCTGATTGTTTGCATTTCTTTCTGCACATTCCTTTGTTATTCTCACACGTAATTGCAAATTTCACTGGCTTAATTCTGGGGTATAATCTTTTCATGCTTCCTGGAAAAAATATGGCTGTGGTTAGACTCTGTGCACAGGAGATGGAACCAAAATCATCTAGATTCAAACCCAAGCTCTGTTATTTGCTAGATCTTAGTGTTTGGACAAGTGACTTCAGCTCTCTGTCCCTTTGTTGCTCTCATCTGTACAATGGCAATAATAAGAAAAGACTACTTCTTTCAGTTATTGTGATTATTAAATGAGTTCATATATGTAAGTTCTTAGAATAATGTCTGACACTTATTAAGAGGTAACTAAACATTAGGTTTTGTTGTTACAATTGTTGTTGTTCCCATTGTTGTTGTTATTAGATAGAGGCATTTTTCTGAGAGTTTATGACTATAGGCTTGGGCAAGTTCCCATTTGCCTGAATAGATATATGTTCTCAGTGCTCAGCTTTTTTGAGATAGCCAGGTTTATTACAAATTAGGACATACACATGTTTATCAGTGCCTCCGTGTTTTGAAATAATAAGCATGTACTACACATGACATCTTCTGTGCCTTGCCTCCCACAGAAATAGTACTGTATACCAATGGGCACAATAGCATGGACATGTGTACAACAACTCAATTTATTCCAAGATCTACAAACACACACAAACCCTACATGGACACGTGTGTGTTTGCAATACTCACCCATAGTTGTATATTCACAACCTGTATCAATGCACAGGCAAGTGAACCGGTCACTCAGATATATACATGTGTATCCAAGCCTTTGCCTGAAAACACTTTAGTGATACAATTCCTGACATACAGCTAGCATATCTATCAGCACTAATTAGTAGCAACAGTTGGACTTCTCAAAAAAGAAGGCCTTTAGAAAGAAAATAATAACTACTAGCAATCATTTAACACCACTTGTGTCAAGAATTTTTATATGTTACTTCAATGAAAACTATCATTATATCTTCTTTTTTTCAATTAAGAAAACGGATCACAAAGAGATACCATTTTTCTGCTGAGGTCCCCAAATTGGTAAGGGAGGGAACCAAGATTTAGTTCCTGGTCTACATGACTCAGACATCTGGAGTGACATCATCAGCAAGATGGTAGACAAGAAAGTTTCAGGCCCTCATTTCCCTCACAGGAGAAACCAAATAAACAACATGTGGACCGAAGTAGCTTTGTGAAGAGGAACTCCAGAACCAGTTAAGAAGCTGCATGAATCAAGCAAACACCTAACAACAACAACAAAATTCACACCCAAGAATGTTAGGAACATTTGTGGCATTTTTTGCTCACTTTTCCCCCATCTACTTTTTGGTGCAACGTGGCATGGATCAAGAGGAAGCCATCCAATGCTCAGCTCTCCCATCAGGATGGAAAGAAAGAGTGGAATTTGCTTACAATATTCTGGGTAGTGTTTAAGCCACCGGAGGGACTAGTGTCTGCCTTGTTTGACTCAGAGAATTGAAGAAAATGGGGCATAATTTGGACATCAGATTGGAGGCTGCTGAAAGCAGTGGTGGGCACCACAGCTTGTGAGACTGTAGTCCCATGGGAGCCTCAGAACAAGAACTCCTAAATATAGGAAGCAAACATTGACAGAATTGAAGGAAGAAATGGACAGTTTTCGTGGCCTCAGATGGCTCCCACTGCACCAGGTGGCATCCATGACACTAGGTTCCCAGTGGGCTTCCATGAATCCAGGGCCCCAGCTCACTCCGGCATCTGTAGGCTCCATGGCCCCAGGCATCATCCACAGCACCAGGCTCACAGGAATTGAGCTGCTCGCGCCCCCCTCCCCTCACTCTGAAGCCTGCTGGCTCTAGTGGTCTCAGGAGACTCCCAGGCCTAAGGCAGCTCTGGCAGCACCAGGCTCCCAGAAGACTCCTGCAAATCCAGGCCCCAAC
Organism: Myotis myotis; assembly: GCF_014108235.1. Taxonomy (NCBI): domain Eukaryota; kingdom Metazoa; phylum Chordata; class Mammalia; order Chiroptera; family Vespertilionidae; genus Myotis; species Myotis myotis. The sequence continues at coordinate 61,943,582 of NW_023416401.1, read as the reverse complement.
TCACCCTGGCATCTACCAGCACTAGTGACCCAGGTATCTCCACTGGCTCCAGCTGGCTTCCTCAGTTCCAGGCTCTCCATGAGCCTCTCTGAACCCAGATACCTGTCAGCTCAAGCAGCCCTAGTAGTTCAGCTATCCCAGGTGGCTACCACAGCTCCAAAAAGATTCCTTGGCTCCAGGGTCCTAGGGGACCTCAATGAACACAGGCCCCCAAGCTACCATAGCATCTTCTGGCTCCCATTGCTTCAGGTAGCTCCTGTGGCCCCACAATCCCAGTGGGCTCTGACAAACCCAGACTCCTAGCCCACCCCAACACTGGGCACTTCCATGGAACTAGGATTCTGGTGGGCTCCTATAAACCCATCCTTCTCATTATAGTACCAATTGGCCCTTGTGACACTGTTCTTCCAGTGCATCCCAGAACCGACTAGTTCTTGCAGATATGGGTGCCTCTTGAAGTCCCAAGGCCCGCCTCCCCCCTCCCCCCCCCCCCGCAAAAAAAAAGAAACCCACTAGCAAACCCAGGCTAGAGAGGGGCATCTGTGAGCAAAGAATTCTGATGGGACCCAGTACCAGGCTGACTTCTGCCATCCCAGACTTTTGACACACCCCAGCACTAGGCATCCAAAATTCTAGCATTAAGCCTTCCTGGTAACACCACTGTATGGCCCACCCAGAAGGGCTGATTGGTGAAGGGCTTTGCCTTTTAAAGTTAGTCTGTAAAGACTTTTCAAATGCACAGACATCAAAGCAAATACACAAGGATAATAAATAATCAAGGAAACATGACATCACAATAGGACACTAATAAAATTCCAAAGATTGACCCTAAAACATGGAGATTTTTGAACTGTCAGACAAATGATTTAGAATAATTCTCAAAGAAATTTAGTGAACTGTAAGAAAACAGACAACGAAATGAAATTAGAAAAACAATGAATGAACAAAATGAAAAGTTCAACAAAGAAATATAAACGATTAACACACACACACCCACACACGCAGAAATCCTAAAGTTGAAGAATACAATGACTGACCTAAGAATCCAGTAGATACCTATAACAGCAGATTCGACCTAGCAGAGGAAAGAATCACTGAACTATAAGATAGGTCATTTAAAATCATGCAGTCAGAGGAGAAATAAGAAAATGAATGAAAAAGAGTAAATAAAGCTTGCATCAATTGTGGATTACCAGTAAGAGATAATCTATGCATTATTAGAGTTCTAGAAGGAAAAAGAGAGAGATAGGGAACAGAAAAACAGTGGATGTAAACTTCCCAAATACAGGGAGAATTAAACATACAAGTCCATGAAATTAATGTCACCCAAAAGTTCAACCCAAAAAGAGCATTATAATAAAACTGCTAAAATTAAAGACAAAGAGAAAAAAATTTTTAAGCAGCAAAATAATTTTTTCACATATAAAAGAACCTCCATAGGGCTATCAGCAATTTTCTTAGAAATTTTTTGAAAAACAGACATATGAAAAACATTGCAGGCCAGGGCAGTGTTGATGATATATTCAAGTGCAGAAAGGAAAAACTACTAACCAAGAATACCTTCCCCAGCAAAGTTTCTTTCAGGAATGAAGGAAAGATAAAGCTGAGAAAGTTCATTACCAAGATCACTTAAAAAGATGCAGAAAAACTCAGGTGTCTCATTCAAGTCCAACCAGCCCTTATCCCAAGTTAATCCAAACTCTATCCGTATCAACCTCACATTCACCTTCCTTGAAACAAACACCTGACAAAACTTGACTCCAAATCCCAACCTTACTTCCATCCTATGCTATCCCAAGACAAACACAACCATAATTAAGCCACCCAGCACCAATATCCAGTTTCAACTCAACAATAACCCAAATAGAAACTCCATCTACTTCAATTCCAAGCTTCATCCAACTTCACTGCAAGAGCCATTCAAACACAAATATTATTCCCAATCCTGCCTATTCCAACCCCAGTCTAATTTCATAAATACAATCTCTCACCTTCAGCTAATTGCTATTTATTTTTCTACCATTACCCCAACCAAAAGGTCTTATCCTCTCCTCACCAAATTCATTTCCCAATCTCTAAAGTAACCCTTTGATTGATCTTATAAATTCTCAATTAGGACTTAATTCCACAAACATAATCCATATCCAAGCTTTCATCCCAATAACATTCCTACCCTAATATGTTCTATGCTAAATATTCTCTACCACTTCTCCACCCAGGAACATCAAACCTTTAAATGGATCATAGCAGTATAAATCCAGTAAGATCCTGGCATAATATGAACCTGAGGTTAACATCCCTAAGCTGTCTGACATTAGGTTACCAAAGTTGCAAAACCACATGCAGTACCCCAAAACTTTTGAGAGTGCCTTGAGTTACCTGAAGTCTTATGAACCAGAATCAGAAAGATGACAATGGTAATTAAATAAGCCTTCATAGCTGACAGATTCTGAGAGAGTGAAGAGCACACACAGGGGACAGAATAGAAATATTTGCAGCAGGGCAGTGCCCTGTTTTATTAGTTTCAGAAGTAGGTTAGGTTGTGGGCAGTGACCTAAGAAAGATGGGACATACTTGAGGTCATCCAGGCAGAAAGATAACATGTATTACATATGTCATCTGGGCACTCTGTGTGAATGTAGGAGCTTTGCCAGCACCCACACCAAGGTGGGCCTTCCCAGTAAGAGACAAAGTAAAATTAAAGCCAGTTTGTATATCGTGTAAATTGGAAAGAAAAATTGGAATAAATGAAAGAGTTAATCAGCACAATAATGAAAAAAACTAGTAATTATAAGAAATAAAGAAACTTTGCCGAAACCGGTCTGGCTCAGTGGATAGAGCGTCGGCCTGTGGACTGAAAGGTTCCAGGTTCGATTCCGGTCAGGGGCATGTACCTGGGTTGCGGGCACATCCCCAGTGAGAAGTGTGCAGGAGGCAGCTGATCGATGTTTCTCTCTCATCGATGTTTCTGACTATCTCTCTCCCTTTCTCTCTGTAAAGAATCAATAAAATATATTTAAAAAAAAAAAGAAATAAAGAAACTTAAAAAGTAGTTCTTTATACTCCTGTCAGAAGTACATCACATTAATCATTAGCACTTACTGTATATACAGCAGTGTACTAGCCATCAGGATACAATAAAAGAAAAAAACGATGTGGGGAAATTGAGAGAGGGGGGATGGGAAAAGGAAAACAAATATGGGGACAAAATAGAAATATTTGGGAAGTAAATATTTCTGATGAACATAGATGCCAAAATATTTGGGAAGTAAAAAACAAAAATCAGGGAGTAATGGGGAAATAGCGAATTAAGAGATCCACTTCTCATCCTGCCTCCCCTCCCCCCCCCCCCAACACACACATAAAAAAATTATCCACTGATGAAAGTAGCTCTGGAAGAGGTCCAGAGTACAAGAAGAATCTATAGCAACCCAATGGAGCACAAAAACCAAGATTGGCTGCATTGAAAAGTGTTGGAAGCATTTTATCAACATCACCCCACCCCAGTCTAGCAAAGCTCAGCACCAAGAGGGATCCCCTCATGAGTGAACTCCATCTGCACAGGAAAAGGAGAGAAAAAGAACTCTAGAAACCTTTGCCACCAAGGAACCAAACAGTCCTCACCACCGCATCTCTCTCACATCGATGTTTCTCTCTGTTTCTTTCCCTTCCTTCCACTCTCTCTAAAAATCAATGGAAAAATATCCTTGGATGAGGATTAACAACAACAAAAAGACACTACAAAGAAAGAAAAGTACAGGCCAATATCCCTGATGAACATAGATGCCAAAAATCCTCAACAAAATATTAGCACATCAGATCCAGCAATATATTAAAAAGACCCTACACCATGACCAAGTGGGATTTATTCCAGGGATGCAAGGCTGGTACAATATTCACAAATTAATAAATGTCATATATCACATAAACAATTAGAAAGATAAAAATCACATGATCATATCAATAGAGACAGAAATGATAAAAACTCTCAGCAAAGTGGGAATAGAGGGATCATACCTCAACATAATAAAGACTATATAACAAACTGACAGCCAGCATCATACACAATGGGGGGAAACTAAAAGTGTTTACCCTATGAACAGAAACAAGACTGGGTGTCTGCTTTCATCACTCCTATTCAACATAGTACTGGACTAGCCACAGTGATCAGACAAGAAGAAGAAATAAAAGGCATCCAAATTGGAAAGGAGGAAGTAAAACTGTCATTCACAGATGATAGTTTTACATAGAAAACCCTAAAGACTCCACCAAAAAACTGCTAGATTTCATAAGTGAATTCAGCAAAGTAGCGGGGTACAAAATCAACATCCAGAATTGTTGGCATTTTTATATACCCATAATGAATGCTCAGAAAGAGAAACTAAACAAACAGTCCCATTTACCACTGCCTCAAAAAAATTAAGATACTTAGGAATAAACTCTAACCAAGGAAGTAGAAGACCTGTATTCAGAAAACTACAGGACATTGAAAAAAGAGATAGAGAATATATAAACAAGCGGAAGCATATACTGTATTCATGGATTGGAAGAATTAACATCATTAAAATGTCCATACTATCCAAAGAAATCTATAAATTCACAGATCTAGAACAAATACTCCAAAAATTTATATGGAACCAAATAGCCTCATAGAGAAAGAAGAACAAGGTTAGAGGGATCACAATGCTGGATATCAAGTTATACTACAAAGCCATTGTAATCAAAACAGCCTCGTACTGGCACAAGAACAGGCATATAGATCAATGCAACAGAACAGAGGCCCAGGAATCGACCCATGTCATTAGCATACAATGGAGTAAAGACAGTCTCTTCAATAAATGATGTTGGGGGAATTGGACAGGTACATGCAAAAAAGAAAAAAAGAAAAGAAAAAGAAACTAGACCACCAACTTACACCATGAACATGAATAAATTCAAAATAGATAAAAGACTTAAAGGTAAGACATGAAACCATAAGCATCCTAGAAGAAATCATAGGCAGCAAATCTCAAACATCTCACATAGCAGAATTTTCACCGATACATTGTCTAGGCCCAGGGCAAGAAAAACAAAGGAGAAAATAAACAAATGGGACTACATCAAACTAAAAAGCTTCTGCAAAGGAAAAGAAGCCATCCTCAAAATGAAAAGAGAACCCACTGTATGGGAGAACATATTTGGCAATGATACATGTGATAAGGGGTTTATTTCCAAAATATATAAAGACCTCATACAACTTAACAAAAGGAAGACAAGACTATCCAATTAAAAATGGGCAAAGGACCTGAATAGACACTTCTGGAAAGTGGACATACAGATGGCTAAGAGATATATGAAAAAATAGTCAATGTCACTAATCATCAGAGAGATGCAAATTAATCACCTCTCACCTGTCAGAATAGCTACTATCAATAAATCAACAAACAACACCTACTGGAGAGGATGTGCAGAAAAGGGAATCCAAGTGCACTGCTGGTGGGAATGGAGACTGTGCAGCCACTAGGGAAAACAGTGTGGAGTTTCCTCAGAAACTTAAAAACGGAACTGCTGTTTGACCCAGTGATCCACTACTGGGAATATATCCTAAGAATCCCGTAACACCAATCAGAAAGAATATATGCACCCCTATGTTCATAGATAGCATATAGAAACTCTGACAATAGGTTGGCTTTTAAGCCTGGGAACAAATACAAGTGATAGACATATGGGGGGGCGGTTGGTTTGGGGGGTTTGCTCGGTCTCTGTGTATCTGAAAATGCTTATGAGGGGCTTATTTTTCCTGTTGAGATTCATTAATGATGTTTTTTCAGCCTCTCATAGAAATATCTGTAAAGGAGAGAATTTAGAATTTTGATTTCCTTGTGTAAGCCTTTCCCCACAAAATACCATGACTAATTTCTGGCCAAATGGGAGATTTCCAGGTTTTTTCTTAGATGTTTTGATCATCCTTCCTTTAGAATAAAGTAGGAAACTGACACTAGTTTGGAGGTAATCTCTGGTCACCAATTCCACATTTTTCTGAGTGATACTAGAGTAGTTTAAGATAAACTAAACAGAGAGAGAACTTCCTTTTTGACCATTTGACTGCAGATCCTGCAGAGTATGGTCTGACCTAAAAAACAGGAGCACTGATTTTTCTCAGGTATAGACAATAAGAGTTAACAGACAGGCAAAAAAAACAAAACAAACAAAAAACCCCCACTTTCCATGGCCCCTACCTGAAGAACATAGCATTTCTGAGCTCAGGTGTGGAGCCACGGCACCTCAGACCACAGAAGGGAGATAATGGAGGAGGATCTGAAAGTTAGGCCATGTGTGCATTCAGTCCACATCCTGTCCTCCACCTCCACTCTTGTTAGATCTTAGAAACTATGCCAAATTGCTGCACAAGAATGGCCAGACTCAAACATTTTAAATCAATGCTTGCTCTTCACTAGAACTGTTTTTCAGGAAGGAAGGGGTAGACTGCCCATCAGCCAGGGGCTAGGATTCACTTCACCCCCGTTGTTGAACACATCAAAATTACATGCTTTCTTTTACAACTTAATTTACCTTAAAAATTCCCTATAAGAGGCAATCAGTTGATGTGCCTCTCTCACATTGCTGTTTTTCTCTCTCTGTGCCTCCTCCCTTCCCTCCCACTCTCTCTAAAAATCAATGGAAAAATATGCTCAGGTGAGGATTAACAACAACAACAAAAATCCCTATAGGATTTGTGTTGATAAGCAGTGGGAAAAGTTAAACTCGAAAAGGAAATATGAGAGAAACTGATGTTGATGAGAATGAAGGAGATCTTATAAAATAGCAAACTTCGAAGACACTATTTAATGGGAGTACTGATAACAAAATAAAGATAGACAAATATACATTTGAAAACAGAGGAAATCACATTCCCTTTTTTTTGGGGGGGGGGGGGGGAGGCGGGGAAGGGTGACACTGAAGATCCCTAAGGGAGTAATAATGTACATTCAAGGGAATAAAACATTAAGGGTTTCTTAATTAGTTGAGAGTTTTCACTTTCAGAACAGTGAATCCTCCACTTAGGATTGTGCAAAGGCTGATTTCATCATTAAATTAAGGTGAGTTTAAAAGTTGGAACTAAAACACATTTTAATGGCTTAAACATGGTGACTTGAGATAAATTGGGGAGGATCAAGAATGACTCGCTCTCAAGTTTCTGAATTGAGCAACAGAATGAATTGTTGATGTTAATTACTGAAAAGGGAAGGCAAACAGATTTAGAATCCAGTGTAGGACATTTTGAGCGTGAATTAGCTAAGAAATCTAGGAGGACATAATAAATATGTAATTTAATATATGAGTGCGGACCCAGTCTGAGGTTGAATATATCAATACCGAACTTACCCAAGATCAGACAGCTTCTGAGTAGTGGTGGGGAGCAAGGGACAACCCCTTCTGTCTCCATATTCATGTTTCTTTCTCTAAGACATGTAGAAACTAGAGAAGTTGGAATCTGCTTTAAATATAGAATTCCACAACTATCATCTCTCTACAAATACTGCTGAGTAGAAGGTCTAGAAATATTATATATTTCAACTACAATGCTGAACCCAGAACTGACACTTGCTTCCAGATATTTAAATGTGTGTCTAATCAAGCTACTTATGCCAGAAATTTTCTGTGATTCCTCTTAAAACTTGGCCAAGTCCCTATCTGCTGCCTGACAAACACATCTGAGTGTCAGTGAATCTCAAAAACATAAGCATCTTGAAATTTTCCCATCGGACTTCTAAGTGCCATGAAAATTCAAATCCAGCTGTATAAATCTGTTGTCTAGTTCATGGCCTTTCATTATCGGTTTGGTCTGGGATTGTCATTTGCCTAATAATGAGAAATGCAGGTAGGATGTCTGTGGTAAAAAGAGAGAAAGAGAAAACAGGAAAGATGACAAATACGGGGTAGATGGCAGAAGAGGAACCCCCAAAAGGAACTACTAATGAACACCAAAGACCAAAAGCTAAGACAAACAAGTATTTCAAGGAAGGATTGAGAGCAATGTAGGGGAAATAGTAGCTAGAGGCAAAGTAAATGGGAAAGCCTAAAGACTACTCAAGGTTTTCAACATTGAAGGCATTAGTGTGCAAGGCCAGGGCCATTTCAGCGACTTGATAAGCACAACATCGAGACTTCTCTGAGTGGAGGTGAAATTAGGAACATGAAACTTGGAGAACTTACTTGGAAACACTAGCTTTATTAGTTTGGATCCAAAGAAGGGGAGAGATAAGACATTAGCCATGGAAGAGAAGTGTACGTAACACGATGAAAATGTCATAGCATGTCAAATGTTAGTTTTGACTAAGTTTGGAGTGGAAAAGCAATATTCTTCAATTCTCAGGAATGAAAGGGCCTTAAAGGTTATCAAGTGAAATGTCCAGCTTCTGTTCTATATCCCTAACACTGTGACCACCCCCATCGCTGTCCCACATCCAGAAATGGTCTCAAAACTGTTTATTCCACAAGCCTGTTTATTCCACTTTCCAACAAAGCTCTACCACCTAGAAAATGTTTCCCTCATCTGTCCATCAGATTTCTACACTCTGTTTTATCCATCCATCTGTCGGGTCCTGGGTCTTCCTGCGGACACCACATCACACCAAACAGGCCAGGAAAGTTCTCTGGGTGTCAAAGGCAACCTTATTGTCCTGTCCTTATCCTACACTGTTTACTCAGTGATTTCCTCCACGTTCACTGGACATCCAGACTCATCCAGTTGTCACCTTCTCTCTGTGGTCTCCAGAACAAATCACATGCTGAGCAGAAACATGATCTCCTCCCTTCCTTGGCACCCTCAACATCTATTGAGCTATTCTTGCATCCTGTTTGATTTTTTTTTTTTGGTGGGGCGGGGGGGCAGTGCTCTTTCCTATTCTCCGTGGCTCTCCAACTCTCAGCCTAACCTTCCCCTGTCCAGTGATGATCCAATGATGACTACTCACAGATGAAAGACACACACATGAGAAGGAATGCATTTTTATGGGGAGAATATTCCAGAATGGGAGAGGAATTGCTCCAGGAGGGGGTGAGGATGGTGATATTCAAATTTCAGAGTAGTGTTAAGTGTTTGTAACTGACAGGTTGGCGTTGAAGTCGGAGTTCTCCTTCACATGGTTAGAACTGGTTATTTTCTCAGAAAATTTCAGGCAGCACTTTTGATCATTGGGGCAGGTTAAGTACTGAATTTCATGTTTTCTGCAGGCGTTTCTGCACATGCCATGGTAAAGTTGGCATGGAATCCAAGGCTCCTTGCTCTTGCCAAAGAAGGATCTGAACAGGCCACCTGGGAAAAACATAGCCATGTTGAGTTTCTCCGGAGCAGTGAAAACAGCAGTGCAGGAGCATGATTTAACAGAATAAACCCTGAGCATATTAAGAGCACAGGATCTGGATTCAAAACTACCTCAGTTCAAGTCTGCGCTCTGTCATCTTTATAGCTCGTCATCCTTAAGCAAGTTACTTAAGTTCTTGAGCCCACCATTGCATCACCTTCACAGTGGGCATAATAAGTAAACCAACTTCTTAACATTTTTAAAAATATATATTTTATTGATTTTTTTTTACAGAGAGTAAGGGAGAGGGATAGAGAGTTAGAAACATTGATGAGAAAGAAACATCGATCAGCTGCCTCCTGCACACCCCCTACTGGGGATGTGCCCACAACCAATGTACATGCCCTTGATCAGAATCAAACCTGGGACCCTTGAGTCCGCAGGCCGACGCTCTATCCACTGAGCCAAACCAGCCAGGACTTCTTAACATTTTTATGATGATAAAATTAGCATATATAATATGCTCAGAAAAATAACAAAAATAAATATTAGGCAGTGTTGTTGATATGAGAGTCTTTTCCTTGGGTTCCAGGACTTTAAGGGCTGCCACTGTGAGCACCAATTGGACTTGTCCCAAGTGCCCTTACAGATGTACGCTCTTCACACACGACTCTCATCAGAGACAGCCAGGATCTGCTCTGAGGCTGGACACATGTATTTGAGCCCATGCATTGCCTTTGTACTTTGAAATACTTGAGCAAACATGTGCCATAAGTGCTCACAGTATAAATCTCTACACATATTTTTCTACATATGGCCAAAGCCCATTTGTGAGTATTAATAGCTATGTGTAAGTCATCCAGATATGTCCATGTGTATATGAGCTCATCAGCTGAAAACATTTATAGTCAGCATGCTATAAATATTAGTCATCAGTTAATTACTCATTGGAACTTTCAAAGACAAAGGAGGCATTAGAAAGGAAATAATACTGCCCTAGCTGGTTTGGCTCAGTGGGTAGAATGTCAGCTGGCAGACTGAAGGGTCCCGGGTTCGATTCCGGTCAAGGGCACATGCCTGGGTTGTGGACTCGATCCCCAGTAGGATCCCTCCCTTCCTCTCTGAAACCAATAAAACCATATTAAAAAAAATTTAAAGGTATAATACTAACAATCACTACCATACATTTGGCATCTTCTACATACCAGGCATTTTACAAGCAATATCTCACCGAACCCTTGCAAAAGCCTGCTCTTATCTCCATTCATTAGATGAACACACGGAGACTGAAAGAGAGACCTTATTCTGTCCATATTCTCATAGCTCGTGCTTGACCAAGCTAGGATCTTATTTCCGGTCTACATGATATTAAGCCCATGCTCTTTCCTCTCTGTCACATGTCCTCTCTATGTGATAGAATTTCTAGGAGAGGGTGGCATATTATTGTGTGATGTCTGTAGACACTTTGCCTTCTGCTGTTTTCAATAGATAGTCCAAAATTCTTAGTTTAGCATTCAATAACTTTTCAACCGTCCACCCATCCCCTTATTCCACACCCATTTATCAGCACTCACTCTGTGCCAGGCCCTGTACTCAGTGCAGCATGCAGAGGTCTCAATGCCCCACCCACATTAGTAAAAACTGGACAAAGCAAGTTTGATGTTATTTCCTTCATGGAAAAACAAACAAACACCACTTTGTTAGATTTTTGACAAGACAAAGTAAAATTTTCCAAGTTTAAGTCAAGTCAGAGAACCAGATGGGGAAGAAAGAAGAAAAGAGCTATTTCATTAGCAGACATCCTATAGCATTTGGGTCCTGGTGTATATGTGAACTGCCCCAGAAACTGGCACCTGGAGCCAGAGGAGGAACTCAACTGCCCCTTCAGGAAGCCAGCCTACTCCTTCATCCATGCTCCAGCATCAGGGTACCACTGCATCCCCTACATTAATCCTCACCTTCATCATGGCAAGAATTAACGAGAACTGCCACTTATGAACCAGTCTATTGGTAGGAAAGGGAGATCTGCAGGGCCCCCAAAGTGACAGCCATGCCCACAGGACTTTTCTTTTCTCCTCAACACAATGGATGGAAGCCAAGGCACCAGGATTTCCTCTTCGTAGTCACCAGAAGGTGGATAGGAACATAGATAACAAGAAGGATCAGGTAGGCTGCCTTTTCCTTACTCTTTCCACATAGGAAGCATGTCAAGACAATTCCAGGAGGATTCTGCTTAAACAAACAAACCCTGTATTGCCTTGTGTCACGACAAACTAACACCCACATCAAGTTCATGTCACTTTTGACGATCCCTCTATCTTCAAAATGAAGTCAGAGGGGACCTGCTCTTGAACCCCAGTATTGCCTCTGATCCTCTGGACCTAGCTTCCCTGTGGGAGAAATGGGAATGGGAGTGTTGGCACCAGATCAAAAAAAGTCTCAGTTGTGTTTGTAAAGAAGGAGGTTACCAAGGTGTGTCATGCTTTGTAATAACCTAGCGGATGTTTAATCCTCACGTCAAGTCTCCAGAGACTGATTCTAGAGGTCTGGGGAAGGCCAGAGCAAGGGTGCTGTGCAAGTGTTTCTGAGAAAATACTCATGGGCTTCTGCTAAACGTGAGAGCCACAATCCTGCTAACCTTCTAACATTCACCCACAGACACTCACTTTCCCACATTGGACTTGTTTTAAGAGCAAATGAAAATGTAATAAATTTACAACCAAAGCATATGCTCTAGACTCTATCAGCTCCATCCAGAGACCAAAATCAATGTGATACATGATTTCTCTGCCATCTGTGCAGCCCACATATGATCCTTTCCCATCCTACTTCTAAGGTTCTTCCTACCTATATGTACTTATTAGGTACTAGAAATTCGTGCACTTGGGGGAGGGGGGTCCCTTAGCCCAGCCTGCACCCTCTCACAGTCCGGAGCCCTCGGGGGATGGAGAGCGGGCCTAAGCCAGCAGTCAGACATCCTTAGCGCTGCTGCAGAGGTGAGAGAGGCTCCTGCCATAGCTGCTGTGCTTGCCAGCCATGAGCCTGGCTTCTGGCTGAGCAGCACTCCCCCTGTGGGAGCACACTGACCACCTGGGGGCAGCTCCTGCATTGAGCACCTGCCCCCTGGTGGTCAGTGTGGTCATAGCGACCAGTCGTTCCTCCGTTTGGTTGTTTTGCATATTAGCCTTTTATTATATAAGTCATTTATAAATTCATTCATTCAATAAACATTTACTAAAACCTACTATGAGGAAAGCACTCAGTTCAATACCAGGAATACATAACTTTAAAAGGCAGAGTCTTGGTTTTCAAACAGTTTAATTTCATTTGTATATATTTGGGTGCTGAAAGGAAAAGATGGCTTTGATTGTCCCAGAAAAGGTTGCCCAGAACAGTTCCTGCCCATAAATTCCACCAAGTGGAAATATAAAGTAGTTATTAAGGAAGCAACACTATGTACAATTTTTGAAGCATAGAGTGTCATCTTTCTTGTTGTTTTTGGCAAACCCACCTGTGGTTTTTATTACTATTCTAGCATGGGAACTGAGCTTTCCTGGACATGAGAAGGATTGTCTCTCAAGTAAAGAAGATAAAACAGGGTGAGAAATAAGGGGTAGGAGAATGTGAAGTAGGAAGAAGATGGGAAAGGAGAGGGAGGAGAAAGGGAAAAAGGAGATAGCACTAAACAGTAACTCTGAACTCAACCCCAGAAAGGAGAAACAACCTTAGTTTTCTATAGGGCTGGGTTGAGACCACTCCCATGTCTCTCTGTAGATGCCAAAGTTTGACAGAGACATTGAGGATCCTCCAGACTTCGGATTTCACTTATCCTCTCTACTTGTATCTATTGTTCTTCAGTGCCCCCTGGAAATCACACTAAAGTAACTTTTTTAAAGAATTTGAAAATATTACTGGATACTTTTCATCCAGCATTCATTCTCCCCATTTCAACAGCCACAGCTCTGTTGTGATAAATTTGGCTGTCTTACTCAAACTTAATAACCCCCAAACCTAAGCTAAGCCAACCACTTCCCAGATAACACCCACGTAATATCCTGCTGGAATAAGACACATACTTGAACCAAATATCTTACTTCAACTCCCAGCCCTATCTCTCCTGATAACCACCCAAGGCTCAATTATAAAACTTAATACAAACATAAAACGAGCCAAACTACTCAATCCTAATCACAACATCAAGCCAAAACACAGATCAACTACAAACTTCACTCTATCCTAACTCCTGGTTCTACCCAACTCCTCCCTCAGCTCCATTCAATGAAAAATACTATTCCTCTCCAGACTACATTAAAATATTAAGTGAGCCCAATTTTATAAATAGATTTGCTCTCTCCCCCACTTCCCCATCCCTTCTCATTTCCCCCATATTACTCTAAGGTTATATACCATCCCCATCGCAACTCACCCTCCAAATTCCAAACTACTGTTGAATTCTCCTACAGCTCTCTCACACCTGATACGTGAGTCAAGCTTCCATCCCAATAATAGCACTCCTGAAAATGCTTCATGCTTCAGCACTCCTCTGTCCCAGGAACAGCAACCTCTTAAGTTTGTCTTGGCAGAGCAGAAACAAGGGAGATCTTAACATGAAATGGAGCTTGGAATTAACATCCACAACCTACCTGAGACGAGAAAAGGCTTTAGGCAGTGCCTACTAAACGTAGTTATCTCAGAGGTCACCAAGATACCAATAGCACATGTAAGACCCCGGAACTTTTGAGAGAGGCCTGAATTACCTGGAGTCTTATGAACCAGGATCAGAAGGATGGAAATGGTCATTAAATAGGGCTTCATGACTGACATGTCCTGAGAGGATGGAGGGCTGTGTAGCAGGGGACTGAATAGAGATCATTGAAGCAGGACAGTGTCCTGCTTTAATTCATTTTGGAAATGGGCCAGGGTTGTGTGCAGTGAACTAAAAGGGATGAGACATCCCTGGGCTCAGCCAAACAGAAGGATAATATGTATCACACATCCCAGCTGGAACTCCAATAAGTTTGGGAGAATTACCAGCAGCACCATGTCAAGGTGGGCCTTCTTCCCAGGAAGAAGTAGACTAGAGCCAGTTGTGTGAAACATACGTATTTGAATGAATAGATCAATTGATCGATCAATCAAACAAACAAACAATGAGAATAATAATACATAATTTAAGAAATCAGAAATCTTTTAAAACACATTGTTCTTTATCCTCCTGACAGTAATCCTGTACTAGACATCAGAGACTAACAAAGAAAGAAAAAGACAATGATGAAAGAAGAGATGGGAAAGAAAAATTAAAGAGGAAGTGTAACTGGAGGAAGGGAGGGAAAGACATGAGGCAAAATAACAGCAATTCACATTTACCATGACTCTACCATGTGTCGGTTTCTGTGCTAAATGCTATGGGATAGATATGAACACTGTGAAGTTGGGTAGTATTTCCTACTTCACAGATGAGGATGAAAAAGTTTGAAGAGATGTTGTAACATTCCTATGCCACACATCTAATAAGGCATAGGGCCAAGAATTCAGCATTTATCCCATGAGAAATGGGAATAACATGATTTTGTAGAGAACACCACATTGACTTTTTACTCTAGTGAATTAATATGGAAGATGGGTGGCTGGTGTCGTCTTTTGAATGAAAGTGAGGAAGTGAGTGAAAAGGCTCTTTGGAAAATCTAGGCTAGGATTTCCACATCTTGTCATTACAAGGCAAATGGAACTAGACTCATCATGTCGCTCAAACGTATGGACTGAAAAATATATTCTAACTAATATTTAAATGTACATAATTATTCTTTCATGTTATGTTATTTAGTTGATATTTTTAAGACAGAAAAAACATTTAAAATGTGTGATATGATATATATATATATATATATTTAATGTTTAAAATTAGGTATCTTATTGTGCTTTATGTTTTTCTCTCTCATAGGTAAAGTGTTGATAGAAGACAACCAATTCATTGCTCCCATAGTTTCCAATCATACAAGCACATGGACAAAACCAACAGGTATGGATCCTTCAGCCTACATGTGACAGAGTTTCCAAGAAAACGAAAAGGAAGTGATTCAGATCCATCCCAGTAAGTGAATTTGTTCCTTTAACCCCATTAAATCTTTTATTCTGGCACTTTCCAGTCCAACTCTGAAGGTTATTAGGTATCCAGGAGGGTCAAGTGGAGTCATGTGGGAGACTGGGAAGTCCAAGACTGAGGTACCAGCATGACCCGTTTTGGGTAAGAGCTCGCTCCTAGCTTGTAGACGGTGGGAAGGGAGAAAGGAGGTTGATTTGAAAATTACTAGCATGATTAGATGAGAAGATTGTGCTTCCTCTTAAGTTATATAGTAAATTGTTGAGTATTATAGAGTTTATATAGAAACTAGAGGGGAACATATTTAAAATATCTGATCCCTATATTGATTTATATATTAACCTATACTACTACACTTATTGTTAAATATTTGCAGTATCACACCTTGGTACAGATCTTGGTGATACTTGTGGTACAATGAAAAGAGGAGAACATATGTATTCATATACAAATATATTTATGCATGTAAAATGTGTGTGCTTGAGGAGCAATACTCATTAGGCAAGATCTATCTTTCCTCTTCATTCTCAAGTTTGACTTAGCTAATCATGAATCTTTACTATTTCAATCAAATCTTAAGAAAAATGTGTTGAGTTTGCCTGGAAAAACTAACTTGGAACTTGCATTAGGAATGTATTAAACTCATAGACTTATTTGGGGGAGATGGATGTTTTAAGTCATCTTATCCTGGAGTATGAATGTCTCATTGTCTCTGTCCTTTGTCAGTATGTAAAAGTTTTCCTTGTAGAAGTCATATATGTAGGATCAAAATAAAGTCTAAAGACCTTAAAGACTTTGCTGCTAATGAACAAATTATATCTTATTTTACATTGTCTTTTCCACTTAATCACTGGGAACATAGAGAAATGCTATTGATTCTTGTAAATTGACCTTATATCCAGAAAAGCTACAGGACTCTCTTTTGAATTTTATTGGTTTGTCCTTTTTTAAAAAGTTATTTTTGCCGAAACCGGTTTGGCTCAGTGGATAGAGCGTCGGCCTGTGGACTGAGGGGTCCCGGGTTCAATTCCGGTCAAGGGCATGTACCTGGGTTGCGGGCATATCCCCAGTAGGAGATGTGCAGGAGGCAGCTGATCGATGTTTCTCTCTCATCGATGTTTCTAACTCTCTATCTCTCTGCTTCCTCTCTGTAAAAAAATCAATAAAATATATTTTTTTTAAAAAAGTTATTTTTATTGTTGAAAGTATTACAAATGTCCCCCATTTTCCCTCTCTTGCCCCCCTCCACCCGGCTCCCACCCCACGCCAGGCTTTCCCCTCACTATTGTCTGTGTCCATGGGCTACGCATATATGCACATACATTCTTTGGTTAATCTCCTCCCGTTCTGCCCTTTCCTTTCCCTCTGAGATCTGTCAGTCTGTTCCATGCTTCCATATCAATGGACTTCTTCTGTTAGTCAGTTTGTTTTGTTCATTGGATTCCACATATAAATAAGATCACATGATAGTTGTCTTTCTCTGACTGGCTTATTTCACTTAGCATAATAATCTCCAGGTCCCTCCATGCTGTCTCAAAAGGTAAGAGATCCTCCTTTTTGCAGCTGCATAGTATTCCATGGTGTAAATGTACCACAGCTTTTTTACCCACTCATCTGCTGATGGGCACTTGGGCTGTTTCCAAATCTTAGCTATTGTAAATAATGTTGCTGTGAACATAGGGGTGCATATATTCTTTCTGATTGGTGTTTTGGGATTCTTAGAATATAGTCCCAGAAGTGGGATCGCTGGGACAAAAGGCAGTTCCATTTTTAGTTGTTTTGAGGAAACTCCATACTGCTTTCCACAGTGGCTGCACATTCTGCATTCCCACCCGCAGTGCACTAGGATTCCCTTTTCTCCACATCCTTGCCAGCACTTGGTGTTTGATGATTTATTGGTGGAAGCCACTTTGGCAGGTGTGAGGTATTAGTTTGTCCTTCGGTTGATTATTCACCTAAGTGACTGCATTATCTGTCAGCAGTGACATTGTATCTCCACCTTTTCAGTCTTTGCACTTAATTCTTATTTTCCCTAAAAGCATGGGCCAGGACTTCCATTGTTATAATAAACATTTGAATGTTAGTGGGAATCCTTGTTTTCCTTCCAATTTTAAAGAAAATGCATTTAAGTTCTTTGAAAATGTATAACATTTGCCCTAAGAGTTTGGCATTTAATATTTAGCTTGTTTAGTAAGTTCTCTTCTTACTTAATTTCTTAAAATATTCTACTATAATTGTTTTTTTGAAATTTATAAAATATTTTTCTCTCAGTCATTTAAGGTAATTGTGTAATCATTTTTTCGATTAAAGTAGAGAATTGTATTGTTTCTGATATTATATCATCACATTTTTTAGATATATCTTAACTGATTATAGTATATTTTTAACACATTATTAAATGTAGTTATTTACAATTTAATATGGAATTTTGGCACATTCATGCAGAGGAGATATGGCTTATAGTTTTCTATTCTTTCCTGTTCATATCTGTTTTTGAAGGCAAGATAATATTAACCTCCTAAAATCATCTGGGTAGCTTTTACATTTTCTCTTTCTTCTGAAACAACTTGTGTAGACAGGAATTAACTGTTCCCTCAAAGTTTGCACCATCTGCCCTAGTTGGTTTTGCTCAGTAGATAGAGCATCTGCCTCCAGACCAAAGGGTCCTGGGTTCCATTCCAGTCAAGGCACATACCCTGGTTGCAGACTCCTCCCAAACCCGGGCCCTGGTAGGGGCTCGTGCAGGAGGCAACCAGTCGATGTGTTTCTCTCACATCGATGTTTATCTCTGCCTTTCTCTCTTCCACTCTCCCTAAAAGTCAATGGTAAAGTTGTCTCCAGTGAGGATTAACAACAAAAAATGTTGGGGACATCTGAGGTGACCATAAATTCATCCGTAATGAATGTAAACAGGACACATTCAAGAATAAAGAAGAGCATTATCAATAATGATGCGGTGGCAAAGAGGATGAACAAGGGCTATTCTAAGCAGAACAAACTAGAACTCAATGTTAATACTTTGTGAGTGTGGGACTTAGTGGGAGGAGGGAAGGGGCTCAGTTCCACTCAATGTCTTCATGCTTCGCAGATCTACTTAGGTTTGGATTTCTTCCAGTGCTACTCTTGACGGATGGTTTGCTTTGAAGTATTTTTCATTATTTATTGTGCATATTTGCTCATCATGCACAGATATCCCATAAAGCACACATGCCCAAACACTGTATGTGATTTTATACCCCTTCAACCTCTGTCAATCTAGCATATACTGACTTGTCCTGTAGGGATATGTTGAAGACATTCGGCCAGCTATTCTTACACTGGTCCCCTTTCTGTTCTATCTGCTTTCCTGTAGCTTGTTACCAATATACCATGTAAATAGGAGGTTAGTTGTAATGATTTTATTGGTTCAGGTTATTATTTTTGACAAAATTGCATCAGAGGTGATGCTGTGTTGTCTATATTGCAACCCATCAGGGCTCCCTTAATATGTGGCTATCCCTTAATATTCAGACTCATAACTGAATTAAAGTGATGACTTCCTGACCTTTCTATTGAACGGTGCTGTTTTCCCCTTCTATATTCAAAGTAGTCTGTATGGTGCAACTTGGCCTATACAAACGTCTGGCACCATGTCAGTCCTATACTTACTGGTTTTAACACAAATTATAGTCCTTGCCTGAGACAATAAATTCTTTGGGAGTTGTAGAGTACAACTCAGTAAAATAAAACTTTCCCTTATCACTAGAGATACTTGGCTATGGAAGCACAGCTCCTACTGGAGAGGCAGGATAAATACTTAATTTATTCAAATTAGTGACTGGTTATCAAAGGAAACAGTTTGCTTAGTGGCTGCCTCAAAAAGTGACACAGGAGTTTTTCTGGCTATCCCATCTCTAGATATTATTAGATAATCATGTCTTTCCCCTGATTCAATGCATTTCAATCTGTCATATTTAACTTTATTTTGATGTTCAAGTTCTCATAACTTTAGCACGTATACACTTCTTCCAGCTAGATTCTGTTCTTTTTACAGAACCCCAATACTTTTTATATCTTGAAATAAAATTATAAATATTTATTAGTGTCTAAATGATAACTTTAAGAAGCTGGTCTGATAACTAGTGAAGTTTCAAAACAGGGGTAAGCATAACGATATCTCAAGATATATTCAAAAATCTTTAATATGATACAAAATTATTTTTATTTCTATTGTGATAAAGTCAGAAGACTAGACAGTATTAATGAATGTGTTGCCCACATTCATAAATTAAGGAAATGCTTAAATTTCAATTAGAGATTAATGATAACAAAGACATTATTTCTCCATTCATGTACATAGTCCTCAATTTATGAGCATGGACTGGTGGGAAAAGCTTTGGTCTCAGAGTGAAAAAAAACCTGATTTGGCAATCTCGTGCTGCCACATGCTTTTCCCCCCACCAGTTTTATTGAGACACAATTAACATGCAATACTGTATTAGTTTAAGGTGTACACCATAATGATTTCACACACACACACACACACACACACACACACACACACACACACACACTCACCACGATAAGTTCAGTTAACATCCATCACTTGACAGCAGAGCACAGCCTGAGGCCTTGACCAACTCCAAAGCCCAGACTGCATCCCCACCAGAACATGGATTCCAACCAGAGGCACCACCCAGCCGGGAAGCAAACAGCCTCTCAAAGCCGAGTACAGAAGGTTGAGCTCGAAGCTGAGAGACAAGAGGTAATTGCGTAAGTGGCATACATGTCAGTGCCAGCCGTGACTCCAACACATGCCCAAACCTGCTACCATTTGACCACTGCAGCAGCACTGATTTCTTAAATCTGTCTTGACAGAGAATAGCCAGAAAGAGATACTCACGTGACGTAAGCATGGGGGCAAATTCACCAAGCTGTCTGAAACCAGGCTTCAGTTGCTGGCCACCATAATATAAAATTAGTATCCTAAAACAGGACGAGATTGCAGTACTAGGAGTCCTGTGTTATTTGAGTTCCATGGATCAGGTTTTGTTGTTGTTGTTGTTGTTGTTTTCCATAACAAAGATCAGGATATGCAGCCCCATGGCTATCGGGTCTCAGGAGCCTGTGGCTGACTCATGAAAATGAAATCATTTTAGCAGCAGGGCTGAAGTCTGACACTTTAGCTTCTGAAATATGATAGTTTTTGGTCAGTGAAGTATAGATAGGGGAAGGAAACTGATCTGAAGTTGACTTGGCAGACAGACAAAGCTTAACATATATCCCAGCTAGACACCCTTTAGGAAAATGGGATTCTGGCCAACATGCGTAACAAAGGTGTGATCTTCCTCGCAGTAAGGCAAAGAAGCAAATTAAAGCTATTTATCTTCTTGTGTGAGACACAAACAATAATGGAAATATTTTCTTTTTTAAAAAAAACAAACATGTTTTTCTTATTAATTTATTTTAGAGAGCGAGGAAGGGAAATGGGTAGAGAGATAGAAACATTGATAGGAGAGAAACATTGATCGGCTGCCTCCTGCACGCCCCCTCATGGGGATCAAGCTCACAACATGGGCATGTGCCCTGACTGGGAATCGAACCAGGGACCTCCTGGTTCATGGGCTGACACTCAACCACTGAGCCACACCGGCCAGGCTGGAAATGTTTTTCTTAAGAAAATGTCATCATTAAGAAATGTGCCAATCTGTAGAGAATTTTTATAAGGGTTTATTTGAACCAAACTGATGATGTATAGGGAAGCAGGATGTCAAATGTGAATGAGTTTTATGGTTCTGTTTATGCATTTGGAATCAGGGAGAGCACACAAGGACAATGACACAAAGGTGGGAGAAAGCAAGGTGGGAAAATGTCTATGATTGGATTACCAAAATAATGAATAAGATTTGGGCTCCCCGGAGGGTGATTATACCTCTGAAGGGTCTGGAGAAGAGGATAACTCTGGCATTTTGTGGTGTGTCAGCCTAAATGTACAAGAACAACGAACAGGGCTTGATCAAGGCAAAAATAAGACCGTATAGGCCTGGGGCATGACTACCCACCATGATCTACCCAGTGAGGAATTTATGATTAAATTATCCTATTGTTATAGGGAAACCCCCGGCTGCCTGTCACAATGTCCAATAATAACAAAGGCAGGGTTGAATCCTATAAGGTGTTTATTGAGAAGGCCAGCCAACCAAGAAGACAGGAGCTTACAAGCATTCAAAACCTGTCTTACAGCAAGGTGCAGGGGATCTATAAATATAAACCCCTAATATGCAATAGACCAAATGGCAGAACAACCACACAACTAATTGCTATGATGTGCGCTGACCACCAGGGGGTGTGCAGAACATGGAGGGCATCGGCCGTGGCGGGATGATGGAGCAGGTGAGCGGGGGCGCCAGACCAAGGCAGGGCACCAGTCGCTGTCATCCAGGTGAACCTCTGGGGGTTATTGAAAATTCTTTGCTCCCATGCACCACAGTCCCACCCAGTGCTCACACCTGCTGCCGGCACCAGCCCCGCTCATACCTGCTGCCAGTGCCAGAGCTGCTGCTCACACCTGCTGCCGGCGCCCAGCGCCAATCCCAATGGCTTGGCGCCATCAGCGGGTGCAAGCAGCAGTTGCTGGCCCCAATCGCCCCTGAGGGCTTCTCCACCTTCTCCTGCTCCTGAGGGGTGATCAGGGCACTAGCCCCACTCACACCTGTTGCTGGCACTGGCCCCAATTGCTCTGCAGGGCTGGCGCCATCAGCGCATGGGAGTGGTGGCAGTGGGAATGGGGCTGCTGGCAGACAGGAGGCCAGGGGCTGTGGTGGGAGGGGCCAGGTGGGGCCACAGAGGATGGGCTGAGACCCGCCCTGTGCCCACCACAGCCTCATGGCCCACAGTTCCTTTCAAGGTGCACGAATTCGTGCGCTGGGCCCCTAGTAGGATTATAAAGGAGAATGGCTAGGGTGAGGCTGGGAACGGAATGTTCTACATGCACCCCTGGAAGTCTGAAGAATTCAGCTGTTGTTCTTGGTCATCAGGCGATGAGATGATGTCTTGATTCCTGATGGGTTTGGCCTGATCATGCTTAACGGTTCTGCTTGCTTGCTGGGTACATTGTACATTGCCCACAGCTGAGTCACCTCCTCAGTCACTTTGCCAGGGGTCAAAGGGAGTATGCAGGTGCACTGGCCTAAGAAATGATTATTTTTCAGATTAATTTAGGTGCTCTATCTATGAGATTATAAGTCCCCCCTCCCCATCCCACCATCACTATGGGGTTACTTTTAGTCACTGGGCTTGTCAGAATTATTACGTAGCCCCTTTTTCATTCACAAAAAAAAGGGTAATTTTAAATAATAAATTGTCCTTATTATATTTGTAATATCTTCTCTTTTCTTAAGATAAAAAGCCAGAAAGGGGTCACCAGATCTTCCAACTCCTCTCATAAAATAAGTTATTACCCTAACCCCCAACCCTCACCCTAACCCTAATCCTAACCCTGTAGTCAAGGAAGAGTTATAGAGCACTCCTCATGCATTCAGGCTTGTGCTAGGAATGAAGAAGGCAGCAAGGTGGGAATAAAAATTGAAGGGAAAAGGAAAAGAGGGAACAAGGGGAGGTGGGAGGGTCTATTAATATTTATCAAGCACCATTTTTGTGCCATTCTCTGTTCTAAACAACAACATGTGCAGAAACGAAAATGGAAGTTCAGATTGGGTGTTCACTTTCCCAAGGTCACGCATCCTCGAGGACAAGGATGAGATTGCAGATTTATCGAAAGTCTCAAACAAAGTACATCTTCTTCACGGAGACAGGATGCGGAGGAAGCCAGTAGAAGAGATTAAAACTTTTCTTAATAGCCATTATTAATTTAAATACCTCCAACTTTTGCTTTAGATAAGAAACCTGTAGAGTCATTTTACTCGTTTGTTTCATTTTATGAGAGGAGTTGGAAGATCCGGTGATCCCCTTCTGGCTTTTTATCTTAAGAAAAGATAAAATATTTCAAATATAATGAATGTGGCAACCAATTTGGAATTACAGCCCTCATGGAGGTTATGATTAATTTCATAAGACATAGCAATGGACTTTGAAGTCTGGATGGTTTACAAAACTTCTTTGTTAGCATTGATCTTCATGAGAATAGTTGTATCAAACAGGATATTATCTGCATTCTTAGCAGACTGCGTGAAAGAAGGGAACATTCTCTCCTTTTCTTGTTGCAACTTATTTCACCAACAGTGAGTAGGATTTATGGTTTCTAAGACAAGTGCTGGAATCTGATGATTATTAAGAGGGGAAGGGAGAAGCAAGTTAAAAACACAGAGACATATGGAAATTTTTACCAAATAAAATATGGAGAATGTAATGTTTTACATTCACAATTCCTTTTTCTGTTGCCACTGACACTTCACCTTAGACTTGAATTTGCAAAAGATGCCCTTAACTTCTTTTTTCCAGATTTCGTTTCTAGAATGCACTACTCTTTAATATCGTTAAAGAGAAGATCCCAGGCCCAAAATGGTGTCACTTGCACTAAAGCCCATGATACCAAATCTAGGTGTAATACCTGACCAGGTTGCTGGTTCAGCTTCTCCCCAAAATCTGAACTTAATCAGCCAGTCTGTAATGTTCTGGTCAACCCCAATGAGGCAATCCGTCACTTGGGTTCTCTCCATTTCCCCACCTCCAACCCCATAGAAAGAAGAGGTAATCTGCCCGGATGGTGTTGCTCAGTGGTTGAGCATTGACCTATAAACCAGGTGGTCATGGTGTGATTCCTGATCAGAGCATATGCCTGGGTTATGGGCTCGATCCCCCGTCTGGGGTGTGCAGGAGGCAGCTGATCAATGATTCTCTCTCATCGTTGATGCTTCTATCTCTCTCTCCCTGTTCCTTCTTCTCTGAAATAAAAAAAATATATATTGAAGAAAAAAAGAAGAGGTAATCTGCATGATAAAAACATTTGCCTGGGTCCCTTCCCCCCCAAAAGATGTCCTACTCTAAAAATAATCTCTTATTTTATTTTGTCAATAGCTCCCCTGCTCCACCCTTCTTCCTATAAAACCCTCCTATTTTGTACAACCTCTCTGAGAGCCCTTCTAGTTGCTAGGTGAGATGCTGCCCAATTCATGAATTACTTAATAGAGCCAATTAGATCTTCAAATTCACTCGATTCAATTTTGTTTTTAACAATATCCATGTGAAAACATTTGTTACTTATTAGTTAAAGCTGCAAATTACACAACATTCCAAAAATGTCACTGTTAAATATAAAATGTTTCTTCCAGCAATATTATTATTCTGTACACTTTAAAGTCAAGAAAACATAAATAGAGACAAGTTAAGTGTTGGGTTTTTTAATTCCTTTTTCTGTGTGTGTTTCTTTAATGTCTCCAAATACTCAGAATCTCCTATATACACGTGTCTTTTACCAGACCTTCTCCTTCAGGGGCACTTCACACTTCTCTTTTCCTCCTCCATTTTCTCTTTGATACACTCAAACATTCCTGAAAACTTCTTAATTCTCTCTTAACCAGGTAATAAGGGTCACTGTAGGTCTCTTATTTGTATGTGAATTTGTACAAGAGATGAATTAACTTCAAGCCTCCATCCTCCTTCCAGACATCCATTCTGGGTGAGGGTTTGTAAAATGGGCCTTCAAAGCCACTTATCATCTGCAAAACTGATATCTCCCCAGTCCAGCCAACAGAGTCGTACTTAATAAGGCATCGCATGCATTTAAAAAGAAAACAGAGTCTAATCTTTGTAAGTCAGTTTCTGCACTTGGCCTTCTTCCAGTCTCCAGGACAGCACACGTCTTGACCACCCTGTTTAACCACAGTTTTTTCAGAGAGTCCACTAGATTTAATTGGCCAGCATCCAGAGGTGTCCAGAAAGGTCACAAACTATACATCTCCTAGGGTACACTGAGGCGCATCACCTAGAATCCCCGTCAGGACTGAAGCCTTCATTCCCCTGGCTGCCAGGAGGGCTGGCTGCTGGCAGCTCTGGGATTTGCCCTCTACTAAAAGGAGCTGCCATTCCCAAAATAATGTTTTATGTTAATTATACCTCATTATAATTAACTAGAGGCTCAGTGCACAAAAATTCGTGCACTTGAGGGGTCCCTCAGCCTGGCCTTCACCCTCTCACAATCTGGGACCCCTCAGGTAGGTTCCCTAGGCCTGGCCTGAGATCAGGGACTATCAGGGCTTTCCTTCCCCTGGCTGTAGGCAGCTGGCCCCACCCCTGCCACTGCCACTGCTTGCCATCTGTGCAGCACTGTCCCCCCTCCCCTGCCACCAGTGGCCTCCCTCTGCAGGCGACAGGCTGGGGTGCGATGGCTTGGCTGGCCTGGGCCTCCCTCTTTCTTTTCTGGGGGGTGGAGCCTACCTGATCACCCCTAACTGCTGGCCTGCCCATGTGGTTCATTGTCATTCTCTCTGTGTGTCATGCCATAGATTACATAAGCAAAGGAAGAGAGTAAATCTTTGGTGCAAACAAGCAGTTACCCATGAAGACCAAAGCAGGGCTACATACAAAAGATGACTGTCAGTCTCTGACTGAAGGTCTAAATTTGAGTCCTGATTTTGGACCAGGGTGATATCTGGGGGCACTGACATGGGAAGTTGGTCAGTTGAACATCAGAGCGTAGGGGCATGAGATCAGAGAAGGCCACAGTCTTGCCTGTGTGGATAATTGGTCATGATCTTTTAGAATCACCACTGTAGATGTTAAGAGAAGATCATTAGAAATATAAACTTACTCCAGAAGTAAGGGAATCCTTATCCTATATAATAAAGAGGTAATATGCAAATTGACCACCACGCCCTCCCACAAGATGGCTGGTCCCATGTGGTCACAAGATGGCCACGCCCATGTCGTCACAAGATGGCTGCCACAAGATGACCAGCAGGGGAGGGCAGTTAGGGGCGACCAAGCCGGCAGGGGAGGGCAGTTGGGGGTGATCAGGTCGGCAGGGGAGGGCAGCTGGGGGGGACCTAAGCCTGCAAGGGAGGGCAGTTGGGGGGGACCCAGGCGTGAAAGGGAGGGCAGTTGGGGGAGATCAGGCCAGCAGGGGAGCAGTTAGGCGTGGATCAGGCTGGCGGGCAGAAGCAGTTAGGGGCAATCAGCTAGGCAGGCAGGCAAGCGGTTGGGAGTCAGTAGTCCCGGATTGTGAGAGGGATGTCCAACTGCCAGTTTAGGGGGTCAGGGATCCCCACAGGGGATCGGGCCTAAACCAGCAGTTGGACATCCCCCGAGGGTCCCAGATTGGAGAAGGTGCAGGCTGGGCTGAAGGAGACCCCCTAGTTATTTTTATAATTGTCTAAGTCATAAAATACCCTATATGCATGAGAGTCAAGTTCCTGATATGAGAAAATGCACTTAATGAAGGGAGAAAGGTCTACCACCTGTACAAAATACACAGAATGAAAAAAATATTTGCCTGCTGATTCTGAGAACAGACCACATACTTTGAGTTCAACTTGCTTTTCTTTGATATACCAGTCCTTTCTCCTCAACTAATTCAAATTTTTCATTAATTAAAAAATATCTTGATATATATTTGCATGTATATATACAGTATATACTTATGCAAATAATGACTAAATGACAATGTAAATTTTAATGTTTAAAACATAAAAAGCTTCTGCACAGCAAAAGAAACCATCAATAAAACAACAAGAAAGCCGACTGCATGGGAGAACATATTTGCCAATGTTATCACCGATTAGGGTTTCATCTCCAACATTTACAGGGAACTCATACAGCTTAACAAAAGGAAGATAAACAATCCAATCAAAAAATGGGCAAAAGACCTAAATAGACACTTTGCAAAAGAGGACATTCAGAAAGCCAAGAAACATATGAAAACATGCTCAAAGTCACTAATCATCTGAGAGATGCAAATCAAAACAACAATGAGGTACCATCTCACACCTGTCAGAATGGCCATCATCAACAAATCAACAAACAACAAGTGCTGGAGAGGATGTGGAGAAAAAGGAACCCTTGTGCACTGCTGGTGGGAATGCAGACTGGTGCAGCCACTGTGGAGAACCGTATGGAGTTTCCTCAAAAAACTAAAAATGGAACTCCCATTTGACCCTGTGATCCCACTTCTAGGAATATATCCCAAGAAACCAGAAACACCAATCAGAAAGGATATATGCATCCCTATGTTCATAGCAGCACAATTTACCATAGCAAAGATCTGGAAACAGCCTAAGTGCCCATCAGTAGATGAATGGATTAGAAAACTGTGGTACATCTACACAATGGAATACTATGCTGCTGTAAAAAAGAAGGAATTCTTACCATTTGCAACAGCATGGGTGGAACTGGAGAGCATTATGCTAAGTGAAATAAGCCAGTCAATGAAAGAAAAATACCATATGATCTCAGTCATTTATGGATAATAAAGACCATTATAAACTGATGAACAAATATAGATACAGAGGCAGAGCAGCATCGAACAGTCTGTCAAACTACAGCGGGAAGGCTGGGGAGGCGGTAAAAGATCAACCGAAGGACTTGTATGCATGCATATAAGCATAACCAATGGACACAAGACACTGGCGGGTAGGGGAGGCAGGAGGAAGGTCCAAGGGGGGGCGGGGGGGCGGGGGGGGCGGGGGGGAAGGAGACATATGGAATACTCTTTGGAATACCTTAAACAATAAAACAAAATTTTAAAAAACACCATAAACTATCTTATTAAGT
This sequence comes from Myotis myotis, assembly GCF_014108235.1. Lineage (NCBI taxonomy): Eukaryota > Metazoa > Chordata > Mammalia > Chiroptera > Vespertilionidae > Myotis > Myotis myotis. The sequence continues at coordinate 61,915,490 of NW_023416401.1, read as the reverse complement.
ATAATTTAAGATTATGTACATATAATTTGATTGATAATTAGAACCTTAACTAGGTGGTTTGAGGACCAAATGAATTGACATCAGTAAGAATACATAAGTTTCACAATAAGAAATATGTGGTAAGTATAGATAGACTTTATTTTCTCGGTCTCTCCAAATGTTCATTTTTTTAAAGTATCAAAATAAAGATTTATACTCAATTACTAAAATAGTGAATTGTTTTATAGATCCTAAAGTTAAAGGGACAATGAAATCACGGTTCATAATAAGAATTTGACAAAAAAATAAGAACATCATAAAACTGACCTAGGTGGTGTAAGTGGTGAAACTATCAAGCCATAAATGGAATATTATCTGAAGTTTCCAAGAACCAAATTTATAAACACGAAATGTTTTAACTTATGGCTTATTTAATTGAAGACCTAAGTTTACATTTTATATCCATAAATGTTATTATAATTAATAAAAATTTATCAGACCTACAAATTATAGGGAATTTAGGTATTTAATGTAACCATTTTGTAAAATAATAAATAAATAAAAAGTCTTGAATAAACTAAAAATGTCATGTTTGTATTTTTATTTTCCACTGGGATAAACTAGAAGAGAATAAGTATAGAGTTCTTTTAATCCAAACATAAAAAAAAAAAAATGTTTTCCTTGATTGGGAGTATTGATGGGAACTAGATGTAACTATAAAATCTCTTAACCAAGTAATGTTACAAACTTTACAGAACATTTCATAATGTTCGTTTAAAACTCATTATTAGCCTAAGGTCAATTTGCATATATTTTGTTTCTTATATTGTACTCAGCAGTAAACACTTAGATCATTTAATTAAAAATTAGACTTTTCTTTTCTCATCCAAAAATATCATGAACTGAAAGGATATATTTTAGAACACAGGAACACCACTTAAATCATTTTTAAGTAACTCATGATTTTACAGGATTCTTTATACATTTTTAGTTATGTATATATATTTTTATTTTATTTCTGAATCAGTATAGTATCCTTTCTGACCAAAAGATTTTAAACAATTCAACACTTTAATTACTTCACTTGCAATACACCTTTTTAAGTAGAAAATCATAAGATTCAGTCTTCTGAAGACAATTTTCTTTAACTTATTTAATGTACTTTCATGTGTTACAAAGTTTAATTTATGACTGAATTCCACTTTCTCCAAGGCTGGAGGGCTATTTTCTTTATTTTTTTTAAAAATAAATTTTATTGATTTTTTACAGAGAGGAAGGGAGAGGGATAGAGAGTTAGAAACATTGATGAGAGAGAAACATGGATCAGCTGCCTCCTGCACACCTCCTACCGGGGATGTGCCTACTGGGTACATGCCCTTGACAGGAATCGAACCTGAGACCTTTCAGTCCGCAGGCTGACGCTCTATCCACTGAGCCAAACCGGTTAGGGCAAGGAGGGTTATTTTCTTGAAGTGCTAATAGATGTAAAGTATTAGAATTGGGGTTGATTTTTAAAAAAAAAATATTCCTGAGTACTTATAAAACATTTACACTTTCCAGTAACCTCCTTAGGCAGCCTCACCTGTTTAATGTAGAGATACCTTTTATTTATTTATTTTTTGTTAATCCTCACCCAAGGATATTTTTTCCATTGATTTCTATACCAAGGGAGGGAGGGGAAGAGAGAGAAACATCGAAATGACCTCACATTGATTGGTTGTCACCCCCACCTGCAACTAGGCAGGTACCCTTGACCTGGAATTGAACCCTTGACCCTTTGGTGAGCAGGACAGCACTCCAACAGTGGGAACACCAACCAGGGCAGGTACCAATACCTTTTAAAGGAAACGCCTTTCTCTTCTCAGTCATATTCTATTTCCAACAACATTCAAGGTATGTGACTTCTCCAACTGTCCTGTACTCAGATAGCATCAGAAAGCATCAGGAAGCTTTCTGATAGAGCATCGGCCTGCGGACTGCAGGGTCCCAGGTTCGATTCTGGTCAAGGGCATGTACCTTAGTGGCTGGGCATGTACCCAGTGGGGGATGTGCAGGAGGCAGCTGATCGATGTTTCTCTCTCATCGATGTTTCTAACTCTCTATCCTTCTCCCTTCCTCTCTGTAAAAAAACAATAAAATATATTTTTTAAAAAAGGAAAGAAAAAAGAAAGCATCAGGAAGATAGACACTCTAGGACAGAATCCTCTTGTGTTACCAGAATAAAGAAGTTCTTTTGCCTGCACATGTTAAAGCCCAATACGTCACAAACAGGAGTTTGCAGCAAAGAAAGGAAGGGCTTATTTTTAGAAAGTGGCTCCTGCCCCAAGATACCGGTTCAATAAGGCTCAAAGTCCTGGTCTCCAGGGGCTTCCAGAGGACGGGTTATATAGGGAGAAATCATTAATCCTGGTGACTAAGGGAGTTGGGGTCCTAGTCCTAACCAATTGGTCAGCATTAGGGTTGATCAGCGCATTTGCCTGAGGTCAGCCATGGTGCCACGTCTGCTAGATTGACTGCTTTCCGGGGCCTGGAGCTGAAACACAATGGAGGCCTAGATGTCATCTTTAGTTGATTGAAATGCTGCCTCTGTGTGCAACAGACTCGAGGCTCTGTTCCTAAGGTTATCTGATGCGGACCAGAACCTCCTTGCCCTAAGGGCTTACTGTTTAAGGGAGTGGTCGTGGGAGGGAGAAGGAGGCAGGTGAGTCTTCATGCTGGATGAGGCCAGTTTTAATCAAAAGGAAAGAAAGGAGAAAAGGTCAGATTAAAGAAATAAAGTTTCTGCTCAGTTACACTTGCATTTTTCACTCTCGGTCTCTCACATGGTCTCACACAGAGGAAACTATAAATTCTTGGGTGAGCTGGAAATTGTAGAGCAACACTTATTTTTCAATGAAAATGAGCATCAATCCTATTCAGAAAAGAAAACATACTAAGCTGCTTTGAGATGCCTGTGAATCAAAACTTGACCTCCAGGGGGCAGCAGTTCCCTGATACTGAGGACAGGTAGTTTTAAATTTTTATTTTATTTATTATTGTATTTTTTTAGATTTTTAAAATTTTTTCATCATCATTTATCCCCTCTATACCTTCTCCCATCTCCACCCACCCCTCATCCTCCCCACAGTCACCACACGGTAGTCCATGTCCATGAGTTCTCTCTTTTTTGCTCAATCCCTCCACCACCCCCAAAGCCCCCACCCACCCACCTGCCAGAGCTGTCTGTCTGCTCTTTATCTATGACCCTGTCTCTATTTTGCTTGGTAGTTCAGTTCATTAAATTCCACATATAACTGAAATCATATGGTACTTGTCTTTCTCTGACTGGCTTCTTTCATTTAGCATAATGTTCTACAGGTCCAACTATGTTGTCACAGAGTAAGGTTGTCTTCCTTTTTATGGCAGAGTAATATTCCATTGTGTAAATGTACCACAGCTTTCTTATCCACTCATCTACTGATGGGCACTGATTGTGGGCTTGCGGCTTTTGCCTGTGTCTATTAGGCTATAGGTGGGGTTTTAGTTGAGAAGCCATGAGCAATGTTCTCAGAGGAGGGAGCCCTGTTTCTGTCCTCTTGCAACGAATGTTTGTAGGTCTCAGTGTTGATTAGCTTAGAGTTGCATCTGCTTCCAGACAAATGAGTTCTCCTCCTTTGTGTGAATGCACCCCTCAGTGTTTTCTCAGCTTTAGGTCCTAATTCCACACCGAAAATCGATTCACCCATTACGGCTCCTGTGCTCTCACCAGCCGTCTTGGGAGTATGGCCCTATGTTTAGCAGGTCCACCCTCGGAGGCAGTGCCCCAAAGGGACATACTACATTCTCACTGAAGCAAAACTAATAGAAGAATCAAATAAAATGTAATCTTTGACATAATGAAGCCCTTCAAGGAAATGAAAATGAAGCACAAAAAATGCCTGTAACTCAAAGCAATATGGTCAGTTAAAAATTGTATTAAAAATTGTATTGAAGTAAACAAAGGAATGTCACAAGAAGAGCTGAACTGGTGGTCTATGTGATGACATGGACGTGATACTTCACAATGCAAGACTAAATACAAGGAAATGAAATTGTTATCTGGGGAATGCTTCCTGCAGTCTCCGCATGCTTTTACGAGAAGACTTAGCTACACACTCCAAGAGGGAATGTATTTTAAAGAACATTTCCATGATGTGGCTCCAAATAATGAGCTCAGAAATTAAAAGGGGAACATGTGGAAAGTATAGAGACATAACAGAAGGAAATTTCTCCACACTGAAGAAAAATGTGAGTTTCTACATTGAAAGAATTTGCCAAGTCCCAGGCATATTAATGAGAGAAACACATATTTAGACATAAACTGGTAGAACGAATTAATCTGCTTTCCCGGGGTAGAAGGGCAATACCAGAAGCGTCCAGGCAAAGAATAAGAGATACCAACAAAGGAAAGAGAATCAAACTAGCATCAGACCTCTCATCTGCAATTCTGGAAAGTTGAAAGTGCAGTACAATAATTTTATAGACAATTATTTTTATAGGCAGTTATATACAATTTCTATGTTAACACAAAAAAGTTAAAGTGGAATTCAAGGGTAAAACCAAGTAAAATATTATGTAAAAGTAAATGTTACAGCCCTAACCGGTTTGGCTCAGTGGATAGAGCGTCAGTCTGCAGACTCAAGGGTCCCAGGTTCGATTCCGGTCAAGGGCATGTACCTTGGTTATGGGCACATCCCCAGTAGGGAGTGTGCAGGAGGCAGCTGATCGATGTTTCTCTCTCATTGATGTTTCTAACTCTCTATCCCTCTCTCTTCCTCTCTGTAAAAAATCAATAAAATATATATTTTAAAAAAAGTAAATGTTACAATCTATAGAGAAGCTGTGATAGTTGTAAAACTTGATGGAGCCCAGCCATCGTGGCTCAGTGGTTGAGCGTCGACCTATGAACCAAGAGGTCCCGGTTCGATTCCTGGTCAGGGCACATGCTCAAGTTGCAGGCTCCATCCCCAGTGGGGGTGTGTAGGAGGCAGCCGATCAATGATTCTCTCTCATCACAGATGTTTCTCTCTCTCTCTCCTGTCATCTCTGAAATCAATAAAAATATATTTAAAAAATAAAAAAATTGATATATCATTTATAATGTACAATTTAATATAAGGAGAATTTTATTAAAAGCTTAATCACATTTAGGGGATTTAATACAATTATCTGAGTATTTCACAATTCATATAAATAGCATTTAAGTAAGAATATTTGAGTTTGGGTAGGAGAGTAAAAAGAGTTATTATATAATAAGGGACATTGTCCCAGATCCAACCAAAGAACCCATTTCATTGACAGAAAAAATCATTACAGTAGCCTCCCCTTATCTGTGGTTTCGCTTTCCCAGGTTTCAGTTACCCACAGTCAACTGTGGTCTGAAAATATTAAATGGAAAAGTCTAGAAATGAACAATTCATAAGTTTTAAGTTGCATGCCATGCCGTTCTAAGTAGCATGATGAAATTTCACATCATCCTGCTCCATCCCACCTGAGATGTGAATCACCCTTTGTCTCTTAATTCCAGTGTTTCATCTATAAAATAAGGAAGTTTAACCTACTTGATTCCAAAGATCCTGACCCTAAGAGTCCCCAGGATGCACATTTGTATAAAAATATGTGAATCCCGTTCATTATATGTTATTTTCTTAATTTAAGCCCCTGGCCCTGGAATCACAGTAAAGACAGAATTTTTGCCCACAAAAAAGTTTTCAGTTGGTCCCAGGGCAGTGTGATAAGGACTAGGATACAGGGTAGGGACCCTGAGAAGAGAGATTGCAACACTCCCATGAGCCGGGTGGGGTAAGGGACCAGGAAGACTCCCTGGTGTGGGATCCTCTCTTTATATACTTCTGTGATCTTTTTATCAGCTCCTCTGTTCGCCTCTGCCTCCCCTCTGAGTACAGGACTTAGAGTAGTAAATAATCAATTAATGCGACTGGCCAAAGCATCAATGTTGTTTTATACTTTTCTTTGTTTCACTGCCCATGACCCGCCCCCGAACCCCACCACACGGAGGTAAATAAAAACTTGAGTCCAGAGCTCCGCTGCAGAATGTTCTGGACTCCTGGACCTGCCACAGCCTTCTCAAAGACCATGACATTCTTGCTCCTGACCCTTACTATGTTTTTGATTCTGTTTCAGATGTTGCCAGGTAACCAGAACCAAAAAAAAAAAAATAATAAGGAAAAGAGAGCTAGGATGGGGAACTGCCTGTGGAAAATTTAGTATTTTTCTGTCAATTCGGACAAGGTTTTCCTTCACTATTTAAAGTGTTTATTTATTGTTTTCATATGTGTGATAGTTGAGAAGTTGCCACAACCCTGATTTTTCTGGGTTTATGTAAAAAAAATGTTCATTTGGGTTTTCTAAAACTTTAGAAAGCCAAGTGATTTCTTCTGGCTGTCTGATCCAGGAGACATAGAAAAAGTGCTCACAAAAAACAAAATTATAAACTTAGTCTACCTAGCAAGTTAACCTGTAGGAATTTGTTCAGAAATTTTTGTCTATCACCAAAAAACAAACAAACAGCACCAACCTGTGGTATACAGACTAGTACTATCACATTTTATAGATTAGTAAAATGAGGTTAAAAAGGGTTAACTTTATTAATTTGTTCAAAAATATTCTCCAACTACCTATTCTATTGAAGGACATTGTGGCTGACACTGGGGCTATAAGAGTGGAGATGACAGGCTTATTGCCTGATCTGATGAAATGTATTGTCTAGCAAAGAAAGTAGAAAACAAACACATGAAAAAATAAATAACTTGTGATTGGTGCTATAATGGAAACAAGAAAGGGAATCAGACTGAATAACAACTGGAATATGAGCGCCTACTTTAGCTGGAGTGTGCAAAAAATTCCCTTCGGAGAATGTGACATTCAAGCTAAAGTCTGAAGCAAATGGTCAATGTTCTAGGAAGATGATACAAAGAATACATGATAGGTAGTATATTGATATAATCAGGATAGAATAGATTATATGGCAAGAACAAACATATCCTTAACCTCAGTGGCTTAACAATAGTAATTTACTTTTGCTCATACATAGTCCAGTGTGGGTCACTCAGACCTTCTCCACCTTGTAATTGTTTACAGCAGCTGAAACATGTGGCATCTAAGATTATCACAGCAAGGAAAAAGACGCCTGGATAGTCATATAATGTGTCCTTAAGAGCCAACTTATGTCATTTCTATACTTACTCCCATTGGCCAGAATTCAGTCACATGACACTACCTGACCTGTAAAAAAGGCTGGAAGATGAAGGGGAAGGGCATAGATATTTGGTGAGCACTAACAGACCCCTCCATAGTCTGAAATCATCATATTCTCTTTTTAAATTGTTTTTTAATTTTTCAATTACAGTTGGCATTCAATATTATATTAGTTTCAGGTATACAGCACAGTGGTTAGACATTCACATAATTTATGAAGTGATCTTCCCAATAAGTGGTCAGATCTCTTAATCTCTTCTTCCTTCATATGAAACACATTCAATTTCTTTTCAGGAGACACAATTTAAAATCCAGTTCAGCTCAAAGACTAGTATTCTTTTTTTCCCCCCTCCATCCCGTTGCCCTCTTCCTCTATGAAACTCACCTGGCAAAACTCCATTCTCTCGATGCACATGCACTAAAGCAGTAAAATATGGCTACTCAAAACCTTCACTACATTTCTTTAATTTCCTTTTTAAAAATAATTCTTTATCATTGAAAGTATTACAAATATCTCCTTCCCACTCCCCCCCAGTAACCCCCTCCACTCCCCACCACCGCCCAAGGCCTTCAGCACCGATTGTCTGTGTCCTTCGTTATGCATATATGTACATAAGGTCTTTGGTTGATTACCTCCCACTCACCGATCATCCCCTTCCTTCCCTCTGAGATTCTGCACTCTGTTCCATGCTTCCAAGTCTCTGGATCCACTCTCTTCATCAGTTTATCTTGTCACTTAGATTCCAATATGAGTGAGATCATGTGATACTTGCCTTTCTCTGACTGACTTATTTCACTTAGCATGATACTCTCCAGGTCCCTCCATGCTGTCTCAAAGGGTAAGTGATTCTTCTTTTTCACTGTTGCATAGTATTCCATGGTATGAATGTACCAAAGCTTTTTTATCCACTCATCTGCTGATGGGCACCTGGGCTGTTTCCAGATTTTAGCTGTGGTAAATTGTGCTGCTATGCACGTAGGGGTGCACACATTCTTTCTGACTGGTGCTTCCAAGCGCAGTATTCTTGAGTTATGTTGGGCCCTCACCAACAGGTCCAGAGGTGGATCTCCTCAGTCTGACAACCTAAAAAGACAAGTTGTCTGCTCACCTATGTAAACTGCTAGGTTAGGAATAAAGTAGCCACCACAAATCTTCTCATTTAGAAAAGACCAGCAGCCATAGCCATTAGACCCAAACTATGAAGCTCTCCCCTGTGCCTAGGAGAGAGTCCTTGCAATTTGAAAGAGGTCTGCTTCTGCTCTGTGATGAATTCCCTTGCCCTTTATTCTCTGTGACCCCCAAATCCATCCTGGTGGAGCTTCCTCCTTATACATAATTCTCCTCGACAGTATCTGGAATTGGTGTTTGGAAGCTTGCCTTTGCAGCTGCTTTCCTCTTTGAAAGATTAGAGAACTAGATTGTTCTACAGCTCAGTCAGACATTTTGTTGGCCTCGGGTTAATGGTTTCTTTGGCAATATGGCTAGCTTTGAAGATTTAGTAGGCTCCTGATATATTAGCTTCTAGTCTGTTCCATCTGCAATTAACCAAATCTGATGTTCCTTCCTCAATTACTTTTTTCTCAAATTATTTTTATTCTTCCTTGTGCCCCGCCCCTCTCTCCCTCATAAATGGCAGCTACTGTGAAGCTCTGAGAAGTCCACATCATTAATCTTACATTTTCTCTCACTTGCTTCATACCAACGGAAATGCCTTATTAAATCCCTTCTCTTATTATTTAGGGCCTAGGATTAGACTAGTTTTCTACCCTTGCAAGGCCCTCTATTTCAGCTCATTTCTACTTGCAAGCTGGCCAGTTCTTTCTTGAGGTCATCTCCTTGGAATACCATACCAAACACAGCCCTAATCAACCAGAACACATCTTGGTTTCCATACTTTGCCCATGGAGCTTTCAGATCATCAGGCACAGGATCTGCCTCCCAAGTTTCAAGGTTCTCAGCTGCATCTGATCCCAAACATTACTCAAGTTTCAGGATAACATAATCCTCTATGGACAACATCCCACTGAATCTACCAAAAAAACTACTGGAATAAAGGAGTTTAACAAAGTTGCACATCATGAGCTTAATATACAAAAATTAATTGTATTTTTGTATACAAAGAACAACAAATAAAATGAAAAATTTTAAATGGTCACTCATAATATTATCAAAAATACCTGGGGGATAAATATGACAAATGATGTGCTAGGCCTATTTATTAAAAGCCATAAACATTATTGAATTCAGTTCAGGAAAACCTAATTGAGTGAAAAGATATATTGTGGCTTAGAAGGTGTAGCTTAGTTGTTGAGCATCGACCCATGCACCAAGAGATCACGGTTTGATTCCCCATCAGGGCACATGGCCAGGTTGCGGGCTCGATCCCCGGTAGGCGGTGTGCAGGAGGCAGCTGATCAATATTCTCTCTCATCATTGATATTTCTATCTCTCTCTCTCCCTCTCACTTGCTCTCTCTGAAATCAATAAAATATATTTTTAAAATATGTATTATGTTCATGGGTTGGAAGACTCAATACCTTTAAAGTGTCAATTCTGTCCAAATTAATCTATAGATTCAATGCAATCACAATTAAGATACCAGTAGGTTATTTTTTTAATTGACATACTGACTTTAAAATTGATATGGAAATGCAAAGGATCTATAATAGCCAAAACCACTGAACAGGTGGAAAGATCTTCAGCATTATTAGTAATCATGGAGTTATAAATTAACCTAACTATCAGATATCACTGCACACCCATTAGAATGGCTGAAATTAAAAAGACTGATCATATCAAGTGTTGCGGAGGATGTGGAGAGCTGAAAACCTCATTCATTGCTGGTAGGAATGCAAGATGGTACAGCCACTTTGGAAAACACAGTGGAAATTTCCTAGGAAGTTTAGCTGACGCCTACCATGTCATCCAGCCATTCTACTCCAAGATATTTACCCAAAAGAACAGAAAGCATATGTCCGAATAAAGACTTGCACGGGAATGCCCATACTATGCCTTTTGGAATAGCCCAAACTAGAAACATACCAGTCTAACTGGGTAAGTTCTGGAAAATGCAAACTAATGTATGGTTTCAAAAAGTAGCTCAAAGGATGCCTAGGATTGGAGGGAGAGTGCTGGAAGAGGTGAGGGGGAATTCTAAAGAGGCACAAAGAATTTTGGGGCAGTAGCAGATATGTTAATTCTCTTGATGGGGATGAAGTTTTAATGAGTACATACATGTTAAAATTATAAGATTGCATACTTTAAATATGTACAATTTCTTGTTTGTTAATTATACCGCAATAAAGCTGTTTAAAAAAGTAAATCAACTTTCAGCAAAATAGAAGTCCAATCGGCAGGTAAACAGCAATGTCACACCCTCCAGGTACACTTAGTGATGGGCAGGACCTCAGTTTATCCCGGGACAAGGATGGCGAGAGTGGGCACTGGGCCAGAGGCTCACTGTGACACACGAACTGCACGCACTTATCTTCTCCCCTGTGATGGGCTGTTCCCCTTCAGAACATGTTCTTTTGGAAATTACCCTTCTCCGTTCGCACCACCACCACTGCAGGCATTAGGACAGGCTCTACGAATGGGGCTGGGGGCAGTCCAAATGTTCCTGCTTTTCTGTAGTGTGAACCCAAAAATGGCTTTTCTCAAGCCCTTTCATTTAGAAAGTGCCAGGTATCTCACTCATCATAAGACATTGAGAGACAACATTCATAAATTTAATATATAGTTTTTTTTATGCCTGGATGGAACTTAGAAAAGCTATCTTTATTCTCTGGAGAAATTACTCTTATTCTATCACTTAGCCTCAGCTTGACAAAACCAGTTAGAGAATACCCTAGACCTCTCTGAGCAGCCATTTCACAGTAAAGGAGCTCTGCCTGTTAGGAGGTGTTAACCTAAAAGTGGTTTGAAGATAGTCCATCCTGGGCACTCCAGTTTGCTCATCCACATGGCCACCCTGCCAATTCCTATTGTCTGATCTCACAGGCATGGTCACCAAACCCAGGACAGGAAAGTCAGCACTGTCCTCTGAAACTTTACAGGGACTTTTAGGATCAAGTAAACAAGAAGAAGCAGGAGTTGGTATAGGGTGAAGATGTGATGCAAACAATTCAGGACGAGGCTGACTCTAGAGGTCACATTGGGGCTCTGCATCCCAGGGGCTGATCTGAATGTCAAGGCCTTCACAGATTATCCCAGAGCTTCAGTGGCCTCCAGGGTTCCTGTGTCAGAAGTAACATCCCAACGTACTGTGGAGCTGCCTTGAATAGGGTGCATTTTTTCTTTTTTTAATCTTTTTAAAAAATACTAGAGGCCCAGTGCACAAAATTTGTGCTGGGGAGGGGTTGTCCTTCAGCCCAGCCTGTACCCTTTCCAATCTGGGACATCCCTCTCACAATCCAGGACTGCTGACTCCCAACTGCTCGCCTGCCTGTCTGCCAGCTTGCCCCTAAGTGCTTCTGCCTCCCCGCCATATTACCCCCTAAAAACTCCCCTGCTAGCCTGATCAATCCCTAACTGCTCCCCTGCTGGCCCAATTGCCCCAAACTGCCCTCCCCTACTGGCCCAGTCACCCTTAATTGCCCTCCATTGCAAGCCCGGTCACCCCTACCTGCCCTCCCCTGCTGGCCAGATTGTTCCTAACTGCTCTCCCCAGCTGGCCTGGTTGCCCCAACTGTCCTCCCTTCAGGCCTTATCGCCAACAACTGCCCTCCCCTGCCAGCCATCTTGTGGCAAACATCTTGTGTACCTATGGGGATGGCCATCTTTGAACACATGGGGGCAGCCAGCTTGTGTGCTCGAGTGATGGTCAATTTGCACATTACTCTTTTATTAGATAGGATATTTTTATTGATTTCAGAGAGGAAGGGAGAGGAACAGGGAGAGAGATAAAACCATCCATGATGAGAAAGAATCATTGATTTGCTACCTCCTGCAGGTCCCTTAATGGGGATAGAACCCACAACCCGGGCATGTGCCCTTGACTGGAATTGAACTTGGGACCTTTCAGTCTGCAAGCCAACATTCTATCCACTGAGCAAAGCCAGCTAGGGCAGGAGGGTACATTTCTGGTGACTGCATAACATCCCACATTGAGCCCTATTATAAATTATCTCCTCCAAATTCCCAGAAAACCAGCTCTATTACCTTGGGCAAGTCACTTCCCTGGTGGACACCAATGTAAGATTTTTGGACTATAGATTGACATGTGTTTTATTTCCACAAACCTTCACTAAAATGTGCTTTGTGCCTTGGGGTTCAAAAATGAGAGATACAGTCCTTATTCTCAGGAATCTCACATCCAGTGGGGGCACACACACAAGTAAATAGACACTTTAAAAGCCGGCATTTGCCGGGGTGGGAGGGACTGTGAGCAGAGAAGGCAGGTCCCCTATGAGAGGTATGGGGAAGCCAGCAGGGAGGCCACTCTTCATATCTCCAAACACACCCTAAAAGCCCGTGACTTCTAATCGTCTGCTTGACCTCCAGGGCCTGTATCAGATGCTCAATCAGTGTGCCAGCCAATAGACTGCTGTTCCACACGAATTAGCTTTTATCTTTCCAGTTTAGTGCCCAGAGAGGACAATAAAACTCCAGTTCAGATTCACACTGTACAAAGTGTTCTGGACTCCCGGATCCACTGCCGCCTACTTCCCAAGGACCATGAAACTCCTGCTTCTGACGCTCACTGTCCTTGTGTTCCTACCACAAGTGATCCCAGGTAATCAGAACCCCGGGAAACTCCACACATGGAGGTAGAAGGGCTTCTGGCCCTGGAAATTCCTATGTGTTACTGTACCCCTCATCCCGGCAGTTCCCTGGTTCTCTCCCTTGGGACCCAGTCCCCAGCAGGTGTAGAACCTAAGGGTAGGACAAGCCCTTCCTTACTAGACAGAGGCAACCCCACCAGCCAGAGTTGTCTTTGGGTAAATTCCAAGTTGCCACCTACGGAACCAGATGGGAGTTAACTGCTTCCGTTCTCTCTCCAGCTTGTGTCAGCTCTTGGAAATGATTCCTAGAGCCCACTTTTCTGTTTTTCTTGGCCCTAAACGTCCAGTTGTAGCTTTAAGTATAGCTTTTTTTTTCATATTCTAGAATTTGGCAAACAGGTCAGAAAATATCTGCAGAACTGTATTGAAGTAGAGCAATGAAAGTCCAGGGTTCATTATCACTGCTTTTTAAAGTTTATCTAGAGTCACGCCCAGACCTGTGAAAATGCTCCTGAAAGGGACCTGAATAGTCTCTTATTCAAAGTTCTCCGCTTCCTCCTGTGTTGTATATTTCTCAAGATACATTTCAATGTATGAACAAAGTCATATAGAAATGAACCTATGTTTCTGTTCTATAAAAAAGTAACATGTGCCCCGCGATGGTGGCTCTGTTGTGTTTGAGCATCGACCTATGGACTAGGAGGCCCGATTCCCAGTCAGGGCACATGCCCAGGTTGTGGGCTCAATCCCCAGTGGGGGGTGTGCACAAGGCAGCTGAGCAATGATTCTCTCTCCTCATTGATGTTTCTATCTCTCTCTCCCTTCCTCTCTGAAATAACATATAAATATACTTTAAAAATAACATGCTATATACATGGTTATGCAGCATTCTCCTTTCACTTCATAATGTTTTGTGACCATCTTTCCATGTCACCACCTAAAGCTCTGACTTATTCTTTGTGAAATTCCACTGTATGATGATTTATGTAAAGTCATCTGGGAATTTTCTGATTTCCTAACAACACATCAGTGAACATACTTATTAAGCATCCATACATATTTGGACAAGGATTTATATAGAATAGATTCCTTGAGGTCAAAGGTCAGGGTAAAAGTTAGTGTAAAGTATTTTATTCCACGAAGTCCTCCCTTACAGATCTTTCAAGACACTGCCAGTAGAAATTGTTAGCTGTTAGGGTTTTGAGTAATTTTTCAGTCTGTGTGGGATTGGTGGTGTCTTCTTTCAGTTGTCAGGGAGGTGTTGAGACTAGGAAAGAGACAGAGGTGCAAGATTTTATAAAAGCAATCCTCGAATCATGGAAACTCAGAGCATGTGGTAGTGAAGAAAATATTACATGTTCTGGGGTTTCAAGTCTGACTGGTCTGGTAGGAGATATAAATTTGGGCAATCCCCTTGGAGAGAGTAGTTGAGATGATAAAAGAAGCATAAAATCTTCATGCTTTTTTTTTAATTTTAGTAAATCTTTATTGTTCAGATTATTACATTTGTTCCTCTTTTTTTCCCCCCATACCTCCCTTCCACCCAGTTCCCACCCCACCCTTGCCCTTACCCCGCCCCACTGTCCTCATCCCTAGGTGCACCATTTTTGTCCAGTCTCTTCCCGCATCTCCAACACCCCTTTCCCCACCAAGAATAGTGAGTCCATTCCCTTTCTAAGTCCCTGATTCTATTATAATCACCAGTTTGTTCTGTTCATCAGATTATTATTCACTTGATTCTTAGATTCACTTGTTGATAAATGCATATTTGTTGTTCATAATTAGTATCTTTACCTTTTTCTTCTTCTTCCTCTTCTTAAAGGATACCTTTCAGCATTTCATATAATACTGGTTTGGTGGTGATGAACTCCTTTAGCTTTTCCTTATCTGTGAAGCTCTTTATCTGACCTTCAGTTCTGAATGATAGCTTTGCTGGATAAAGTAGTCTTGATTGTAGGTTCTTGGCATTCATCACTTTGAATATTTCTTGCCACTCCCTTCTGGCCTGCAAAGTTTCTGTTGAGAAATCAGCTGACAGTCGTATGGGTATTCCCTTGTAGGTAACTGAGTTTCTTTCTCTTGCTGCTTTTAAGATTCTCTCTTTGTCTTTTGCTCTTGGCATTGTAATTATGATGTGTCTTGGTGGGTCCTCTTTGGATTCCTTTTGTTTGGGGTTCTCTGCGCTTCCTGGACTTGTAAGTCTATTTCTTTCACCAGGTAGGGGAAGTTTTCTGTCATTATTTCTTCAAATAGGTTTTCAATATCTTGGTCTCTCTCATCTTCTGGCACCCCTATAATTCTGATGTTGATACGTTTGAAGCTGTCCCAGAGGCTCCTTACACTATCTTCGTATTTTCGGATTCTTTTTTCATTTTGCTTTTCCAGTTGGGTGTTTTTTGCTTCTTCGCATTTCAAATCTTTGCCTTGATTCTTGCGCTCCTCTGGTCTGCTGTTGGGTGTCTGTATAATATTCGTTATTTCAGTCAGTGTATGCTTAATTTCTAGTTGTTTCTTTATCACAACATCGAGGGTCTCATTAGATTTCTTGAGGATCTCAATAACTTTATCGGCGGCTTCTAGACAGTTCTTGAGAGACCTATGGAAGTGTGGTTCTGAACTCAATATCCTCCATTGACAGTTTTGTCCTGTTTCTTTGTCTCCGCATTTTTTATGCTTTCTTGTTGCACCCCCTAGTAGTCTTTGTGTGCAGTCTTGTTGTAGTTAAGCCTTGATTGTTGTAGTTAATACTAGGGGGATTTGACCTCCAGGCCAACTGGCTGTGAGAATCAGCTGTGTCTGCAGTGGGAGAGCTTCTGTGCTGGATCTCTAGGGCAGTACTAATCTAGCATTTGCCTGAGGCTATCTGGCAAATGGCTCTGCGAAGGGCTTGGGCGGGGCGGGTCACACGGGATCAACAGGGTGGGTGGAGGGAGCAGTTATGGCTGCTCTCAGTCCCGTCCCCAGAGGCTCTGCCTCTCAGAGTCCCAGCAACCACTGCAAACCCCGGAGAGAAAGCTGCCCTCGCGTTCCAACCGATGCCAGACAGTCCCGATTCTCCCATTTGAGTCTGGGTCCCTAGAGACTCGCCCAGAACTGGAGCTCAGAATCTGAGACTCCCTCCCGATTGAAAACGACAACTGCCCCCTCAGTAACCAGCCCGCTCCCCGCGCACCTCCGCACCTTTGTATTTTCCGCACTGCGCCTCCTCTGAGTCTCATATGCTGTTCTCTTTCCTTCTAGTTGAAGAATTTCCCCTCAGCCAGTCTTCCTGTGGTTCTGGGCGATGTCTGTTCCATGTTTTAGTTGTATTTGTGAAGTGGTTGTTCGAGGCAGCTAACTCTGGTGTTTACCTATGCCGCCATCTTGGTTTTCTCCCGTCTTCATGCTTTATCCTGGACAGCC
Source organism: Myotis myotis (assembly GCF_014108235.1). Taxonomy (NCBI): domain Eukaryota; kingdom Metazoa; phylum Chordata; class Mammalia; order Chiroptera; family Vespertilionidae; genus Myotis; species Myotis myotis. The sequence goes on along the minus strand of NW_023416401.1, from coordinate 61,899,149 downwards.
CTTACACGTGAGGAAGAAGCATAAAAACCAGTGACACTTATGGGGACAGGGAACCTCTCACCAGTAGCGCACAAGACTTGCCATGTCACCACAATCCCCCCCAACACTCAGCATGTTACCAGTCTGATGGCTAGGCCATAGTACCTGTGGTTTTCAATGGCATTTCTCTTCTCCTCTGATCAAAATATCCGAGTGGCTTCCTTCAATGACTTGCAAGACCTTCTGTGATCTCAACCTCCATTATGTTTCTTCAATTATTTCCACAGAACTCATTGTGCAGTCACCACAGCCACCTTATTCTTGTGCAAAATCTCTGGGCCTTGGGCTTCTCTGCCTGGTGCACTCTTTCCCCAGTGAATCTCATAGCTCACTCACTTCCTTCTCAATGAGCTCTTTTATTTCTTCCCTTCCAATCACAAACTTTGTACTGGGGACCGAACCCACAACCTGGGTATGTGCCTTGATGGGGAAGTGAACCGGCAACTGTTTGGTGCACGGGACGATGCTCAACCAACTGAGCCACACTGGCCAGAGAAGCAGTTCTTTATTTTTTATATTATTCCCTAGTCATCTTTAGTAACTGGGCATATTATCCCCGAAGCTGTCATGAACTCTCTATGGATTGTGCCCAGGATATTTCTGTTCTTCATTGAACAAAAATACTGATCTAAACAAATGCAACCTTGCCTTGGTGGTTTCATTAAAGTTCTTCCCACTCGTATGTCTCAAAGGAAATCTGTGACATAATCTTCCAATAACTTTTTAGGTTTGCCTTTCATGTTTAGATCTTTAAGACACCAACCGGAATGTGTAAAGCCACTTTTATATTTCTCATGGAGCGAACCAGGCTTCCCAACACCTTATGCGAAATAATTGATGCTTTCTCCATTGCTATTGCATATAAAGTTCCTGTTTAAGCATGTATCTATTTCAAACTGTCTATTTTACTTGCTCTACTAGTTTCCTTGTTCTTGTAACTATGCTTTATTTTTTGTAACAAACTTTATAGTCTTTCAGTATTTAGAAGGACAAGCCTTTGTCTTGCTTTTTAAAAACAAATTTTATTTTATTGTTTAAGGTATTACAAATAGTAGTACATATGTCTCCTTTTTTCCCCCCACATTGACCTCCCCCCACTTACCTGTCCTCCCCTACCCTACCTCCTGGCACTTGCTCTCACCCCTCCCCCAGCCCACCCCCGAGTCTTGCGTCCATTGTTTATGCTTATATACATGCATCCAAGTCCTTCGGTTGTCTTGCTTATTTTTTTTTTTAAAAAAAAATCTTAGCTTTGTATGGTCTTTATTCTTCATTACAAACTTTAAAATAAAATAATCAAATCTCTCAGAAAAATCCCACTGGAATTTTGATTAGCATTGCAATGGATTAATTTAGGGGAAAGTGAACATATATAATACTTAAGGCGCTCCATCCAAGATCACATTTTTCTGTTAGAGTTTTAGGACATACCCCATAGATCCTTCACATCTAAGATACTTCATACCTATGCTATCTATTTTATTTTCTAGTTAGTTATTGTTGGTGTCGAGAAGTGCTATTGATTCTTTTAAGGTAATATTGCATCTGACATAATTACTGAACTCATATTTATTGTAAGAATTTGTTAGTTCCTATTTAGTATTTTAATCATAATTCCTAAAATGCATGACAATTTCATCCCTTCCCTTTCAATCCTCATACTTCTGTTTCCTTTTGTCTTTTCCTTTAAACACTGACCAGGGCCACCACTATTATTTTAAAGAATAGCAATAATAGAGAGTATTTTTATTTTCCTGACCTCATTGGATATTAGTTTCTCCATTAAATAATGTTAGCGTTAGAATTTGATGCATAACCTTTACCAAATTAAGAAAATTCCCTCGCCCTAACCTGTGAGGCTCAGTGGATAGAGCGTGAGCCTGCGAACTGAAAGGTCCCAGGTTCAATTCCGGTCAAGGGCATGTACCTTGGTTGCTGGCACATCCCCCTTAGGGAATGTGCAGGAGGCAGCTGACCCATGATTTTCTCTCATCGATGTTTCTCACTCTCTATCCCTCTCCCTTCGTCTCTGTAAAAAATCAATAAATTTTTTTTTAATAGAAAATCCCCTCTATTCCTACTTTGCATGGAATTTTTATCATAAATAAACATTGAACTTTATCAAATAATTTTTCTGTATTAAATAACATAATTCTATTATTTATCTCCTTAATTCTGTAAAGGTAGTGAATCTCATTAAAATATTTTCTAATGTTGGATTGTTACAGAAGACCCGAGAAAAACCAAGCAACACTTAGAGAAAGGGAGTTACATTTTATTATGTGCAGGCCCAGAGAAAAATGTGTCTTTCAAACTTTGGGCCCCCAAACATGGAGGAAACTGTCTCTATTTATACTTGTTCCAGTCCTTTGTCTCCAAAATTGGGAATGAGACTTCTGGGCCTTCTGAGAAAGAAGCCCTCATGCTGGGAGGGGACCATGAGACCATATCTCAAGGCCTGGCCTGGTGCCAGCACAGACAACTCTGTCTGGGGCATGGATTATGGCCTCTCTGGAATGGGAGTAGTCTTACTGTCCTTATTATTTGAGCAAGCAAACGTTTACAGAAGCCAAAATAGCAGCGTTAAAATTCCAAACAGCAGTTTTTATGTAAGATGGATGCTGCAGGATGGTAGTTTACATTCAGAGTCAAACCTGCTTGTTCATGATGTGGGTTTTTTATTGTTGTTTTTTATTTATAATCCTCACCTGAGGATATTTTCCCACTGACTTTTAGATAGAGTGAAAGAGAGGCAGGGAGAGGGGGAGAGAGAGAGAAACATTGAAGTGAGAGAGACACAGATTGATTGCCTCCTGCACAGGCACCAACTGGGTTAGGGAATCAAACCTGCAACCCAGGTATGTGCCCTTGACCGGGAATCAAACCCATGACCCTTGGTGGTGGGCCAGTGCTTTAAGCATTAAGTACACCAGCCAGGGCAAGATGTATTTTAAAACATTGTTGAATTCAATTGGCTAATACTTTAGTTAGGATATTTAAATTTTATATTTATAAAGAAAATGCACCTATAATGTTTGGTTTTAGAACCAAAATCCCCCGACCCAAAGCCCCAGATATTTTCTGGAGCATTTTGTGTGTGACCTCCTGTGAAAGTAGCAGAACGCACCTTCACAATCATCCAGGCTAACAGCATTATTCACAACAGCCAAAAAGTGGAAACAATCCAAATGTCCACTGAGTGATGAATGGATACACAGGAAGCGGTGTACACTAGTACATGCAGGGGAATATCATTTACCCTTCGAACGGAAGCAAACTCTGACACATGTCGCAGTGTGGATGGACATGGGAGACTTCATGCCAAGTGGGATAGGACAGGTACACAGGGACAAGTGCTGTCTGAGGGGATCATAACAGAACAGTCAGGTTCATGGGGACATAAAGCAGAGTGGAGATTGCCAGGGATGGGAGAAGGTGATTTTTCGTTGTTGTTAATCTTCACTCAAGGATATTTTTTCCCATTGAATTGAGAGAGAGAGAGAGAGAGAGAGATACAGAGAGACAGAGAGAGACAGAGAGAGAGAGACAGACAGACAGAGACAGAGAGAGACAGAGAGACAGAGAGACAGAGAGAGATTCATTCATTGCCTTCCTATGCACACCAACTGCGGCTGGGGATCGATTGGAGACCTTTCAGTGCTCTGGCCAATGCTCTAACCAATTAGCAACCCTCGCCAGGGCAAGAGGGTTATTTTTTAATGGGTACAGAGTTTCATTGCAGCAAGATGAAGAAAGTTCCGTAGATGGATGATGGTGATGGTACCATGACAGTGTGGGTGCATGTGGTACCCTAGACTCATTATATGTATTTTACAAAAAATGTAAAAATCATCCAGGGCTGGGGCTTTCCAGAAGAGGTGTTTTTTGTTTGTTTGTTGTTTTGTCTTTTATCATTTCAATTTCCAAACACTTCTTGATTTATTTAAGTTTGTCTTTTCTTCCTATGCGATCCCTGGAATATATTTAGGAATTTGCACATTTCATCTAGCTTTTCAATTTTAATTGTGTACAGTTGTTGATAATTCTCTTCTGGTATTTGTAATATGGTGTATCTTTTTTTATTTCACCATTTCACTATGGATGTCATTTTTCATTTTCTCTTAACTAGGTTTTCCCAAAGTTTCCTGTTTTCGCCACTTCTGACTTTCTTACCACTCTTCTAATCTAAGTTGTATTTTTACCCTCTTATTTAATTTCCAGCTACATGGAATTTTTAATTCTATTTTTGTTTGTTTTTTTTTGCATTTGTTTGGAAAATATGGGATATTAAACACATGGAACTTAGTGAGGTATTTTATGTCCTGAAACCTTGCTTCATAAAAGCTAGTCTGTGGACTAGAAGTATTGGCATCCCCCAGAGAGTTGTTAGAAAAGCAGAAACTCAGACCCTACTCCACCTACGGAAGCAGAGTGCATTCTAACAAGACATCCACCTGACTCCTGGGCACACTCCGACCTAAGCAGCACTGACTGAATACCTGAGCAAAGGAAGCTCCCAGGCAGGAAAGCCTACGCTGCTCTCAGGTCCTAGCAACGCTCTGTTTCTTTTCTTTTTCCTTTTTTTAAGGACAGTTTTGTTATTAATACATTTTTATTGATTTCTGAGAAGAAGAGAGGAGAGAGAGACAGAAACAACAATGACGAGAGAGAATCATTGATTGGCTGCCTCCTGCATGTGTCCTGACTGGGAACTGAACCATGACCTCCTGCTTCCTAGGTTGACGCTCAACCACTGAACCATCAGAGCTGGGCACAATGTTCCATTTCTAATTAGCATGCAGGCACATGGGTATTCATTTATTTTTTGTTTGTTTGTTTAAAACTATGCACATTTGTTTTACATACTCACTGGAATGTATATTTGGCAATAGAATGTATTCAAGGAAATTTAACCACATAGGATATTACCATGTAAAGGACTCCAGCACAGTGACAACAAGATGAACTTTATGTGGATGGCTTCACACAGACACTGTAGCTTCATTAACACTGGCTCCCATTCCTGTGACTGGCAAGTTTCTTTTCTTTTATGTTAAGATTCATCTCACCTTCAGACAAAAACTTTGGCCGATAGGAGGTTGGGAACAAATATCCTTAGAAACATGGTATTTACCAGCCCTGAGCTTGTAGCCATGGTCTAATTATGACCCATGAAGTTGTTATGAGATGTCAAATAGGCAGGCATGCTTGTAAAATGGTCTTTCCTTTTATTATTCAGACTTGCGTGCAAAGAAATGCCGGCAACAAGACGGGCGCTGCAAGAGAAGCTGCAATGCCAAGGAAGAGATAAAACCAGGATGTAAATACCGATTCGGTCAAGTCTGCTGTGTTCTCAGATATAAAGGCCACTCTGGGATCATTTACACGGTGCCTAAGCCTCCTCCCACACCACGCCGACCCTCAAGTACATTTCATGCCGTGGTAACAACAGTACCGCCCAAATATACACCTGTGTTCACTACTAACCGAGTTACAAAAACTGAACGACCTACCCAGGCAGTAGGAACTCAGGTGACTCTCCCACCAGTTTCTTAAAGCTCATGCTTCCTCCCGGCTGTCACTCACCCGTCCTCAGAGTGCTGGACTAAGGCATACAGATAAAGTATTTGAAAATACCAGTGACACACTCTGCCTTCCATCAATGTGTAACTCTAGATTAAAACAACCGCTGTGTGAGGAAGCCACAACTCCCCAGTACTGTCAGTGATAAACTCCTCAGCACTTTTCTTGAAACGTCCAATTATTCCCATGACAAGTTTGAGCCATCTGTCTGCTGGTGACTTACCGTATGTGCAGCCTTAAGCCTTAGTTAAGTGTTCCAGCCTTAATCTTCCCACGAGTCCTCTGTCTTCTTAACGAGCGGTTTGGGAAACCAGAGGCATCCCTTCTGTCGGTCCTGCCCCTTGATGGCGGCATAAGTTGTCACAATCACATTCTAAATGCTTGCATGTATGAGAGTCGTGTTTAGAACACTAAGTTTTCTGTACGGCAGCAGAAGCCTCAGGTGAAGGCTAACTCTGGCTCCAGACCCCGGTGTCATCACCCACTGTGGGAAACCGGCCCACGTGTGAGCCCGAAGGACTCCTTCCCCCAGCTGCTTCAAGGTTGGAATAGAAACTGTTGAAAGGCTGGCCTCACAGGCACATTTCTGTGACCGCACTTGGATCACACATGGACATCTGCATGTAGGCCTCATAATGGTGGGTGAAGGAGGGGCCATTTTGTCCACTGGCTACTGAGGACTTCGTTTGTCTTTCTGATGGCATACAAATATCAAGTAGAAGTTGGTTGTTACAAAATAATCGGGGGGTTGGAAAGTGCATCATAGGGAATCTACACTAATAAAAGAGAAACATGGTAATTGGCGTACAACCGCTACCCTTTCCATTGGCTAATCCCCCTGTCACTCACAGAGTAGGGTGGAGATATGCAAATTAACTGGCAGCCAAGATGGCAGCCGGCAGCCAGGCAGCTGATGGGAACAGGGAGGTTTGCTTGCTTCAGTGACGGAGGACTCCAACGTTCCCCGCCTAACTTGCCGGCCTCTCAGCTGCAACTCTAAGCAACTATGTTGCGAATAAAGAAGCTTAAAAAAAACCCAGAAACCTGCTTTACTCAGCTGAGCTTCAGCCAGCCGGACCGCGCAACATTGTATCAAATACAGACGGTAAACAAAGGCCAGAAACCTGTTTTCAGCAGCCAAGGCCTCAGAGCTAAAGCTGGCCCAGAATAAAAAAAGAAAAAAAAAAAAAAGGAGCGGTTGGGAGCTTCAGTCACCCGTCAGCCTGAAAACGGCCCTCAGCCCCTCAGCCAGACTGGCCAGGCACCCCAGTGGGGACCCCCACCCTGATCCAGGACACCCTTCAGGGCAAACCTGCCAGCCCTACCCATGCACCAGGCCTCTACCCTATATAGTAAAAGGGTAATATGCCTCCCGGCACCGGCATCAGTGTGACAGGGGGCAGCGCCCAAACCCCCTGATCGCCCTATAGCTCTGTGTGTGACAGGGTGCAGCGCCCCAACCCCCCTGGCCCCCACGGGCCCTGCTCTGTGTGTGACGGGGTAGAGCCATAACCTCCCCATTGGCCCTGCCCTGAGTGTGACAGTGATGGTGCCCCAACCCCCTGATCGGCCCTGCTCTGTGGGTGATAGAGGGCGGCGCCCCAACCCCCTGATCCGCCCTGCCCTGAGTGTGACAGGGGGCAGTGTGCCAACTCCCCTATTGGCCCTACTCTGTGAGTGACAGGGGGGAGCTCCTCAACCCCCTGATCGGCCCTGCTCTGTGCATGACAGGTGGGAGCTCCCCAACCCCCTGATTGACCCTGCTCTGTGCATGACAGGGTATGGAGCCCCAACCCCCCTGATGGGCCCTGCTCTGTGCATGACAGGGGGGAGCTCCCCAACCCCCAGATTGGCCCTGCTCTGTGCGTGACAGGGGGTGGCGCCACAACCTGCCCATCGACCCTACCTTGAGTGTGACAGGGGGCGGTGCCCCAACCCCCCAATCGGCCCTACCCTGAGCGTGACTGAGGGTGGCATCGCAACCTCCCAATCTGCCCTGCTCTGTGCATGACAAGGGAAGGCGCCCCAACTCCCCAATCGGCCCTGCTCTGAGCCCGACCAGGGGCTGCACCTAGGGATTGGGCCTGCCCTCTGCAACCCGGGAAAAGGCCTAAGCCAGCAGGTCGTTACTCCTGAGGGGTCCTAGACTGCAAGAGGGCACAGGCCGGTCTGAGGGACCCCCCCTTCCCCCAGGTGCACAAATTTTTGTGCACCGGGCCTCTAGTCCTATATAATAAAGAGGTAATATGCAAATTGAACATCTCTCCAACACACCAGATGGCCATCTCTTGTGGACCCAAGATGGCCTGAAAGGGAGGACATTTGAGGGGGACCAGGCCTGCAGGGGAGGGTAGTTGGGGGGGACCAGGCCAGCAGAGGAGGGCAGTTGGGGGTGACTGGGCCGGAAGGGAAGGGCAGTTGGGGCTGACCAGGACGGCAGGGGTGGGCAGTTTGGGGTGACCAGGACGGCAGGGGAGGGAATTTGGGGGCGATAGGGCCGGCAGAAGAGGGAAGTTGGGGGCGACCAGGCCAGCAGGGTAGGGCAGATAGGGGTGACCAGGATGGCAGGGCAGGGCAAGTTTGGGGCAAGCAGGCGGACAGGGGAGGGCAGTTGGGGGTAGACTGGCCGGCATGGGAGGGCAGTTGAGGATGACTGAGCCAGCAGGGGAGGAGTTAGGCGTCATTCAGCCTGGAAGGGGAGTGGTTAGGGGCAAGCAGGCCGGTAGGGGAGCAGTTAGGCATCCATCAGGCTGGAAGGGGAATTGTTAGAGGGTGAGCAGACTGGCAGGCAGAAGTGGTTAGGGGCAATCATGCAGGAAAGTGGTTGGGAACCAGCAGTCCTGGATTGTGAGAAGGATGTCCAACCGCCCGGTAGGATGGGGCCTGAAAGGGCAGTCAGATATCTCCCGAGGGGTCCCAGATTGGACAGGGTTCAGTCTGGGCTGAAGGACACGCACCCTTCTCCTGAGCACGAATTTTGTGCACTGGGCCTCTAGTATTGTAATAACTTTGTATGGTGTCAGGTAGATACTAGACTTATTAAAGGGATCACTTCATAAATTATAAATGTCTAACCACTATGCTATACACCTGAAACTAATATAAAATAATATTGAATGTCAACCATATTGAAAATATTTTTAATTTAAAAATTAAATTTTATTCAAAGTAAATATCTTCACACCCCAAGCTCTTCAGAGAGGTCCATTCATATAACTCTCCCACACACCTCGTTGCTATAAATCTTATCTTGTCCTTTCTGAGACCCTGACCAACCCACCAGTCAACCCATTCTCACTGTCCATGAATTACTGTGGATCCATACCTTAGGCCATCCCTCTTTCTCTGGGAAGGATTTTCCTTACTCACTGTCACATCTCAGGGCCGCTCTAACCAGGCTGTTCATGCAGCACTTCTGGCTGGTGCCGGCATCATGCAAACCACTCCACACACGCTCTGGCTTCTTCCTCCTCTGTTCACTAACATAAGCACTCCCTGTGACCCCGTGAGTGTGCGATGAAAGACAGGCAGTAAAGCACGCACCCTAGGCATCTAAACCACCTGGTTCTTCAGATTATTTATGCTTTGCAGACCTTAAGTCCCAGTTTTGAACATGTCATTTCTATCTAACATTGGGGTGCTTCTTGACAGGGCTCGGATAATATTTAATTGATGAGAAATTTAAATCTCATGAATTCAGTTTTTCAAAAGCTTATTAAAATTAATGTTACCAATACTTCTAATAAGTGAAGCCTTTGAAAGTCTGAATCTCTGGTCTGTAGTTTCTGCTGTCTTAATTCATGGTGCCTCGTTGCCTTGCGTGTTTTCTGATCTGTGCATTTTTCTTGGAATTTTATCTGAGTAAATTAATTGAGTCCTGACCTCCGGAACTACCTGTTCTTTACTTCTGTCAGGTATCTTCGGCAGTACTGTTGGGACAACTTTAAACTAAATCATCGGCTGGATTTTATTTTAATTCTTTATTTTTGAAAGTATTACATATGTCTCCTTTTCCCCCTTTGAACTCTGCAAACAGCAGAATGACCATCAGGACGACTTTCCGGATGAAGCCAGGGCTGCGAAATCCTACTCTTGCATTAATTTCATGCATCGGGCCTCTAGTAAATAAATAATTTCATTAAGAATGGGCAAAGAGTCAGTGAAAGATAAATACCACATGATCTCACTCATTTGTGGAATATAAAGAACATTATAAACTGTTGAACAAAAATAGATACGGAGGCAAAGAAGCATCGAACAGACTGCCAAACTACAGCAGGAAGGCAGGGGAGGTTTTGGGAGATATGAGATCAACCAAAGGACTTGTATGCATGCATAGAAGCATAACCAATGGACACAAGACACTGGGGAGAGCGGGGGGAAGGCCAAGTGCCAGGAGGTAAAGGAGGCCGGGGGCAAGTCAATGGGGGGAAAAAAGAGGAGACATATGTACTACTATTTACAATACCTTAAACAATAAAATAAATAAAATAAAATAAAATATGAGAGAACTAAAAAAAAAAAAGAAAAAAATAGAATGGGCTAAGAAATTGAATAGACATTTTCCCAAAGATATACAAATGGTCAACATAAACGTGAAAAATCAACATCAATAATCATTAGGGAAATTCAAATAAAAACCACAGTGAGATATCACCTCTCACGTGTTCGAATGGCTGTTACCAAGAAGACAAACAACAACAAGGGTTGTGGAGAATGTGGAAAAAAGGGAATCCTTGGGCACTGTTAGCGGGACTGTAAATTGGCTCACTCACTGTGGAAAACAAGATGAAGGGTCCTCAAGAAATTACAAATATACCCACTTCCAGGTATGTATTCAAAAGAAATGAAAACAGGGTATCAAAGGGATATGTGCACTTCCATGTTTATTGCAGTATTATCCACAAGAGCCAACATACGGAAACAACCTACCCATCAAGGAATTGATGGATAAAGAAAATGGGATGTACACATACAATGAAGTATTAGTCAGCCATGAGAAAGAAGGAAATCATGCCATTTGCAACCACATAAGTGGACCCTGAGGACAGTATGCTAAGTGAGAGAAGGCAGAGAAAGACAAGTGTATGTGACATCACCTGTCTGTGGAATCCAAAAAAAGTCACACTTGTAAAAACAGAGTAAAATGGTGGTTCCCAGGGGCTGGGGCTGGGGAAACAGGAATGCTGCTTAAGGGTACAAACCTGCAGCTACCAGATGAATAAGTCTTGGAGATCTAGTGCACAGTACAGGCCGTTATCGGGTTGTGTTGGACTCGGCGTACGTTTTTTGTGGTTATGTCACCATCTCCCATTTATTTATTTTCAAAAAAGTTCTGTCATTTTGACGTATGTACATATGTTCTTTATGTGTTTTACTATTTACTGTATTTACCACAAGTAAAAGTCAGGAATTGTTATGTTGGTTTTAAATTTTTTTTAATGTTTCACTTAATTACTGCTGTGTATGTGTTCCATCTGTGTGACGTAGGTGCTTATGTAGGTGGGTTCCGATTTATGGCCAAAATCGTGTTATGTCATGCCTTAGGAACGGATCTCCCACGTGACCACAGGACCTACTGTATAGTGATTATAGACAGTAATTTATATGTATAAAAAGCCAGGGGCCGTCACATCCGAAACAACCAAAGGATGACCAAACAGGCTGAGTTGGGTGACAAGGCCGGCAGGGGGGTTAGTGAGAAATGACCAAATGACTGAGCAGCAGCCTGCGTGGGGCAACCAGGCCAGCAGGAGGGTTAGTGAGGGACGACCAAGTGACTGAGCAGCAGGCTACGTGGGGTGACCAGGCCAGCAGGAGGGTTAGTGAGGGACGACCAAGTGACTGAGCAGCAGGCTACGTGGGGTGACCAGGCCAGCAGGGGGGTTAGTGAGAGATGACCAAACTATTGAACAGCAGACTGCATGGGTGACCAGGCCAGCAAGGGGGGCAGTAACGAGCAGCCAAATGACCAAATAGAAGGCTGCATGGGGCAACCAGGCAGGCAGGGGAGAGGGCAGTTAGAGGCAACCAGGCCAGCAGGGGGTGCAGTTCATGGTGACCAGGCCAGCAGAAGGAGCTGTGAGGGGTGACCAAGCCAGCAGAGGGAGCAGTTGGGGGCAACCAGGCTGGCAAGGGGGTGGTGGGGGAGTAGTCAGGGGCAGGCTGTTGGGAGTGACCAGGCCGGCAAGGTGG